>NC_141018.1:29868027-30509726 GCF_052327205.1 Somniosus microcephalus
GGGTAGTGGAAATCTGGAACTCTCACCCCCAAAAAGCTGTTGAGGCTAGGGGAACAATTGAGAATTTCAAAACTGAGATTGATAGATTTTTGTTAGGCAAGGGTATTAGGGGTTACGGAACCAAGGTGGGCAGATGGAGTTAAGATACAGATCAGCCACGATCTAATTGAATGGCGGAACAGGCTCGAGGGGCTGAATGGCCTCCTCCTGATGCTATGATTGTCCTTTTACTCTCTGCGCTAGGAGTTCGCTGAAAGCTCCCTCCCTCTCTCCAAGCTGTACATTCTGACCTGGTCCCTGGCAGACTCCAGCTCCTGGTGTTGCTCCTCCAGCTCGCTGTTCCGAACGTGTAGCATGTCCCAAACCTGCTGCAACTCCTCTCGCACCAGGAAGAGCTCGCTGTCCACTTCTTCCAGAGACGCCTGCAAAGGCAATCCACGGGTTGAAACGGCGTGGGTCGAGGGAGGAATGGAATGTAGAATCATACAGCTCAGAAGGAGGCCCTTCAGCCCATCGCGCCTGTGCCGGCTGTGTCACCTGTGGCTCACTCGCCTCTGAGTCAGAAGGTTGTGGGTTCAAGTTCCCACTCCAGAGACTTGAGCACAAAAATCTAGGCCGACACTCCCAGTGCAGTACTGAGGGAGTGCAGCACTGTCGGAGGTGCCGTCTTTCAGATGAGACGTTAAACCGAGGCCCCGTCTGCTCTCTCGGGTGGACGTAAAAAATCCCGTGGCACTATTTCGAAGAAGAGCAGGGGGAGTTCTCCCTGGTGTCCTGGCCAATATTTATCCCTCAATCAACATATTAAAAAAAAACAGATTATCACATTGCTCTTTGCGGGAGCTTGCTGTGCGCAAATTGGCTGCCGCGTTTCCTACATTACAACAGTGACTACACTTCAAAAGTACTTCATTGGCTTTGAGACGTTCGGTGGTCGTGAAAGGCGCTATATAAAAGTAAGTCTTTCTATTTTTTTTTCTTTTTCTTTGAAAGAGCTCTCCAATTAATCCTGCTCTTTCCCTGTAGCCCAGCAAATTTGTTTCCCCTTCAAGTATTTATCCAATTCCCTTTTGAAAGTTATTATTGAATCTGCTTCCACCGCCCTTTCAGGCAGCGCGTTCCAGATCACAACAACTCGCTGCGTTTAAAACACATTCTCATCTCCCTCTTTTTTGGCATTTTTTTGACAATTATCTTAAATCTCTGACCTCTGGTTATTGACCCTCCTGCCAATGGAAACAGATTCAAACTTTGTAAATTGCCACAATCTTCAGCGGCTCGCACATATAGAATTCTGCAGTGCAAAAAAAAAAAAGATTTTGAAATACGTGGGGTGGAATCGTGCTAATAAATAATTGAAGGGAAAACATTTGCAGGGCTATGGGGAAAGGGCAATGGAGTGGGACTAATCGGAGAGCTCTTTCAAAGAGCCGGCACAAGCACGATGGGTGGAATGGCCTCCTTTTGTGTTAGAATCATAGAATGGTTACAGCACAGAAGGAGGCCATTCGGCTCCTCGAGCCCGCGCCGGCTCTCTGCAAGAGCACTTCAGCTAGTCCCACTCCCCCGCCCTGTCCCCGTAGCCCTGCACATTTATTTCCTTCAGGTACTTATCCAACTCCCTTTTCAAAGCCACGATTGAATCTGCCTCCACCACCCTCTCAGGCAGCGCATTCCAGATCCCAACCACTCGCTGCGTAAAAAAGTTTTTCCTCATGTCGTCTTTGGTTCTCCGGCCAATCACCTTAAACCTGTGTCCTCTGGTTCTCGACCCTTCTGCCAATGGGAACAGTTTGTCTCTCTCTACTCTGTCTAGACCTCTCGCGATTTTGAGCACCTCTATCAAATCTTCTCTCAACCATCTCTGCTCCACGGAGAACAACCCCAGCTTCTCCAGTCTATCCACGTAACTGAAGTCCCTCATCATTCTCGTAAATTTTTTCTGCACCCTCTCGAAGGCCTTCACATCCTTCCTAAAGTGCGGTTCCCAGAATTGAACACAATACTCCAGTTGTGGCCGAACCAGTGTTTTATAAAAGGTTCATCATTACTTCCTTACTGTGTTATTCGATGATTCTACAAGTTCATATGAAATTTCTTTATCAATTTATTGACCTGTTTGGCTTAATACCTTCCTTCTAACAGTGGCCAGAGTAATTTCAAACATGTGGTAATATCACATTTCACCCTAAAGGTGCTTGCCTGATAGCTTAATGTGCCAATGCACAATATGATGTGATACCAAGAGTTGAATATCCCAAATTTGAACCATACTCTACTTCATCTTCCCCCCTAGCAGAGAGGTCAATAACCAGGGGGCATAGATTTAAAGTGATTGGCAGAAGGATTAGAGGGGAGTTGAGGAGAACTTTTTTCACCCAGAGGGCGGTGGGGGTCTGGGACTCACTGCCTGAAAGGGAGGTAGAGGCAGAAATGCTCATCACATTTAAAAAGTACTTGGATATGCACTTGAAGTGCCGTAACCTACAGGGCTACGGACCAAGAGCTGGAAAGTGGGATGAGGCTGGAGAGCTCTTTGTCGGCCGGCATGAACAAGATAGGCCGAATGGCCTCCTTCTGTGCTGTAAATTTCTGTGATTTCTATGAAATACATAGAACTTAACAGACGGAAACAGGCCATTTGACCCAACCAGTCCGCGTCCACCTTTACCCTCCACACAAGCAGCACAGCTGAGAATGGGCAGTAGCAGCACAATCAACAGTCCGTATTAAACATTCCGCTCATCGGGCAGTTACCTTAATTTCTCCTGGTTTGCTCAAGTTGGCTTCTTCCAGTTCCTAGAAAGGAGAAAATAGAAGATCAGAAAAAGAAACTCTCCCCAGGTCATTTGGAGCAGCACTTTTCAAACTGTGAGGGGCTCCGTGGGGAGCGCAGGGTCAGAGTGCGAAGTCTAGATTTGCGTCAAGTGCAGTGTAATCCTGGCAGATCAACGTTCCAGTTCCAGTTCAGCTGCCAATAATAATAAATCAGGTCTTGTCAGAAGGTCGTGGGTTCAAGTCCCACCCCAGAGACTTGAGCACAAAAATCTAGACTGACGCTCCCAGTGCAGTGCTGAGGGAGTGCCGCACTGTCGGAGGTGCCGTCTTTCGGATGAGACGTTAAACCGAGGCCCCTGTCTACTCTCTCTCAGGGGGACGTAAAAGATCCCACGGCCACTATTTCGAAGAAGAGCACGGAGAGTTCTCCCCGGTGACCTAGTCAATATGTGTCACTCAAACAGCATCACTAAAAATCAGATTATCTGGTCATTATCACGTTGCTGTTTGTGGGATCTTGCTGTGCGCAAGCTGGCTCCCGCGTTTCCTGCCTTACAACAGTGAGTACACTTCAAAAAGTACTTCATTGGCTGTAAAGCGCTTTGGGACATCCGATGGTTGTGAAAGGCGCTATAGAAACGCTTTCTCCTGTCCAGCAAGAGCACCTTTAGGTCCGTGACGGTGTCTGTTGGAAGTTTTAGACAGAAGTGGTTCAATGGGAAAATGTCCCCTCCCTGTTTAGATTTAGAGTGACAACATGCTGATTTCTGCTTATGCCATTGGTTCATTAGAGCTTTAAAAATGTCTTATTTAGGGCTAACCCAAGGGTTCAGAAGCCGTGACCAGTGCTGTCCAGCAACACAGGTTCCGCAATGGGCTCAGTAACAGGGAATGGCTTATTGTGACACCGTTAATTTACCTACTGCTCAAATCTTACAACTGGAAAAGGCACCTTCAACGAAGCCCACAAACCCAACAAACCTCTCTCAAGGTTCAGCGAAGGTTCGATTATTTTTTACATGTCCACCCACGCTCCTCAGCTTCGCAGAGAAAACCACTGTTGACAGTAATGAACTGTTCACCGTCCCTTGGCCACTGGCTTTGCAGCTCGCGAAGCACGCAGTGTTCTGATCAATGAGTGCGATTCCACTCAACATGCGATGGCAATGTCCTGCGGACTGCCAAGCTGATTGATTGGCCTCGGGTTGCAAGTCCCTCGGCTCCATCTGCTAGATTGGTGCGCAGTCTGTCTCCAGTTCAGATTCCAGCAGTCCAAACTGCAGAATCGATATGTCACTGCAGAAATTGTGGCTACGAATTAGCCCTTTCCACTCCTGAGGCAAACTCGACAAAGCCTTTACATTCCAAGTGGCAGGTCAGAAGCATGTTCTTACCAAAGTTTGTTCAATTTATCAACTGCAACAATGACTCCATGCAGTAGGATATAAATTGGCTCCCTGATCTCACAGCAGTAGACACCTCTTACAAAATCTGCTAGCAGATAGGAAGTGCCTACGGTACTAATGACTTGTCATAGAGTCATAACGGCACAGAAGGAGGCCATTCAGCCCATCGAGTCCGTGCCGGCTCTCTGTAGAGCAATCCAGTCAGTCCCATTCCCCCGCTCTATCCCCGTAGCCCTGCAAGTTTATTTCCCTCAAGCGCCCATCCAGTCTCCCCTTGAAAACATTGAGGCCTAGAAATTCAGAAGTGGGGCGCTAAGCAGCTAGCGCCCGGGCGCGGCGCGATCTGTGCCTCTCGCGAACTTCACTCAAGATTTAGCGGCGGCGCAAAACTGCAGCACCCGCTCAGCTGCGCGCGCAGATCCTGACGTCATTTCATGGTGCAACGCCCTCGATGCGCCCCGAACCGGAACTTCAGTGGCGCCGCCCTTCTGTGCGCCTGGCGCCCCCAGCGACTGGTAGAGGGGAACGGTTCCCAGTCGCTGCGGGGCGCTATTTAAAGGGGACTCCTCCTGCATTATAAGTGGCAGCCATTTTGTGGCAATCCTTCTGTGTGAGAGACGGATATTTGGAGAGAGACAAAGGGGGAGAGCTTTCTGCTTTGACTCAGCGCTCGCACAGGTACTTCTGGCTTCAGGCCAGAGCTTTGCACTTGGATTTAACTTTCACTGCCATAGCCTTGAGTCACCACATATAATGGGGGCTGCAATGGGTGGAAACCTATAAAATTCTGTCAGGCCTGGACAGACTAGATGCAGGAAGGATGTTTCTGATGGCCGGGGAGTCCAGAACCAGGGGTCATAGTCTAAGGATAAGGGGTAAGCCATTTAGGACTGAAATGAGGAGGAATTTCTTCACCCAGAGAGTGGTGAACCTGTGGAATTCTCTGCCACAGAGGGCGGTGGAGGCCAGTTCATTAAATATATTCAAGAAGGAGTTAGATATATTTCTTAAGGTTAAAGGGATCAAGGGATATGGGGAGAAGGCAGGGACAGGGTACTGAATTTGGATGATCAGCCATGATCTCATTGAATGGCGGAGCAGGCTCGAGGGGCCGAATGGCCGACTCCCGCTCCTATCTTCTATGTTTCTATATGTTTCTATGAAACGTTGGTTACTGCATTGCATTCTAAGGGCTCAGAGATGCCATGAGAGAGTGCCAGTCATGGCCAGACGGAGAAGGGCCAACAGGCGTCAGCACAGGAGGCCTTACCCACCCAGGGTATACCGCCAGCAGTTCTCATATCTGAACATATCTGAGGAGCAGTGTGTTCGGAGGCTGCGAGTCAGAAGGGAGGTGGTCACTGAGATCTGCCACCTGCTTCGCAGAGATCTGCAGCCACAGCTGAGGAGCAGGACGTCTCTGTCGGTGGCAGTGAAGGTGACGGTGGCTCTCAACTTCTATGCCACCGGCTCCTTCCAATCCGCTACTGGGGACATTGCCAACATCTCCCAGTTCACGGTACATTGCTGCATCCGCCAGGTGACCAATGCCCTTTTCAGAAAGAGACATCGGTACATCTCCTTCCCCATGACCCTAGACAAGCAGCAAGAGCGTGCAATGGGATTTGGAGGAATAGCGGGCTTCCCCATGGTCCAGGGCGCCATTGGCTGCACGCATGTGGCTTTGCGGGCACCTCTAGAGAATGCCGAGGATTACCGCAACCGGAAGGGCTACCATTCGCTCAACGTCCAGTTGGTGTGTGACCACAGGCAGCTCATACTAGCTGTCAATGCCCACTTTCCAGCCAGCAGACACGATGCCTTCATCCTGCGCCAGACTTCTGTGGCAGACATGTTCAAGGCCCAGCCTCACCCACGAGGATGGCTTCTCGGGGACAAAGGCTATCCTTTGTGCAACTGGCTGATGACCCCGCTCCGTGCGCCCAGCACCCCTGCTGAAGAGCGATACAATGACAGCCATCAAGCTACCAGGAACATCATTGAGCACACAATCGGCGTGCTCAAGCAACGGTTCCACTGTCTGGACCGTTCCAGAGGAGCCCTGCAGTACTCGCCTGAGCGAGTCTCCCATTTCGTTGTAGTGTGCTGCATGCTGCACAACCTGGCTATCCTCAGGACTCAGCCACTGCCAGGAGACATTGGAGGACCACCGGAGGAGGAGGAGGAGGAGGAGCACCAAGATGGGAGGGAGGCACAAAGTGCAAGGGCCGTCCGTCGGCGGCTTATTGCAACTCGGTTCTAGGCCCCCTCTCAGGGAATGGCTTGTGCCAATGAAAGAACATGAATGGAGCTGCTCCGCAAGCCCTCAGCCGGTCAAGGCAACAAATAGTTCAAAGTGCAAACATGGACAATGTGATTAAAGAAAATTTTTTACTGTGCAAACTCTGTGCCCTTCCCGAATGACAAACTAATTCAGATAAACCCCCCCAAAAAACAGTCAGAGACATAACTGGCTCTCACAACCTTCAGAAAATGAAAAAAAGTTAAACAAAAATGACCATGATCCTCGGCCTTCATATAAAAAACAAACACAACAGTCTCGGCGTTACAGCGGGGGGCGCGACCAAATATCGCTATCGGGGCAGTAGCGGGGCGCTGCGCACACCAATGACGTCATCGGTGGCGGCGCAGCACTACAGGCTAACACCGCCATTAGCGCCCCGCTAGATTTCGCGGGAGGTGTGGCCAGTGGCGCTAAAACCACTAAGTGCCCTCTTTGGGCGCTAACTGGTGGCACAGCCCACCAAATTTCTAGGCCCCTTTCTTGAACAAGGGTGTAACATTTGCAATTCTTCAGTCCTTTGGCACCGCCCCCGTATCCAAGGAGGATTGGAAGATTATGGCCAGTACCTCCGCAATTTCCTCCTTAGCCTCCCTCAGCCTCCTAGGATGCACCTCATCTTTAAGTACATCCAGCCTTTCTAGTACCTCCTCTATCAATATTTATCCCATCCAATATCTCAACTACCTCCTCTTTCACTATGATACTATGACTCACTCAATACTAAAACATGCACAGTAATCTGTTCAATTGACAATTTACTTGGAGGGGTGATTTTCACTCAGAAGTCGGGTAGGAGGCGGGACTACAACTTTCGGGGTTGTAGTCCCGCCTCCATCGAGATACGGCCAATCCACGCGATTTTAACTTGATTGACCTTGTTGAGCCCGCCCAGCGGGCTCAGCAGGCCAATTAAGGGCCACCCGGCAACAGGTGGCGTCACAGACTGAAATTTCATCTGTCAAGAGGTTTTGACAGATGAAATATCAGTGTTTCACAGCTGTTTGAAGCTGTCAAACACTGACAGTCTTACTTCTAACCTGAGTTCTTCTATACAGACTCAGTTAGAAATCTCACCGGCACAGAAAGCTGAAGGCTGTCACTTTTGACAGTTCGCAGCCATTCTGCTTTCTGTGCCGGTTAGATGATGGACTCCCGAAACCTAGAGGAAGGAAGGCTGTAAAGGTAAGTACAGGTAATTTAAACTTCTTTACACACTTTAGACACACCAAACACACTTACCTTTGCACTCATGCACACATCACTCACCTGAACACCGACATCTCGACCCCTCCAAGACCTTCAACCCGACAGCCCGACTCCTCTAACTTGGCGTGGTTTGGAGCCATCGGGAATCCCACACTTCAAGCTTTAAAATAGGGATTAGGCTAAAACTGCCTGTTAACTACCTGTTAACGGGCAGTTAATTGGCACTAATCCCTTCCCGCCTCGGGTAGGCGGGTCCCAGTGCGGGGCGGGTACCCGCCTCCTTTGAAACTTACATGGAGGCGGGTTGGGGGCGGGATGATGTCGGGACCCCTGAATTCGGGACTTTAACCCCCCCCCCCCGCACGCCTCCAATCCCGACTCCACGGGTCAGTTAAAATCGAGGCCGAAGTGTTTTCAAACCACGTTATCACTCCCTCAAAATATAACCTATCAACAACTAAAATCTGGAGTGGAGGGAAGGAAACCAATTGTTGATTTAAACACGGGAAATGGCCAGTAGAATGGACAACTGTGTTTCAGGCACAGGAGGCAGGGCAATGGTTTGCTCTCAAGGTTCTCCATGTGATTAGCTTATGTCAGTCCCAGCCATCCAGAGCTTGAAACACACACTTTCACTGGGAAGGAAGGAATAATGGGAGAGAGCGTTAAACCTGACAGTTATTTCCCACCACCTCGTGTTGGCAGCGCTGAGATCACCTGCCCGCTCAATAGGAATAATACGTTCCCTCATTTCTCCACAGCTTCAAGTACAAGTCCTGCAGTTTCTCCCTCCGCACATCAGCAGAGAGAAGGGATGCTGAACTGCATTGACAAAACAGTTGAAGGAGTAGGGCCGAAGGGAGACAGGTTTGCACCAGGACGAGGCAAATTTAGGGCCGATGTTAATATGTTCTTCACACATCAACACATGCAATGGTCTCCCAGAAAGTTTAGTGGAGGTGAACACCTTGGACTCGATTGAGAAAGTGATTGGATGCTGCAATGGGGGAACTGAAGGATCTATCTCGATGGAAGAATTAAGATGGGCCAAATGGCCTTCCTCATCCATAATTATCTTGTGAGTCATGAAGGTGCGTAGGTGGTGTTGCATATATCAAAAATGGGATTGACCGCATTGGCAATATCTCCTACTTAACTTTGGGGAGAAAGCAGGGACCGGGTACTGAATTTGGATGATCAGCCATGATCTCATTAAATGGCGGAGCGGGCTCGAGGGGCCGAATGGCCTACTCCTGCTCCTATCTTCTATGTTTTCTCAAGCTCATTCATTCCCTGTGCGGCTCCTTCCCTCCCTCAGTCTTTCTTTTCTCTTACAGGCTTTGTCACCGCAAGCCTGCAATCACTTAATCTGTACTACTTGATCTCATCTTCTCTCCTACTCTCGTCAACCTGAGATGTGCAGTGCAGGGGTCGGATAGAACACAACATCGCTAAGTAGCCTTGGGTCCGAGAACAAGCTGCCTTTGGTTTTATTGAAGGCCACGGTAAATTAGCTGTAAGCGTTACTTAATCTGAGATACTTACCTTTATTGTGGCCGATCTACGTTACTTTCAGCACTGAACAGTTTCTCTTGAGTGTACAGACAGTTCTCCAGCATGCTGAGCAGTTTGGGTGCAACGTTGGGGAGATTATAGAGAGATTAAGCAACCGTCGACCATTCTGTTTCCCAAAGGTTATGTCAAAAGCTTTGCATTCACAGTAAATACGGTCATACAAAGTACATCAAGGAGTGTTACGGTGAGGGGTATCAAGGAGTGCAAAGCTTTGACAACGAACACCTTGGACTCGATTGAGAAAGCGATTGGATGCTGCAATGGGGGAACTGAAGGATCTATCTCGATGGAATTGCAAACTCCGGTGAATCGCAAACTGAAAACCAGCCTGCAAGAGGTCTGGTGACTCTTAGAATGCTTTAAACATTCCATCGTTACTAAACTTATTATAACAACCGTCGGAAATAATCACAGATATTTTTCACCCTGAACAAGTGCGATGTGATTAACTCTAGGGACTCGAACTCTGTCAGACCCTGCGATTAGCATTTTGCTATACTTCAGTAGCCCCTCACTCACCTCTCTCAGACCCCGTATAATGGCGTTCTGCTGCCGTTGGGTGGCCTTTGCATCCTTAAGGTCTTGCTGAAGTGAAGATATTTGAGACAGCAGCTCCTGTGTCAAAAGCACAGGTGGGCTGGGAGAGACGACATTAAATCATTAGTCAAATGTAGAGAATCGGTTTGGAGCTTTGAAAAGATATAACTTTAAACCTCATAATGAGACTGGGTTTAACATCAACACAAAACGATTGGCACAGACAGACTGTTTGTTACAAAAGCTGGTAAAAGTCAATTGCACGAAGTCAGAAATCACGGAACTTTACAAAGTTCTAATGGTTGGTGCAAGATGTGGTTTATCAGAGTGTGTTGCAGTGAGGGGTGTGGGGTATATCAGTGTTACAGTGAGGGGTGTGGGGTATATCAGTGTTACAGTGAGGGGTGTGGGGTATATCAGTGTTACAGTGAGGGGTGTGGGGTATATCAGTGTTACAGCGAGGGGTGTGGGGTATATCAGTGTTACAGTGAGGGATGTGAGGTATATCAGTGTTACAGTGAGGGTTGTGGGGTATATCAGTGTTACAGTGAGGGGTGTGGGGTATATCAGTGTTACAGTGAGGGGGTGTGGGGTATATCAGTGTTACAGTGAGGGGTGTGGGGTATATCAGTGTTACAGTGAGGGGTGTGGGGTATATCAGTGTTACAGTGAGGGGTGTGGGGTATATCAGTGTTACAGCGAGGGGTGTGGGGTATATCAGTGTTACAGTGAGGGATGTGAGGTATATCAGTGTTACAGTGAGGGTTGTGGGGTATATCAGTGTTACAGTGAGGGGTGTGGGGTATATCAGTGTTACAGTGAGGGGGTGTGGGGTATATCAGTGTTACAGTGAGGGGTGTGGGGTATATCAGTGTTACAGTGAGGGGTGTGGGGTATATCAGTGTTACAGTGAGGGGTGTGGGGTATATCAGTGTTACAGCGAGGGGTGTGGGGTATATCAGTGTTACAGTGAGGGATGTGAGGTATATCAGTGTTACAGTGAGGGTTGTGGGGTATATCAGTGTTACAGTGAGGGGTGTGGGGTATATCAGTGTTACAGTGAGGGGGTGTGGGGTATATCAGTGTTACAGTGAGGGGTGTGGGGTATATCGGAGTGTTACAGTGAGGGGTGTGGGGTATATCAGTGTTACAGTGAGGGGTGTGAGGTATATCAGTGTTACAGTGAGGGGTGTGGGGTAGATCACTGTTACAGTGAGGAGGTGTGGGGTAGATCAGTGTTACAGTGAGGGGTGTGGGGTATATCGGAGTGTTACAGTGAGGGGTGTGGGGTATATCAGTGTTACAGTGAGGGGTGTGGGGTATATCAGTGTTACAGTGAGGGGTGTGAGGTATATCAGTGTTACAGTGAGGGGTGTGAGGTATATCAGTGTTACAGTGAGGGGTGTGAGGTATATCAGTGTTACAGTGAGGGGTGTGGGGTATATCAGTGTTACAGTGAGGGGTGTGGGGTATATCAGTGTTACAGTGAGGGGTGTGGGGTATATCAGTGTTACAGTGAGGGGTGTGGGGTAGATCACTGTTACAGTGAGGGGGTGTGTGGTAGATCAGTGTTACAGTGAGGGGTGTGGGGTATATCGGAGTGTTACAGTGAGGGGTGTGGGGTATATCAGTGTTACAGTGAGGGGTGTGGGGTATATCAGTGTTACAGTGAGGGGTGTGAGGTATATCAGTGTTACAGTGAGGGGTGTGGGGTATATCGGAGTGTTACAGTGAGGGGTGTGGGGTATTTCAGTGTTACAGTGAGGGGGGTGAGGTATATCAGTGTTACAGTGAGGGTTGTGGGGTATATCAGTGTTACAGTGAGGGGGTGTGGGGTATATCAGTGTTACAGTGAGGGGTGTGGGGTATATCGGAGTGTTACAGTGAGGGGTGTGGGGTATTTCAGTGTTACAGTGAGGGGGGTGAGGTATATCAGTGTTACAGTGAGGGGTGTGGGGTAGATCAGTGTTACAGTGAGGGGGTGTGGGGTAGATCAGTGTTACAGTGAGGGGTGTGGGGTATATCGGAGTGTTACAGTGAGGGGTGTGGGGTATATCAGTGTTACAGTGAGGGGTGTGAGGTATATCAGTGTTACAGTGAGGGGTGTGGGGTATATCAGGGTGTGTTACAGCGAGGGGTGTGGGGTATATCAGTGTTACAGTGAGGGATGTGAGGTATATCAGTGTTACAGTGAGGGATGTGAGGTATATCAGTGTTACAGTGAGAGGTGTGAGGTATATCAGTGTTACAGTGAGGGGTGTGGGGTATATCAGGGTGTTACAGTGAGGGGTGTGGGGTATATCAGTGTTACAGTGAGGGGTGTGGGGTATATCAGTGTTACAGTGAGGGGTGTGGGGTATATCAGTGTTACAGTGAGGGGTGTGGGGTATATCAGTGTTACAGTGAGGGGTGTGGGGTATATCAGTGTTACAGTGAGGGGTGTGGGGTAGATCAGTGTTACAGTGAGGGGTGTGGGGTATATCAGTGTTACAGTGAGGGGTGTGGTGTATATCAGTGTTACAGTGAGGGGTCTGGGATATATCAGTGTTACAGTGAGGGGTGTGGCGTATATCATTGTTACAGTGAGGGGTGTGGGGTATATCAGTGTTACAGTGAGGGGTGTGGGATATATCAGTGTTACAGTGAGGGGTGTGGTGTATATCAGTGTGTTACAGTGAGGGGTGTGGGGTATATCAGAGTGTTACAGTGAGGGGTGTGGGGTATATCAGTGTTACAGTGAGGGGTGTGGGGTATATCAGTGTTATGGTGAGGGTTGTGGGGTATATCAGTGTTACAGTGAGGGGCGTTGGGTATATCAGTGTTACAGTGAGGGGTGTGGGGTATATCGGAGTGTTACAGTGAGGGGTGTGGGATATATCAGTGTTCCAGTGAGGGGTGTGGGGTATATCAGAGTGTTACAGTGAGGGGTGTGGGGTATATCAGAGTGTTCCAGTGAGGGGTGTGGGGTATATCAGTGTTACAGTGAGGGGTGTGGGGTATATCAGGGTGTTACAGTGAGGGGTGTGGGGTATATCAGAGTGTTACAGTGAGGGGTGTGGGGTATATCGGAGTGTTACAGTGAGGGGTGTGGGGTATATCAGAGTGTTACAGTGAGGGGTGTGGGGTATATCGGAGTGTTACAGTGAGGGGTGTGGGGTATATCGGAGTGTTACAGTGAGGGGTGTGGGTTATATCAGAGTGTTCCAGTGAGGGGTGTGGGGTATATCAGTGTGTTACAGTGAGGGGTGTGGGGTATATCAGAGTGTTACAGTGAAGGGTGTGGGTATATCAGAGTGTTACGGTGAGGGTTGTGGGGTATATCAGTGTTACAGTGAGGGGTGTGGGGTATATCAGTGTTACAGTGAGGGGTGTGGGGTATATCGGAGTGTTACAGTGAGGGGTGTGGGGTATATCGGAGTGTTACAGTGAGGGGTGTGGGGTATATCAGAGCGTGTTATAGTGAGGGGTGTGTGGTGTATCAGTGTTACAGTGAGGGGTGTGGGGTATATCAGTGTTACAGTGAGGGGTGTGGGGTATATCAGTGTTACAGTGAGGGGCGTGGGATATATCAGTGTTATGGTGAGGGGTGTGGGTATATCAGTGTTACAGTGAGGGGTGTGGGGTATATCAGTGTTACAGTGAGGGGTGTGGGGTATATCAGTGTTACGGTGAGGGGTGTGGGGTATATCAGTGTTACGGTGAGTGGTGTGGGGTATATCAGTGTTATGGTGAGGGGTGTGGGGTATATCAGTGTTACAGTGAGGGGTGTGGGGTATATCAGTGTTACAGTGAGGGGTGTGGGGTATATCAGTGTTACGGTGAGGGGTGTGGGGTATATCAGTGTTACAGTGAGGGGTGTGGGGTATATCAGTGTTATGGTGAGGGGTGTGGGGTATATCAGTGTTATGGTGAGGGGTGTGGGGTATATCGGAGTGTGTTACAGTGAGGGGTGTGGGGTATATCAGTGTTACAGTGAGGGGTGTGGGATAGATCAGTGTTACAGTGAGGGGTGTGGGGTATATTAGTGTTACAGTGAGGGGTGTGGGGTATATTAGTGTTACAGTGAGGGGTGTGGGGTAGATCACTGTTACAGTGAGGGGTGTGGTGTTAACATCTGGTATTCCTATCTCTCACTGAATAGTGGAATACTTTGGATGCACTCTCTCTGTAAGATCAGGGTCATTCTACATACCTGTTTGGCGAGGGGTTTTTCTGCCTTTGGTTGGAAAGCTGAATAGCTGGCATCTCATTGTCTGGAAATGAAATTAAAGATACACGTGAGACATAACAATGAGTATACCAGGATGAGAGGCTGAGAGCTAAGCCCTGATGTGACAGCAACACTAACAGGAATTAACAGGACAACTAGATTAGAAATTGCCTTGATTGACAGTGTGCATTAAAACATTACCTGTCGATTGGCTCCACTAGAAGCTAGACAAAGACCATTTCGATTTGATATTTATTGCGTAGCTCCTCCAGTGTGTCAGAATAGCAGCTGTCTTGATGCACAGCTCAGACACAGTGATGAGGCCCAACATGATCTTGTCTCTAAAGCAAGAATGACTCGTTGTGCAAATGTGTTGGTCACTGTGTGATGGAGCCACACCGAGCAGGCAGGCCCAAGGTTCAATCCCCTGGTCTGTGCTCATTGCACAGATCTCACCTGGAGCAACAGTAGAGGTGCGACTGTCGACTCCAGTGCCCATTGGCAGGGAAGGGGGCAAATCCACTCGGGCTCCCACTGCCGAATCCTATCTAGGTACCTCTTGTAGCAAGAGAAGCTGAGCATGTGGTGGTGGTGTGGGGGGGAGGGAGAGAATAGAAAGGGAGACAGCGAGAGGGAGGGGGAGAGAGAGAGAGAGAGAGAGAGAGGGAGGGGAGAGAGAGGGAGGGAGAGAAAGAGTGAGACAGCGAGAGAGAGAGAGAGTGAGACAGCGAGAGGGAAGAGGGAGAGAGAGAGAGAGAGAGAGAGAGAGAGAGAGGGGGGAGAGAGAGGGAGGGAGAGAAAGAGTGAGACAGCGAGAGAGAGAGAGCGAGTGAAACAGCGAGAGGGAAGAGGGAGAGAGAGAGAGAGAGAGAGAGAGAGAGTGAGGCAGCAAGAGGGAAGAGAGAGAGAGAGGGCGAGGGGAGCGAGAGACAGCGAGAGTGTCTCTGGAGTGGAGCTTCAACTTGAGGATGGTAAAGTAGATTTTTGCAGTACAATTTAAAGTTTTCTTCAAATACCTGGACAGATACAGTTAGGAACTATAACAAGTTAACCTGAACTAGACACCAGGATACAACTAGATGTCACCGAGCGGCTGCAGAACATTCTGAGGGGGGGGGGAAGGTGAACAGCCAGAGGTCGTGGTCCATATCGGTACCAACGACATAGGTAGAAAGAGGGATGAGGTCCTGCAGGCATATGATGTTGTGGCAATAACTAAGACCTAGCTCAAAAAAGGATTGGGTATTAAATATTCCTGGTTATAAAGTGTTCAGGAAAGATAGGAGGTGATGTGGCAGTATTGGTCAAGGAGAATGTTACAGTGCTGGAGAGGGAGGATGTCCTGGAGGGGTCAAGGACAGAATCTATATGGCTAGAATTAAGAAATAATAGAGGTGCCATTACACTACTAGGTGTATTCTATAGACCACCAAATAGTGGGAAAGATACGGAGGAGCAAATTTGCAGGGAAATTACAGTGGGATGCAAGAACTATAGAGTAGTGATAATGGGGGACTTCAACTATCCTAATATAGACTGGGATCATAATAGCGTTAAGGGCAGAGAAGGGGAAGAATTTCTGAAGTGTGTTCAGAATGTTTCCGGCCCGACGAGGGAGGAGGCATTGCTGGATCTGGTTCTGGGGAATGAGGTTGGTCAAGTGGAGCAAGTGTCAGTAGGTGAACATTTAGGGAATAGTGATCATAGTATCATAAGGTTTAAATTAGCTATGGAAAAGGACAGGGAGCAATCTAGAGTAAAAATGTTTAACTGGAGGAAGGCCAATTTCAGTGGGATGAGAATGGATCTGGCCCGGGTAAACTGGAATCAAAGATTGGCAGGCAAAACTGTAATGGAACAATGGGCTGCCTTTAAAGAGGAAATAGTTCAGGTACAATTGAGGTACATTCCCACGAGGGGGAAAGGCAGGGCAACTAAAGTCAGGGCTCCCTGGATGACGAAAGAGATAGAGAATATGATGAAGCAGAAAAAGAACGCGTATGACAGATGTCAGGTTGCAAATACATCTGAGAATCAGGCTGAATATAGAAAGTTCAGAGGAGAAGTGAAAAAGAAAATAAGAGCAAAGAGAGGGTATGAGAATAGAATGACAGCCAACATAAAAGGTAATCCAAAAGTCTTCTATAGGCATATAAATAGTAAAAGGGTAGTAAGAGGAGGGTTGGGGCCGATTAGGGACCAAAAAGGAGACCTATACATGGAGACAGAGGGTATGGCTGAGGTACTAAATCAATACTTTGCATCTGTCTTCACCAAGGAAGAAGATGCTGCCATAGACATAGTGAAGGAGGAGGTAGTGGAGATACTTGATAGGGTAAAAATTGATAACGAGGAGGTATTAGCAAGGCTGGCTGTACTTAATGTAGATAAATCACCAGGAGCGGATGGGATGCATCCTGGGATGCTGAGGGAATTGAGGGTGGAAATCGCGAAGGTACTGGTCATAATATTCCAATCCTCCATAGATACGGGGGTGGTGCCAGAGGACTGGAGAATTGCAAATGTTACACCGTTGTTCAAAAAAGGGTGTAAGGATAAACCCAGCAACTACAGGCCAGTCAGTTTAACCTCAGTAGAAACAGTAATCAGAGACAAAATTAACAAGTGTGGATTAATTAAGGAAAGCCAGCGCTGTTTTGTTAAAGGCAAATCGTGTTTAACTAACTTGATTAAGTTCTTCGATGAGGTAACAGAGAGGGTTGATGAGGGCAGTGCGGTTGACATAGTGAACATGGATTTCCAAAAGGCGTTTGATGAAGTGCCACATAATAGGCTTGTCAGCAAAGTTGAAGCCCATGGAATAAAAGGGAGTGGCTGCATGGATAAGAAATTGGCTAAGTGACAGGAAACAGAGAGTAGTGGTGAACAGTTGTTTTTCGGACTGGAGGAAGATACACAGTGGTGTTCCCCAAGGGTCGGTTCTAGGACCACTGCTTTTCTTGATACAGGTACACTATCCCTTATCCAAAAGCCTTGGGACCAGCTGAGTTTCGGTTTTCGGAATTTTTCGGATTTCAGAAGGTATTATTATAAGACTGGGAAATTTGTATTTAATATAAATTGTAAAAGTTCAGGCTACCTCTTGCGACTGTTCCGTGTCTCATTCCCCTTTCTGCTTCTCTGGAAAGCCGGATATCGGCTGACTCCTACTAAGCTGGCCCGCAAATCAGGTCGGGGGTCGGGTGGGGGGGGGGGGGGGGAGAAAAGAATATCGGACGGGCCGCGGTCGGGGTCGGGGGGGGGGTCCGGAGGGGGTCGGGGTCGGGGGGGTCCGGGGGGGGGGGGAAAAGAATATTGGACGGGCCGCAGTTCAGGTGGGGGGGGGGGTGCGGAGGTAGGGGTTGGGGTCCGGGGGGGGGGGGGGGTTGGGGTCCGGGGCGGTCGGGGGGGAGAAAAGAATATCGGACGGGTCGCGGTTCGGTTCGGTTCGGGTCAGGGGGAGAAAAGAATATCGGACGGGCCGCTGCAGCTATCGGACGGGCCGCTGTATTGCTGGGTTCACTCTCCCGGTACCTCCTTCACACTGCCCGGCTCGGCCTGCAATCTCCTACCCAGGAGGGAACTCTGTGACCCTCTGCCCTGCTCAGCGTAAGTCGTGTGCCACTCTGGTCATGTCGTGCGCATGACTTACGCTGAACAAAAAAACTTTCGGTTTTTAGAGGTTTTCGGAAGATCGGATAAAGGATAGTCTACCTGTATATACTAATGACTTAGACTTGGTTGTACAGGGCACAATTTCAAATTTGCAGAGGACACAAAACTTGGAAGTATAGTGAACAGTGAGGAGGAGAGTGATAGACTTCAAGAGGACACAGACAGGCTGGTGGAATGGGCGGACACGTGGCAGATGAAATTTAACGCAGAAATGTGTGAAGTGATACATTTTGGTAGAAAGAATGAGGAGAGGAAATATAAACTAAATGGTACAATCCTGAAGGGGGTGCATGAACAGAGAGACCTGGGGTTATGTGTGCACAAATCATTGAAGGTAGCAGGGCAGGTTGAGAAAGCAGTTAAAAAGGCTTACGGGATCCTGGGCTTCATGAATAGAGGTATAGAGTACAAAAGTGGAAATTATGATGAACCTTTATAAAACACTGGTTCAGCCTCAACTGGAGTATTGTGTCCAATTCTGGGCACCGCACTTTAGGAAGGATATGAAGGCCTGAGAGAGGGTGCAGAAAAGATTTACGAGAATGATTCCAGGGATGAGGGACTTCAGTTATGTGGATAGACTAGAGAAGCTGGGGTTGGTCTCCTTGGAGCAGAGAAGGTAGAGAGGAGATTTGATGGAGGTGTTCAAAATCATGAGGGGTCTAGACAGAGTAGAGAGGGAAACCGTTCCCATTGGCAGAAGGGTCGAGAACCAAAGGACACAGATTTAAGGCGATTGGCAGGAGAACCAAAGGCGACGTAAGAAAAAACTTTTTTACACAGCGAGTGGTTAGGATCTGGAATGCACTGCCTGAAAGGGTGGTGGAGGCAGATTCAATCACGGCTTTCAAAAGGGAGTTGGATAAGTATCTGAAGGAAAAACATTTGCAGGGCTACGGGGAAAGGGCGGGGGAGTGGGACTAGCTGAAGTGCTCTTGCAGAGAGCTGGCAGGGGCTCGATGGGCCGAATGGCCTTTTTCTGTACTGTAACCATTCTATGATTCAATGATTCTATGAAGCAGGGAACCTCACACACTGGCGATATCCTGAGTGAAAACTGAGCTACCGCTGCCACCTACTGGCACTGTTATACAGCAGCAACATAACACCAGCCGCCCAGCACGGCACTCGAAGAGGATTAAGGACTGGGTTTATCAAGTGCAAGAGGATCACAATAGCGTGAAAGACAACACTGGATCAATACCAAAGTAAAAAGAGAACAGGGAAGGAAAGTCAGGAAGGTACTTTTTTTAAAAAGTACTCAACTTATTATAGAAGAAAATCATTCTTTCCACTCATTTATTTCAGTAAAAGAATGTCAACACATTCAAAACAAAGAAAGACTTGCATTTCTACAGCACCATTCACTACCTCAGGATGTCCCAAAACACTTTAAAGCCAATTTAGTACTTTATTTTTTGAAGTGTGGTCACTGTTGTAATGTAGGAAACGCGGCAGCCAATTTGCGCACAGCAAGCTACCACAAACAGCAATGTGATAATGACCCGATAATCATTGCTGCTGTAATAATCCTCGAGCTGGGGTTTCCCTCGCTGCTCGGTCACTTTGCTGGGGTCAATCATTATGCTTTCGCGCACCCTGGATTGTCACCACCTCAGGCAGCAGGGGTGGAGCTTCAAACAGGCCAGAGATCCAGTCCAGAGTGGGGTCCACTTCAGGGAAACACGCTACAGGCTGGGTCAAACATTCTCGCCAAGTGTCAGCCGTGGCTCAGTGGGCAGCACCCTCGCCTCTGAGTCAGAAGGTTGTGGGTTCAAGTCCCACTCCAGAGACTTGAGCACAAAAATCTAGGCTGACACTCCCAGTGCAGTGCTGAGGGAGCGCTGCACTGTCGGAGGTGCCGTCTTTCGGATGAGACGTTAAACCGAGGCCCCGTCTGCTCTCTCAGGTTGATGTAAAAAATCCCGCGGCACTATTTCGAAGAAGAGCAGGCGGGAGTTCTCCCCAGTGTCAATATTTATCCCTCAACCAACATCACTAAAAACAGATGATCTGGTCATTATCACATTGCTGTTTGTGGGAGCTTGCTGTGCGCAAATTGGCTGCTGCGTTTCCCACATTACAACAGTGACTCCACTTCAAAAGTACTTCATCGGCTGTAAAGTGCTTTGGGACGTCCGGTGGTTGTGAAAGGCGCTATAGAAATACAAATATTTCATTCTTTTGTGCCAAGTTGTAATTAATTATTTTCAAGAGAGTAATTTATTAAAAATTATCGACCCTCATCAATTCTCATTCAAATGGCTTCCAGTAGACAATTTATATTTTAGAAGGGCAATAAATAAATATATATATATAGCAGTAATTCAGATTCCCCCTTACATAATGAATCTTTCATCTAAGATATAAATTATACTTACCTTCTAACTGTAAGGAAAGGTGACCTTCAAATGGCATCAAGTCTCCGTCATTCTTACCGCTGGCAGGACAAGAAATCAAGTAGAGCATATTAGTGAGACAATGGGGCAGAGGAAGAGCGTGACAGGGAATGAGGGAGACAAGGCGAAAGATAACATGAGTGAGGAAAAAAGAGACAAACAGGCAAACAATGCAAGCATGACATGCAGACAAAAGAGTGAGGGAGAGACAGAGAGAGAGAGAGAGAGACAGGGAGAAAGAGAGAGAGGGAGGGAGAGAGAGAGAGGGAGAGAGAGGGAGGGAGGGAGAGGGAGAGAGAGGGAGGGAGGGAGAGGGAGAGAGAGACAGGGAGAGAGAGAGACAGGGAGAGAGAGAGACAGGGAGAGAGAGACAGGGAGAGGGAGACAGGGAGAGAGAGACAGGGAGAGAGAGACAGGGCGAGAGAGACAGGGCGAGAGAGACAGGGAGAGAGAGACAGGGAGAGAGAGACAGGGCGAGAGGGGGGGAGAGAGAGAGACAGAGGGACAGAGAGAGAGAGAGGGAGAGAGAGGGAGGGAGGGAGAGACAGGGAGAGAGAGACAGGGAGAGAGAGACAGGGAGAGAGGGAGGGAGAGAGAGAGACAGAGAGAGAGAGACAGAGGGAGAGAGAGAGAGAGAGACAGAGAGACAGAGGGACAGAGAGAGAGAGAGAGACAGAGGGAGAGAGAGAGAGACAGAGGGAGAGAGAGAGAGAGAGAGAGAGACAGAGAGAGAGACAGAGGGAGAGAGAGAGAGACAGAGGGACAGAGAGAGAGAGAGACAGAGGGAGAGAGGGAGAGAGAGAGAGAGGGAGAGAGAGAGAGAGGGAGAGAGAGAGACACAGAGACAGGGAGAGAGAGAGAGAGGGAGAGAGACTGAGAGAGACACACACACTAAGACCGAGAGAGAGAGAGAGCGCGTGACAGAGAGAGAGCAAGAGAGAGAGACAGAGAGGGAGAGACAGAGAGATGGAGACAGAGAGAGGGAGAGAGACAGAGAGAGTGAGAGAGACACAGAGAGAGGGAGAGACAGAGACAGAGAGAGGGAGAGAGATAGAGAGAACGACAGAGAGAGAGAGGGAGAGACATGGGGCAAAAAACAGACAGAGTGGGACAGGAGGAGTAAAAAAGGCAACAGGAGAAGGGACAGAGAGACACACAAAGAGGAGAGATAAAGAGAGAGCGAGACAAAGAGAAAGTGAAAAAGGAGGGAGGGACTGACTGCATTTGCTTTATAAACTTTAATGAAATGTTGGACACACACCAACGCCTTGAAATGAGACTCTCTGAATATTAGTCGACAAATAATTTGCATGTTTGTAGGAATGTTGATGCCTGCTATTTTATTGAAGGTCTGAGGGCCAATGTCTCTGTTAAGGAATGTCACTCAAAGAGAATCATTTCAAGGCACAAGAGCGAGAAAATGACCACTTTTCTAACACTTAACACTCAATAATACAGCCCGACTTTGGCCTCCTCCAGCAGTACATGTGGCAAATATTATTATATAATATATAATAGTGTCATTAGAATCCTGCTAATCAGAGCGACGATATTGGTCAAAGCTCACCGGCTACCCTTTAACATTTAAAACATAATAAAGTGATGCTTGTAAAAAGAGGGGAGCTGTATCTTTTAACACATCTGAATAGAATTTTTTAAACTTTAAAGTTGTTACTGGACGGACCGGTGGCAGTCTGGATCCCCTTCTGACAGTGCAATCCGCCTCCTGCGAACCTTGTGTGACGCCTCTGCCTGCGAAGAAATTCAACAAGCAGTTATGGAACGAGGATTGCGCCTGTTCAGTTTATTAGCGAGATCTTTTAGTCCCTTCCGAGTGCTAAAAGGGGGCATTACAGTTCCCAGGAAGACAGACCTGCATTTCTACGGCGCCTTTCACAACCTCAGGACGTTCCCAAAGCGCTTTACAACCAATGCCGTATTTTGTTTTGAAGTGTAGTCGCTGCTGTAATGTGGGCAACGCGGCAGCCAAGTTGCGCACAGCAAGCTCCCACAAAAAAAAAATAGGGTCACAGACTAAGGATAAGGGGTAAGCCATTTAGGACAGAGATGAGGAGGAATTTCTTCACCCAGAGAGTGGTGAACCTGTGGAATTCTCTACCACAGAAGGCAGTAGAGGCCAATTCATTAAATATATTCAAGAAGGAGTTAGATATACTTCTTAAGGCTAAAGGGATCAAGGGATATGGGGAGAAGGCAGGGACAGGGTACTGTGTTTGGATGATCAGCCATGATCTCATTGAATGGCGGAGCAGGCTCGAGGGGCCGAATGGCCGACTCCTGCTCCTATCTTCTATGTTTCTAAAACAGCAATGTGCTAAAGATCAGATAATCTGTTTTACTGATGTAGGTTCAGGGATAAATATTGGCCCAGGACCTTTTGAGGTCAGAGGTGAGAGTGCAACCAATTGAGCCACGGATGACACCTTAAAACAATATTACTCAACTGCCCATGTGTCTGAAGAAAACAGTTGTACAGAAATCTATTTTACCACGCTCTGGCGCTGGGGAGTGGTGGGTGTCGGTGCTCCAGATTGTTGAGTCGCGTCAGCCAGTGGCTCAGTGGGTAGCACTCGCCCGCCTCCGAGTCAGAAGGTTGTGGCCTCGACTCCCAAACTGCGAGACTTGAGCACAAAAATCCAGGCTGACACTCCCAGTGCAGTGCTGAGGGAGCGCCGCACTGTCGGAGGTGCCATATTTCGGATGGGACATTAAACAGGTGGACGTAAAAGAGCCCAGGGCACTATTTCAAAGGCTGATGCACAGATCAAGTATTTTTTTTGCTTTGCCTGCAATGCTGCACAGTTTCGACGTTAATTCTGACTTGTTATGAGAATATATTTAAATACAGGGGTTGAAAAAAATAAATAAATTCGCTTTGTAGAAATGATCTGCCGGCATTTCCCTCGGCACGGGCTCCAAGGGTGTCCCAGCGGGCGGAGTGAGTACCTACTTGGTTTGGCTGGTTCTGTTCCGCCAGGAGCTGAGTGGCCCGTCTTAAGTCGTGAACCTGGCGCTGCAGCTTTTGGCTCCTGTTCTTCTCCAGCTCCAGCTCCTGCTTGCAGGCGTCCAGCTCCACGCGGGTCAGCGGAGCGCTCTCCAGCTGAAAGCGGCCAGAATGTTACGTGTTATTCTGGGCCAAATCTTGCCAGCCACAACTTGTTGGCCTCGATTACTTCGCACAAACAGCGTCTCGCACCTCAGCCGGTCCCGTTATTTTTTGAAGAACTTGCTGGATTTGCGCATTAATGAGACCACACCTTGAGTATTGTGTGCAGTTTTGGTCGCCTTATCTGAGGAAGGATGTTCTTGCCATGGAAGGAGTGCAGCGAAGATTCACCAGACTGATACCTGGGATGGCAGGAATGACATATGAGGAGAGATTGGGTCGATTGGGCTTATACTCGCTGGAGTTTAGAAGAATGAGAGCGGATCTCATTGAAGCTGATAAAATTCTAAAAGGACTAGACAGACTAGATGCAGGAAGGATGTTCCCGATGGCGGGGGAGTCCAGAACCAGGGGTCACCGTCTAAGGATAAGGGGTAAGCCATTTAGGACAGAGATGAGGAGGAATTTCTTCACCCAGAGAGTGGTGAACCTGTGGAATTCTCTACCACAGAAGGCAGATGAGGCCAATTCATTAAATATATTCAAGAAGGAATTAGATATATTTCTTAAGGCTAAAGAGATCAAGGGATATGGGGAGAAGGCAGGAACAGGGTACTGAATTTGGATGATCAGCCATGATCGCAATGAATGGCGGAACAGGCTTGAGGGGCTGAATGGCCTACTCCTGCTCCTATCTTCTATGTTTCTATGTTAATTACTCGATAAACTCGTCGCAGAAAGTTTAGGGGCTGGTAATTAACATGAGGCATCGCGCAACTTTCCCCCCTCGGCTGGAACATAACTTTGCGCCCTAACTTGCTGGAAGCGCGAGCTGACAGCGGCATTGCGAGGGCAACCGGAACCGCCGTGAACCGCGGGACCGACAGTTTATCTCCTCCACCAATGAGATTTAAGGATTGAGAAGCAAACAGAGGAACGACCAAGAAGGAAACAGGGTGAATTCGTGTCAAATCAGGTCGAGAGAGAGAAATAGAGGGAAAGAAAGATTGGATTAAGAGAGAGTAAAAAGAGACAGAGAGGAAAAGTAAGACTTTTTTTTTTACATCTCCAACTACAATTTACTACCTGCAGGAATGAGACGGAACAGTTTAAATTGTTCGCTTTCTGGGCTGGAGTGATGGATTGGCATTGCATTAACAATTATCAAAGGGTACTTACGCTGTTAATTACCAGCCCTAACTTTCTGTGACGAGTTTATCGAGTAATTAATGCGCAAATTCAGCAAGTTCTTAAAAATAACGGGACGGCTGGGGGCGAGACGCTGTTTGTACTAAGTAATTGAGGCCAACAAGTTCTGGCTAGCTCTCCCAATGGCGCAGCAGGTAAATACACAGTGCCTAGCATAGTACTGGGCTAAATGTTCCAGGGAATCCCAGGTATAATGTTTTTTAAATATTTGTTCATGGGATGTGGGCGTTGCTGGCAAAGCCAGCATTTATTGCCCATCCCTAATTGCCCTTGAGAAGGTGGTGGTGAGCTGCCTTCTTGAACCGCTGCAGTCCGTGTGGTGAAGGTACTCCCACAGTGCTGTTAGGGAGGGAGTTCCAGGATTTTGACCCAATGACGATGAAGGATCGATGATATATTTCCAAGTCAGGATGGTGTGTGACTTTGAGGGGAACTTGGAGGTGGTGGTGTTCCCATGCGCCTGCTGCCCTTGTGAATGTTTAAGGTGGTGGATGGGGTTCCAATCAAGCGGGCTGCTTTGTCCTGAATGGTGTCGAGCTTCTTGAGTGTTGTTGGAGCTGCGCTCATCCAGGCAAGTGAAGAGTATTCCATCACACTCCTGACTTGTGCCTTGTAGATGGTGGAAAGGCTTTGGGGAGTCAGGAGGTGAGACACTCGCCGCAGAATAACCAGCCTCTGACCTGCTCTTGTTACCACTGTATTTATGTGGCTGGTCCAGTTAAGTTTCTGGTCAATGGTGACCCCCAGGATGTTGAAGGTGGGGGATTCGGCGATGGTAATGCTGTTGAATGTCAAGGGGAGGTGGTTAGACTCTCGCTTGTTGGAGATGGACATTGCCTGGCACTTGTGTGGCGCAAATGTTACCTGCCACTTATCAGACTGAGCCTGAACGTCGTCCAGGTCTTTGCAGGTTCTCAGTTAGGACGGCAGCTGGGTGGTCCAGTGGGTTAGCAAAAAGGGGGGAAGAGAATCAGCCTGTTCTCCCAGACTTAATGGCAATCCACTGCTTCATTGGAAGGTGCCCACGTGTGGACACCTGAGAGGTGTGATGCTCCCCACTGCCCAATGGCCCACTGACTTGGCAATCACACACGCCCACCTGGAGGAGGTGCTAGAGGGATGTTGGTACCTGTGAAGCCAAGACATTGAGAAAAAAAATTGGAGAGACAAAGTGATAAGTCACAGTCATGGAAATACATTGTGGGCACGTGTTCTCCCGCACACGCACGTGGGCATACACGAGCAGTCTCATCATTATATTGCTGAGCCCTCACAAGGTCACACCAATAAGGACACTTATCCCAAATCTAACTTTGAGGGCAGCAGGTTCTTGGGAATTCGTAACAACACAAGTCATCATTGAAAATACCTTAAATTTCTTCAATTCCATTTCCATCTCACTCTTCTCCTTTTCAAGTTCATGAATTCTGTTGCTGTTTAAAAACGAGAGGAACAATAAATGTCTTCATTTCCACCTCCTTGACCTTTCCATTGCTGTATCCCTACCCTTAATTCAAAGTGTACAGAAGAACATAAGAATTAGGAGCAGGACTCGGCCATACGGCCCCTCGGGCCTGCTCCGTCATTCAATAAGGTCGTGACTGACCTTCTACCTCAACTCTACTTTCCCGCCCTGCCCCCATGTCCCTTGCTTCTTTTAATATCCAAGAGTCTATCGATCTCAGCCTTGAATATACTCAACGATTCAGCCTCCACAGCCCTCTGGGGCAGAGAATTCCAAAGATTCACAACCCTCTGAGTGAAGAAATTTCTCCTCATCTCAGTCCTAAATGGCCGACCCCCTTATCCCGAGACTGTGATCCCCTAGTGCTAGACTCTCCAGCCAGGGGGAAACAGCCTCTCAGCATCTACCCTGTCAAGCCCTCTTAAGTATTTTGGAGCAGAGAGACAGAACTAATCACACAGCCACCCGCGTGTTAAGAAGCAAGGACTGCAGGAACTTACTGGTTCCGCTGCAGCTCGGTGTGGAGATTCTCCAACTTACTGGAGAACTTCGGAGAACCTCGTGGTGTCTGGAGGAATGGAGACAGGCGATGAACTAGTGATCAGGCAAAACTTAACATTCTCTCAATTTCCCGCCGGATGGGGAGCTGAGCACTTACAGAGTCGCTGGCGATGTCCTTCTGGAGCTGGAGGAGGTGAATGAGCCGCCCGCTCTCTTCTTGCTGCCTTTGCAGCTGCGTCCTCTCCGCCGTCATCCTAAACCAGGAGAGGTACGTGATCAATCGCAGCCAGGGTCGCGCCCCGCGCCAACGCTCACCGGGTATTGCAGCGGTAAAAGACCGAACAGACGGACGGACTTGCATTTACGCTGTATCTCATCACATCCTCAGGCTGTCCCAAGTGCTGCCCAGCCAATGAGTCTCTGGTACGCAGGCAGACACGGCAGCCGGTTTGTGCACAGCAAGAGCAAATTAGATTGGAGCATACTCCCGTTTCCTTCATCCCGCCACTGGCAGCCGTGCCTTCGGCAATTCCCTCCCTAAACCACTCCGCCTCTCTCTCCTCCTTTAAGACTCTCCTTAAAACCTACCTCTTTGACCAAGCCTGTCCTAATGTCTCCTTCTTTGGCATGGCGTCATTTTTTGCTCCTGTGAAGCGCCTTGAGACATTTTCCTACTTTAAAAGGTGCTATATAAATGCAAGTTGTTGTTGATGATCAGTTAATCTGTTTGGTGGTGTTGGTGGAGGGAGGTGTCGTGTATTGATTGCGAGTTTGACACCAGTCAATACGGTAATGTAATGTGCGAGTTTGACACCAGTCAATACGGTAATGTAATGTGCAATGCATTATGGGAATTACCCAGGAAAGCAGCAGTCGGCCATTTTACCAATAAAGGGAAGATTGCAGTTAGAAGCCTGTCTGCCTGACTCTGATTTAATTCGACGTATCTACATGCTTGATTGAACGCATTAAAGCATAGATACAACAGGAGGAATGGTTGCCAGGACATTGAGACAACTCCTTGCTCTTCTTTAAATACTGTAATGGGATCCGACGTAATAAAACTCACTACGCACTTGGTTTGAGTATAAAGCAAGGCTTTAATCAACTTGTTTCAGAACATGGAGGTCTAGTTGTCCTTCACTAGTTCCTTGTCTTACAAAATGTCCCTGAGCAAGCTGGGCCCACGCCCGAGTATTTATACTCCTTGGACGGCGCCACCAGCTGGCCGTCCAGCGTTATTTCATGAGTAGTTTCTTAATGATGATGAGATTTATACAGGAAACTTTCTGGTATCCGGCACGGACGGGACCGACCTGGTGCCGGTTCATCAACAATTCCGGATAACCGAACGCTATAGTAAAAGATACGGAGCTCAGAGCTCCGTATAAAGCAACAAACCCTGTTGCAGCTTCAAAACAATGGGCACAAGTTGCAAGCGTCTCTGTAGCTTAGCAACAGCTTCAGCTACACCCTTGCACAGCAACAAATGGAATAAATAAAGTAATTAAAAGTAAAAAAAGTTACCTGAACCGACTCCTGAATTTTGCCGGTGGATAGAGCGTTCCGGTTATTTAGGGGCCGGTTAATCGAAAGTTTCCTGTAACAGGATCTTTTATGTTCACTTGAACAGGCAGAGGGGGGCCTTGGTTGGACAGTTCATCTGAAAGACGGCACCACCGACTATGTAGCACGCCCTCAGTACTGCAGTACAGCCTAGATTAGGTGCTCAAGTCTAGGAGTAGGGTTTGAACCCACGGTGCAAGCTAGGGACCACTTGCGGCCTGGCCTCTCTCCTCGATCTGTCGAATTGTTTCTGGGCCTACGTTTGTGAGCTGACTGTTGTGGCGTGTTCACCAAGCCGCTCGCTCCCCTTTCCTCGCTCCTCGCTCTCCAGCAAAACAAGAGGCCACTATTAGGAGATAGAACTAGCGACAAAGCAAATGTGGCCGAAAGTCAGAGGGCATGGTGGAAGCTTGAGGGAAATGTAGCGAGACACAAATCAAGAAAATGCACGGTGGCATAGTGGTTAGCACTGTTGCCTCACAGCGCCAGGGACCCGGGTTCAAATCCGGCCTCGGGTGACTGTCTGTGTGGAGTTTGCACATTCTCCCCGTGTTTGCGTGGGTTTTCTCCGGGTGCTCCGGTTTCCTCCCACAGTCTAAAGATGTGCGGGTTAGGTTGATTGGCCATGATAAAAATTAGCCCTTAGTGTTAGAGGGGATTAAATATACGGGGTTATGGGGGTAGGGCTTGGGTGGGATGGCTGTCGGTGTAGGGACCGGGTGCTAGGGTTTGGATGATCAGCCATGATCTCGTTGAATGGCGGAGCAGGCTCGAAGGGCCGAATGGCCTACTCCTGCTCCTAGTTTCTATGGCAAAAAGTGTTCAAATGTCTCAGGAACAAAAATAAGTTGCACGGATGCAGGATGTGCTTTCAATGGTAAACCTAAAACTGCGATCGGCCCAAGCTTCCCAGTAATCTCAGTTAATTTGGGTATTTTGTGGGGGGGGGGGGAAAAAATCCCTGTAAAAACAGAAAACTCTACAGTGGTTTCCCGTCAAACCTGCTATTGCATTAGAGTGGCCGCTGAACTCAGCTTACAGGAGTTTTGTTCCCAATCCCTTTGCCAAGTCATAGATCATGTGACTGAAACCGATTCATACAACTATCAGGAAAGACTGAACAGGCTGCGTCTCGTTTCCTTAGAGAGAAGGGCGAGAGGTGACCGAATAGAGGTCTTTAAAATTATGAAGGGGTTCGACGTGGTAGATGTAGAATAGATGTTTCTGCTTGTGGGGTACTCCAAAACTAGGGGCCATAAATATAAGATAGTCACTAATAAATCCAATAGGGAATTCAGAAGAAACCTCTTTACCCAGAGAGTGGTGAGAATGTGGAACTCGCTACCTCAGGGAGTGGTTGAGGTGAATGGTATAGGTGCATTTAATGGGAGGCTGGATAAGTACATGACGGAGATTGGACTAGAAGGATATGCTGCTAGGGTTAGATGAAGTAGGGTGGGAGGAGGCTTGTGTGGAATATAGACCATGGACCAGTTGGGCCGAATGGCCTGCTCCCGTGCAGTAAATTCCATGTAATTTCAAATGAGAAAAACCATTATTACCATGGCATAAAAATACTGTGCATTGGACATGTTAACAGTGATTAAAAAAACAAGTTACCCTTGCCAGACTTTTCAAGGTTATGCAGTAACATCACTAACCAAGACAGAATATGTTGTTCAAAAGACTGTTAATGAAACACTCGACCGTACCTGGCTAATGCAGCCCTTAGCTCAATCAGCTCTTCCAGATCAGCCTCAAAGATCTCATAATCTCTCAGCAAGTCAGCCTGTGAAGAGGATAAAGAACTATCACAAAAATAGGCATCGATCTAAAACGAGTCCATGGCTGGCTTGGTTTAATCTTAGTTTAAATGTTAGGGTAGATAGATAGATAGATTTCTTGACACAAAAGGCATTCAAGGGGTATGGGGAGAGTGGGGGAATATGGTATTGAAATAGAGGATCAGCCATGATCATACTGAATGGCGGAGCAGACTCGAAGGGCCGAATGGCCTACTCCTGCTCCTATTTTTCTATGTTTCTATGTACAGTAGTCGTTAGGTCACTGGACGGGTAATCCAGAGGCCTGGACTAATAATCTAGAGAAACATAGAAACATAGAAACATAGAAGATAGGAGCAGGAGTAGGCCATTCGGCCCCTCGAGCCTGCTCCGCCATTTAATGAGATCATGGCTGACCATCCAAACTCAGTACCCTGTCCCTGCTTTCTCCCCATATCCCTTGATCCCTTTAGCCTTAAGAAATATACCTAACTCCTCCTTGAATATATTTGATGAATTGGCCTTAACTGCCTTCTGTGGTAGAGAATTCCACAGGTTCACCACTCTCTGGGTGAAGAAATTCCTCCTCATCTCTGTCCTAAATGGCTTACCCCTTATCCTTAGACTGTGACCCCTGGTTCTGGACTCCCCACCATCGGGAACATCCTTCCTGCATCTAGTCTGTCTAGTCCTGTTAGAATTTTATAAGTTTCAATGAGGTCCCCTCTCATTCTTCTAAACTCTTGCGAATATAAGCCTAATCGACCCAATCTCTCCTCATACATCATTCCTGCCATCCCAGGTATCAGTCTGGTGAATCTTCGCTGCACTCCCTCCATGGTAAGGACATCCTTCCTCAGATAAGGCGACCCAAACTGCACAACGTGAGTTACAAATCCCACCACGGCCATTTGAGAATTTGAATTCTAGAAATAATAAGTTGGTAACGGTAAAAGTGACCATGAAGCTGTCGGATTGTTGTAAAAAAAAACAACAGCTTCAATAAAGCCCTTTAGGGAAGGAGACCCACCCTCCTTGGCCAGTCTGGCCTCTACGTGACACGCCAATGTGGTTGGCTCGTTAACTGCCCTTTGAAGTGGCCCAGCAAGCCAATGAGGAAGTGTACTTTTATATTACAAAATGGCTTCACAAGGTACAGAATAGAAAACACAAAATGGCTTCCATAGATTAGTAATTGCTAGTTCTGCTGAAAAAGCAGAACTCTCCAATTAACAAAATGACCTCAACTGTTAATTAGAACAAAGGCCTTCAAAGGTACATACTGTAAGCCTCCCTATCTCTTTCTCATAGCTAGATGAAGAGAGTCCTTGAGTCATGTATAAACCAGGATAGGGAGGCTTACAGTATGTACCTTTGAAGGTCTTTGTTCTAATTAACAGTTGAGGTCATTTTGTTAATTGGAGAGTTACTCGGAAGTCGAGACTTCGACACCACTCAGTTGTGTCCAGGGCAACAAGGGGCAGAGCAATAAATGGGCATGATTCACGCGGTCCCTTTAAATTTCTCTCAATGGGCACGGTTCATGTATAACACTCCATCCCCGTGCGCATAAAGACGCAAGATGCCCTTACAGTGGAGATAGAGTCCTCATCTAACGCACGACTCTCCCGCCATTGGTGATAAACAACACGGCCTTCCGACAGCAGCGGCGGTGACCCAGATGTTGGCCTGGCTCACAGCTGTATCCCCACATGTTCAGCAGTGGCAATCACGGGAGCAGCAGCGCCGAGCTAAATAAACAGGGGGAGAGCGGTAGGCGGAGGTCTCGGCTCTCCGAGTGCCTCTCCACCTCGATTCCCCTTCTAGAGATCACAGCATTTACAGCACAGTCGGAGGCCATTCAACCCATCGCAGCTCTGCAGGCTCTCGGACAGAACTTAATCCCATTCCCTGCCCTTTCCCCATTGCCCTTTACATTTTTCTTCAGGCATTTATCCAATTCCCTTTTGAGAGCTATGATGGATTCTGCTTCCACGGCTTCTGGTAGGGGCGCCCCACGCCCGAACAAACCTTCTGCATAAAATAAATCCTCCGAACCTCTTCTTTTGGTGATGATCTTAAATCACCGACTAATGGAAATAGCTTTACCCGATTAACTTGGCAGAAGCCCTTATAATTTCGAACATCTCTATCGGAATTTGAACACCTGCAATACAGGAAACTCTTCCGTATCCCGCACCGACGGGACCGGGATGGTGCCAGTTGATTAAAAACGGAGAGGTATATCTACCGAGGCTATTTTTAAACAAACAAAAATTAAAAAATCAAGAAATGTGCAGTATAATTGGGTACTCACTTACAGGATGTTGTGTTAAATGGATTCGGACTCGGCAACATTTCCGGTTATTGAGGTGTTCGGATCGGAAGAGACTTCCGACAGCGCCAAGAAGCCGAGTAGTGGCAGTTTGGAGAACTACCCCCACTGACTAACTCGGCCACCGCGGGAGACTCGGACTCGGACTCGGCAACATTGCCGGTTATTGAGGTGCTGTTTTCGGAGTGAGAATTTTGCCGGTTAATAGAGAATTCTGGATATTGAGGTGCCGTTTAAACGAGAGTCTAAAACAGGACATCTTATTGAGGTCTATATAACTGCAACACTTCTTCATGTTAATGAAAGGTCAGAAGCTTACACAGCCCACAGAATCGGGGAGTTAAGGTGGTGCTTGTTGGTTTTCCCCATAGCCCCCCTCCACCTCTGTATCTCCACACAGTGACATAGCTGATATCGGTAAGACAGTTCTACCAGTGGAATCATTCAGATAAACCGCTTCTTCGGACATATGCCAATTGCTGTTGTCCCTGTAAAAGGCCCCGCACCTTCTCACTCCTGCTCTGGTGCTTCACAGCCGCTGGTTGCAGCTCCTTCTCCTTGGCTTTAAGAGCGACGGCAGCTTCTTGCCACTTCCCCTGCCAGTGTTGAGCCACTTGATGCTGCTTCAGGGTGACCGCTGCCAGCTCCTCCGCCCTCCGCTGCAACTCGGCCTCCAGGCGCTGGCTGTGCTCTCTCAGTTCAGCTTCGGAAGCCCTGAGAAGAAAAAAGTCCCAGCGTAAATTGCACTTTACAGCCTTCCGGACTCGAGATCGAGTTCAACAATTTCAGACCATCACCTCGGCCCCCATTTTTTCAGATGGCAGCTGTTGATGATTCTGCCATTCCCATTTACACCTCCTCTAGACCCATCTTTTGTTTCTTTACTTGTCCCATTACCATCTCCTATTGCCTTGTACAGGAAACTCTTTTAAGAACATAAGAAATAGGAGCAGGAGTAGGCCAATCGGCCCCTCGAGCCCGCTCCACCATTCAATAAGATCATGGCTGATCTGATCCTAACCTCAAATCTTCTATCACTCTGCATCCACCCGAACCCATGTGATCTCCCGGGAGAGGCGAAAAACCAGATAAAGACCCAATGGCCAATTTGGAGAAAAAAATCTGGGAAATTCCTCTCCGACCCATCTAGGCGATCGAAATTCTTCCAGGAGATCACTCTGTCCCTATATTTTCTACAGTACTTACCTTCTGTAAAGGCGATCTCCACCCCAGCCAGGAACAGGAATAAAACCATCTCCTGAAATCTAACACAGAATTAGAACACAGTAGGAGCAGGATCAGGCTACACGGCCCCTGGGCCCACTCCACTACCCACAGGGCCATGACCATTCCGAACCTAGACTCATGTCCAATTTCCTGCCCGCTCCCCGTAACCCTTAATTCCCTTTACTTCTAGGAAACTATCTATTTCTGTTTTAAATTTATTTAATAATGTAGCTTCCACAGCTTTCTGGGGCAGCAAATTCCACAAACCTACCACCCTCTGAGTGAAGAAGTTTCTCCTCATCTCAGTTTTGAATGAGCAGCCCCTTATTTTAAGATTATGCCCCCTAGTTCTAGTTTCACCCATCATTGGGAACATCCTCACCACATCCACCCGATCAAGCCCCTTCACAATCTTATATGTTTCAATAAGATCGCCTCTCATTCTTCTGAACTCCAATGAGTAGAGTCCCAATCTACTCAACCTCTCCTCATATGACCACCCCCTCATCCCCGGGATTAACCGAGTGAACCTTCTTTGTACTGACTCGAGAGCAAGTATGTCTTTTCTTAAGTATGGACACCAAAACTCTATGCAGTATTCCAGGTGCGGTCTCACCAATACCTTGTACAACTGCAGCAATACCTCCCTGTTTTTATATTCCAACCCCCTAGCAATAAAAGCCAACATTCCATTGGCCTTCTTAATCACTTGCTGCACCTGCATACTAACTTTTTGAGTTTCGTGCACCAGGACCCCCAGATCCCTTTGTACTACAGTACTTTCCAGTTTCTTGCCATTAAGATAATAACTTGCTCTATGATTTTTCCTGCCAAAGTGCATAACCTCACACTTTCCAGTATTGTATTCCATCTGCCAAATCTCTGCCCACTTACTTAGCCTGTCTATGTCCCTTTGCAGGTTTTTTATGTCCTCCTCACTCACTACTTTCCGTCCCATCTTTGTATCATCTGCAAACTTTGATATGTTACACTTTGTATCCGGGACCGGCGTGGTGCCGGTTGATCAAAAAGTCCGGATTACAGAGAGGTGATACTTACCAAGGTACGAGAGCCCCGTACACGGCTACAGATGCAGGAGCCCCGGTTACACGGCACTTGTGCAGGAGCCCCGGTTACACGGCACGTGTGCAGGAGTCCCGGTTACACGGCCACAGATCCAGGAGTCCCGGTTACAGGGCCACAGATCCAGGAGTCCCAGTTACACGGCCACAGATCCAGGAGTCCCGGTTACACGGCACTTGTGCAGGAGCCCCGGTTACACGGCACGTGTGCAGGAGTCCCGGTTACACGGCCACAGATCCAGGAGTCCCGGTTACATGGCCACAGATCCAGGAGTCCCTGTTGCACGGCCACAGGTGCAGGAACCCTGGTTACACGGCCACAGATCCAGGAACCCCGGTTACACGGCCACTAATATATAGTAAAACTTACCTGAACCTACTCCTGAATTTTGCCGGTTAAGAGAGATTTCCAGATAAAGAGAGTTTCCTGTACTATCATATCTTTTGTCATTTAATCTCTCCTGCCTTCCACCCTATCACAGACCTTCCCTTTTGTTCTTTCCTCCCCTCCCCCCTCTCCCTGCCCCTGCACTTGCTTAAAACCTTGTTATATCTCTAACTTTTCCAATTCTGACGAAGGGTCATCGACCTGAAACGTTAACTCTGTTTCTCTCTCCACAGATGCTGCCCGACCTGCTGAGTGTTTCCAGCACTTTGTTTTTATTTCAGATTTCCAGCCTCCGCAGTATTTTGCTTTCGTCTCAACGGAAATGAGTGAGGTTCAATATTGATTACAGGAAACTCTCGATTTACCGGCACCTAAATAACCGGAAATCTCTGTTAACCGGCAAAATTCAGGAGTAGGTTCAGGTAAGTTTTACTTCATATTAGTGGCCGTTCCTGGATCTGTGGCTGTGTAACTGGGGTTCCTGCACTTGTTGCTAAGCAACAGGGACGCTTGGTCTGTGGCCGGGGTTCCTGCACCTGTTGCTAAGCAACAGGGAAGCCTGGATTTGTTGCTGTGTACGGAGCTCTCGTACCTTTTAAACTATACCTCTCTGTAATCCGGACTTTTTGATAAACCGGCACCACGCCGGTGCCGGATAAAAAAGAGTTTCCTGTACCTTTCTCCGTATGGAGAGAGGCAGGTGAACAGCCATTAACAGTCGAGCAACCTTTCCTTGTTTACCTGAGTTCCTTGCAGCTTTTCTTCAGAGTGAGGAGCTCGCCCTCGTGGGTTCTGTCATCCGCCTGCACAGCAGTCAACAACATCTCTTTCTCGCTCACCAACTGGCCACGTTCCGTTTCCAAGGCTTCGATTTGATTGCTGAAGATCTTCTTCTCGGCCTCCAGTTGACGGGCCTGGTCCTGGCACAGCTCCAACTTCAGCCGGAGCTCGCCGAGCTCGGAGGTGAGTTTCTCGTTCACCTGAAAAGGAACAGCGCGAGCAGTTTAGGAAGACAAACGGTATGTTGGCCTTCACTGCAAGAGGATTTGAGCACAGGAGCAAGGATGTCTTATTGCAGTTATACAGGGCCTTGGTGAGACCACACCTGGAGTACAGTGTGCAATTTTGGTCTCCTTACCTAGGAAAGGATATACTTGCCATAGAGGGAGTGCAGCGAAGGTTCACCAGACTGATTCCTGGGATGGCAGGACGGTCATATGAGGAGAGCTTGGGTCGACTAGGCCTGTATTCACTAGAGTTTAGAAGAATGAGAGGGGATCTCATTGAAACATATTAAATTCTGACTGGGCTAGACAGACTGGATGCAGGGAGGATGTTTCCCCTGGCTGGGGGTCTAGAACGAGGGGTCACAGTCTCAGGATACGGGGTAGGACATTTAGGACTGAGATGAGGAGAAATTTCTTCACTCAGAGGGTGGTGAACCTGTGGAATTCTCTACCACAGAAGGCTGTGGAGGCCAAGTCACTGAATATATTTAAGAAGGATACAGATAGATTTCTAGACACAAAAAGCATCAAGGGGTATGGGGAGAGAGCGGGAATATGGTTTTGAGATAGAGGATCAGCCATGACCATAATGAATGGCGGAGCAGGCTCGAAGGGCCGAATGGCTGACTCCTGCTCCTATTTTTCTATGTTTCTATGAGAAGATGGTCAGCGATCCTTACCCTGCTGAATAAACAGAAACACCTTTGGGGGTCAGCTATACACAGAGAATTACACAGATTTACATCGCATTTACAGCACAGAAACAGGCCATTCGGCCCAACTGGTCCGTGCCGGTGTTTATGCTCCACATGAGCCTCCTCCCACCTCACTTCATCTCACCCCATCAGCATAACCCATCCATTCCTTTCTCCCTCATGTGTTTATCTTGCTTCCCCTTAAATGCATCTGTGCTATTCACCTCAACTATTCCATGTGGTAGCGAGTTCCACATTATAGAATCATTGAATGGTTACAGCACGGAAGAAGGCCATTCAGCCCATCGAGCCCGTGCCGGCTCTCTGCAAGAGCACTTCAGCTAGTCCCACTCCCCCGCCCTTTCCCCGTAGCCCTGCAAATTTCTTTCCTTCAGGTCCGTATCCAACTCCCATCTGAAAGCCGCGACTGAGTCTGCCTCCACCATCCTTTCAGGCAGCACATTCCAGATCCTAACCACTCGCTGCCTAAAGAAGTTTTTTCTTACGCCGCCTTTGGTTCTTCTGCCAATCACCTTGAATCTGTGTCCTCTGCTTCTCGGCCCTTCTCTCTGGGTAAAGACGTTTCTCCTGAATTCCCTATCGGATTTGTTAGTGACTATCTTATATTGACGGTCCCTAGTTTTGGTGTCCTCCACAAGTGGAAACATCTTCTCTACGTCTACCCTATCAAACCCTTTCATAATTTTAAAGACCTCTATCCAATTGTCCCTGTAAGTTTCGCTTTGTTCTGCATGGCCTGATTCTTTCAATGCGTGGTCCCTTTAAATTTCTGCGCATGCGCGGTATTTACAATATAAAACCCAGCGAGCGGCCTGCACGGGACCCTTCAGCTACTCCACGGTCATGCGGGCGCACCTTAGCGGGCACATTGCCTCTATCCAGTCACCCCTCAGCCTTCTCTTTTCTAGAGAAAAGAACCCCAGCCTGTTCAATCTTTCCTGAATAGGTACAACCTCTCAATTCTGCTATCATCCTTGTAAATTATTATTTGTACCTTCTCCAGTGCCTCTACATCGGTAAGGAGACCAGAACTGTGCGCAGTACTCCAAGTGTGGTCTAACCAAGGTTCGGTTAGCATGACATCTCTGCTTTTCAATTGCACCCCTCTAGAAATGAACCCCAGTGCTTCTATTTTTTTTTTTTAAATGTCTCTATTAACCGGCGTTGCTATATTCAATGTAAAAATAGGGTTGGAGGCAACGTATATATACTGTACCTGTTTGATGGTTGCCAGTTTTTCCTTCAGTAAGACTTTCTCCTGGTCTTGTCGGTTGGCCTGAGATTTGGTGCTCACCAGCTCCACGTGGAGATCAGCGACTTGGTCGTCGAAGCCTTCTCTCCCTCTCAGGGCTCGCTCTAGCTCCAGAGTCAGCTGCTGAACCCGTGTGTGCAAATCCAGCTTCTCCTGCAGCAGTCAGCCATGTTAGAAATCTTTTAACCATCAGCGCTCGTTCAACCACCGTGCCGACATTTTCTCAGCATTGCGCGCGCCACACATACAAAAATAATACTTTTTTTTTTAGAAAAGATTTTCGGGTGACAATTCGCCCTTTTTAAAAATCACACCCGTCCCGTTGTTTATTTTCTGGGAATATCAGAGAAACACACAGCACAGGAGGACGACATTCGGCCCATCGTGCATGTGCCGGCTCTTTGAAAGAGCTCGCCAATTAGAAACATAGAAACATAGGAGCAGGAGTAGCCCATTCGGCCCTTCGAGCCTGCTCCGCCATTCAATATGATCATGGCTGATCCTCTATCTCAATACCATATCCCCGCTCTCTCCCCATACCCCTTGATGCCTTTTGTGTCTAGAAATCTATCTATTCTCCTTCTTAAATATATTCAGTGACTTGGCCTCCACAGCCTTCTGTGGTAGAGAATTCCACAGGTTCACCACCCTCTGAGTGAAGAAATTTCTCCTCATCTCAGTCCTAAATGTCCTACCCTGTATCCTGAGACTGTGACCCCTCGTTCTAGAACCCCCCAGCCAGGGGAAACATCCTCCCTGCATCCAGTCCCACTATCCTACTCATGCCCCATATCATGCAACTATTTCCTTTCCAAGTATTTATCAAACTCCCTTTTGAAAGTTACTATTGAATCTGCTTCCACCGCCCTTTCAGGCAGCGCATTCCAGATCATAACTAGCTGCATAAAAAAATTCTCCTCACCTCCCCCTCTGGTTCTTTTGCCAATTATCTTAAACCTATGGCTTCTGGTTACTGACCCTGGCACGGAAGGAGGGCAGTCATTTTCACCCTTTTTTTCCCCCAATTGGCTGGCTAAAACAGCCTGTGATTGGTAATCAGAAAGGACCAATGAAATTCACCGCAGAGCGACCAATCACAACCTCGCTCCTGGCATTCCTCCAGGAGGTACAAGAAGGGCAGGTGGGAGGGTTTTCTCATTCTCTCTCTCTCTCAACCTGTGGATTGTGGAGATGTCTGGAAGAGGAACAAGCATCTCAGGAATTTCTTAATGACATCCTCATCCATGAGGCACCAGGCTACAAGCCACGTAGGATGTACAAAGATGCCTTGGGGGGGGGGGGGAGCATATATGAAGTTTAAAATTAAATGTTCCCATGAATTTGCAAACATCTCAAGTTACTGATACTAATGGAGCTCAATCTTCTGATTTAGGACTTAGCCACCACTGAGGAACACTGGAGCATCGGAACAGGAGGAGGCCGTTCAGCCCCTCGAGCCTGTCCCCAATTCAATGTGATCATGACTGATCTGTATCCTAACTGCATCCACCTGCCTTGGCTCCATATCCCTTAACACCCTGGGCTAGCAAAATTCTATCAATCTCAGATTTAAAGTTATTCATTGGTACAGCAGCACCAAGAACTGACCTTTGGTCCCAACCCACAAAATTCAAACCGGACAAGACAGCAAAGAAGGGATATAGGTGGTGTGAATGGGACGGAGACTGTCGGGGCTCATAAGGTGCAAATGGCCCATGGGTCAGAGTTTGACCCTTGCTCTCTGACTTAATTAACTTTCACGGAAAATCAGCCCGCAGGAGATCTTACCCGGAAGAACCGATCTTTGTTTGCTGCTGTACCGGCTAGTTTTGTCTTCAGGTTGACAACAGCCTCTTCCAGTCTCACCGATTTTGAAGAGAGCAAGTCTCTCTCCTGCAAGGACAGGTGGATAGAGGATAGGTTAAAGGGAACAGATCGTCCAACAAGGCTAGGTGTTCTGCAGCGAGTGTCTCACCTCCAGACTCCCCAAAGCCTTTCCATCATCTGCAATGGCACAAGTCAGGAGTGTGATGGAATACTCTCCACTTGCCTGGATGAGTGCAGCTCCAACAACACTCAAGAAGCCCGACACCATCCAGGACTAAGCAGCCCGCTTGATTGGCACCCCATCCACCACCTTAAACATTCACTCCATCCACCCCCGGCGTACCGTGGCTGCAGTGTGTACCATCTACAAGATGCACTGCAGCAACTCGCCAAGGCTTCTTCGGCAGCACCTCCCAAACCCGCGACCTCTTCCACATAGAAGGACAAGGGCAGCAGGCACATGGGAACACCGCCGCCTCCAAGTTCCCCTCCAAGTCACACACCATCCTGACCTGGAAATATATCGGCCGTTCCTTCATCGTCGCTGGGTCAAAATCCTGGAACTCCCTCCCTAACAGCACTGTGGGAGTACCTTCACCACACGGACTGCAGCGGTTCAAGAAGGCGGCTCACCACCACCTTCTCGAGGGCAACTAGGGATGGGCAATAAATGCTGGCCTTGCTAGCGACGCCCACATCCCATTAAGGAATTTAAAAAATGGTTTTTAATTGTCTAGCCTATCAAACCCTTAAAGACCTCGCATAGGTCACACCTCAGCTTTGTCCGTTCTAGAGGAAAGAGCCTCTCTAGTCTGTGCTGAGTTAGCTGATCTGAGTTGGAGAAGCAGTTGGACGTTAACAGTTGGCCTAAGCTTCCCCTGGGTCAAGGACTCGTCATTATCCAGCGACCCCCTACTGTAAACCACGTGTGTGTGCGCGTTCATGTTCAGTGGGGAAGGGATTGGTCTTGGGTGCGATGCCGTCCACAGTCGAAGAGTTTTCCAACTCGTCCCAGCCCGCGGCTGCTCTCGATTCCTGGGATACCGTTGACAGCTCTTATAGTGACACTGTGACAAAACGTAATTACCAGGCTGGCTTCGCTGTACTTGAGCCGCAGCTCGTTCAGCTCATCGTGCAGGCCGGTCTGCACTCGCAAGGACTCGGTCAGTCTTTGATTGGCCTCGTTAGTTTTCACAAGCGCTGAATGTTGAACCTGGAAGAGATGAAGGAAACTCGGAATGTTAATTGGAATAAGTGGACCCTCTAGTTATCCTTTAGACGATAAAGAAAGACTTGCATTTCTATAGCGCCTTTCACGTCCACCGGACGTCTCAAAACGCTTTACAGCCAATGAAGTACTTCTGAAGTGTAGTCACTGTTTTAATGTAGGAAACGTGGCAGACAATTTGCACACAGCAAGCTCCCACAATCAGCGTTGTGATAATGACCAGACCATCTGTTTTTTAGTGATGTTGATTGAGGGATAAATTTTGGCCAGGACACCGGGGATAACTCCTCTGCTCTTCTTTGAAATAGTGCCGTGGGATCTTTTACGTCCACCCGAGAGGGCAGACGGGGCCTCGGTTTAACGTCTCATCTGAAAGACGGCACCTCCGACAGTCCAGCACTCCCTCAGTGCTGCACTGGGAGTGTCAGCCTAGACTGCTGCGCTCGAGTCTCCGGGATAGGACTTGAACCCACGACCTTCTGACTCAGAGGCGAAGGTGATACCCACTGAGCCACAGCTCAGGAATGACGCACTCGTATTTTGATCACTGGGTGGCAGTCAGGAGAAGAAGCTAAGCTCCCCTCTTCAGCCCAAAGGCGCTGAGGCCAATCAGATCTATTACCCCCCTCGCCCAAGAGCAGTCAGTTTAGCACACACCTTGAACTGAACCTGGGGCCACTCACTCTGCTCGGTCACAAAGGTATCTGCCACCCATTTTACACGGCCTCGCGACAAATGGGGAGAGAGATTGCAAGAAGAATTAAAGATGAAGGAAGTCAAGGCCTTGGGGAGGGTGCAGAGGAGATTTACCAGAATGGTTCCAGGGATGAGGGACTTCAATTATGTGGAGAGACTGGAGAAACTGGGATTTTTCTCCTTGGAGCAGCGAAGGTTAAGGGGAGATTTAATAGAGGTGTTCAAAATCATGAGGTGTTTTGATAGAGTCATAGAGTTATACAGCACAGAAAGAGGCCCTTCGGCCCATCGTGTCCACGCCGGCCATCAAGCCCTGTCTATTCTAATCCCATTTTCCAGCACTTGGTCCGTAGCCTTGTATGCTATGGCGTTTTAAGTGCTCATCTAAATGCTTCTTGAATGTTGTGAGGGTTCCTGCCTCTACCACCCTTTCAGGCAGTGAGTTCCAGATTCCAATCACCCTCTGGGTGAAAAAGTTTTTCCTCAAATCCCCTCTAAACCTCCTGCCCCTTACCTTGAAACTATGCCCCCTGGTTATTGACCCCTCTACTAAGGGGAAAAGTTCCTTTCTATCTCCCCTATCTATGCCCCTCATAATTTTGTACACCTCAATCAGGTCCCCCCTCAGCCTTCTCTGCTCTAAGGAAAACAACCCCAGCCTGTCCAGTCTCTCTTCATAGCTGAAGCGCTCCAGCCCAGGTAACATCCTGGTGAATCTCCTCTGCACCCTCTCCAATGCAATCACATCCTTCCTACAGTGTGGCGACCAGAACTGCACACAGTATTCCAGCTGTGGCCTAACTAGAGTTTTGTACAGCTCCATCTGTAATAAGTAAATAAGGAGAAACTGTTTCCACTGGCAGGAGGGTTGGTAACCAGAGGACACAGATTTAAGATATTTGGCAAAAGAGGGGGGGGGGATGAGAATTTATTTCACACAGCAAGTTATGATCTGGAATGGAATGCACTACCAGAAAGGGCAGTGGAAGCAGATTCAATTGTAACTTTCAAAAGGGAATTGGATATATAATTAAATAGGAAATATTTGCAAGGTTATGGAGAAAGAGCAAGGGGGAAGTGGGACTAATTAGGTTGCTCTTTCAAAGAGCCGGCACAGCCACGATGGGCCGAATGGTCTCCTTCTGTGCTGTATGATTCTATGAAAGACCCCTAAATGGGGTGTAGCGCAAAGGAAGACCGACCTCTCGAAAGTTCCTCAAGTCTTCTCCAGTTTTATCGCTCTCCTCCTCCAGACTCTGCACCCGGTCCTGGTAAACCCGGAGGGTCTCTCTCGTAGACTGCAGCTCCCGTATCAAGCTGTCTTTCCCCTGGCGACCCCCAGGAAAGTTTAAAAAAAAAGTGTGATTGGAAGGGGGGGGGGGAAGAGAAGACGAAGAAGAAAGCAAAAAAAATAAATGCGAGTCAAGAGTTTATATCAAAATCAGTACAATTTCGGGTTTCTGAGATTTGAACGCAGAAGATTAAAGGGGAAGCGAATGAGCTTTTCATCGCAAACCACGCAGCATTGCTCCCCTCGTCTATAAACTAACGTGCAGCAGGTCAGCCAGGGACAAGTCTGAACAAGTCTGACTGTGTACAAGCAGGACACAAATCCTTGTCACATTAATGCTCCACTTGTTTGCTTTGCAAGGCAGAATCTTCTGGGCCAATCTGAACGACAGGAATTTAACCTTGGGGTGTGTGGGGGGCCTATCGAAGCAAAAGCCCTCAATGTGAACATTGACTCATTTACACGTTCGAGCACCCTCTGGTGACTCCGTTGACAAGTACGCTTGCTGGTACGGCATCTTCCTGAACAGGAAGGTCACGAACTTGATCCTCAGTCTGTCCTGCATTCGGCCAACGGGAATGGTAGTACAGTGGTTATGTTACTGGTCTAGTAATCCAGAAGCGTGGTTTGCGATGGTCTAATGATCCAGCAACATGAGTTCAAATCCCACTACGGCAGCTGGGGAATTTAAATTCAGTTAATTAAATAAATCTGGAATAAAAAGCTGGTATCTGTAATGGTGACCATGAAACTTTTGGATTGTCGTAAAAACCCCTCTGGTTCACTAATGTCCTTTAGGGAAGGAAATCTACTGTCCTTACCCAGTCTGGCCGATATGTGACTCCAGGCCCACAGCAATGTGGTTGACCCTTAACTGCCTCTCTGAAATGGCTGAGCAAGCCACTCAGTTTTAAGGGCAACTAGGGATGGGCAATAAATGCCGGCCTTGCCAGTGACGCCCACATCCCGTGAATGAATAATACGTCTCAGCCAGGGTAGAATCAGGGACCTTATAGTTGGCTTTGATGCTGAAGCTAGGGAGCAAAAACAAACCGCCAGGCCCTCCTGATCATTATATGATGAGAATGGAAGTGGGGTCGGCCATGGTTCAATAGCCTGCCGCCAGCACGCGCTAAGTTCACATGTGAAGAAAGGCCACTTGGACAAACTACCAGACGGTGGCGGACACTGGGATCATATCTCAGAACGGTTCTGTATTTTGTCTCGCTCACCAATGCTATTCTATCTGCCCTAACCACGTCTGTCCCATAGTAATAACAGGAGGAGGAGGCCACTCAGCCCCTCGGCTCTGCACCACCATTCAACTAGATCATGGTTTCTCTGCACCTCAACTCCATTTAAATGCCTCTGTTTCATATCCCTCGATATCCTCACCCAACAAAAATCTGCCGATCTCAGTCTTGAAAGCTCCAATCGACTCCCAGCAACCGCAGCCTTTTGAGGGGAGGGAGTGACAAATTTCTACTAGCCTTTGTGTGTGAAAAGGTGATTCCCGACTTCGCTCCTGAATCACCAGTGCCGGTCTATCTGCCCCAACAATGTCACTTTGCTGGGAGTCCATGAAGAGGCAAATAATCACCTTCATTTCTGAATCCGAGCCCCAATCTTGGATGGAAGCAGATTGACCAGCCGCACGGACGGCAGCTATGGTCCTCAGAAGAGATCGCACTGCGGGAGGTGTGACTGCCGTGTGACAATTTGACATCGGCAGTTCCCGTTATAAACGCGGGCCAAATAAGGACAGAGCTTTAAAATGGGTTCTGAATGACCTCTGCAGCCCTGGTCCAATTAACCCTTGCCCGCTAACCACCCACCACTACCCCCCTCACCAATAGACTACACTTGGCTGTGACACTCCATGTGCAACACCAAGGGAGATCGGCTAGCGAATGTTAAAAATTTACACGAAAAGTTACAATGATAAAACACAATAAAAGTGTTCACCTGTTTTGGTGCAACATCTTCCAGTTTTGGCGAGGAGACTGTGTGAGTGGGAGGTGACGGCACAGACCCGTGGCTGCGGCTGATTAGGTCGAGTGAGGATTTCGCTTTTGCCATTTCGACCTCCAGATGCAAAATCCTGAGCAGAACAACAGATTCTTTATTGCACAAAAGCAGTACGTTCACTACTAGACTGTGAACCGATCACTCCCTTATCAGCCAGTGGCTCAGAGGGCAGCACCCTCGCCTCTGAGTCAGGAGGTTGTGGGTTCAAATCCCCACTCCAGGGACTTGAGCACATAAAGCTAGGCTGACACTCCCAGTGCAGTGCTGAGGAAGTGCTGCACTGTCAGAGGTGCCGTCTTTCAGATGCAACGCTAAACCGAGGCCCCGTCTGCTCTCTCAGGTGGACGTAAAAGATCCCATGGCACTATTTCGAAGACTTGCCATTCACTCCAGTGCGGCACTATCAGAGATGAGATGTTAAACGAACGCCCCATCTGCCCTCTCAGGAGGACCTCAAAGATCCCTTGACACTTCAGAGAAGAGCAAGAGAACTTCTCCCCGGTGTCCTGGCCAACATTTATCCCTCAACCAACATTACTAAAAAAAAACAGATTATCTGGTCATTATCACATCGCTGTTTGTGGGGGCTTGCTGGGTGCAAATTGGCTGCTGTGTTTCCTACATTACAACAGTAACTACACTTCATTGGCTGTAAAACACTTTGGGAACATGGTCATGAAAGGCGCTATATAAATGCAAGTTCCTTCTTTCTTTCCCCCCGTCTCGAACATCATACCCAGGCTAAGTTTCATGGTGAGATACGTCCTTTTACGCTGCATTCAAATCTCGCAGGTGTCATGTCATCTTCACATTATCCTTACTGCACGTGGGAACATCAGAGTCAAGAGAGGTCTTCCAAACTCTCATTTGGTTAATGCACTGGCCATGGTGGTACCGAGTCACACAGGCTCCAGATATTGTATAGTGCAGTCAATCTCTTTCACCGGTCATGGTGAAGAGTGTTGATTTCGGGTGAAAACAGGATGAAGCATCTCGTGGGGACATAGTCTATTGCCAATCACTGTCTCAACAACAACTTGCATTTATATAGCGCCTTTAGCGTAGGAAACCCCCCCCAAGGTGCTTCACAGGAGCGACTATCCAACAAAATTTTCACCAAACCACATATTAGGACAGCTTGGTCAGAGAGGTAGGTTTTTAAGGAGCGTGTTAAAAAACAAGAAGGGTGTAGGGATTTCGCAATAATTTCGAAATTTCCTACAGTTCCGAAGATTGAATTTTGATTAAAGAATACCTGGGTAATATACCTTTAATAATCCAGGGATTAAAATGGCCGTCAGACCTCGTGGCAGAAGACAAAAGACATTGAAAAGGCAACTTGTGTGTGTCTGTGAAAAAGGGGTAATCAAAGATGGCTGCCCGACCTCGTGTCAGGACACAGACTGTGGACATATGAAAAGGGAAGATCAAAGATGGCTGACTAAACTGCCAATCAAAGGCAGTTCAGGGAGTTCCCCTCCCTGCAGAGACAATCGACAGAAACTGCTACTATGTTTACACAAACTCAGTACGATGAATGGGAATACATTCACAAACCCATCACGATAAATGGGTAATTCATCCAAACCCATCACAGACAATGGGGACAGTTTGGATCCCTTTTGTTCAGCCCAGATGCACCTGGATCTGGGCGGGAAGGTTTCGGCCCCAAATAGGGTATAAGATAGCTTCTCAAGAAGCCATCTCTCTCTCTCTCTGCCGCCTCGCCTCCGTGCTCTGCCTACAGAAGAACAGCTCAGAAGCCTGCTTAAAGGAATGGAATACCAGCAGTTTACTTTTAAATACTGGGGTATTTTCTACTTTGGGGCAGTGAAGATCATAGACCGCAGGGGGCACGGAGCAGGCGTTTTCATTGGTGAGCATACCTTTTCTGGCCCATTACAAGGCAACTTAGAATAGGTATAGGGGTGGGAATTAAGGGGAATTTTGTTAGAACTGTAACTTTAGTCGATTTTCCCTCGTTGTGTCCGTTCTCTCCTCCCCTATTTAAGTAACAGTGTTGCACTAGCAGAGAAGTGCTGTAGTGAACACTGAGTTCTGTATTAAAAGTGCTGTATTTAAATAAAAGTGTTGCACTAAGCAGGGAAGTGCTGTAGTGAACATTAAGTGATTTGTAAGAAGTAAAGTGCTGTATTTAAGTAACAGTGTTGCGCTAAGCAGAAAGGTGCTTCAGTGGACACTAAGCAGCTGTATTAAAGGTGCTGTATTTAAGTAAAAGCCACGAAGCAGAGGTGCTGTAGTGAGCAAAGTGTACTGTATTAAAGGTGTGTTGCACTAGTTAAAGGTGCTGTATTTAAGTAAAGCCACCAAGCAAAAGAGTGCTGCAGTAAACGATAAGTGAACTGTGTTAAACAAAAGTGCTGTACCAGGCATAGGTGTGTTGTATCGATTATTTTTAAGTTGTTTCTTTCTTTTGTTTCAATAAATACTGGTCTGTTTTGCACCCGAACCACGAGTCACATTTTTTCTGTCTACATCGCTACCGAATAAGTCCGGCGGTCAGAACCAGGAATAGCGGAGCACTTCAAAACCGCACGGGGGTCCCTGGAGCAGCTCAGAGGCTTCTGACTGGCCAGAGACAATAACCCCAACCCCGCTTGTGTTAATTCCTACAAGGGAGACGGAGAGGTTTTAGGGAGGGAATTCCAGAGCTTGTGGCCTAGACAGCTGAAGGAACGGCCACCAATGGAGAGGGGCGAAGGGAGTCGGGGATGCTCAAGAGGCCAGAATTGGAGGAGCGCAGAGATCTTGGAGGGTTGTGGGGCTGGAGGAGGTTACAGAGATAGGGAGGAGCGAGGCCATGGAGGGATTTGAAAACATCCACCATATCTATAACTTATGACGAGCAATGACACAGGAGATCCACAAGTATGTGTATTAAATGCAGAGTTGTTGGAGCCTGGAATGCTAAGCCACAGGGAGCTTAGGGGGAGACCATCACATCATCTGAGGGAAGAGTACATACACATTTGAAGCAGGGATTGAGGGACTTCAGTTACGTGGAGAGACTAGAGAAGCCGGGATTGCTCTCCTTAGAGCAGAGAAGATTAAGGGGAGATTCAATAGAGTGTTCAAAATCATGAGGCATTTTGATAGAGTAAATAAAGGGAAACTGTTTCCACAGGCAGGAGGGTCGATAACCAGAGGACACAGATTTATGGAACCAGAGGGGAGATGAGGAGAATGTTTTTTTTTTATGCAGTGAGTTATTGTGATCTGGAACGCGATGCCTGAAAGGGCAGTGGAAGCAGATTCAATAGTAACCTTCAAAAGGGAATTGGATAAATACATGAAAAGGAAAAATTTGCAGGGGTTTGGGGAAAGAGTAAGGGGAGTGGGACTAATTAGAGAACTCTTTCAAAGAGCTGGCACAGGCACGATGGGCCGAATAGTCTCCTTCTGTGCTGTAAGATTCTATGATACAGAGCAATGAGCGGAGAGGAGGGGGGAGTAGGACTAGTTTCGGACTGCTCTTGCAAAGAGTAGCATAGGCACAACAGGCTGTGATTCTGCACAAACATAAACCTACGTATAAAACATTAGGCAGCAAGGTCATCTTACTTATCTTGCAGCGCTCCACTCTTCTTTTGGTCTTCAAGTCGTGACATTTCCAGCAAGTTCTTCTCCTCTTCCAGTTGGGAAATGGAATTTTCCAATTGCTAAAAGTTAAAAAAAAAATTCAATCTTCAATAAGAAACAACAACTTGTATTTATATAGCGCCTTTAACAGAGTAAAACATCCCCAAGGTGCTTCATAGGAGCGGTTATCGAACAACATTTGACCCCGAGCCACATAAGGAGAAATTAGGGCAGGTGATCAAAAGCTTGGTCAAAGAGGTCGGTTTTAAGGAGCGTCTTAGAGGAGGAAAGAGAGGTAGTGAGGCGGAGAGGTTTAGGGAGGGAATTCCAGAGCTTAGGCAAATAGGTAACAAAAAAACACTTCAACCAACTAAATGCTACATATTTTTTACAAAGTATTTACAGGCCATTCAGCCCAACTGGTCCATGCCGGTGCTTACGCTCCACACGAGCCTCCGCCCACCCCTCTACCTTAACCCCTTCCCTTATGTAGAAAGTGACTCTGGAATTGCCAGCTCTTACAAAGGGTTTTGAGTTGAGGCACCTGGAGTGAAGGAACATGAAGGCATCAGGTTTACCAGCAGCTGCAGCGACCAACTAATCCATTCTTAAAACATACTCAGTGATCAGAAAATGAAAAATCAATTTAAGGTAGAGGAGATCAATTTAAAATCTCTCAAAATGTAGGTGATGCGGGACAAGTTATTGCCCCTCCCTAGTTGCCCTCAGAAGGTGGCAGTGGGCCGTGACCGCGAGAAGCGATTTCGGCCACTTCAGAGTGTGTTATGGGTCGACCGTGTAGATTTTGAAAGAGTAAAATCCGAGGCCTGTGCTGAGCCCAGGACTAGGCCAGAGGCCTGAGATAGCTCAGCGCAACATCTGGTCTGCACGGCTCGGCCAGTGACCAATACACATGGAAACCCATCGCCGTGCTGGCCAGAAGCCTGTTGTTACTACTGGGTTTTTTTTTACAGCAAAATAGACTTTCATTAGGCCTCTGTCCCGAAGGTGCTGACTCGTTCAAGGGCAGCAGCGTCCCTCTGTTGCCTTACGGGCTATTCAGCCATGTAAGGCATCTCGAACTCGGTCCTGCCCTCACATGACACCCACGCGAACATACGAATTAGGAGCAGGAGTCGGCCACTCGGCCCCTCGAGCCTGCTCCGCCATTCAATAAGATCATGGCTGATCCGATTACTCCACATTCCCGCCTACCCCCGATAACCTTTCACCCCCTTGCTTACCAAGAATCGATCTACCTCTGCCTTAAAAATATTCAAAGACTCTGCTTCCACCGCCCTCTGAGGAAGAGAGTTCCAAAGACTCACGACCCTCTGAGAAAAAATTGCACCTCATCTCTGTCTTAAATGGGCGACCCCTTATTTTTAAACAGTGACCCCTAGTTCTAGATTCTCCCACAAGAGGAAACATCCTCTCCACATCCACCCTGTCCAGACCCCCTCAGGATCTTATATGTTTCAATCAAGTCACCTCTTACTCTTCTAAACTCCAGCGGATACAAGCCTAGCCTGTCCAACCTTTCCTCATAAGACAACCCACCCATTCCAGGTATTAGTCTAGTAAACCTTCTCTGAACTGCTTCCAACGCATTTACATCCTTCCTTAAATAAGGAGACCAATACTGTACACAGTACTCCAGATTTGTCTCACCAATGCCCTGTATAACTGAAGCATAACCTCCCTACTTTTGTATTCAATTCCCCTCGCGATAAACAACAACATTCTATTAGCTTTCCTAATTTCTTGCTGTACCTGCATACTAACCTTTTGCGATTCATGCACTAGGACCCCCAGATCCTTCTCTGCATCTCAGAGCTCTGCAATCTCTCACCATATAGATAATAATCTGCTTTTTTTATTCTTCCTGCCTAAAATGGACAATTTCACATTTTCCCACATTATACATGTACTCCGTTCGCCAGATCTTTGCCCAGGCTCGTGCACCAGCTAGCTGAGGTCACTGGATGGCCATCTCAAGCAGCAACCCTGGCTCCTTACCTTTCGAGGGACGGAAGGGGAAAGCATAGCAGGCCACAGTTGCTGCCTTCAGGGGTCCGTTCCGGGAAACATTCTGATCTGCACGGCTCGGCACCAGCACCCCCACCGACCCCCCCGCTGCATTTTTTGGCCGGGCGGTGTCCAATACACCTTGAAACCCGCCGCCACGTTGGCGAGTCTGCAAGCCAAACTACTGAAAGATCCACACGGGCCGAGCTTCTGTGAGGAATCCTTTACAGATTCTGATGGACCTGCTGTGTGTCTGTGTTTCCTGCTTTCAAAACGACTATTTTCAAGTTGCTATAGGAACAAGATTTTTTTTTTGGTCTTCCCAGAAAAAACGTCCAACATGAAAAGGTAAGCCACCCACCGCAATCTCCCTTTCTCTAACTCCCGCCCCCCTCACCACCCCTTTCCATCCGCTGCACTTCCGCTCCACTGTCGGATGCAGCGAGCAGACCCAAGCCCCCCAGGGGTGGAGTAATTCGACGCCAGCCTCACCCAACTGGGAAGCCGCAGGCGCGCCTCTCAACCTGCGACTCTGGGGCAGAGTTTGGGATAAACCGCTTGTCATGAATCTCATCATGACTCATGAAGTAACACTGGACGGCCAGCTGGTGGCGCCGTCCAAGGAGTATAAATACTCGGGCGTGGGCCCAGCTTGCTCAGGATGTTTCTGTAACCAGGAACTAGTGATGTAACTAGAATCTCATGGTTGTGAAACAGTTGATTAAAGCCTTGTTTTATACTCAAACCAAGTGCTCAGTAGTCTTTTTACATCCAAAGATGTGCAGGTTAGGTTGATTTGGCTATGATAAATTGACCCTTAGTGTTAGGGGATTAAATACGTGGGGTTACGGGGATAGGGTGGGATATGTGTCGGTGCAGGCTCGATGGGCCGAAATGGCCTCTATCTGCACTGTGGGGATTCTGTGATTCTGTGATCACTGCTTGTGGCGTTCTGAGGACACGCCAAACCAGCTGGGGTTTTTTTTTGATGGGCTGGGAGTCTTGCCCACCACTGACCACCACCACCCCCCCCCCCCCCACCCCCCCCCCCCCCCGTCCTCGGTACTGCTGTCTGAACGGCATCCTGATTGAAACAAAGACAGCTGAGATACATGGGTTTGAAATCTGGGCACAACTGAACAGCTTAGCGTCACAGACACCGACCGGTCAAACGAGCCTCGCCAGCCTCTTGAGCACTGGGTTCAGAGTTCAGCACCTGCTAAGATTTTACCCTTTGTCTATGCCGCAGCTATACAAAGCCCTGGTTAGACCACACCTGGAGCACTGTGAGCAGTTCTGGGCACCGCACCTCAGGAAGGATCTACAGGAAACTCTCGTTTAAACGGCACCTCAATATCCGGAATTCTCTATTAACCGGCAAAATTCTCACTCCGAAAACAACACCTCAATAACCGGAAATGTTGCCGAGTCCGCGTCCATTTAACACAACATTCTGTAGGTGAGTACCCAATTATACTGCACATTTCTTGATTTTTTAATTTTTGTTTGTTAAAAATAGCCTCGGTAGATAACCCTCTCCGTTACCTGGAATTTTTAATCAACCGGCAACATCCCGGTCCCGTTGTTGCCGGATATGGAAGAGTTTCCTGTATTGGCCTTGGAGGGAGTGCAGCGTAGGTTTACCAGAATGATACCTGCGCTCCAAGGGTTAAATTACGAGGAGAGATTATACAAATTAGGGTTGTATTCCCTACAATTTAGAAGGTTAAGGGATGATCTGATCAAACTTTCCAGGATATTAAGAGGAACAGATAGGGTAGATAGAGAGAAACTATTTCTGCTGGTTGGGGATTCTAGGACTGGGGGCATCGTCTAAAAATTAGAGCCAGACCTTTCAGGAGTGAAATTAGGAAACACTTCTACACACAAAGGGTGATAGAAGTTTGGAACTCTCTTCTGCAAACGGCAATTGATGCTGGATCAATTGTTAATTTTAAATCTGAGATTGATAGATTTTTGTTAACCAGAAGTATTAAGGGATATGGGGCAAAGGCGGGTTTATGGAGTTAGGTCGCAGATCAGCCCTGATCTCACTGAATGGTGGAACAGGCTCGAGGGGCTGAATGGCCTCCTCCTGTTCCGACCTTTCATTTTGAAGCTTGGACTGCTCTCAATAAATTATTTTTTTTTTACAAAATAAACGTGTTTTTATTTCCCACAGAATGTTTCTTTTCTGATTTATTGCCTGAATATTCTAGAAATAAATTGTATTTTTAAGCACACCTTTTTAGACCTAAGGGGGTAAAAGGGGGCGCTACCTTCGCCGGGGCACTAATTTTAGCGCCCCGAGAAAGTTAGCACCCCCACGGCCAATTTTCCCAGGTAGCGCCCCTGAGAGGGAGGAGGGGCACTACTGGAAGTGCCCCGCGTTCCCCTTGGGGCGCTGCGAGCCAATATCGCGGCACTACATGCCACAGGCCTTCCTCCCCTGGGGCCTGGCACAGCGCGTCCCGGTGCCCAGCTGGGCCACCAGGGATTGGGAGTGCCGGCAAACAAGCCGTGCCGGGCTCATGGCGAGCAGCCGGCACCCCGCGGGGGGGCTTCACGGGGGCCAGGGACAGCAACGAGGGCAGGTGCTGGCAGGCGGCAAGCAACAAAAATGGCCGCCCGCCACCTCCCCTTTAACTAGCGCCGCCCCGGCCGCAGGTAGACCCCCCCCCTGACCCCGGCGGACATAGCATCGGACGGTAAGTCAGAGGCGCCATCCGATGTTACAGCCGGGGTGCGAACGGGGCGCTGCGCACGGTGATGACGTCATCACCGGCGGCACAGCGCCACGCGGCGATAGCGGTGCCACGCCCAGGCACTAGTTGATTTGCACCCCAGTAGCGCCCTCTAGGTAGAAGATCAGCCATGATCTTATTGAATGGCGGAGCAGGCTCGAGGGGCCGAATGGCCTACTCCGGCTCCTAATTCTTATGTTCTTATGTTCCCCTTAAATGCATCTATTCTACCCATCTGAACCACTCCCTGTGGTAGCGAGTTCCACATTCTCACCACTCTCCGGGTGAAGAAGCTTCTCCTGAATTTCCTACTGGATTTATTAGTGACTATCTTTCTTTTTTATTCGTTCCTGGGATGTGGGCATCGCTGGCGAGGTCAGCATTTATTGCCCATCCCTAGTTACCCCTGAGAATGTGGTGGTGAGCCGCCTTCTTGAACCGCTGCAGTCCGTGTGGTGAAGGTGCTCCCACAGTGCTGTTAGGGAGGGAGTTCCAGGATTTTGACCCAGCGACGATGAAGGATCGGCCGATATATTTCCAAGTCAGGATGGTGTGTGACTTGGAGGGGAACTTGGAGGTGGTGGTGTTCCCATGCGCCTGCTGCCCTTGTCCTTCTAGGTGGTAGAGGTCGTGGGTATGGGACTCTCCCACAGCACTAATTAAATTTGAAAATACATTTTCAACAAGCACGCACACACACTCGCAGTGTATGTGGGAAAAAAAACAGGAGGCAAGCCACTTACTGTCTGCTTGAAAGAGAGCAGCTCAACCTTGGCCTTGCTTTCCAACAGCTGACCCTCTCGTTTCCGCAGCTGGTCTGACTGCCCCTCCAGAAGGTCGTGCGCCTCTTTCAGACGGTCCAGCAGCTGTGCCCTCTTCTTCCCGCTGTCCGACAGGGAGACCTTGAGGTCCACGTCAAAGTGGCCCAAGCCCACCCTTTGGGGGAATGAGCGGAGGGGCTCCCCCGACTGGTAGGTGTCTGGTAGGCGAGACAGGGAGTACCGCCTTCTGGCCATCACCTGGTCGTACAGCCCAAGGTCCGCTGCTCCATTTGCGAGGGGAGGGCTAGCAGAGAAACAAAAAGTGCACAATGTCAGGAGATAAGAAGGAATCGCCTTCAGTGTGTCAGCGGCGGATCTCCCTCAGTTGGTACAGAAACGTTTACTTTCTATTCGCCCCTCTGTTGAACCATCTAGAACTCCATTTTATGGAGGATCTGAGGAGAAAGCTGGGGTCTGGTTCCTCCAGTTTCAGAATGATACCCGGACTTCAAGGGTTAAGTTACGAGGATGGCTCATACAAATTGGGATTGTATTCCTGACTGTAGGACTTAGAAGGTTAAGGGGCGATCTGATCGAAGTTTTCAAGATATTAAGGGGGAACAGATAGGGTAGATAGAGAGAAACTATTTCCGCTGGTTGGGGAGTCTAGGACGAGGGGGCATCGTCTAAAAATTAGAGCCAGACTTTTCAGGAGTGAAATTAGGAAACACTTCTACACACAAAGGGTGGTAGAAGTTTAGAACTCTCTTCAAGGGGTGACATGAATCGGTCATTCATGAAAGAAAGACTTATGAAATAATACTGAGCGGCCTGCGGGTGGCGCTGTCCAGGGAGAGTATAAATACTCGGGCACGGGCCCAGCTTGCGCAGGACATTCTTAACAGGAACTAGTGAAGGACACAACTAGACTTCCATGTTGTAAAACAGTTGATTAAAGCTTTGTTTAACGCTTAGACCAAGTGCCTGGTAGTTTTCTTACGTCAAGGGGTATGGGGAGAGAGCGGGAATATGGTATTGAGATAGAGGATCAGCCATGATCGTATTGAATGGCGGAGCAGGCTCGAAGGGCCGAATGGCCTACTCTTGCTCCTATTTTCCCATGTTTCTGCAAACAGCAATTGATGCTCGATCAATTGTTAATTTTAAATCGGAGATTAATAGCTTTCTGTTAACCAAAGGTATTAAGGGATATGGGCCAAAGACGTGTATACGGAGTTAGCCATGATCCACATTCTCACCACTCTCTGGGTAAAGAAGCAGCAACATCTAATTCCGTTAACACAGACCTTACCTTAACTAAGTCATTTCACAATGTGGAATGTGATAAAAGAGAATTAAACCATCACATCACCATCACATGTCCTACTTACAAACAAGTTGGATGACAACCAACTTTTAGCAAGGCATGTGTCATGTGCTGCATACCAAGTTTAAGCACACAGACTGCAGACACTGTTTGCTGCCACCAACTATGGGTTTAATGGGACAATTCTCCAGTCTAGTTACTAGTTCTCAAGCCTAAAATTCCTACTGGTAAACAAACAAGCTCATTTTTTAGGATCCAAGGTGTTACCGCAATTCGAGACCACTGCAATTTTTAATCTTGGTTTCCAGCGAGTTGTGAGCATTCTGAGTTAGAAGGTTCCTCATGAAGGCTGTGCCTTTGCAACCAATTTAAAAACGACACTGCCCGAGGTGTCGGAACTTGCACTGGGGCAGCCATTTCATTCAGCTTCAAGGTGCTTCCATCACTAAGGTAACCAACCACCTGGGCCTCGCCAAGCAGTTACCTCACCTGCACAACCTCTCACCTACCTCAAGAGGGCAGCAATGGCCACTGAACCTCCTGCCCACAACAATTTTTCAAAGAGTGATTCTGAAAAGCATTGGGCCGGATATTCCGATCCCTACGGGTGGGTACGAGCTGTGTACACACCCGTAGGGACATCGGGAATGCCGCTTTCAGGCATGCCAAGCACATGCGCTGAAAACCGGCATTTCCGATTTGTCAAGAATGCTCTTGACAGATCAGACGCCTGCCCTGGAGAAGGGCCTCTGCGGGGGGGAGAGTTCTGTTTTCTGGAGACCCTCCGCCTGCAGAAAACCCTTAGAAATCTTATGCCTGGTAAAAGCATAAGGCCTGCTTTTACCAGCATAAAAGAGTTGAAAAAAGTTTTTTTTTTTAAATTTCACTCATTTATCATTTATTTTAAAATACTTTTTTAAAAAAGGTAAGTTTATTTTTAGCCCCGTAAAAAACTTTAATTTTTGTTTAAAATATTTAATTTATTGTCATTTCAACTCATTTTAAAAATGTGACTTTTAAAAAAAAATGTATTTAATGTTTTGAAGTGTTTTGGGGTGGTCTCCATTCATATATTTGACAGGTCTTCCTGTCAAGTGTATGAAGGGAGATTCCCTCCTTTGATTGGCTCCCCATGGCCCACGTGATCCCAGGGACGCTTGCGAACCGCCTGCGTCTCTGGGATACCTGGGCCCTGCGCACTTGGAGTTTGGAGAGGCCCAGGAACGGAAGTATACACACCTCGGGAGCCCTCGGGCAAGTCCGTAGATTTTTTCCAGATCGGAGGCTTCCGCACATGGGATGCCTTCCATCAGAAAATACGGCCCATTGTATTTATCATTAAGCCTTGATGTCAGCAACCTCTCACGCCCCACTCCTCTATCGGACAGCCTCTCCATTGTCGTATCATCAGCTATTCCGCTGCTATGGGTATAAAACACAGAGGTTACAGGGTACGAGTAAACTTGAGCTCATCCAAAACTCTGCTGCCTGTATCCTAACTCGCACCAAGTCCCGTTCACTCCTGGGTGCGCTGACCTACATTGGCTCCATCTGGCAACTTGTATAGCATAGGAAACGTCCCCATGGCGCTTCACAGGAGCGATTATCAGACATAATTTGACACCGAGCCACATAAGGAGATATTGGGGCAGGTGAGCAAAAGCTTGGTCAAAGAGGTAGGTTTTAAAGAAAGAAAGACTTGCATTTCTATAGCGCCTTTCACGACCACCGGACGTCTCAAAGCACTTTACAGCCAATGAAGTACTTTTTTGAAGTGTAGTCACTGTTGTAATGTAGGAAACGCGGCAGCCAATCTGCGCACAGCAAGCTCCCACAAACAGCAATGTGATAATGACCAGATAATCTGTTTTAGTGATGTTGATTGAGGGATAAATATCGACCAGGGCACTGGGGAGAACTCCCCTGCTCTTCAAAATAGTACCGCGGGATCTTTCACATCCACCTGAGGGAGCAGACGGGGCCTCGGTTTAACGTCTCATCCAAAACACGGCACCTCCGACAGTGCAGCACTCCCTCAGCACTGCACTGGGAGTGTCAGCCTAGCTTTTGTGCTCAAGTCCCTGGAGTGGGATTTAAACCCACAACCTTCTGACTCAGAGGTGAGAATGCTACCCACTGAGCCACAGCTGACACCATCGTGTCATCGTTTAAGGAGCGTCTTAGAGCGAGGTAGAGAGGCCGAGAGGTTTAGGGAGGGAATTCCAGAGCTCAGGGCCCAGGCAGCTGAAGGAACGGCCGCCAATGGTGGAGCGCTAAAAATCGGGGATGCGCAAGAGGGCAGAATTGGAGGAGCGCAGATATCTGGGAGGGGTGTAGGGCTGGAGGAATTTACAGAGATAGGGAAGGGGGACGAGACCATGGAGGGATTTGAACACAAGGATGAGAATTTTGAAATCGCAGCATTGCTTAAGCAGGAGCCAATGTAGGTCAGCGAGCACAGGGGGTGATGGGTCAACGGGACTTGGCGCGAGTTAGGACACGGGACAGCTGAGCTTTGGATGAGATTAAGTTTTGGAGGGTGCTAGGCGAGAGGCCGACCAGAAGAGCATTGGAATAGTCTAAGGAGAGGAAAGGAGATCAGTCTGGACTCTCGCTACCCAGTGAACCCGACTGGAAGATGATGGACAAGGACTGGCGGGCTCAGCTCTGAAGCCTAGCAAGGTCGAATAGCCTACCGGCCATTGCCTGCCTGGCTCGCACAGGAAGATTGGCCACATGGGCAAGGGGCTGGAGGGCTGCTGGTGCCAGTGGGAACCAACCCCAACTCGAGTCACAATTTCTCAGGAGAGAAGAACAGAAATTTCCACCGTTCAGCATATTCCTATTAGCATTAGAGCCAGAAAGATCAGCGCTGGATTGGAAACATGTACTTTGAAAAGTGGTGGCTTAATGTTGAGTACAGAGGTTAACTGCGCTATGTGACTCGGAGCCCTGGGATGGTTTCCCATTTCCAATTGGAAGTGAGCGGAGACACACCCTCAGCAACATGCAGCTGAGTTGTTGCATCGTTTACAAGATTTTTGCATCGAGGATTCCCTCAGGAGAGAGAGCGGATGCCAAAGGAAGGCAGGAGAATGAGGTGGCATGACAACATGAATGGGCTTCAAAATAATCATTGTATAAATAGCTTGCAGCGTTCCGTTTCATTCCTACTTGCACCCGAGAAACAACTGCAAAAACGCCCGGATTTTATGAGGTCCTGCAGGAGCCATTCTACAGGATCCCTCTGCATCGGAAGGTTGTTCTGGAGCAGATGCTAAATGATCTTGAAGACTGATTGACGTAAGAAAACTCGCTAAGCACTTGGTTGAGTATAAAACAAGGCTTTAATCAACTGTTTCACAACCATGAGATTCTAGTTACATCACTAGTTCCTGGTTACAAAAACGTCCTGAGCAAGCTGGGCCCACGCCCGAGTATTTATACTCCTTGGACGGCGCCACCAGCTGGCCGCCCAGTGTTATTTCATGAGTCATTTCTTCATGAATAATAAGATTCATGACACTGTTGCTTTCTCATTTATTGATCCAATTTGGCCTAAACCAGCAACTGTTTGCCACATTCCCTCTATCCAACCCAATCTGCCCAATACCGACCTCTACTGATAAACTTGCATTTCGATAGCGCCTTTCACGGCTTCAGGGTCTCCCAGATTGCTTTACAGCCAATGAAGTACAGGAAACTTTGGTTTATCCGGAGGTTGTATGTCCGGAAACCTCGATCTAACGGCAGAAATCAGCAGCCGTTTTGGTTAGGTTTTTTTTCTTCTCCTAGCATTTTTTTTAAACAGTCAGGCTCTGGAAAGCATCTCTGTAGCTTAGCAACAGCTTCAGAGACGCTTCCAAGGTACGGGCCGAGTGTTTACAAACTGTTGCTAAGTAACGGTGTTTGTTGTCCGATACGGAGATGAAAACCTCCGTATCCTTCAACATTAGCGCTGGTCTGTCCGGAAGTTTTGATAGATCGGCAGCAGCTCGGTCCCGTCGGTGCCGGATATCGCGAAGTTTCCTGTACTTTTTTTGAAGTGTAGTCACTGTTGTAATGTAGGAAACGCGGCAGCCAATTTGCGCACAGCAAGCTCCCACAGACAGCAATGAGATAATGACCAGATAATCTTTTTTTTTTTTAAAGTGACGTTGATTTGAGAGATAAATGTTGGCCCAGGACACCGGGGAGAACTCCCGCCTGCTCTTCTTTGAAATAGTGGCCGTGGGATCTTTTACGCCCACCTGCGGGGGCAGACGGGGCCTCGGGTTTAACGTCTCATCCGAAAGACGGCACCTCTGACAGTGCGGCGCTCCCTCAGCACTGCGCTGGGAGTGTCAGCCTGGATTATGTTCTCTGCCCTTGCCCAGTCCAGCCTGTTTATACCAGCCCTACTGACCCACCACAGTTCACACCACCTCCTACCCAAGCCAACTTGGCTTATGCCAAGTCCTTACTGGCCCAGCCCGCTTTATTACGGTTCTAACAGAAAGGGAAGACGGAAAGAGATCAGGAATTCGACTGCTTTGATTTCCTGGGAAAGGATGGGTTAAAAAGCAGGAATCAAAAAAACAAAGCTCGTTGTTGATACGGCAAATATCGTATACCGAACCCACTCTCCTACCTGCCGGTGTCAAAGGGATCATAATACAGCCTCCGTGCTGGGTTTGCTAATCGCAGGAGTTTCTCTCGCTCGGGACCAACAGTCCTCGACTCCTTCAGGCTGCGGTATGAGCAGATCGGATCGAAGCGCTCCAGGTCCTTGGGCAGCGAGTCCTGAAACAGAAAGAACAATTTGACAGGGCTCAGACCCGAGATGTTCAGCACTTGCACCTCAACCAGCTCTGAGTCAGAGGGCATGCCTTCTGTGCTCAATTCAGGAAGCCAGCTTATTAAAGCAGCACTGCTCCACGATTCATTTTCAACTGAGAGCCCCTCCCAAAAAAATAACGTGTTCTAAATGGCCAAAAGAAATTCTCACCAAATGCTCATCGCAGTGCAGGTTAAGTTCACACCCGCTTGATTTGTGTGCTCACGTTACGGTGTACCACTCACCCTGCAAAATGTGCGATTCAGGTTGGTGCTGTGGGGGCACGGTGGGTGGGGGGGGGCTGCAGGGACCCGTCAAAGCAGGAGGGCGTCAATTGGCTTCAATCAGCCGTGGCTCAGTGGGTAGCTCTCTCGCCTCTGAGTCAGCAGGTTGTGGGTTCAAGTCCCACTCCAGAGACTTGAGCACATAAAGCTAGGCTGACACTCCAGTGCAGTGCTGAGGGAGTGCTGCGCTGTCAGAGGTGCCGTCTTTCGGATGAGACATTAAACCGAGGCCCCCGTCTGCTCTCAGGTGGACGTAAAAGATCCCACGGCACTGTTTCGAAGAAGAGCAGGGGAGTTCTCCCCGGTGTCCTGACCAATATTTATCCCTCAACCAACATAACAAAAAACAGATTATCCAGTCATTATCACATTGCTGTTTGTGGGAGCTTGCTGTGCGCAAATTGGCTGCCGCGTTTCCCACATTTACAACAGTGACTCCACTTCAAAAGTACTTCATTGGCTGTAAAGCACTTTGAGACGTCCAGTGGTCGTGAAAGGCGCTATAGAAATGCAAGTCTTTCGTTCTTTCTTTCAGTACCCATGACCTGGGGGTGTGTGGGCGGGGGTGTAATTCAGCCACAGCATCCACTCCGGATCACCAAGCTGCTGGAAAGAGCATGCGCGCGGGCATTGGTTAGCACAAATGGTCAGGTGTGTGGCCGCGAGGCCCCCCATAGTCAAATAGCACGCTGATGCTTACCGTCACGCTGCACACGTGTGGCCAATTGAATGAGGTGCCTCAGGGGGCATTGGCGCTGGCGGACAAGGCCCCGACGTGAGCCGGGGGAATCAATGCAGTTGTAACAGCAGCCATGCCCGGGAACCAAACCGTGCCTTTGCCTGAAGCCGTGTATGTGGTGAAGCGTCACGCGAATCAGCAGCTCGTTGGATTGCTTTGCAACACGCTCAGAAACAAGGAGGAAGGCCGGCTGGCGGCTCACGCACGCAGGAAAGGGTTTTAAAGGTCGACGCACACAGATGCTGGCAAACAAAGCTGGGGTTGTTCTCCTTCGAGCAGAGAAGGTTAAGGGGAGATTTAATAGAGGTGTTCAAAATCATGAGGGGTTTTGATAGTTTTTCCTGATCTACTCTGTTTCCACTGGCAGGAGGGTCGGTAACCAGAGGACACAGATTGAAAGTAATTGACAAAAGAACCAGAGGAGAGATGAGCCACGATTGAGTCTGCCTCCGCCAACCTTTCAGGCAGTGCATTCCGGGTCCTAACCACTCGCTGCGTAGAAACGTTTTTCCTCATGTCGCCAATCACCTTAAATCTTAAGCAGCGAGTTGTGATGATCTGGAATGCGCTGCCTGAAAGGTGGAAGCAGATTCAATAATAAAAGGGGAATTGGATAAATACTTCAAAAGGAAAAATTTGCAGGGCTACAGGGAAAGAGCAGGGGAGAGCGGGACTAATTGGAGAGCTCTTTCAAAGAGCCGGCACTGACGCGATGGGCCGAATGACGTCCTTCCGTGCCGTACCATTCTATGATTCTAATAATAACACAGGCAATGGGGAGCACAGGGTCAACTTGATCACGGTGATGTCACAGGCCATTTCATTCATAAATGTTAAGGCTCGCGCCTCAGTCTAAAAAGAAGCGAATTAAGGCAGGACCTCAGTGAGGTTTGTAAACAAAAGAAAAATCTCAAGATGAGGTAACCGCAGAATATTAAAGTGAACCTTGCAAGTAGGACCAAAGGACGTAAATTTAAATTAGTGGAACGTAAATTGAAAGCAGATTATTGGGAAGGAATGTTTGGAATAATCTGCCAGGTAGGAAAGCGTAGACAGAGGCATAGAAACATAGAAGATAGGAGCAGGAGTCAGCCATTCGGCCCCTCGAGCCTGCTCTGCCATTCAATAAGATCATGGCTGATCATCCAAATTCAGTACCCTGTCCCTGCTTTCTCCCCATATCCCTTGATCCCTTTAGCCTTAAGAAATATATCTAACTCCTTCTTGAATATATTTCATGAATTGGCCTCAACTGCCTTGTGTGGTAGAGAATTCCACAGGTTCACCACTCTCTGGGTGAAGAAATTCCTCCTCATCTCTGTCCTAAATGGCCTACCCCTTATCCTTAGACTATGACCCCTGGTTCTGGACTCCCCCGCCATCGGGAACATCCTTCCTGCATCTAGTCTGTCTAGTCCTGTTAGAATTTTATAAGTTTCAATGAGATCCCCTCTCATTCTTCTAAACTCCAGCGAATATACGCCCAATCGACCCAATCTCTCCTCAAAGGTCATTCCTGCCATCCCAGGTATCAGTCTGGTGAATCTTCGCTGCACTCCCTCCATGGCAAGAACATCCTTCCTCAGATAAGGTGACCAAAATTAATTAGGGTCATTCAAACAAAGTGCGCCTGGATGTTGCAAAGGGGGAATTTGAGTACGAGAGGAATGCCGTCGGGTGGCCAACTGGCCTGTTCTTGCCCCCTTTATTTTTCTGCTGTTCTGCTGAAGCACTGGTGGCTCTCCTGTCACGTTGCCCGCGGAACGTCAGGACAAGAGCAAATTTCGCTCAGTGCATTAGTGATGCTGTGGGTTGGATACTTACTTATCTAGTGGTAGAAGTGTGCAACTGCCTGCGTGTCTGTATGTCACAGGAGTGCACAACGTTACACAGCAAATTTAATACATTATAGATGTCACCGCGTCAGGTCCTTGTGAACAAAAATAATCTTGTTTTTTGTTGAGGCAATAGTGTTGGTAAAGGGGAAAATAATTGTCATCAAAGGGTAAAGCATAGAATATACATAACAATTCAAATTCCTTTTAACATACTGCTAAGATGTTTACTGTTGGGTTTCAATCATTGCCATGTCCAGCCAGCCATGTCTGACTTCCGTTCCATCAGGCAAGCCTATGTGGATCTCCAGTGTCAAGCACTTTATCGGAGTTCCTCGGTGGTTCAATGGGCCATTGCACCACATGGTGTTGTACTGAAGATCACAGACCAGTGAGGCCCCATGTTTAAGAACATAAGAATTAGGAGCAGGAGTCGGCCATATGGCCTCTTGAGCCTGCTCCGTCATTCAATAAGATCATGGCTGATCTTCGACCTCAACTCCACTTTCCCGCCCGATCTCCATTTCCCTTGATTCCCCTAGAGTCCAAAAATCTATCGATCTCTGTCTTGAATATACTCAAAGACTCAGCATCCACAGCCCTTTGGGGTAGAGAATTCCAAAGATTCACAACCCTCCGAGTGAAGAAATTCCTCCTCATCTCAGTCTTAAATGGCCGACCCCTTATCCTGAGACTCTGCCCCCTAGTTCTGGACACTCCAGCCAGGGGGAAACAACCTCTCAGCATCTACCCTGTCAATCCCACTCAGAATCTTATATGTTTCAATGAGATCACCTCTCATTCTTCTAAACTCCAGGGAGTATCGGCCCATTCTACACAATCTCTCCTCATAGGACAACCCTCTCATCCCAGGAATCAATCTAGTGAACATTCGTTGCACCGCCTCCAAGGCAAGTATATCATTCCTCAGGTAAGGAGACCAAAACTGTTTATTTGCCAGAACTATTAAGCAGAGAATATAGATGAGAATTCAAATTCCTCTTAACATACTTACACCTGCTACGATGTTTATTGTTGGGTTTTAATCATTGCCACGTCCAGTCAGCCATGTCTGACTTCCGTTCCATCAAGCAAACCTATGTGGATCTTCAGTGTCAAGCACTTTATCGGAGTTCCTCAGTGGTTTAATGGGCCATTGCACCACGTGGTGTTGTGCTGAAGATCACAGGCCAGCGAGGCCCCAGGTTTAACGGAGTTATCAGATCTCAGCTGTGACTGCAATGGGACACTCCAATCCATCTCGACGCTCCCGGGGCAAGGAAGGTCGGAAATCAAGTGTCCTGCTCCCGAGGGTTATCCAGCAATCCCTGCTGAAAAGTAAGTGTGTCTGTGCATGTGTGCGCGCACACAGAGTCAGGACAGGAGTAGGCTCGCCCGCGGTGCCCACTCCGCAGTCAGGTAGCCTGCCAACACTTGCCGTCAAGGCTCAGACATGAAGATTGGTCAATGAATGGAGGCAGAAGAGGGCGACTGTTCCTCCTGGGCCCTCAGCTCGTCCCGAGACAGATGCTGGGCAAATCGAAGAGGCTGAATCGGCCGCAGCTCATTAGAGTGGCCGGCTGCTCAACGGTTCAAGCCCAACTCCAGTCTACAGGAGGCTGGAGAATAAACTAGAGAAATGTTTTTTTTTTTTTTAAAGCTGGAGAGCTCAATCCTGGCTTTAAAAATCATTTGGGATTTCATGACACTCTCCTGAATCATCCAACTGGTTGTTATAGTAACTACTGTAACCAAAGCAACACCCCTTTCATAGGCGTTACTCACTGACTGCTTTATTTCAGCAAGTTAGTCCCATGGAAGGTGCATGGTTCTTGAAATGCCAGTGTAGAACATCAGGCCATACAACACTCCCCCTGTAGGTTGTCGAACTCTTCCAAGCCCGGCTCCAACAAGGCAGTTCCACACTTGTCTCCTTTTTTCATCACCACACCGAAATCATGACTCGTCACACAGCGCACTGTTCTAATCAGTCGTTTCCCGGCAGCTTGAAGGGTTCTGGTAGAGCAAATAAGGGGAAATTGTTTCCGCTGGCCAAGAGGATCGGTAACCAGAGGACACAGATTTAAGATAATTGGCACAAGAACCAGAGAGGAGATGAGGAGATTTTTTTTTTTTACGCAGCGATTTATGATCGGGAACGCGCTGCCTGAAAGGGTGGTGGGCGCAGATTCAATAGTAACTTTCAAAAGGGAAATTCTCGAGAAGGAAAAAATTTGCCCGGCTATGGGGAAAGAGCAGGGGGGAGCGGGATTAATTGGAGAGCTCTTTCAAAGAGCCGGCACAGGAACGATGGGCTGAATGGCCTCCCTCCTGTGCTGTTTGAGCTCAAAACTGTGCAAATCCTTGCCCCCATCAATCCTTCCTTCTTCTTATAATCTTCAGTCTCTTAAGACTCAAGCTTCGTGTGACCTAACCGCCATTTCCTGGTGTACCTTGTTTTCTGTCTGAGGTTTGTAATACTGATGGGCTCCATGCGCTACAAGCTGACATTAGACACATGCAAGGAGATTTTATTGGTGGAAGTTGAGAGAAGAATTGAAAGAAAGAAAGACTTGCATTTCTATAGCGCCGTTCACGACCACTGGATGCCCCAAAGGACTTTACAGCCAATGAAGTACTTTTTGAAGTGCAGTCACTGTTGTAATGTAGGAAACGCAGCAGCCAATTTGTGCACAGCAAGCTCCCACAAACAGCAATGTGATAATGACCGGATAATCTGTTTTAGTGATGTTGGTTGAGGGATAAATATTGGCCAGGACACCTACTCTTCTTCGAAATAGTGCCGTGGGGAACTTTTACGTCCACTTGAGAGAGCAGGCGGGGGCCTCGGTTTAAAAGACGGCACCTCCGACATTGCAGCACTCCCTCAGTACTGCACGGGGGTGTCAGCCTAGATTTTGGTGCTCAAGTCTCTGGAGAGGAATTTGAACCCACAACCTTCTGACACATTGGCGAGAGAGAGAGTGCTGCCCACGGAGCCACGGCTGACACCTGAATGAGGGAAGGAGACGGCAGGGAGGGGAGATGTGCTCCAGTATTTAAAAGTATGGATGTACACACTGCATCATAGCATGCGCATGAAGAGCACATAGAAACATAGAAGATAGGAGCAGGAGTAGGCCATTCGGCCCCTCGAGCCTGCTCCGCCATTCAATGAGATCATGGCTGATCATCCAAACTCAGTACCCTGTCCCTGCCTTCTCCCCATATCCCTTTTGATGTGCCTTCAATAACTCAAAGACAAGGGCCTAGAAATTGAGTATGCGCTGCGCCAGGGCTTTAGCGCCGGAAGTTAGCGCCGGCGCTAAGTCCCTTTGCGCGCGCCAACAATTCAGTAGCGCCGCGCCCAAACGGCTGCCGGCGCTACTGAAGGGTTTTAGCGCCTGAAAACTGGCGCAACGCGCCGCATTGCAGTGCTATTCCGGCGCTGCGGCGCCCGCTGCGGTGCGGCAGGCTCGGGAAGTGCAGGCCTCCTCCTTCCGTTAAGGAGGAGCTGCCTGCACCCGGCCGCGGCCCGCGCAAATCTCTGCAAAAATGAGCCCGGCACCTCGGGCAAGTGCCGGGCTTGCATCTGTTCCGGGGGGGGGAGGGGGGGGGGGGGAGAAGTCCGGGAAGGGAGCTGCGGGCAGGCGGCCGGCGGGAAAGCGGCCGGCTGCCGCGCCTCCTTAAAGCGCCGGCGCAGACTCCGGCAACACTCGTTTGCCGGAGTCTTAGTTGCGGCTGCCACTGGCGAGGCGGCCGCAACTGAATTTCGGCTTGGGGCCGGGTTACCACGGCAACCGGGACGCTGCGCACACCGATGACGTCATCGGTGCCGGCGCAGCGCTACCGGTCTACCGCCGCGGAAGGGCCCCAGGCAATTTAGGAACCGGCGCCAATTGCAGCGCTAGGCCCTCTAGCGCCGCAAAATCGGTGCTAAGGGCACTGAATTTCTAGGCCAAGGAGTTTAAAGGATTCAACTAAGGCTTTTAATCACTAAGAACATTGCAGCATTACAGGTCTTCCCACATCGGGCGTCTGGTAGGAATGACTCATACAGCTCTTGAGACCTTTATATGGCAAAAGACAGGGGCGTAGCCAATACACACAATAGGAACAAAAGGGGGCGGTTCACACAATACAAGCAGGTGAAACACACAGGTAAAACACATGGGCTGATGAAGGCATATATTTCATCACATTCACCCCTTCCACAGATTTAGTCTGTCCGGGGGTGTGATAGTCCTTCCTGAACGTCGCAACAGTACCTCAGGTTCCGACCGGGGGTCCGTGGTGCCCTCCTGGGCATACCCATGTGCTGGGGGTGTTGCAGGTACTGCTGGGGGTGGTGAGGATACCTCTGGGGATGGTGGAGGTTCTTCTGGGGGTGGTGGTGATGGGTCGTCGTCGCTTCCTGCCGAGGCGAGGTCCTTTATGGACACGGTGTCTTCACGCCCGTCGGCGTGCTTGATGTACGCGTACTGTGGGTTTGCGTGGAGTAGGTGTACTGCCTCCACGAGGGGATCCGTTTTGTGGCCCCTCACATGCTTCCGTAACAGGACTGTCCCTGGGGTGGAGAGCCACGAGGGTAGGGATACTCCTGAGGTTGATTTGCGGGGAAAAACAAACATCTTCTCGTGAGGAGTGGCGTTAGTAGCAGTACACAGTAGCGACCTTATCGAGTGGAGTACGTCTGGGAGGACCTCCTGCCAGCGGGAGGTGGGGAGGCCTTTAGACCTTAGCGCTAAGGTGACCGCCTTCCACACTGTCGCGTTCTCCCTCTCCACTTGCCCATTACCCCGGGGGTTATAACTAGTGGTCCGACTCGTGGCTATCCCCTTTGACAGCAGGTATTGGCGCAGTTCATCGCTCATGAACGACGCCCCCCTGTCAGTGTGGATGTAGTTAGGCATGCCGAACGTGCAAAACAGGTTGCCGAGGCACTTGATGACCGTGGCACTGGTCATATCTGGGCAGGGGTAGGCGAATGGGAAGCGGGAGTACTCATCCACAATGTTGAGAAAGTACACATTGCGGTTGGTGGAGGGGAGTGGTCCCTTGAAATCTAAGCTCAGGCGCTCGAATGGCCGTGTAGCTTTGATCAGGTGGGCTCGGTCGGGCCTGAAAAAACGGGGCTTGCATTCCGCACAAGTGCGGCAGTCCCTGGTCATAGACCGGACCTCCTCGATGGAATAGGGCAGGTTACGGGATTTTATAAAGTGGAATAGCCGGGTGACCCCTGGGTGGCAGAGGCCATTGTGGAGGCCCTGTAGCCTGTCCCCCTGGATGCTGGCACACATCCCTCGTGATAGGGCGTCGGGGGTTTCGTTGAGGGCCCCCGGCCTATATATTATGTCGTACTCAAACGTGGAGAGTTCGATCCGCCACCTGAGAATTTTGTCGTTCTTGATCTTCCCCCTCTGTTTGTTGTTAAACGTGAAGGCTACCAACCGCTGGTCGGTAAGCAGGGTGAAGCGTTTGCCGGCTAGGTAGTGCCTCCAGTGCCGCACTGCCTCCACTATGGCCTGGGCCTCCTTCTCTACCGAGGAGTGCCTGATCTCGGGCCCTTGGAGGGTTCTTGAGAAAAAGGCTACGGGCCGCCCATCCTGGTTGAGGGTGGCTGCTAAAGCGAAGTCGGACGCATCGCTTTCGACCTGGAAAGGGATGTTTTCGTCCACTGCCCGCAGCGCGGCCTTCTCAATGTCGTGTTTAATGCTGTTGAAGGCGGCGTGGGCCTTGGCCGTGAGCGGGAAGGACGTTGATTTCAGGAGGGGACGGGCCTTGTCGGAATAATTGGGGACCCATTGGGCGTAATAGGAGAAGAACCCCAGGCACCTTTTCAGGGCCTTGGGGGTGTTTGGTAGGGGTAGCTCCCGTAGGGGGCGCAATCGGTCGGGGTCCGGACCGATTTCCCCGTTTTCCACCACGCAGCCCAGGATACAGAGGCGCGTGGTGCTAAAGACACACTTATCCTCGTTGTAGGTGAGATTGAGTCTGAGGGCGGTTTTCAGAAATCTCGCGAGGTTCGAGTCGTGGTCTTGCTGGTCGTGGCCGCAGATGGTGACGTTGTCTAGGTATGGGTAGGTGGCTGTTAACTAGTTCTCATCGACCATGCGGTCCATCTCCCGCTGGAAGACCGAGACCCCATTCGTTACCCCAAAGGGGACTCTGAGGAAGTGGTAGAGACGGCCGTTCGCCTCGAAGGCGGTGTATGGACGGTCCTCCGGCCTAATGGGGAGCTGGTGGTATGCCGATTTTAGGTCGATGGTGGAAAACACCCGGTATTGCGTGATTTGGTTAACCATATCCGCTATGCGGGGCAGAGGGTAGGCGTCTAGCTGGATGTATAGATTAACCGTCTGGCTATAATCTATCACCATCCGCTTCTTTTCGCTACCCTTAACTACTACTACCTGGGCGCGTCACGGGCTGGTACTGCATTCGATGATACCCTGCCGCTTGAGTCTTTCTACTTCCGACGCAATGAACCGTCTATCCTCCCAGCTGTACCGCCTACTCTTGGTCGCTATGGGTCGACAGTTGGGTGCGAGGTTGGCGAACAGAGAGGGCGGCTTGACCTTCAGGGTAGCCAGACCGCACACTGTGAGGGGCGGCTGGGACCCACCGTAGGTAAGCGTGATACTTTGGTGGTGGCACTGGAAGTCCAGACCCAAGATCACGCTCACACAGAGATCTGGCATTATCAATAGTTTAAAATCTCTGTAATCATTGCCTTTTACCGACAACATAACCGCGCAGAAACCTGTAATTTTTGAGGTATGAGTCTTATCGGCCATGGCGATTTTGCCCTGTGTGGGGACTATCGTTAGTGAAAGTCGTTTTACCAGGCTAGGATGAATAAAGCTTTCAGTGCTCCCGCAGTCAATCAAGCATTTAACCTTGTTCCCGTTTACCTCTATGTCCATCATCGATTTAGACAACGGATGCGGCCTGGACTGATCCACTGTGATCGAGGCCACCAGTGGGTCCTGGAGGTCCGTGTAGTCGGGGCAAGATGGTGGACTCCATGAGGGTGGACAAGATGGCTTCCAAGATGGTCGCTCCCATGGCGCGCACGCGGCGGTGGTGGAGTTGGAGGCGGGGTTCCCTCTGCAGACTTTGCTGAAATGTCCTTTCTTCCCGCATTTAAAACAGGTGGTGCCCTTCGCTGGGCACAGATGCCTGGAGTGTTTGTCCTGGCCGCAGAAGTAGCATTTCGGGCCCCGATGCATCGCGGCAGTAGTGGGGCTCCTGGGTGGAGGCTGGGGCTCCGATGGTGCTGGGCTGGCCTGAGACCTGGGAGGTGAAGATGGCTTCCAAGATGGCGGCCCCCACGGCGCGCACGAGGCAGAGTGGGCCGCGTGGCCTGGGGAACAGGATTCAGAGTTCTTCTGGGCCATATCCAGCGATCGCGCTATGTCTATAGCCTGTTTTAAGTCCAGTCCCTCCTTTTCAAACAGTTTCTGCCGAATGTAATTTGAACTGAGGCCCGCAATAAGGGAGTCTCGAATCAGCTCCTCCGTGTACACGATGGCAGACATGGCCTTACAGTTACAGTCTCTGCCCAGTACTTTTAGGCTTAGTATAAAGTCCTCTAGTGACTCACCATGCCGCTGCGTGCGAGTAGTCAGAAGATGCCTGGCGTACACCTCGTTTATTGGCCGCACGTAGTGGGCCTTCAGAATGGTGCAGGCATCCCCGTAGCTGGTGGCATCTTGGATGAGAGGGGAGACCCGATGGCTCACCCAGTTTCGCAGGATTCCCAGTCTCATGTCTCCGGTAGCGGTTGCGGCTGCTATGGTGGTGGATGAGTTTGCAATGAAAAATTCGAAGCATTGGAACCAGTGTCCGAACTGTGTGGCTGCGTCTGAGGCATGGGGGTCCAGATCCAAGCGCCCTGGTTTCAGGAGTCGATCCATCCTGGTGTTTTAGTGATTAAAATTGATGTGCCTTCAATAACTCAAAGACAAGGAGTTTAAAGGATTCAACTAAGGCTTTTAATCACTAAGAACATTGCAGCATTACAGGTCTTCCCACATCGGGCGTCTGGTAGGAATGACTCATACAGCTCTTGAGACCTTTATATGGCAAAAGACAGGGGCGTAGCCAATACACACAATAGGAACAAAAGGGGGCGGTTCACACAATACAAGCAGGTAAAACACACAGGTAAAACACATGGGCTGATGAAGGCATATATTTCATCACACCTTTAGCCTTAAGAAATATATCTAACTCCTTTTTGAATATATTTAATGCACAGCCCAGTCGGCAGTGGAAGGTTACGCCTGGCACTTCTGATAAAAAAGTTTTGTTTCACCAAAGATAAAAGGACAATGCTGAATTGGAAACACTGAATATTTACCTCATGTTGGATGAGAAAGTGTTTTGGAAGGAACACTCTGGCCATTGTAACCGTAACCTTGCACATAACATGGCAATAAACTGGCACCGTGATATTCTACCACTTACCCTTTGAAGATCCACAACGTAACTTGTGGCTGAATTATTTGCAAGAATTGCCCGTAATTTAGGAGTGGCAGAAGGGGAGATAAGCGGTCTTGGTGACACATGGAATTTAACGCTCAGTTCAGGACAGGACACCGAGGTTGGGCCAGAGTGCGCAGCAGTGAAATTAAAGGGGGTGGCGTTTTCTTTTTGTGGGACCTGAGAGGGGGAAAAAAATTGGAAGGGACTGCACCTTTAAATGACATGAAACGGAGAATGTTCGACGACAAACATAACAACGTGCATTGATATTGCGCCTTTAGAAAAGCAACCACAATGCGCTTCACAGGAGCGTTATCAGACAATTAAAGCTTGGTCATAGAGTTAGGTTTTAAGAAGCGTCTTAAAGGAGGAGAGAGAGGTAGCGAGGCGGAGAGGTTTAGGGAGGGAATTCCACAATTTACGGCCCAGGCAGCTGAAGGCACGGCCACCAATGGTGGAGCGATTAAGATCGGGGTTGTGCAAGAGGCCAGATTTGGAGGAGCGCAGAGATCTTGGAGGGTTAGAGTCATAGAGTTATACAGCACAGAAAGAGGCCCTTCAGCCCATCGTGTCAGCACTGGCCATCAAGCCCTGTCTATTCTAATCCCATTTTCCAGCACTTGGTCCGTAGCCTTGTATGCTATGGCGTTTCAAGTGCTCATCTAAATGCTGCTTGAATGTTGTGAGGGTTCCTGCCTCTACCACCCTTTCAGGCAGTGAGTTCCAGATTCCAACCACCCTCTGGGTGAAAAAGTTTTTCCTCAAATCCCCTCTAAACCTCCTGCCCCTTACCTTGAAACTATGCCCCCTGGTTATTGACCCCTCTACTAAGGGGAAAAGCTGTAGGGCTGAAGGATGTTACAGAGATAGGGAGGAGGCGAGGCAATGGAGGGATTTGAAAACAATGAAGAGAATTTTGAAATCAAGGCGTTGCCGGACCGGGAGCCAGTGTAGGTCAGTGAGCACCAGGAGTGACGGGTGAATGGGACTTGGTGCGAGTTAGGACACGGGCAGCAGAGTTTTGGATGAGCTCAAGTTTACGTAGGGTGGAATGTGGGAGGCCAGCCAGGAGTGCGTTGGAATAGTCAAGTCTAGAGGTAACAAAGGCATGGATGAGGGTTTCAGCAGCAGATGAGCTGAGGCCGGGGCGGAGACATTTCTTCACATTTAATGTTCTAGTCGTTTAAAGGGAAAGTACAGCAAGTGGCAAAATGTGGATGAAGAAGGGCCGTCAGCCCATTTGATCTCATCAACTCCAGGATACCAACCCTTCCATCTCCCCAGCATCGAGCTTTCTCTTTAACAAGTCCATGTCATGTCTTGGCTCCAACCACCCTTATTGGCAACCGAGCCCAGCTGTCGATCATCCTGTGGGAAATCTCTTCCTTGAGTTCCCCCAATAGCCCAGTGTGACACTCCACCATACACACCACAAGCTTGGTATTTAAAAAGGGGTCAATAATAAGAAAGAAAGACTTGCATTTCTATAGCGCCTTTCACGACCACCGGACGTCCCAAAGCGCTTTACAGCCAATGAAGTACTTTTTGAAGTGTGGTCACTGTTGTAATGTGGGAAACACAGCAGCCAATTTGCACACAGCAAGCTCCCACAAACAACAATGCAATAATGACCAGATAATCTGTTTTTGTTATGTTGATTGAGGGATAAATATTGTCCAGAACACTGGGGAGAACTCCCCTGCTCTTCTTCGAAATAGTGCCGCAGAATCTTTTACGTCCACCCTAGAGAGCAGACGGGGCCTCGGTTTAACGTCTCATCCGACAGACGGCACCTCCGACAGTGCAGCACTCCCTCAGCACTGCACTGGGAGTGTCAGCCTAGCTTTATGTGCTCAAGTCCCTGGAGTGGGGACTTGAACCCACAACCTTCTGACTCAGAGGCGAGTGTGCTGCCCACTGAGCCACAGCTGACACAATAATGACAACAACTTGCATTTATATAGACACTCTCTCTTTAACTGTGCGGTTGCTTTCAGACCGACATATTTTATCATCATTCTTCCCTCATTGCATTCTCAGCCTCACACTCCTGTCACTCGCCTAGTCTTTGCCAACATCACTTGCCAAAGTCCCTAAAGAGGAGGCGAGCGCTGGGGTGTAACCCGTACTGATTCTCCCTCCACATCATAGATTGGAAACCTCACCACTTCAGTGCTGTGCATCACTGTGAATTTGAGAAGCTGCTGGAATAGGTGTGATACAGAAAGGCCCCTGAACACTGCTTAGGCGTCATACATACATACAAAATTGATGGGCAGGAGAAGGCCAGCGGGGCCACCAAGCTAGCCCTACACCATCATGACTAAACACTTCCTTACCTCACCGCCGGCCCTCACCCACCCCCTGTAACCATGCAATCTCCTGGGAAAATCCCAGAGCCAATAAGGGAAAAAAATTCTCTGGATAATTCCTCTCCGACTCCCTCGGGCGATCGAAACCGGTCCAGGAGATCGCACGGACCAAGTGTTGTCTAGAAAGACACTTACCTTCATGACTTGGAAATATATCGGCCGATCCTTCATTGCTGCTGGGTCAAAATCCTGAAATTCCTCCTGACAGCACTGTGGGAGCACCATCACCACACGGACTGCAGCGGTTCAAGAAGGTGGCTCACCACCACCTTCTCAAGGGCAACTAGGGATGGGCAATAAATGCTGGCCTTGCCCGCGACGCCCACATCCCGTGAATGAATAAATAAAAAAGAGAGCAGGGGAGTTCTCGCCAATGTTTATCTCTCAACCAACATCACTAAAAAAAAATTCGATCTCCGCCCCAGTCAGGAACCGGTCCAGCTGCCTCTAAAAGGGATACAGAGAGTCAACACCCAACACACCAGCCGGGAACACCTTCCAGAGGCTCACCACTCTCAAGTATTACAGCCTTAATAGTCAACCTGATCATCCCACTCCTGAGCAGCCAGCAAAACATTCTTCTTTCTTAGTTGATCTCAATTAGGGTGATAGTAAAGATACAATTCACATCACTTTGTGTCAACTGTGGCTGAGTGGGCAGCACTCTCGCCTCCGAGTTCTAGAAGGTTGTAGGTTCAAGTCCCACTCCAGAGACTTAATCACAAAATTCCAGGCTTACACTTCAAGGCTAGTACTGAGGGAATCCTGCACTGTTGGATGTGCCGTCTTTTGAATCAGATGTTAAACCAAGTCTGTCGTCTCAGGTGGGTGTAAAAGATCCCGTGGCAAACCCCCTCCACCACCGGCGCACCGTACCTACAGTGTGTACCATCTACAAGATGCACTGCAGCAACTCGCCAAGGCTTCTTCAACAGCACCTCCCAAACCCATGGCCTCTACCACCTAGAAGGTCAAGGGCAGCAGGCACATGGGAACACCACCACCTCCAAGTCACACACCATCCTGACTTGGAAATATATCGGCCGTTCCTTCATCATCGCTGGGTCAAAATCCTGGAACTCCCTCCCTAACAGCACTGTGGGAGCACCTTCACCACACGGACTGTGGCGGTTCAAGAAGGTGGTTCAAGGGCAACAAGGGATGGGCAATAAATGCTGGGCCTTGCCAGCGATGCCCACATCCCGTGAATGAATAAATATAAAAAAGAGCAGGGGAGTTCTCGCCAATGTTTATTCCTCAACCAACATCACCAAAAAAAGATTATCCGGTCGTTATTGTTGCTTGTGGGACCTTGCTGTGCACAAATTGGCTGCCACATTACAACATAACTTCAAATGGACATGGGCTGTAAAGCGCTTATAGGATGTCCCGAGGTTGTGAAAAGCGCTATATAAATAAAAGTTCTTTCTTTATCAGCACCGCCGTGATAAGGAATGGAGAGAAAACCAAGACACAGGCCCCTGATCACTACACAGTGCACCTGTCGCCCATAGAATGTCCATGTGTGTGTACATCCCCACCTGTAGTGTATGTACCTTTAAGGGGAGAACTACTTTTTACAACTCCTGTATACTGTAGTACCGGCAGTGACCACACCTGTATATAACCCTGAGTAGGGATCTGTACTGTTAGTTTTAGAGTAATCCTCATCCATGTAAACACCTGTTGATTGTTCCCTGCAGTCTCTTGTCTAATTATTGAAGGACACACAACATCAAGATACACGGATCTAACATTGGCGACGAGAAGATTCAAACCTACCTGCAACTCTGCATCACCTCCCAGGGATTCGCTCCTGGAGAACAGTGAAAGAAGAAGGCCGAGTCCAGAAGCACGGGCGTCGACCATCCAGCGGAGACTTGAGCATCGCAGGGGAGGCTGTTGAGAGCTGGGCTTGGTTCTCCAGTCACGGTGGTCCAGCGAAACGGGCTGGCAACAGGTTCGGCGCAGACCCTTCCCGGACAGCGGCAGCTAGAGCCGACCGACGGCACAGAAAAAGGCCGAGCAGCGTCGACGGGAGAAGAGAGAGGGTAGAGCGCACAGGGCGCAGCCAGTGTTCAGGACCGAGCAGCGTCAACGAGAGTGAGCAGAGCTCAGCTGGGGTTCAAGGGCCGAGCAGCGTCAGCGGGGAAGAAAGGAAAGCGCGAGAGATGCCATTTTGAGCTGCAGCGGAGAAGAAGGGAGAGCACGGGAGACGCCATTTTGAGCCAGTCTAACCACACCCAGGGATGCCGAAGAGTGGCAGTGTCACAGCGTTCGACAATGAAGTCGAAGATTGGACGACATATGTCGAACACATAGAAGTGTACTGCAAGGTGAATGAAGTGCCAGATGACAGGAAAGCGCTGGTATTGTTGAATTCAATGGGTGCAAAAACGTATGGCTTACTGCGAAACCTAGTAACCCCAGAGAAGCCAGTGGAAAAGGATTTTGAAAACATAGTGTCAATCCTACAGGACCACTTAGACCCCACACCGCTGCTGATAGCGGAAAGATTTAAGTTTCACAAAAGGAACCAGCATAAAGATGAAAGTAATGCTGAGTTTTTAACGGAACTGTGCAAGCTATCGAAACACTGCCAGTTTGGAACGGGACTAGCAGATACTTTAAGGGACAAGTTTGTGTGTGGGCTTCAAAGTGAAGGAACCCATAAACGGCTTCTATCAGAAAAGGATCTTACGCTGGACAAGGCTTTCAGCATGGCAGTATCACATGAAGCAGCAGCACGGGGCGCGGCAGAGATACAACGGAGACCGCAAGAATATGGCACAAATGAAATGTCATACGGAACAGTGAAGTGCTATCGCTGCGGCAGAACAACACACGACCATAAGGATTGCTGGTTCAAGGACCAAGTGTGCAGACAGTGTGGAAAAGTAGGACAAATATCAAGAGTCTGCAGGTCGGAAAAGAAAACCAGCAGCAAGAAATCCCCACAGGAGAAGTACAAGAAGGTACATAAGGTGACGGAGAGTAGTGCAGACGAACAGAAAAGTGATACAGACTCTGGAAGCAAGGAGCTGGGTTGTCTGAAACTCCATAATGTGATCAAAACGGAGGATCACCAAACTATCTGGGTCACGCTCAAGATAGCCGGAGTCCAAGTGAAAATGGAATTGGATACAGGATCAGCCCTAACAGTCATAAACCGAAGGGACTACAAGCGGCTATTCTCACATATACCCTTGAGAGATACAGAGATTGTCTTGAAGACGTACACGGGGCAAAAAGTCTACCCCAAAGGAAAAATAAGGGTGAACGTTATATATAACGGCAAGGAAACACCAAAAGTGGACCTATATGTATTGCCAGATGGAGGACCACCACTACTAGGACGTGAATGGATCCGGAAGATACAGCTAGATTGGCATTCCATACAAGCACTGACTGTAGATGCCAAAAAGGATGACGACGTCACACCTGGACGACTGTCAAAAATGCTAACTGACGCACAAGAAGTGTTCCAGGAGGGACTCGGAACACTAAAAGGCATAACAGCGACGATCAAAATAGAGGAAAATGCAAGCCCAAAGTTTTTTAAGGCCAGACCGGTACCTTATGCGATCCGCCCAGCCGTCGAAGCAGAGCTGGAAGGTTTGGAACGTTCAGGAGTACTGTCCAAAGTGGACTGGAGCGAGTGGGCTACACCCATCGTTCCTGTAATGAAGAGCTCGTTGAGTAATATGCCTGGGGAACCAAAGAAGGTTCGCATCTGTGGGGCTTCAAGGTGACAGTGAACCCAGTCCTTCACACTGTACAATATCCGCTTCCGCGGATTGAAGATATTTTCGCCTCGCTATCTGGAGGGAAACGCTTCACTAAGATTGATCTGGCCCATGCGTACCTGCAAATGGAGGTAGAAGAAGCCTCGAAACAGTACCTCACAATCAACACTCATAAAGGTCTCTACCAATAGAACCGGCTGGTGTTCGGGGTAGCATCAGCTCCGGCTATTTGGCAAAGGGCAATGGATCAAGTCCTGCAAGGGATTCCAGGGACCCAGTGTTATTTGGACGACATCCTGGTCACGGGCGAAAATGACAGTGATCACCTCGCCAACCTGGAGCAGGTGCTCACTAGATTGAAGGAATATGGGCTCCGAGCTAATCGCCACAAATGCGAGTTTTTCCAGAAGCAGATCTCGTATTGTGGCCACGTTATTGATGAAGAGGGGTTACATAAGTCCCCTGAAAAGATTGAGGCAGTAGTCAAGGCTCCAGCACCGGAAAATGTGTCACAACTGAGGTCGTTCCTCGGGCTGGTGAACTACTACCATAAGTTCTTGCCGAATTTGTCTACAGTACTACACCCACTGAACACCCTACTGCAAACGGGGGTACCATGGAAGTGGAATGACGAATGTAAACGAGCTTTCCAGAAGTGCAAAGAATTGATCACATCAAAAGAGGTGTTGGCTCATTTCAACCCAGCACTACCAATTCGGTTGGCGTGTGATGCATCACCCTATGGCATTGGAGCTGTGCTGTCGCCCAAATTCCCGGACAGCTCGGAGAGGCCAGTAGCCTTTGCATCTCGGTCACTAACCTCAGCCGAGCGTAACTACGCCCAGATTGACAGGGAGGCCCTCAGCCTAGTGTGGGGAGTGAAAAAGTTCAACCACTATCTGCACGGGCAGAAGTTCACCTTGCTGACTGACCACCAACCACTTGTCTCCATCTTTAATCCAAAGAAGGGCGTTCCGGTGATGACTGCGCAACGGCTACAAAGATGGTCCCTTTTTCTAGGGGCGAACCAATATGAAATAGAGTATAAGGGCACAAAACAGCATGGAAATGCTGATGGGCTATCACGCCTGCCACTGCCTACTGCGGAGGAAGCACCAGCAGTGGACCCTGTCGAAATATTTTATTCGACTATAATTGAACGCTTGCCAGTAACTAACGCTGATATAGAGAAGGAGACCCGAAATGACCCGACATTGTCTCGGGTATATGACTTGACGGTGCAGGGATGGCCAACACATGGCGACTCACTGTTGCCAGCATTCTCATCCAGAAGAGAACAGCTGTCAGTATGCCAGGGGACCTTGATGTGTGGATCCCGAGTGGTAATTCCACCCAAGTTAAGGGAGAGAGTGCTCAATGAGCTTCACGAAGGCCATCTGGGAGGGGTGAAAATGAAAAGCCTTGCTAGGGCTTATGTGTGGTGGCCGGGGATCGATCAGCAAATCGAGGACCTGACAAAGAGCTGCTCAGGATGCCAGAAGGTCCAAAATGCACCACCACATGCCCCTCTACACCCATGGGAGTGGCCCTCATCTCCATGGCAACGGGTGCATATTGATTTTGCTGGTCCATTCATGGACTCAATGTTTTTAATAGCCGTGGATGCGCACTCGAAATGGCCTGAGGTGATCAAAATGTCCTGCACCACCACGGAGAAAACTATTGCAGTCCTACGGACCATATTTGCCAGGAACGGCTTTGCCAGAGCAGATTTGCTCTGATAACGGACCACAGTTTGTGTCCGAAGAGTTTCGGAAATTTATGAAAAGGAATGGGGTAAGGCATTACACATCCACCCCATATCATCCAGCCACAAATGGATTGGCTGAGAGGTTCGTACAAACCTTTAAAAAAAGCAGTAAGGGCCATGTGCGATGACGACATTCCACTGCAGCATAAGGTGGACAATTTCCTGTTAGCCTACAGAAATGCGACACATGCAGTCACCAACCAGACCCCGGTCATGATGTTCTTTAACCGAAGGTTGAGATCTCGTCTGGATTTGCTCAGACCAAATGTACGAAGAGATGTTGAGAATAAGCAATTCCAGCACATCAATGAGAAGCCGACAAGGAGCTTCAATGTAGGGCAACCAGTCTTGGCCCGCGACTACCGAACAGTGAAGTGGCAACCAGGAACGATATGCACACGGCAGGGGCCACTAATGTACACAGTGGATGTTGGGGAGAACATTGTGAGACGCCATGTTGACCAGATCCTAGAGTCACAGGAACGAGTCAACCCCATGTCTCGCGTACCTGGTGATGAACCCGACATACAGGTAGCATCTACCCCAGAAACAGTAGCATCGGAAGCTGATGAACCAACCGACGACAGGGGGCCAGAATCGCCTCTGCACCAAGAGCAAGACACTCAGGAAAGGCGCTATCCAGAAAGGATCAGGAAGCCTCCTCAAAGACTGAATTTATAAATAGACTATTTTCAGTTAATGTTGCATGTTAAAAGTGTTAAATCAAATCAAATCAAATCAAATTTTTATTGTCATTGTTAGTGCACAAGTGCAGTACAACGAAATGTAGGCTTGCGGCTCCCGAGAGTGTACAATTTGGATTAGGACACTTAAACATTTCAACATACATTTGTACATATATATTAGCATAAATATGACCATAATAAAGTGCATCGGCAGATGTGCAGGCTTTAGTGTTTATTTGTGGAGTTCAGTAGGATGACAGCCCTGGGAAAGAAGCTGTTCCTAAATCTGGTCGTACGGGTGCGAATGCATCTGTAGCGTCTTCCAGATGGTAGGAGGGCGAACAGACTGTGGCTGGGGTGGGTAGGGTCTTTGATGATGGACCGTGCCCTCCGTAGGCAGCGTTTCTGATATATATGTTCTATGGTCGGTAGCCGGGTGCCGGTAATGCGTTGGGCAGTTTTGACTACCCGCTGCAGGGCTTTCCGGTCATGGGAGCTACAGCTGCCGTACCATACCGTGATACAGTTTGTCAGGATGCTATCTATAGTGCAGCGGTAGAAGTTAGAGAGGATCGGGGGTGACAGATTACATCCCTTCAGCCTCCTCAAGAAATATAGGCGCTGCTGGGCCTTCTTCACCAGAGAGGAGGTGTTGAGGGACCAGGAGAGGTCTTCCGTGATGTGGACTCTGAGGAACTAATTGTAATTAGTTGATATTTAATTGTTAAATGAATGTTATGGTACTGTTAATCTAAAAGGGGAGGAATTGTAGTGTATGTACCTTTAAGGGGAGAACTACTTTTTACAGCTCCTGTATACTGTAGTACCGGCAGTGACCACACCTGTATATAACCCTGAGTAGGGATCTGTACAGTTAGTTTTAGAGTAACCCTCATCCAGTAAATACCTGTTGATTGTTCCCTGCAGTCTCTTGTCTAATTATTGAAGGGCACACAACATCAAGATACACGGATCTAACACCACCCACCCCCCATATCAAAATTCCCGTCAACACTCTAGCTCACACTTGAATAAAATCCCCGTGTACAAGTTAGAGGAAGGTGTTTTGAGCCTGTGGAATTATCACCTTAACATCAATCAACACCTTCAAGACAAGAGGAGAGAAAACTGGAGCAGTGAATTCCTCTCTTTATAAGTGACGTAAGAAAACTACTAGGCACTTGGTCTAAGCGTTAAACAAGGCTTTAATCAACTGTTTTACAACATGGAGGTCTAGTTGTGTCCTTTGCTAGTTCCTGTTAAAGAATGTCCTGCGCAAGCTGGGCCCGTGCCCGAGTATTTATACTCTCCCTGGACAGCGCCACCTGCAGGCCGCTCAGTATTATTTCATGTCTTTCTTTCATGTCAATAAGTCCTTTAGATTTTTCTCAACGCAGATCAGGGAAGATGGGTGGAGGGGGACTCTGCTTGATCTGTACCAAGATCATAGAATCATAGAACGGTTACAGCACAGAAAGAGGCCATTCGGCCCGTCGAGCCCGTGCCGGCTCTCTGCAAGGGCGCTTCAGCTAGTCCCACTCCCCCGCCCTTTCCCCATAGCCCTGCAATTTTTTTTCCCTTCAGGTACTTATCCAACTCCTCTTTGAAAGCCACGATTGAATGTCTCCACCACCCTTTCAGGCAGAGCATTCCAGATCCGAACCACTCGCTGCGTAAAAAAGTTTTTCCCTCACGTCGCCTTTGGATCTTTTGCCAATCACCTTAAATCTGTGTTCTCTGGTTCTCGACCCTTCCACCAATGGGAACAGTTTCTCTCTATCTGCTCTGTCTAGACCCCTCATGATTTTGAACACCTCTATCAAATCTCCTCTCAACCTTCTCTGCTCTAAGGAGAACAACCCCAGCTTCACAGAAATCACAGAAACCCCACATTGCAGATAGAGGCCATTTCGGCCCATCGAGCCTGCACCAACACATATCCCACCCGATCCCTGTAACCCCTACACCAACACATATCCCACCCTATCCCCGTATTTAATCCCCCTAACACTAAGGGTCAATTTATCATAGCCAATCAACCTAACCCGCACATCTTTGGACTGTGGGAGGAAACCAGAGCACCCGGAGGAAACCCACGCAAACACGGGGAGAATGTGCAAACTCCACACAGACAGTCACCCGAGGCCGGATTCGAACCCGGGTCCCTGGCGCTGTGAGGCAACAGTGCTAACCACTATGCCAGTATGGATAGCTTCTCCCGTCTATCCACGTAACTGAAGTCCCTCATCCCTGGAACCATTCTTGTAAATCTTTTCTGCACCTTCTCTAAGGCCTTCACATGCGTCCTAAAGTGCGGTGCCCAGAATTGGACACAATACTCCAGTTGAAGCCGAACCAGTGTTTTATAAAGGTTCATCATAACTTCCTTGCTTTTGTACTCTATGCCTCTATTTATGAAGCCCAGGATCCTGTATGCTTTTTTAACTGCTTTCTCAACCTGCCCTGCCACCTTCAACGATTTGTGCACATACACCCCCAGGTTTCTCTGTTCATGCACCCACTTTAGAATTGTACCCTTTAGTTCATATTGCCTCTCTTGTTCTTTCTACCAAAATGTATCACTTCGCACTTTTCTGCGTTAAATTTCATCTGCCACATGTCCGCCCATTCCAGCAGCCTGTCTATGTCTTCTTGAAGTCTATCACTATCCTCCTCACTGTTCACTATACATACTTTTAACAACCAGAGCAATGTTTTCCCCAGTGCTTGTAACTAGGTTTACATAAAGTGAAGATATTTGGTTAATCTACTACATGGCTTGGCTGGCTCATGCTACGTTCAGTGACCCACTACGGGACTTCTACCTCTGGCTTTGTTCCAGGTGTGTCGCCTCGCCGGGCACTGCATAATTTACTGGCACGTCAGCAGCTGGGAGCTCAGCAGGTTTCCAACCTACATCGGTACCTCGAGACTCTGTGTGACTCCAAGTGTTAGCAGATTGGGAATTAAAGAGAAACAAAAATATCTGCTGTTGAGTTGATCCAAGTCCCCATTGTCCAACTTGGGATCACGATGACCCAAGTCTCCATTGTAAATGGGAATATTAACTTGCATTCATTATGTGGAGAGTATAAACCAAGCTCACCATCCACCACACCGATAGACTGTCTACTAAAAGACCGTGTCTATGCCGTAAACAAATATAACCAATTTGTACATTAATCTTTGTGCCCCCATTACAGTACTAGGTTCTATCCTCATGTTTAGAAATTGGAACTATCTGACCCATGACCTTCTCCTTTATCAGTTACCATGGCATTTGTCTTTGCGGAGAAAAGTCTTAAAAAGAAAGACAGACTTGCATTTCTATAGCGCCTTTCACGACCACCGGACGTCCCAAAGTGCTTTACAGCCAATGAAGTACGTTTTGAAGTGTAGTCACTGTTGTAATGTACAGTCCAGTGCAGTACTTAGGGAATGCTGCACTGTCGGAGGTGCCCTCTTTCGGATGAGACGTTAAACCGAGGCCCTGGCTACTCTCTCAGGTGGACATAAAAGATCCCACGGCACTATTCAAAGAAGAGCAGGGGAGTTATCCCCGGTTGTTGTGTATGTACCTTTAAGGGAATAACTGGTCTCAGACTGCAGTACCGGCAGTGACCACCCCTGTATAAAAGGCCCCAGCAGGCTTCTGTAGTTTCAGTTTCCAGGTTGTCTCCATTTAGTAAAGACTTATTAAAATCAACTCCTGCAGTCCGTGTCTCAATTATACACGGACATAATACTGGCGACGAGTAAGAAACGAACTTACCTGCAACTCGGCAGCACCTCAGACGACGTTATTGAAGGTCGAAGCCAGAAGAAAGAAAAAAAAATAATCCAAAGAAACTCGAGAAACGGGCGTCGACCGTGGGCAACCGCCCTCCAAATCATCGAATTGAAAAGTGCAGGAGAGACTGTCGAGAGCCAGGCTTGGTTCTCCAGTCTGTGGTTTCCCAGCTAATCGGGCTGGTGGCAGGTAGTGCACTGATCCTTCCTGGGCTGTGGCGGGCTACAGCTCGATCGGGTGGCTCTGCAACGGGGCCGGGCAGCGAGTCGGGAAGCAAAGAGAGAGAGAGAGGGTGGAGCACACAGGGCGCGGCCGGTGCTTCGAAGCCGGGCAGCGTTCGGACCTAAGAAGAGGGAGGGAAGTGTCCCAGAGGGTCCGCTCCACGACGGGAACGGTTCTTCAATTAACGGAGCAAATATTGAAGCGCGATAGAAAAATAAAAATACCGCGGAGAGCGGCGTTGGCAGCAGCGATCGGGGAGGCGCGAAGACCATAGGGCGTCGCCATTACAGGATAGTAAAATAAATATAATCGCCAGCAACAGCGTTGGCAGCAGCGGCAGCGGCGGGAAAGGGCGGGAGGCACCATCTTAACTCGGCAGGGAAGAAGGAAAAGCGCGGGAGGCGCCATTTTGATCCATCGGGGACGAAGGCAAAGCGCGGGAGGCGCCATCTTAGATTTTCAAGATGGCAAAAACTGGCGATATCACTGCCTTCGATAATGCAATAGAAGACTGGACCACGTATGTGGAAAGAGTCGAGGTATATTGCGAGGCAAACGAAATAGCCGATGAGAAAAAGGCATCGGTATTGCTAAATTTAATGGGCGCAAGAACGTACGGCCTATTGCGGGACCTGATTACTCCAGCCAAACCGAAGGCGAAGAGTTTTAACGAAATTGTTGCTATCCTACAGGAACACCTAAATCCTACACTGCTGCTGATAGCAGAAAGATTTAAATTCCACAGGAGAAATCAGCATAAAAATGAGAGCAATGCTGATTACCTTACGGAACTACGCAAGCTATCAAAGCACTGCCAGTTCGGAGCAGGACTGGCAGATACCTTACGGGACAAATTTGTCTGTGGACTCCTGAGTGAAGGAACCCAGAAGAGGTTACTCTCAGAGAAAGAGCTGACGTTAGATAAGGCTTTCAGCGTGGCAGTATCGTACGAAGCAGCAGCAAGGGGAACTGTGGAAATACAACAAAAGCCACAGGAATATGGCACCCACGAAATGACACGGGGATTTGCAAAATGTTATCGCTGCGGCAGAACAAACCATGACCAGAAGGACTGCTGGTCCAAGGACAAAATATGCAGGCAATGCGGAAAGATGGGACACATTGCACGAGTTTGCAGGTCTGGGAAGAAGACCAACGACAACAAAAAGGCTACTAAGGAACCGTACAGGAAAGTACAAAAGATGACGGACAGTAGTTCCGAAGACCAGATGAGCGATAGTGAATCCGGGAACAAGAGACTAAGCTGTCTCAAACTTCACAACGTAATCGCAAAAGAGGATCACCGAACCATTTGGGTCACCCTCACGATAGCAAGGTCCCAAGTCAAAATGGAATTGGATACAGGATCAGCTCTAACCGTCATGAATCGACGAGACTACAAGCGGCTATTCTCACACATACCCTTGAGAGAGACATCCACTGTCTTGAGGACGTATACGGGGCAAAAAGTATACCCCAGAGGAAAAATAAGGGTGCCTGTCGAATACAAAGGCAAGAAAATACGGAAATTGTATCTCTACATTCTGCAAGATGGTGGACCACCGTTATTGGGACGTGAATGGATCAGAAAGATAAGTTTAGACTGGCACTCCATTCAGGCACTGACGGTGGCTGGTAAAAAGGATGACGACATCACTCCTGGACGATTGTCAACAATCTTAGCTGACGCCAAAGAGGTATTTCAACAAGAACTGGGCACTCTTAAAGGCGTAACCGCCTCGATAAAAATAGAAGAGAATGCAATTCCCAAGTTTTTCAAAGCAAGACCGGTACCATATGCAATTCGCCCAGCCGTCGAGGCAGAGCTGGAGAATCTGGAGAATGCAGGCGTGTTATCTAAGGTAGACTGGAGCGACACCCATCGTTCCTGTCATGAAGAAAACGTTAAACAATAAGTCTGAGGAGCCAAGGAAGGTTCGCATCTGTGGGGACTTCAAGGTGACGGTGAACCCAGTCCTTCACACAGTACAATATCCTCTTCCAAGGATAGAAGATATCTTCGCCTCACTATCTGGAGGGAAGCGTTTTACAAAAATTGACCTAGCACAAGCATATTTGCAGATGGAGGTTGAAGAATCCTCTAGGAAGTATCTCACGATAAACAGTCACAAAGGTCTTTACCAGTATAATCGACTGGTATTCGGAGTAGCATCAGCTCCGGCGATATGGCAAAGAGCGATGGAACAAGTCCTGCAAGGGATTCCGGGGACTCAGTGTTACTTGGACGACATCCTAGTGACAGGTGAAGATGACAGTGAACACCTTGCCAACCTAGAGCAGGTGCTCACTAGACTACGTGAACATGGGCTACAAGCCAATCGCCCCAAGTGCGAGTTTTTTAAGAAACAGATATCGTATTGTGGCCACGTGATTGATGAAGAGGGGTTGCATAAGTCCCCTGACAAAATTGAAGCGGTAGTTAAGGCTCCAGCGCCTGAAAATGTGTCACAACTGAGGTCATTCCTCGGATTGGTGAATTACTACCATAAGTTTTTGCCGAATTTGTCCACAATTCTGCATCCACTGAACGCCCTACTACGAACGGGAGTAGCATGGAAATGGAGCGATGAATGTAAGCGGGCCTTTCAGAAGAGTAAGGACCTAATCACTTCAAGAGAAGTATTGGCTCACTACAACCCATCACTACCGATAAGACTGGCGTGTGATGCGTCTCCCTACGGCATTGGGGCGGTACTGTCACATAAATTCCTTGATGGTTCAGAGAGGCCGATAGCTTTTGCGTCACGCTCGTTAACTTCAGCCGAGCGTAACTACGCCCAGATTGACAGAGAGGCCCTCAGCCTGGTGTGGGGGGTGAAGAAGTTCAATCACTACCTGCACGGTCAGAAATGTACTCTACTAACTGATCATCAACCTCTCGTCTCCATTTTCAACCCTCAGAAGGGCGTACCGATAATGACGGCACAACAGCTACAGAGGTGGTCCCTTTTCCTAGGGGCACACCAATATGACATCGAGTACAAAGGAACTAAACAGCATGGGAATGCTGATGGATTGTCGCGTCTACCGTTGCCGACGGTGGAAGAAGAACTGGCAGTGGATCCAGTGGAGTTATTCCACTCGACTATAGTCGAATGTCTCCCTGTGACGAATGCAAACATAGAAAAGGAAACACGAAATGACCCGACACTCTCCTGGGTCTATGATTTAACGGTGAAGGGATGGCCAGCACATGGCGAACCACTGTTGCCAGCATTCTCGCCGAGAAGAGAACAGCTGTCAGTGTGCAGAGGAACCTTGATGTGTGGATCCAGAGTAGTAATTCCACCCAAATTGAAGGATAGAGTGCTCAATGAGCTTCATGAGGGTCATCTGGGAGGGGTAAAAATGAAGAACTTAGCCAGAGCGTTTGTGTGGTGGCCGGGAATCGATAGAGAAATCGAAGAGATGACCAAGAGCTGTACAGGATGCCAGAAGGTCCAAAACGCCCCACCACAAGCCCCTCTACATCCATGGGAGTGGCCCTCATCTCCATGGCAAAGGGTGCACATTGATTTTGCTGGTCCCTTTATGGACTCGATGTTTTTAATTGCGGTGGATGCACATTCAAAGTGGCCAGAGGTAATAAAAATGTCCTCAACCACCACAGAAAAAACTATCACAGTCTTACGAACCATATTCGCCAGGAATGGGCTGCCTGAGCAGATTTGCTCTGACAATGGACCACAGTTTGTGTCTGAAGAGTTCCGGAGGTTCTTAAAGAACAATGGCGTTAAGCATTACACATCCGCCCCATATCATCCAGCCACTAATGGATTGGCCGAGAGGTTTGTTCAAACATTCAAGAAGGCTATCAAGGCAATGTGTAATGAAGATATACCCCTACAACACAAGGTGGATAACTTCTTGTTTGCCTACCGGAATGCGACACATGCGGTTACCAACCAAACTCCAGCCATGATGTTCTTCAATCGAAGACTACGATGCCGCTTGGATTTGGTTAAGCCAAACGTCAGAAGAGATGTGGAGAACAGGCAGTTTCAGAATATGAATGAAAGGCCGACCAGGAGTTTTAAGATAGGTCAACCAGTTTTGGCCCGGGACTACCGCACAGAGAAATGGCAGCCAGGAACGATCTGCACACGGCAAGGACCTCTAATGTATACCGTGGACGTTGGAGAGAGCATTGTAAGACGCCATGCTGACCAGATTCTAGAGTCACTGGAAAACGTCAACTCCACACCACGATCTGATACACCTGGCGATGAAACCGAAGTACCAATTGCATCTACCGCAGAGTCGGTGATATTGGAAGCAGACGAACCAAACAACGACATTGATCCCGGCTCAACCTTGCCAGAAGAACCTGATATCCCAAAGAGGCGTTATCCAGACAGAATCAGGAAGCCTCCTCAAAGACTGGACTTATAATTGCTTAACTTCAACCAAAGTATCTAGCAACCGTAATTGTAATTGTAATTAGTTATTATTTAGTTGTTAAATGAATGTTATGTACTGTTTATCTAAAAGGGGAGGAATTGTTGTGTATGTACCTTTAAGGGAATAACTGGTCTCAGACTGCAGTACCGGCAGTGACCACCCCTGTATAAAAGGCCCCAGCAGGCTTCTGTAGTTTCAGTTTCCAGGTTGTCTCCATTCAGTAAAGACTTGTTATAATCAACTCCTGCAGTCCGTGTCTCAATTATACACGGACATAATACCGGTGTCCTGGCCAATATTTATCCCTCAATCAACATCACTAAAACAGATTACCTGGTCATTATCTTACAGCAGTCGCTCCCTCTCCCCACTGACTGAACCGACAAAACTTAACCGATGAGCATAAGCTATCTCCAATTGCCCACATAGTATCATAGAATAGTGCAGCACAGAAGGAGGCCATTCGGCCCATCGAGTCTGCACCGGCTCTTTCGAAGAGCAATCCAGTCAGTCCCGCTCCCCCGCTCTTTCCCCATATCTCTGCAATTATTTCTCTTTCAAGTATTTATCCAATTCTCTTTTGAAGGCGACTATTGAATCTGTATCCACCGCCCTATCAAGTAGTGCATTCCAAATCCTAACCACTAGAGAATCTCTCGAGTTAAACCAGGAGGGGTGTGGTCATTTGATCAGCTCCCCTCCGCCCATCCCGGTACTGCCCTGATCATATCAGGAGCTCCCTGCATCTCTCCAGAGAAGGTGGTGAAGCTGACCACCAACAAACAGTGTCAGCCAGTGGCTCAGTGGGCAGAACCCTCGCCTCTGAGTCACAAGGTCGTAGGTTCAAGTCCCACTTCAGAGATTTGAGCACAAAAATCTAGCCTGACACAAGGGAACAGTAGCACAGTGGTTCTGTTACTGGACTAGTAATCCAGAGGCCTAGACTAATGATCTAGAGACGCGAGTTCAAATCCCACCATGGCAGCTGGGGAATTTAAATTCAGTTAATTAAATAAATCTGGAATTAAATGCTAGTATCAGTACCATGAACTGGTGGTTGTGAAAGGGGCTATATAAATGCAAGTCTTTCATTGTAAAAACCCATCTGGTTCACTAATGCCCTTTAGGGAAGGAAATCTGCTGGTCTATATGTGACTCCAGACCCACAGTTGACTCTTAACAACCCTCTGAAATGGCCCAGCAAGTCACTCAGTTGAGGGCAATTAGGGATGGGCAATAAATGCTGGCCTTGCCAGCGACGCCCACATCCCGTGAATGAATTAAAAAAAACCTCCACTTCAGTGCAGTACTGAGGGAAGTGCTGCACTGTCAGAGGTGCCATCTTTCGGATGAGACGTTAAACACAGGTGTTCTCTCAGGTGGACGTAAAACTATTTTGAATAAGAGCTGGGGAGTTCTCCCTGGTGTCCTGGCCAACATTTATCCCTCAATCAACATCACTGAAACAGATTATCTGGTCATTATCACATTGCTGTTTTGTGGGAGCTTGCTGTGCACAAATTGGCTGCCGCATTTCCTACATTACAACAGTGACTGCGCTTCAAAAAGTGGCTGTAAAGCACTTTGGAATGTCCGGTGGTTGTGAAAGGGGCTATATAAATGCAAGACTTTCTTTTGTTCTTTAAAGCCCTTATACTTATAGTAATTTCCAACATGACACAGCGAATGGTGAATTAAAAGATTTGGGAATTCAAGAAACAAATATTAGACACAAACGTCCCGACGTTTTTCAGTGTTCCCCAAAGGGTCTCTGAGCAAATCTGCCACCTGATGTGTTACAGATCCACACAGGCCAGGAATGCCCTCCGTGCGATCTCGCTGAGCTTAGGCGAAGCAACAATAGGGGCTTCTAGGATTGGCCTGAGCTAAAGAGGGGCAATAAGGAAAGAAAATAATCAGCCAGGGTATCCGGTGTCAGGTGTGGGTTTGGTAGGGTATAGGTGTGGTTTGCCCCCACATGGATGAATAGCTTACAGCCTATTATGAGGAATGACTCCATGGAACAGGTGCTGGTCTGTGAAATGTTTGGCTGAAGCTTAAGTGAGAAAATGGAGAGGGCAATAAATGCAACATTTCCCATAGCTTCAGTCAAAGGATGACTGGCTTGACTGACACGCTCACACATATATGCCAAACACAGAAATAAAAGAATGATCTGTGTACAGAATAGACACATTGGTAATCTGGCCGAACTCAGGGCAAGGAAGCTGAAAATAAATGTTTTGATCACTCCAGTGTTGGTCATCAGCAATTGTATCTCCTTGTGCTCTCGATTAAAAAGGACCAGTTCTTAAAGGTGAAGTCTCTTCTGAGACACATAGGAACACAGAACCAGGAGGAGGCCATTCAGCCCCTCGAGTCTGCTCCGCCATTCAATGAGATCATGGCTGATCTGCGACCTAACTCCATAAACCCGCCTTTGTGCCATATCCCTTAATACCTTTGGTTAACAAAAATCTATCAATCTCAAATTTAAAATTAACAATTGATCCAGCATCAATTGCCGTTTGCAGAAGAGAGTTCCAAACTTCTACCACCCTTTGTGTTTAGAAGTGTTTCCTAATTTCACTCCTGAAAGGTTTGGCTCTAATTTTTAGACTATGCCCCCTAGTCCTAGAATCCCCAACCAGCAGAAAAATTTCTCTCTATCTACCCTATCTGTTCCCCTTAATTTCTTGAAAACTTCGATCAAATCACCCCTTAACCTTCTAAAGTCAAGGGAATACAACCCTAGTTTGTGTAATCTCTCCTCGTAACTTAACCCTTGGAGTCTGGGTATAATTCTGGTAAACCTACGCTGCACTCGCTCCAAGGCCAATCTATCCTTCCTAAGGTGTGGTGCCCAGAACTGCTCCCAGTGCTCCAGGTGTGGTCTAACCAGGGCTTTGTACAGCTGCAGTATAACTTCCACCCCCTTGTATTCTAGTCTCCAGATATAAAGGCCAGCATTCCATTAGCTTTTTTGATTATTTTCTGTACCTGTTCATGACATTTTAATGATCTATGTACCTGGACACCCCCCCCCCCCCCAAGTCTCTTTGGACCTCCACTGTTTTTAGCCTTTCACCATTTAGAAAGTACCCTGTTCTATCCTTTTTAGGTCCAAAGTGGATGACCTCACATTTGCCTAAATTGAAATCCATTTGCCACAGTTTTGCCCATTCACGTAATCTATCAATATCCCTTTGTAATTTTATGCTTTCATCTACACTGCCGCCTATCTTTGTGTCATGGGCAAATTTGGATATGTGGCTTTCTATTCCATCACCTAAGTCATTAATAAATACTGTGACTAGTTGAGGCCCCAACACAGATCCACGTGGGACACCACTAGTCACATCCTGCCAATGTGAGTAACTACCCATTATCCTGACTCTCTGTCTCCTCCCGCTCAGCCAATTTCCTAACCAGGACAATAATTTGCCTTCAATTCCGTGGGCTTCAACCTTAGTTAACAGCCTCATATGTGGGACTTTATCAAATGCCCTCTGGAAGTCCATATAAATAACATCCACTTTGCTTTGGTTCAGAAGAGAAAGGGGTGCAATGAAGTGTGGAGCTGATAATGTCTGCCCATATTTTTAATGTCAATTTATGATTTTCATTAAAAAACGATTTGAGCAACTTTTTTTTTTTAAAGATAATTCATTCTGGGGGTGTGGGCATCACTGGCAAGGCTGGCATTTATTGCCCATCACTAGTTGCTTTTGAGAAGGTGGTGGTGAACCACCTTCTTGAACCGCTGCAGTCCGTGTGGCGAGTGCTGCACATGCTACAGCAGGTAATAGGGTGACCAGCGCTGCAGTTTTGAACTGGGGGACGGTACTCCATAATTATGACCATCAAATTTGAAACTAAAAGTCGAATGCTGCTTTTAAAAACAAAACCTGCGCACACATGCAACCAGACACCAATTTTTACACATAGGCGCTAGTTTTTTTTTTAACTAGCCTGTCCATTTTGGGTAAGACAGAAGCTATAACCAACACTGCAGCCTGATTAGAAAAAAGAAAGACTTGCATTTATACAGCGCCTTTCACGACCTCAGGATGTCCCAAAGCACTTTACAGCCAATGAAGTACTTTTGAAGTGTAGTCACTGTTGTAATGTAGGAAACACGGCAGCCAATTTGCACACAGCAAGCTCCCACAAAACAGCAATGAGATAATGACCAGATACTCTGTTAACTGCCCACCCCTAGTTGTCCCTAAGTAGGTCTGAGGGTATTACAGTCAAATAAATAGTGTGGACTGGAGTGAGTATAATGTGGATAAATGCGAGGTTATCCACTTTGGTGGCAAAAACAGAAAAACAGGAAGGCAGATTATTATATGAACGGCAATAGATTGGGAAAAGGGGAAGTGCAACGAGACCTGGGTGTCCTTGTGCACCAGTCGCTGAAGGTAAGCATGCAGGTGCAGCAGGTGGTTAAGAAGGCAAATGGTATGTTGGCCTTCATAGCGAGAGGATTCGAGTACAGGAGCAAGGATGTCTTGCTGCAGTTGTACAGGGCCTTGGTGAGACCACACCTGGAGTATTGTGTGCAGTTTTGGTCGCCTTACCTGAGGAAGGATGTTCTTGCCATGGAGGGAGTGCAGCGAAGATTCACCAGACTGTTACCTGGGATGGCAGGAATGACGTATGAGGAGAGATTGGGTCGATTGGGCTTATACTCGCTGGAGTTTAGAAGAATGAGTGGGGATCTCATTGAAACTTATAAAATTCTAACAGGACTGGACAGACTAGATGCAGGAAGGATGTTCCCGGTGGCGGGGGAGTCCAGAACCAGGGGTCACAGTTTAAGGATAAGGGGTGAGCCATTTAGACAGAGACGAGGAGGAATTTCTTCACCCAGAGAGTGGTGAACCTGTGGAATTCTCTACCACACAAGGCAGTTGAGGCCAATTCATTAAATATATTCAAGAAGGAGTTAGATATATTTCTTAGGGCTAAAGGGATCAAGGGATAGGGGGAGAAAGCAGGGACAGGGTACTGAATTTGGATTAACAACAGAAAATGCTGGAAAAACTCAGCAGGTCAGGCAACATCCGTGGACAGAAATTTGAGTTGACGTTTCGGGTCGAACCCTTCTTCAAAACTGGAAAGAAAAGCTAGATCGGAGGCAGGGCTGCGATCGGACAAAAGAAAAAAAGAAACAAAAGAAGTAAAAAAGAGACAATAAAAGGTGTTAGAAGCTAGACGAGATGGTAATAGGCTGAGATTGGGTGTAAAGTGTACTGGCAGGGCAAAGGATAGCTGCCAGGTGTGAGAGCGAAACAAAAGGAAACTGAATTTGGATGATCAGCCATGATCTCATTGAATGGCAGAGCAGGCTCGAGGGGCCGAATGGCCTACTCCTGCTTCTATCTTCTATGTTGAAATTTGAACGACTCGTTACTAAAGAAAGAAAGACTTGCATTTATATTAGGGTGACCATATTTTCTAAACCAAATCCGGAGACACACAAGATGGGAGCAGAGCAAAGTAACCAGGATGGAAAATGTAGGTTTTGCAGCATACTGAGGCAAAATATTTTTAGCAGCACATCTACACTACAAATGGAAATCAAACGTGCATATAATTACCGCGGATGTGACGTCACACTATTGAAGCGCATTCAGACACCATTTATAAATAATACAATAACACTCTTCAGTCCATTGACCTGAAACTGTGATTATGTCTAATGGTATGATATGCATATATTCCAATGAATGTGGCTCTAGTCTATCCAGGGACTGTCCCCAAAAAATGGGGACCTTTGGTCACCCTAATTTATGCAGTGTCTTTCATGACGTCAGGACTTCCCAAAGCGCTTTATAGCCAAATGAAGTACTTTTGAAGTTGTAATGTAGGAAACGCGGGAGCCAATTTTGCGCACAGCAAGCTCCCACAAACAGAAATGTGATAATGACCAGATGTGATAATGACCAGATAATCTGTTTCCGTTAGATTGGTTGAGGGATAAATATTAGCCAGGACATTGGGGATAAATCCCCTGCTCGTCTTTAAAATAGTGCCGTGGGATCTTTCAGTCCACCTGAGAGGGCAGAGGCCTGGGTTTAACATCTCATCTGAAAGACGGCACCTCCGACAGTGCGGCACTCCCTCAGTGCGGCACTGGGCATGTCAGCCTGGATTTTTGTGCTCAAGTCTCTGGAGTGGTACTTGAATCAACAACCTTCTGACTCAGGGGCGAGAGAGTGCTACCACACTGAGCCACTGGCTGACATTGTCCAGTGCCACATCCACCAGGATTTCAGAAGTTGAGGTCAAGCCTTTGGTTACTCTCCCCTGCCCCGACCCGACCTAGCTCCAGCACGATACAGCGAAACTTAGCGAGTTGCAGGCGCTGATCATTCTCCCTTCCCACCCCTGAAACAAAACAAACAACTTAACAGGGAAGGTTACCTGAAATGGGAGGGGAGATCTCTTTGTCCTGTAGAGTTCCTCGCAGCTCCTGTCCAGCTGGGTGAGGGTGAGAGGTGGGGACCGCAGGAGCCCTTGGCTGCACCAGCTACCACTCGCCCCCGACCTGTGGGGCCAGTCCTGCTCAGCCAGATACCGAGGGGAACCTCGTCTGCTGCTGCTGCTGGTGAAATCGGCCATTTGTCAATTGCACCAGGCCGGGAAACACTTGCAGAAATCGCCCGCAGCAGACTGGGGACAATCTCCAGGATCAGCCGGGGCAGCCAGTCCGAACACAGCAACAACTCGCCTGCAACACTTGGCTCAATATTCCCAGCCCCACTGAAGACAAATCGCGGCAGAGAGAGAGAGACGTTTGCATCGGGGTCACTGCGGGGGGAAAAAAAATAATCCGGGCACTTCCTACATGACACTGTAAGAAATAATTCTTCTGTTGTCACATTGAAATACCCCGCCTTCTGCATCCACAGTAACCAGAAACACACACGCATCTGCAGCCGGTAACCATCTGATCTTATCGCCCTCTCTCTCTCTCGGGTACTTTGTAACAAGTTTCCAGGTGGTTTTACAGCTCTTTCCCTCTCTCTAGGTCTCCAGTGAGTTTCAATGTATTCCAGGTGCTGGACGCTTTCCCCGCCTCCTCCCCCTGCCAATGTATCCACTTTCCCTGCACCCCCTGCCAATGTATTCACTTTCCCGGGGTTACCCCCCTGACAATGTATCCACTCTCCCGGGGTTCTCCCCTGACAATGTATCCACTCTCCCGGGGTTACCCCCTGACAATGTATCCACTTTCCCGGGGTTACCCCCTGCCAATGTATCCACTTTCCCGGGGTTACCCCCCTGCCAATGTATCCACTCTCCCGGGGTTCTCCCCTGACAATGTATCCACTTTCCCGGGGTTACCCCCCTGCCAATGTATCCACTCTCCCGGGGTTACCCCCTGCCAATGTATCCACTTTCCCGGGGTTACCCCCTGACAATGTATCCACTTTCCCGGGGTTACCCCCTGACAATGTATCCACTTTCCCTGCACCCCCTGCCAATGTATCCACTTGAAATCAGTCGCTTTCAGTTACAATGTATTTCAGTGATTTCAGGCAGACTGCGCCTGCGCGGCCAGCCCTGATGGCGCGGGGAACCGCGGGAATTCCACCTCTGAATCAAATGGATTGGAGAAAGAGAGAGTGGAGCAATCAGGAATCACTAACATTACACAATGCCCTCGACATTAGGCCCGATCACCTGCATTTTTTAACTTGCATTCACTATTTCATTACTTAGTTTACTGGTAGATTTGGAATTAAGTGGAGAATTTGTGGCAATTCAAACCTTCTGGGTCTGAAGACCCTCTTTACCTGACAGTCTTTACAGGTCCCTGGGAAAGGACGCTCAGATTACAACTGTAAATATCGCGGTGCTTTGTTCTGGCGTCAGGTTGTCCCCTGAATCGAGACATACACTGCCCTTCAGCTTCACACCAATGCTACACATTGCTGTTTGTGGGAGCTTGCTGTGCACAAATTGGCTGCCGCATTTCCTACATTACAACAGTGACTACATTTTAGAAAGTGCTTCATTGGCTGTAAGGCGCTTCGGGGCGTCCTGAGGTCACGAAAGGCGCTGTAATAAATGCACGTCTTCTTTCTTTACATGCCCAGACGTAGGGTAACTGCAGCCTTAAATGTTCTTCCTGCATTACCTGATTTCTCCCGACCCCTCCACGGCCTCTGATTTACCACGCTGCTTGTCCGACATCCGGTCCTTGTTGAGCCGAAATTTCCTCCAATTAAACATTGGGAAGACGAAGGCCATTGTCTTCGGTCCCCACCACGAGCTCCATTCCCAAGCCACCGATTTCATCCTCCTCCTTGGCCACTGTCTCAGGCTGAACCAGACTGTTAACAACCTCGGCGTCCTAGTTGACCCTGAGCTGAGCTTCCTACCCCCGATCCTCTCCCTCATAAAGACTGCCTCCTTCCACCTCCGTAACATCGCCCGTCTCCGCCCCTTGCCTCAGCTCATCTGCTGCTGAAACCCTCATCCATGCCTTTGTTACCATCAGACTTGGCTATTCCAATGCTCTCCCACATTCCACCCTCTACAAACTTGAGCTCATCCAAAACTCTGCTGCCCCGTGTCCTAACTCGCACCGAGTCCCGTTCACCCATCACCCCTGTGCTCACTGCCCCGTGTCCTAACTCGCACCGAGTCCCGTTCACCCATCACCCGAGCTCGCTGACCCGTGTCCTAACTCGCACCGAGTCCCGTTCACCCATCACCCCTGAGCTCGCTGACCCGTGTCCTAACTCGCACCGAGTCCCGTTCACCCATCACCCCTGAGCTCGCTGACCTACACTGGCGCCCAGTCCAGCAACACCTCACTTTTAAACTTAACATCCTTGTGTTCAAATCCCTCCATGGCCTCGCCCCTCCCTATCTCTGTCACCTACTCCAGCCCTATAATGCCGCCCCCCCCCCCCGAGATCTCTGCGCTCCTCCAATTCTGGCCTCTTGCGCATCCCCAATTTTAATCGCTCCACCATTTAGCAGAACATCCCCAGGTGCTTCACAGGAGCGATTATCAGACAAAATGCGACACCGAGCAACTGAAGGAGATATTAGGATGGGTAACCAAAATCTCAGTCAAAGAGGTAGGTTTTAAGGAGCGTCTTAAAGGATGAGAGAGGTGGAGAGGTTTGGGGAGGGAATTCTAGAGGTTAGAGCCCAGAGGGCTGAAGGCGCGGCCGCCAATGGTGGAGCGAAGTAAGTCGGGGATGTGCAAGAGGCCAGAATTGGAGGAACACAGAGATCTCAGAGGGTTGTAGGGCCGGAAGCTGTTACAGACATGGGGAGAGGGTGAGGGATTCGACCACGAGGGTGAGAATTTTAAATTTGAGGCGTTGCTGGACCGGGAGCCAATGTAGGTCAGCAAGCACAGAGGAGGTAATGGGTGAATGGGACTCGGTGCGAATTAAGATACGAGCACAGAGTTTTGAATGAGCTGAAGTTTACTGAGTGTGAAAGATGGGAGGCCGGCCAAGAGAGCGATGGAATAGTTGACTCTGAAGGTAACAAAAACATGGATGAGGGTTTCAGCAGATAGGCTGTGGCAGGGGTGGAGACTGTGATCCATTGAAGTCTTGAATTCAAACTACATAGAGCAACTTTGATTTCAACAACAACTTTAATTTATATAGCGCCTTTAACGTAGTAAAATGTCCCAAGGTGCTTCACAGGAGTAATATAAGACAAAAAATTTGACACCGAGCCACCTAAGGAGAAATTAGGGCAGGTGACCAAAAGCTTGGTCAAAGAGGTGGGTTTTAAGGAGCGTCTTAAAGGAGGAAAGAAAGGTAGAGAGGCGGAGAGGTTTAGGCAGGGAATTCCAGAGCTTAGGGCCGAGGCAGCTGAAGGCACGGCCACCAATGGTGGAGCGATTATAATCGGGGATGCTCAAGAGGCCGGAATTAGAGGAGCGCAGATATTTCAGAAAACACAGTGACATTGCAGGCAGTCAGAAGAGCCCAACCAGCTTCTCCCAGAAAGAAACCCAACTGCCACCTGCTGGTGGACTTCCATATAAGCTTGAGAAGTTCAGTTGAATTAATTCCGTGTCCATTCTCCCAAATTGGCTCGCTCATCTCAGGGAGATTACTGCTCCAATTCTCCACCCTTTTCAAGATAAAGACAATATTACATTGGAGCTGTGTTTTCGAACTGTGCACTTAAAATAGCAATGATTTAGAATTAACCTTTACAGCTGCCAATCAGCAGAACATGTGGTTAGAAAAAAAGACTTGCATTTCTACAGCGCCTTTCACGACCACCGGACGTCCCAAAGCGCTTTACAACCAATTAAGTACTTTTTTTTTTGGAGTGTAGTAAGAACATAAGAACATAAGAAATAGGAGCAGGAGTAGGCCAATCGGCCCCTCGAGCCTGCTCCACCATTCAATAAGATCATGGCTGATCTGATCCTAACCTCAAATCTTCTATCACTCTGCATCCACCCGAACCCATGTGATCTCCCGGGAGAGGCGAAAAACCAGATAAAGACCCAATGGCCAATTTGGGAGAAAAAAATCTGGGAAATTCCTCTCCGACCCATCTAGGCGATCGAAATTCTTCCAGGAGATCACTCTGTCCCTATATTTTCTACAGTACTTACCTTCTGTAAAGGCGATCTCCACCCCAGCCAGGAACAGGAATAAAACCATCTCCTGAAATCTAACAGAATTAGAACACAGTAGGAGCAGAACAAGGCTACACGGCCCCTGGGCCCGCTCCACTACCCACAGGGCCATGACCATTCCGAACCCAGACTCATGTCCAATTTCCTGCCCGCTCCCCGTAACCCTTTATTCCCTTTACTTCTAGGAAACTATCTATTTCTGTTTTAAATTTATTTAATGATGTAGCTTCCACAGCTTTCTGGGGCAGCAAATTCCACAAACCTACCACCCTCTGAGTGAAGAAGTTTCTCCTCATCTCAGTTTTGAATGAGCAGCCCCTTATTTTAAGATTATGCCCCCTAGTTCTAGTCACTGTTGTAATGTCGGAAACGCGGCAGCCAATTTGCGCACAGCAAGCTCCCACAAACAGCAATGTGATAATGTACATGTAATCTGTTTTTTTTAGTGATGTTGGTTGAGGGATAAATATTGGGCAGGACACCGAGGATAACTCCGCTGCTTTTCTTCGAAATAGTGCCGCGGGATCTTTCACGTCCAGCTGAGAAGGTAGACGGGGCCTGGGTTTAACGTCTCATCCAAAAGACGGCACCTCCGACAATGCGGCACCCCCTCAAGCACTGCACTGGGAGTGGCAGCCTAGATTTTTGTCTCTGGCATGGGGCTTGAACCCACAACCTTTTAACTCAGAAGAGAAAACACTACCAACTGAGCCACAGCTGACACAACGTAGAACTCACTACCACAGGGAGTAGTTGAGGTGACTAGCAGAGATTCATTCAAGGGGAAGCCAGATAAAATGCGGCTCGAGTCGAGCATAAACACCAACACAGACCAGTTGGACCGAATGGCCTGTTTCTGTGCTGTAAAAACTTTGCAATCATCCTTCCCAGCTTAACACTTAAAGAATAAGTTCAGAGTGTAAATTCAATGATGTGTTCAGCAGTCATAAATGCTGGGATTTTCAATCAACATTCAACTCCAAACATTTATCAGTTTTCATTACAAAGCAACTAGGGAGGGCAATAAAGGCACCTTGCCCGCATCCCAGTAACAAGTTAATTTAAAAAGTTACAGATTGTGGTATAGTGAGTGTTCCAATTCTTCAGCAAGAACAATCAGAATAGTGGTAAACTGGGAGGGCGTAAATATAAGATTGTCACGAATAAATCCAGTAAGGAATTCAGGAAAAAATTATTTACCCAGAAAGTGGCGAGAATGTGGAGCTCGCTAACATGGAGTAGTTGAGGCAAATAGCATAGATGCATTTAAGGGGAAGCATAAATACCGGCATGCACCAGTTTGGTCGAATGGCCTATTTCTGTGCCTGTACAGTCTCTGTAATCCTATATATGTACGCAAGTGCCTTATTCCACTCAGTCCAATTTCAAAAAGTTTGAACTTTACCATTACCAACCATGTACAACCCATTATCAAAATGTCTCTTGAAAAATAATTCCCATTAAGATACCTTTTTTTTTTAATTTAAAGGGACAGTGGCAGCGTGGATATGAAATTAGCTATGAGACAGAAAGCAGAGAGTAGCGGTGAACGGTTGTTTTTCAGACTGGAGGGAAGTATACAGCGGTGTTCCCCAGGGGTCGGGAGAACGAGCACTGCGCTTTTTGATATATATTAATGGACTGGACTTGCGTATAGGAGGCACAATTTCAAAGTTTGCGGATGACACGAAACTCGGAAATGTTGTAAACAGCGAGAAGGATAACAGCAGACTTCAGGGGGACATAGACAGACTGGTGAAATGGGCAGACGCAATTTAATGTAATGTAGAGAAGTGCGAAGTGATGTATTTTGAGAGGAAGAATGCGAAGAGGCAATGGCCCATAAATGCTGTTCTCTACGGGTGTGTACGCGCTGTGTACTCACCCGTAGGGCCAACGGAAGTGCCGGTTTTAGGCATGCACTGCGCATGCGCTGGAAACCGGAACTTCTGTTCTGTGAAGAAAGGGCTTCACAGGTCAAACGCCTGCGCCGGAGAGGCAGCGCGGACAGCTGGAACTTCCCTTTTTTCCCCCACAGTTGCTTCAGTCCAGTTAAGTCTGCAACAGCTACGTCTGGAAAAGCAGGCGCAAGGCACGCTTCTACCAGGCTAAGAGGTGAAGAAAGTTTTAAAAAAAGGTTAAGAACTTTAATTATTTTTTTCAAAAATTTAAATTTTTGTTTAAAGTAGTTAATTTATGTAATTTATAGTCATTTTAAAAATGTGATTTAAAAAAAAAAAATTATTTGAAGTTTTACTTATGTTTTGGGGCCGATCTCTATTCAGAGATCAGCCCCAAAGATCAACCACAGGTCTTCCTGTCAAATCTATGAATGGAGATTCCCTGCTCTGATGTGGGCCATGGGGAGCCAATGATCCCAGGGACACTGCGAACTACCTGCGCCCCTGGGATACGCGTGCCCTGCGCACCGGCAGTTTGAAGAGGCACGGCAACGGAACTCTGCGCCTCCCGGGAACCCACCGGTCCAGGCGGAGATTTTTCCCAAATCGCAGCCCTCCGCCCGCGGGGGGGCTGCGAACGGAATTTCTGGGCCAAATTATAAAATGGCACCATTTTAAAGGGGGTGCAGGAACAGAGACACCTGGGGGTTCACAAACAAATCTTTGAAGGTGGTAGAACATGAAGAAGCTGTGTGGAAAAAAACCATTCGGGATCCTTGGCTTTACAGAGGCAGAGAGTACAAATGCAAAGAAGTTATGCTAAACTTTAATACATGACTGGTTAGACTTCAGCTGGAGTATTGTCCAATTCTGGGTACCACACTTTAGGAAGGGATGTCAAGGCCCTGGAGAGGGTGCAGAGATTGACCAGAAAGATACCAGGGATGAGAGACTTCAGTTATGTGGAGATAGTCAAGAGACTAAGGAAGCTGGGATTGTTCTCCTTGGAGCAGAGAAGGTTAAGGGGAGATTTAATAGAGGCGTTCAAAATTAATAAGTGTTTTGATAGAGTCAATAAGGAGAAACTGTTTCCACTGGAAGGAGGGTTGGTAACTTGAGGACACAGATTGGCAAAAGAACCAAAAGGGAGATGAGAAATTTCTGACAAGTAGTCCATTTCCATATCTTTTTACAGATAGTTCATGAATCTCATTATTTACAGCGAGGTCAAAATATTAAACCATAAATAGGTAGTCGTGTTCTATACTTTCGGAAACTGAAGCAAAACTACTTTGAATTTCAAAATACAATCGGTCGTCAATATCAAGTGCAGGTGTTTGAAAGATTCGCCTTTGTTGGCCTGGATCGGATCTCTTCCACTTTTCTTGATAGCGTAGGCACAGGGCAAGTGATTTATCGCTCGCCCACTCAGAAACCAGCACTTTCAAGCCTCCAAAAATGTATGCTAAACTGCAGTACTTAAATTGCATTACACCAAGGATAGAAATTTTCAGGAATTGTTGAGGTGTTGTACCAAATTGCTCATCCTGCCTGTAAAACAGTTACTGAAATTAAAAATGGTTAGGGTTAGTTTAGCGCGAATAAGGAATCATTTTTGATTCGGTGCATTATATCGACTTTTCATTCCCTGTAATATTTTTGTATACATAAACTGCATGAGTAACAATCTCCAACTTTTTTGGATTAACACGGAAGAATGAGTAGACGCCGTGAATGTAAGTAGTTCAGTGTTCTAGGTTTACTAATTGACTGTAGTGTAAACCAGTCTTTCAGATGGGATTGCCCCTCATTTAACAAAGACCCTTGGCTCAGAAAAAAACGTTAAAACCTATGGAAACGCAGCAGATCTTCAAACTGGGGTCCCCAAGAAAAATCAGATTTTTCTCCATTTATCATCAAATTTCTGACATTTTCTGTGTACTAAAGAAAATTGCAGTATCAGTACGATTTTTCTTCGGTTAGCAAAGACAGAGGTGACCTTTGGAGTGTCAACATTTCCTGGGGTTTTCACACAGAAAAGTTTGAAAGCTGCCAAGATACAGGTATATTTACGCCTTCTATTGTTGCCACCAACTGTAATTATACAACAGCTGTAGTCTCCCAAGATGTGATACCACTGGTTCACAGGATTACATTGACCGAGAGGTAACTGCTCTACCACACTGCAGTAGTCACTTTCCCAGACACTAAAATGCAGTGATCCAGTGCACCAGAAGTCTTAACATGTTGTGCCAGATCAGAGTTCAGGCACCACGTGGCAAGTTCCCAAGCTCAGCCATGTTGTCTTTTGGAGTCAAGTGGATCTCAAAAACACTTGCTCACTGCAAAAATGGGACTAGTTTTTAATGCTTATCCATGCTCCATCCTTCCACGTCCTCACCCGTGGCTAGCTCTGTAACCTCCTCCAGCCCTACAACCCTTTGACATCCTCTGCGCTCCTCCAATTCTACTCTCATGCGTATCCCAGATTTTAATCGATTCACCGTTGGCGGCCGTGTCTTCAGCTGCCTAGGACCCAAGCTCTGGAATTCCCTCCCTAAACCTCTCCGCCTCGCCTTTAAGATACTCCTTAAAACCTTCCTCTTTGACTAAGCTTTTACCCGTCCTAATATCTCGTGGCTTCGTTTGATAACACTCCTGTGAAGCACCTTGGGATGCTTTATTACGTTAAAGGTGCTATATAAATACAAGCTGTTGTTCTGCCTGATGTGAAGTGGCAGTTTCGAGATTCTGATGTCGAGAGGACCCGAGTTCTGGATTGCTGTTTCATTCACATCCAAATGAAGCATGTACTAGTTTCACCTTAGCATTACATTATATGTTGAACTCAGTTTATTTTGAAATGAAGGAATGGCTGACTAAATGATTTTCAGAAAGATTATAGCATTTCAGTATAGATTTCCTAACAGAAAGATGCTTCAAAATTTGGTAGGAGTCAACAGAACTCCCCGAAGTTAATATGCCAATTGAAAGCATTCAGTAATGAGTGTGCTGCTCAGAGGCACAGGGTGAATTGGCAATAAATAGGTGTGGTGTTTGTCAGACACAAAGCAGAACACTGTAGACTTCACTATCTGAAATAAAAACAGACACTGCTGCAATGACACCAAGATCTGATGAAGGGTATCTACCCCCCAAATCATTCGGTGGGTCAAGCAGGCTAGTGTCGCCGGTCACTGGGGTCTCCAGAAGCTTCATCGCCTACATAAATCAGAGAGGAATTCGTTTTTTTTTTAAAAACTACATTGCCGAAGGTTTTTATTTTGCCTCTCGGGAGATTACGTGACTGCAGAGGGCGATGGGCAGAAATGATGGTAGGGCGGTGGGGCGTAGAAGTTGCGCTATGGTGGGAAGAGGCTTGTTTGAGCAGCTAGTCTTTTCCGGCCTTCCTTTTTTGTATGCTCTTTTCTTTAAAGGCTGACAGACGCGCTGTTGTTTTTTTTATTTCCAGTGGCCAGCATTCCCAGTTTTTCTTTTTATGCCTGGAATTACATCCTTCTTGCACACTGACACGTTTGGAAAATGAGACCAAGTCAATGGAAACTCTTGTCTTTATTTAGTGCTTTTTTTCAGTTGCAATGAGAAGACACATACCTTCCGGAACAGTATTTGGATTGTAAAATCTTGAGAGACAACAGATTTACATTTTGTAAACAATAATCGACACCAAAGCAAAACAGAACGTGTCTTGGTCACAATTACTCAAAAAGTAGCATCCTTATAAACTACAATAAACTGGTACAGCAGGGGTGTGACGTGCATCAGCTCTGGTTTTCGTGCTGAATGCCCAGCCTTCAAGTGAGCTGGAAACCATGTAGAAAGTAGACAGGAGACGCCGTCTGAATCAGCAAGTAAGTTGGCTTCAATACTGTAAACCAGCTAACAAAAGCAAGTGACCGCTTTTCACTTTTTTTTTAGTATTTACAATTACTCAAAAGATCGCCATGTCTCACTGTACCAGTCTATTTAGGTGTAATAGGTTAAAAAAAAAATCAACTTCTGATGAACATCAACAGATGTTTTTCAAGAGCCACCAGGCTACAGCAAAGGCAGTACAAAGAAGCGAGGGGGGGTAGTAAGCAGCGCCAGTGACTTGTACCTGCAGCATCACAGTACAATATTTAACACTGCTGTAACACAAGATACTCCCAAAGCTTGGCGAATGGAGTACTTCCACTGGGCACATGTGTGATTGTCTGGGGGACGGAGTTGGGCATCCTGTCTCGAAAAATAAGTTATTGGTGGAGCAGAATGCGCCTGTTGTAAAGATATGTAAACATCAAAAAAAATATGCATTAGTGTTGAAACACTAAGAATCCAGTTTCATAAGCTGTAGTGATCAAACTAGGCCTTGTAGGAAAATGCTGGCCCCAGTCACCTGCTCAATATAGCTTCCATTTCCGAGCACTAATTTTGATCATTTCACTCACATAGTGAAAAGTTTAAAGAGAGGACGTTTCACTGTACTCTGGGCAGCTATTGGCCACTGTGGAGCGATTACGAGCAGCCTTTTCCCACTAAATTCGGCTGACTGGCTTGTTAAGGACTGGAATTACAGCGTGCTTGTAAAGCGGTCATGTTTAAGCACAGGGCGCCAACATAGACAACTATACTTCTGTTCGAGCAATAACTTCTCTTCCCCACTTTCCTCTTCCCGACTCCTGGTGTACGGTTAGCTCCTGCAGTTTTCCAGTACTTCGCCCAAGTGGCCATTCTTCATGAGCGAGCCTGTAAAAACGAGAGCCGGCAGGTTTTTCCCCAGCTGCACAGCTGAAGTCCACGTCCCCGCTCGAGGGTAACTGGGTATCAGGAGCGGGAAGCTCGACTTCCACCCCCCCCCCCCCCCTCCCTAACCCGCGAATGCTGCTGGAAATAAAGGCAATTTAGCACACATTGGAAGGTCAACCGGGAACAGGTCAGCCTGGATGGCCCAGTGCCACGCCGTATGGCGCATTTGATCACTAAGCCACTGTCGGAGATGCGATAGCTTGTAACGCTCGGTAACGTACCCTAACTCAGGAAGCTGGATCTTTCTGTGCATTTTCAGCAGCATTTGGCGACGAGGCTGGCAAGTCCTCTCTCTGGCAGAGTAAGTGGGAAGGAGTTTGACGGTTTGTGTGTGTAAAAATTAAGTATAAATTAAGTAAGGCAAGGAACTACATTATTGGATATTCAAGTTGTTTGCCATCTCCTTTCAATGTTGATGTAATACCTATAACCATTTGCTTCATTTTATAGAACTAAAATAGGACTTTGCTTCTTCAAAACTCCCTGGCTCCTCAAATCAGTGCTGCCATCACATAAAACGACCTGAAAGGTTGAGGATTCTAGATCTGGCAAACTTAATAGAATTGCTTATTTTTTTTTTTAAATGAGCAAAGAATAATCAAGGCCCGTGTCCTTCCTCCCTTTATGAAAGAATCTCCACCGCAGGCACCTGTTAAACCCCCGCCCAAGAGCTCAGTTTGAATCGCAGGCCAAATGTTCGACGTACCCCACGCACAAAGGGCCATTGCGGTCTTCGGAGACAGGGAAGAAAAGGAAATGCAGTGCTGCAGCATCAGACCAGAGTGCTCGCTGGAGTATGGGGGGGGGGGGGCGATATACTTTGGAGAAGGGGCCCATGTTTTCTCTCAGCCTGGAACAAAAGCACCAGGATGTTTGGATTCCACTCGTCTGCTGTGAACAATGAGCTAAGGGCATCGAGGGCTCGGTGGTAGTACAGTACTTTTTGAAATGGCATGACACACATCTGGCTTACATTTTGAACAGAGGTTGGCACTCCATTACTACCCAACTTGATTATATTCACTGTCGTGGTGCATAGTCCATTTTTGTAGGCTGTGGGACATCTGTCTAAAGACAATTAAACGGTTTAATTTAAAAAAAACACATTATTTGGCTTTAAAAAATGGGGCAGGTGTGACAAGGGCAGCTGCTGCCCAAAGCTCGAGTGGTACAGCACTCGCTTGCAAAAGTAGCCTTCCTAAAATATTATGCATTTGTTGCTATGAAAGTAGACACCTGGTATGGTCGAAGCAGTTCATTTCAGACTTTCTGCACAAAGAATGCCGAGGCGCTGTGCAAAGCCCTTCATGCATAATCTTTCACAGCTTCTGTCTCAAGTTTTTAAGCATCAAAAGAGCCCGCTTTCTTTCAAAAGTACACTTCTTACTTGCATTTGCAGAAGCAATGTTTTGTTTCCTACATTCTTTTGTCAATGAAAAACATGCACTAAAGTTTCGTCCTCTTAAACACAGCAGTCGATTAGTTGCACGATGACTGCATTAAAAGAAACTTCTCTTAGCTGATAGTAAACTCTAGGCTCAAATATGGTGTCTCAACAGCAGGCAAATGTTATCCATTTAGCCTGAATACTGTAGACAGTCACGAAAAATTTGTGGGTCTGAGAAATGGGTATATTGTTGCCGCTGCACTGGTTTTAAAAAGGGAGCTGAATTATCAGACATTAAACCAGGGTCCTTCACCAAACTTAACATATCAAGGGCGTAACGTTAATTCAGCTCTCTCGTGTTGTCAGCCTCGCTCTCAGAGGAGGCCATCCACGTTCACCACTTAAACAAAAGCACCCCACCTCCAAAAACAAAACAAAAAATAAGCCAGGAAAACAAATTAATGTTAAAATTAACTCGTAATTCTTAGCGATGGCTCGATTTAAGAGCGTCGCTGGCTGCTGAACTTCCCCCGCCCCCCTCCACCCCAAGTCTTTCTGACTCCTTTGGCTCAAAGCAGAGGGAGGCGTGCAAGAATCTGCAATCATTGCCAGCGCTTCATTCAGCAGTGAAACTGGTTCGGAGCATCATTGCATGGTGCAGGCAACCATGCTCTGCCAAGCTGCCAAAAGCAATGATCGTCGTTGCTCGAGAGAGATATTTGGGCAAATATTAAAATACAGGAAACTTTCGATTTACCGGCACCTAAATAACCGGAAATCTCGGTTAACCGGCAAAATTCAGGAGTAGGTTCAGGTAACTTTTATTACTTGCCTTCCTCCATGTGTTGCTGTGCAAGGGTGTGGCTGCAGCGGTTGCTAAGCTACAGAGACGCTTGCAACCTGTGGCCATTGTTCTGAAGCCAACAGGGTTTGTTGCTTTATACGGAGCTCTCAGCTCCGTATCTTTTACTATAGCGTTCGGTTATCCGGAATTTTTGATGAACCGGCACCACGTCGGTCCCGTTCGTGCCAGATAAAAGAAAGTTTCCTGTATGGAGGTGTGTGTCATGCATCATCTACGCTGGCATCAGGAGGACAGCTTCAGGAGAGCTCAGCGGAACTTTGAACAGTTTAAAAATAAAATGGACGTTTTGCAAATCAAAAGCATCTGCCCCCGCCTCTTGAAATATCGACACATGCAATATCGTCATCAACTTTTACTGAGTGTGAAGAACATTGCACGGTCAGAGGAGGGTAAAGACCAAGGGAGCATCTTCAGAGAGACGCCCGACTAGCAGAACAGGGTCAGCGTTAAAGCAGAGACTGCATGTCTGTCTCCACAAAAAGAAATCAGGCTACGGATGGCCCCGGCTCCCTTCAAGAAGTTGCATTTCAGAGCTCCGACGGGTGTAGTGTTGGTTCACAAGCATTCGGAAGCTGCAATCTCTCTGGGATTACTGTTCTTCCTCCAAACGCCCAATATTTTCCAGTGCACAGGTAAGATTGTCCAAGCAAAAAAAAAAGAGACGGGGAATGAAGTATTGGGGGGGGCCAAGAAAGAGAGAATTTATCCACACTCGAAAAAATACAATTCCTACTGTGAAGTTGAAACGTCGTGCATTCTTGATGACCGATTCATGCGTCATTGAAGAGGCCAGAAGTAGCCAGCCTAACATAATGACAACAGCTACTTTTTCTTATCATTGTCATGGCAAAGAAAGGAACACACAATGCAACGAAAGCCGCACAGACAGAACACAAGGTCGTGGATTTTTACCACGCATCTTTGGGCATTTGTGAAAAGAGCTTTAGTGGGGGTGGGGGTGAGGGGGGGGTAAGAACTCCCATCCCATTTTAGTGAACCTATTTTTAAAATGCTCATCTAGAATACCACAAAACGTTTTCTGCGCTAATCTGGCCATTCAAAAACACGCACGCACGCATGCACACAAAAGGATTTTGGAGCTCTATTCTAGGTTCTTCTGACTTTAAACTGAATCTTAGCTTTCCCTTTTCCAGACCCTCATGTCGGGCTTCCTCCCATTGATTTGCAGGGTTTTACACAACACCCTAGCCGTGAAAACAAAACCCAGGTGCTGAAAATACCAGATTCATTAAGTTTAAAAAAAAGTCTACTGAACTAAATCCCTCCCACCCCCCCCAAATTATTGTTGTGCGAATGCATGCGGTTGATTTTAAACAACCAACTTACCAAACAAAATGTAAGCCCTCCTTCCCCTCCAAGTGGTGGGTCCATTAAATTGACACCTGACAATATAAGACGTACAGAAACATTCAGTACCAATGGACCCATCTAAAAAAAAAAAATCAATGCCGACAAGGTTGAATCCTTGCTCAGATCAGTCTTAAAGGCCATTGTGTTCAAAATCGTTTCGGATCGGGCAGGCTCAAATTCCCATCATTGGCAGAAATGGAGCTCATACTATCAGGGCTCCTCCTGTGGTGGGAATCCAGGGCTGGGAACTACTGCCAACTTTAGCAACCGCCACCGAACATCCCTCCTCCAGTTTTAAGCTAGAGAAAACAGAAACAAGCAGATGGGGGGGAGGGGGGGGGTCTTTCAATCCACCCAAACACTGCACCTCCACAGGAGCTGCTTTCAAGCCTTTGCCACACAAGGGGGCGCTATTAGTGCATATCAAAGATTGCAAATACTACAGGCATTTTGATACTCTGTGCAGTACAAAAAGCTGGTGTTCCACCACAAATACACATATTACAGCTGCATAAAAACAGGGTCTGAAAGCATTGTTTTAAGCCATTTTGCTAGTGACAAAAGAATCCCACCAGTGATTACTTCTAAATGGCGCGTACAATTTAAAAGAAACTGCAAATGTGACGATTACTTTTGGATCTGCATTTCTTTATGAACTTCTTCCTACTTTTGAACTTGCTCATGCTTAAGACAGCAGTTTCCCCTCCCCCCCCCCCCCCCCCCACCACCATGAAAGTAATCGGCAGTGGGAATATTCGACACGGGCAAACTCACTAGTGGGCGGTGCGCCCATTTCAACAAGTCTTGCAAATGTAATGACCAGTACCATGCACAGCCTTCTCGATAAAGGCACAGTAACGTGTGTAGGAACAAGGTCTAATTGCAAACCAGCAGTAACCTTTGGTGCGGTCATCCCTTATTGGAACGTGGTATGGCACCAGTCGCAACAGGACACTTTCAGTGCTTTTTCCTTGCTTCAGAAACAATTTTCTGCCACAATAAAGATTATTTGAATCCAAGTCAGTTGTACATTAAGGCTTCCAACTCTTTGCCATACCCTTCTCTCTGCCGGTTGCTGAAATGTTTTATGGCCTGCACGCTTCATCCTCTTCTACATTAAGCCGCGGCTACACAGAGTGCAAAGGTATGACAAACTTGCAACCAAAAGGCGAGTGATAGGAGATCCCCACTTCCTGGAAAACCTTCTTTGGTATTCCAATGTCGCAGAGATACACCCGCCCGGCACTTTCCCCCAGTGGTAAAGGCAGGCCGAGAGCTAAAGACCACTTGGCATCAATGACGTGCTCCAATTCTCCCACCGGCGGGTCGATGCTCAGCACCGGAGCCCGATTCTGGTTGGCCCATTCGACAGCCGCTCTGTACCACGGCTGCTCGCGAAGAAAAGGATTCTCGTGACAGTCAAGGCAATTGATCACCAAGTCAACGGGAGTGTCTGGCAAGTCTGGAAATTTGGAAAGAAAGAGAAATTATTCAGGAAAGACGTGGGAAATAATTCCACTAAATACCACCTTCTTATGCCGAGTCGAACATCCAGTGAGGTAACCTGCTTTACGGTATTCGGTACAAATTGGAGACGGGGCACTCTGCTGGTGCTGGATGAAGGGCGGAGGTAAAACTGGCTCGTCAGCTTGGCTCTGTGGCAGCACTGTTACCGCTGAGTCATAAGAATGTACGATTCAAGTCCCACTCCAGAACCTGAACACATAACGTAGACTGACACTTCAGTGCAGGACTGAAGGGGGTGCCGCATTGTCAGAGGTGCCGTCTTTCAGACGAGGGGTTAAACCGAGGCCCGGCGGGTATACAGAAAGGATCGCGTGGCACGCTTTGAAAGAGCAGGAGGGTTCGGCCAGAGTTCTGGACAACATCCATCCCTCAACCAACACAGCCCAAAACAGGTTAACTGGGTCATTCACCGTGCTGTGCGCAGACTGAGTAATTAGTTGGCTGTGAAGTGCTTTGGGACATCTCGAAAATATGACAGACATCGTTTCCTAGATTACTGATGGCGGAGGAGATTAGGCAGGGCCCAGAAGCTTTCTCCCTGCAATATGAGCCAAAGCCAAGAGCAGCTTGACTGGCACATCCTTGTTGAAGCACATTTACTCTAACCCACCTTATTTGTTCTGGGGATGTGGGCAACACTAGCAAAGTTGCATTGATTGCTCGTCCTTAGACGCCCTGAGCAGGTCATGAGGGGCCTGCTCCTTGAACAGCTGCAGTTCTCGCGGCGATAGCTCCCATGATGGCGTTAGGTAGGAAACTCCAAAATATGGAGCGTGCGCGCCAGACAGAGAGAGCGCCAAAGCCACACGTACCAAGAAACTTCCCAAGTTCTGTCTTATGGACGTACTGAGTCTACTGGTCTTAGTTGGGGCACCAGTTGGGGTGCGCAGTACAGGTGACCTCACTGTCGCACCCCTTGCAATCCTGTGGACTCTGCTGGACAGTGCATGCACACAGACAGAGGACAGTGCTGGGCTCGGCTGTGTAAGAGTTGTGTAATAGAGGTTACGTACTCGGACTTCACCGTACTCGGGCTCTTGCATTGTTCTACAGAAACCCAGCGTAAGCTCGAGGAACAGCACCTCATCTTCCGATTAGGCACTTTGCAGCCTTCCCGACTTAATAGCGAGTTCAACAATTTCAGATCATAACCTCGGCCCCTATTACATTTTTATATATATTTTTTGTCCACACCTTTGTTTGGCCCTTTTCCCCCCCTTTTTCTCTCTCCCACATGGCAGCTGTCTCATTCTGCCAGCGCATTTCACACCTAATCTAGAGCCGTCTTTTGTCTCTTTACTAGTCCTACCACCATCTCGTCTGGTTTTGAATACCTCTTAATGTCTCTTCACTTCTCTTTTGTTCTTTCATCCCCATTTCCCAGCCCCCAAACTGGCCTTTTAATCTGTTTCATTTCCTGTGTTTTTTCAGTCCTGACAAAGGGTTTCGACCTGAAACGTTGACTCTATTTCTCTCTCCACGGATGTTGCCTGGCCTGCTGAGTTTTTCCAGCATTTTCTGTTGTTATGTACAGGAGATCTGTACAATAAAGGTTACGGTACAAGGGAGTGCTTTAATAAAAGCTACGGTAGAGGAGTTATGTAATAGAGATACAGTACAGCAGAGTCATGTAATAATCTAAGGCTGACACTTCAGTGCAGGACTGAGGGAGTGTTGCACCATTAGAGGTGCCGACTTTCGGGTGAGACATTAAACCGAGGCCCTGTCTGCCCGCTCAGGTGGCTGTAAAAGGCCCCACGGCACTATTCAAAGAAGAGATGGGGAGTTCTCCCGGTGTCCTGGCCAATCTTTATCCTTCAGCAAACATGACGAACACAGATTATCTGGTCATTTATCACTCTGCTATTTAAGGGACTTTGCTGTGCACAAACTGGCTGCCTGGTTTCTCTATATGCCAATACAGGAAACTTTTTTTAATCCGGCACGGACGGAACCGACGTGGTGCCGGTTCGTCAAACATTCCGGATAACCGAAAGCTATAGTAAAAGATACGGAGCCGAGAGCTCCGTATAAAGCAACAAACCCTGTTGCTCAGCTTCAAAACAATGGCCACAAGTGGCAAGCGTCTCTGTAGCTTAGCAACAGCTGCAGCCACACCCTTGCACAGCAACACATGGAGGAAGGCAAGTAATAAAAGTTACCTGAACCTACTCCTGAATTTTGCCGGTTAACCGACATTTCCGGTTATTTAGGTGCCGGTTAATCGAAAGTTTCCTGTAGTGACATTTTAAAAGTACTTAATTGGCTATGAAGCACTTTGGGACATCCTGAGGCTCATAAAAGATGCTGCATAAATGCAAGGTCTTCTCTTTTCTTTCTGCTTTGTAATGGGTATACCCCAAGTTTCAGCTGGTGTCTCTGGTCCATGAACCCAGTGGGTTCAAATCTAAAGCCGAAGACTGGAGACGTCCACTCACAGCATGCAGATTACCAAGAGACTTGAAATGGCAGGACAGGCAACACTGAAGGAACACTTCATAAAACTCCCGAGATGGAGCGAACATAGAAACATAGAAGATAGGAGCAGGAGTAGGCCATTCGGCCCCTCGAGCCCGTTCCGCCATTAAATGAGATCATGGCTGATCATCCAAATTCAGTACCCTGTCCCTGCCTTCTCCCCATATCCCTTGATCCCTTTAGCCTTAAGAAATATATCCAACTCCTTCTTGAATATATTTAATAATTGGCCTCAACTGCCTTCTATGGTAGAGAATTCCACAGGTTCACCACTCTCTGGGTGAAGAAATTCCTCATCTCTGTGGCTTACGCCTTATCCTTAGACTGTGACCCCTGGTTCTGGACTCCCCCCGCCATCGGGAACATCCTTCCTGCATCTAGTCTGTCTAGTCCTGTTAGAATTTTATAAGTTTCAATGAGATCCCCTCTCATTCTTCTAAACTCCCAACAATTTCTCTTTCCATTTATGCGAACTGCCTCCATCCCTTGTGGTACACTGGTGTCAATCAGAAGTGGAATCTCCATTGGTGCCAAGCTGTGAGCATCTGCAATGGGTGGCCAACAAAAAAAAACTGTGCCAAAGGCAAGATTAATGTCTGCTATTAACATCAACTGCTCGAGGGCTGCTACACATTTGAGATTTTGGTGAGAGGACTGAAGTTTAAGAGCCCCAGCAGTGAGCAGTCTTTTGAGGCTGAATTTGGAAGCAGCTGAGAGTGTCAAGAGCCAACACAGTCTCTTTTTCCTTTAATCCGGGCTCGAACATGACTTGGCCATTGCACCCTTGCTGCATTCTTTCGAGCAATTTCCTATATGACCTTAAACAGGAGGTGCAATTCTTGAAGGAACCAGGGACATGACGTTGTTAATAACTTCCAAAAAATTTTAAATCGCCAAAGCGTTAACCATTTCTGAAACGTGCAGAATTTTTGTAAAGCACCTCCAAGACGAATGAAACAAACTGCAGAAAAATACCAAATGTCTAATGGAAAAGCACTTTTTCCTCCATGCTTAAATCACAACTGCTCTTTACGATGGGGGGGAAAGGAAGAACCAATCGTTAGAATAAGGTCTTATTGACAAAGAAGAAAGACTTGCATTTCTATAGCACCTTTCACAACCGCCAGACGTCCCAAAAGCACTTTACAACCAATGAAGTACTTTTTGAAGTGTAGTCACTGTTGTAATGTAGGAAACGCAGCAGCCAATTTGTGCACAGCAAGCTCCCACAAACAGCAATGTGATAATGACCAGATAATCTGTTTTTAGTGATGTTGATTAAGTGATAAATATTGGCCCAGGAGACACAGGATAATTCCCCTGCTCTTCTTCGAAATAGTGCCGTGGGATCTTTTACGTCCACCTGAGGGGGCAGACGGGGCCTCGGTTTAACGTCTCATCCAAAAAATGACACCACCGACAGTGCAGCACTCCCTCAGCACTGCACTGGAAGCGTCAGCCTAGATTTTTGAGCTCAAGTCTCTGTAGTGAGACTTGAACCCACAACCTGCGGACTCAGAGGCAAGAGCGCTGCCCACTGAGCCACTGAGGCTGACACTGTGAAATGAAGAGCACCCGATCGGATAGCACAAAGATCTTCAAGGGGCAGCGTCTCTGGACTAGGAAGGGAGGAAAAATAGGATCACCATTCAGTGACTTTTGCTGGAAACTGCGTGCATGAATGTTGTTAAAAAAACAACAAAAAAAGCCAGGACCAGGCTTAAACAGCGTGCAAACACTCACAATCTGGGCTCACACATGAAGAGCAGCCACTGGGGGGCTGCCAGTGCCCATGGAAGTGTTCTGCAGTAAGAGTCAGTGCCTTCAGTAGGGGGAGGGGGGGGAAAGGGAATGTCAGTTTGAATAGCAACCTGTGTATTTCTATTATTTATAAGAGCCAGAGAATTATAAGGAACTAAACAGCCGTGTTACGGTCCTCTAAAAGTAAATCAGCATGTACAAAGTTGTGACTTTTTTTTTTTTTAAGTTAAAAAGAAGCAATGTTGAAACCAGTTTTGGTGGGTCTGGACACAACCACTTGGACGTTTCAGTGTAATCCAAGATGGACCATTATAACATGGTAAGAGATTTAGCAGCCAACAACAATCTTCTAGATTAACATTGCCATTGTTTAAACAGTACAGTGATTAACAGACCCTCTAAAGACATAATATTCCTTCTGTTGGCTTGCACAGACTTTATAGGATAACTATAATGCAGAACAATTAAGCTCTCAGAACATTTGTCCTTACTTGCTTTCTTGCAAGGTGCCAGGTATAATAAACAGGAACCACTGAATATAGTACACCAACCGCAAAGTATGGAAGCAGTCTAGTCCAGTCCACCTTCTCCCCTCAGATGGGTTGGTCTGGCAAATGGCCCACAAAGGAAGAACAATTTGAAGGGGGAGCGGAGGAGAAGAGGGAGAAGTAGGAACAGTTTTAACAAAAGCAAAATACTGCGGATGCTGGAAATCTGACCTAAAAACAGAAAATGCTGGAAATACTCAGCATGTCAGGTAGCATCTGTGGAGAGGAAAACAGAGTTCACGTTTCAGGTCGATGAACTTTCATCAGAACTGGAACAAAATAACTGAGGTGGGGGTGTAAGGGGATGAAGCTGAGATTCATCCTTTTACAGCCTAGTGATAAATACCGTTGATGTTAATTCAGAGATGACAACTATACTGGGACCGACATTCTTTGTGCATTTCTTTCAAACAGTTCCAAGTGTATGAAACTGAAAAAGAAACACTTGCATTTAAAGAGAAACTTAGCACATCATGCAGAAATGTCTCAAAGTGCTGTACATAAAATTAATTACTTTGAAGTACGAGGAGTTGCTTTGATGGGAAACACGGCAGCCATTTTGCACACAGCAGATTCTACAAACAGAAATCAGATCAATGGCCAGTTCACCTGTTTTTGGTTGTGATGGTCGAGGAAGGAATGCTGGCCACAACACCAGGAAAACGCCCTGGTCTTCTTTGAATAATGTCACCTAAACCACCAGAACGGGCCTCATCTCATCCCAGGAGTGGCATCTCCAACAATGCGGCACTACCCCCGTACTACACTGGAGTTTCAGCCTAGATTATGTGCTCAGGTCCTGCAGTGGGACTTGAAGTAACCATCTGACTCAGAAGCAAGGGTGCTACTGCCGGAGCCAAGCGGTCACTCCTTTCCCCTCCAACAATTACTTGGATGTATTTATATTTACCTTGTGCTTTTCTCCGTTCTTTGTTAAATCTGCTGATGCAAATTACTAACCTAAAATTTATAATTAAAATGAATAGTAATTTAGCAATGGCATGGTTGCATGTTTAGAAAGTAATAGCGTTCCTCGCTCGGTTCTGGTAGAAATAAAATAGATGCAATCCCACACTGCGGAGATCTGTTTAGCACTTGTACTTGTTACCAAGTTATTTGGTAAAATAATTCTCGAAAGCCAGACCTGCCGGGGGTTCTGTACACTTACACCCACACAGGTTCAACATGACCTGCGGTATACAAAGGGGCAAAGTAATTAGATACTGGCAGGCTGGACAATCACGCACCTTTGACACTGGCCACTTGCTTGCCGTCTGTCTTGCTGAACAGTTGAAGCTCTGTGGTGATGCACTCCAGCATCTTCACAAAGTTGGGCAGGAACAGGATAATCTGTACCTCATGGTTGGCAAGGTGGCGACCACAGCTGATTCCCTGAGCTCCCTTCACATGCGGTCCGCATAGCAATGCAACGGTCGGGCGCTGGTGAACGTTCTTGGGGTTTAACCTTGAACACAGAATAAATATCATCCTGATTTAATCTTTAAGCCAAATCTCTGAGGTTCACTTGCAATATATATATTCACATATATTCACAATATATATTAATGATCTGGACGAGGGAACTAGATGTAATATCTCCAAGTTTGCAGACAACACAAAGCTGGGTGGGCGTGTGTGCTGTGAGGAGGATGCCGAGAAACTCCAGTATGATTTGGACAGGTTGGGTGATTGGGCAGAAGCATGGCAGATGCAATATAACGTGGATAAATGCGAGGTTATCCACTTTGGTGTCAAAAACAGGAAGGCAGATTATTATCTGAATGGCAATAGATTGGGAGGAGGGGAAGTGCAACGAGACCTGGGCGTCCTTGTGCACCAGTCACTGAAAGTAAGCATGCCAGTGCAGCAGACGGTTAAGAAGGCAAATGGTATGTTGGCCTTCGTAGTGAGAGGGTTTGAGTACAGGAACAAGGATGTCTTGCTGCAGTTGTACAGGGCCTTGGTGAGACCACACCTTCAGTTTTGGTCGCCTTATCTGAGGAAGGACGTTCTTACCATGGAAGGAGTGCAGCGAAGATTCACCAGGCTGATACCTGGGATGGCAGGTATGAGGAGAGATTGGGTCGATTGGGCTTATACTCGCTGGAGTTTAGAAGAATGAGAGGAGATCTCATCGAAACTTATAAAATTCTAACAGGACTAGACAGACTAGATGGTGGAAGTATGTTCCCGATGGTTGGGGAGTCCAGAACCAGGGGTCACAGTCTAAGGATAAGGGGTAAGCCATTTAGGACAGAGATGAGGAGGAATTTCTTCACCCAGAGAGTGGTGAACCTGTGGAATTCTCTACCACACAAGGCAGTTGAGGCCAATTCATTAAATATATTCAAGAAGGAGTTGGATATATTTCTTAAGGCTAAAGGGATCAAGGGATATGGGGAGAAGGCAGGGACAGGGTACTGAATTTGGATGATCAGCCATGATCTCATTGAATGGCGGAGCAGGCTCGAGGGGCCGAATGCCTACTCCTGCTCCTATCTTCTATGTTTCTATGTAACATGAAAAGTATTGTAGGACAGACTGCAACCGCCAAAAAACTGCAATAAAACAAATGGTTTTAGGAACAAAATGATCGATACCCCCAATTTCGCCGCTCAATTGGCAATTCACGCTGCAGTGTAGGTCCACAAGAATTGGCAACCCTGCAGTACCCTGCCCAACCGTCGTCTGTGAAAACAACTGAGTGCAAGAGCACTGAAAACCCACACTGTGGTTTTAGGTGGCAATGCCACGGAATGGGTATTCTGTCAGTGTAATTGGATTATTATTTTAAATAGAACGGCGTGTGATGTTGGCAAAATGCTTTTGAGTAAAAAAAAAATATTAAAGGTGGCTGCACATAGCTTTCCCCAGTGCAGCACTAAGTCAGACAGACTAAGAAAGTCCTAGGTTCAATCCCACAGTCTGTGTGAAGCAGCGACACTACAACTGGTCACAGTGTCACTGCGGTAGGGAAAAGGAAAAAATCTGCGATTGTGCCCACTCCCGATTGTTATTCAGTGACCCCTGTGGGAAACCGCGCATGCGAATGTTGGGGGGGGGGATTTCAGGGGCGGGCTCGGCTGAGAGACCCCCCGCACCCGCGCCCCCCACCCCACCCCACACACCGCACCATGTAGGCTCAAGTGGGGAGGGCTCGAGGGTTACTAGCAGCCATGGAACCTTCCCCATTGCTGGAATTAGCTCCTTCAGAAAGTGGGGAGGGGGGGTAAAATGGCTGCACTCACGAGTGCCTCTTAGCCACACTAGAATCTCAATCCTGATACTACTTGATTGCTTTGAGCTTATGGTCATGACCAGGGTCCCTGGTTGACCTGAATAGGTCAAATGTCGCCTTTATTACATGGGATTCGGGGATTTTTGGAGCTAGCCGTCCACCATCTGCCCACTTTTCCTGTGAAAAGCAGTGGTCTCAACCATTACACACAGGCGAGAGTTGTTTCCCCCCCCCCCCCACCGGATAAAAAGGAAAAATGAGAGCCAATTTTGAACTTCACTGATGAATAAAAGATCGTATCTTTAGATTCTTAATGTTTAAACATTTGAGAAATGTTTGAAGAATGTGCAGAATCCCGATAAAGGATGTAACCATTAACTGTGTCGAACAAGGGCCCCACCGTGTAATAATGTGCACTGAGTGGAAAAGCGTGAAGGCAGGGCAAAAAAAAAAAAAGGGGTTCTTCTCCCAGCTCCCCAAAGAGAGTCACAAAACAAGCTGGAACAACTCGCAAATCCTGGAACTCTGAATTGTTTGAGTTCCACACCCAAGGAGGAAATTGCCCGTTAAAATTTCCTGCACCATATGAAACCACTTCCTCAGTTCTAGCTCCAACAGACATCGAATCACATTGGAATCTGAAGAAATTAATAGTTGCTGGTGCCAGCTGATGTGCTGCATAAAAGACAAAACCGGCATCGGAATTAAATTTAGCCATCGGTATTATCAATGCACGCAGCGGAGACCTGGGCGTTTGTTGGACTGGGTTCAGTGACCCACTGGTGCAACTGGCTCCTAAAATACAGCTCTCAGGCAGCCTGCCCTCTCTCCCCATGGTACGAGCGTTAGTGGAGTAAGATAAGCCTGGTAGTTTGTGCGTGTTTGGGACAGATCCAGCGAGGGTTAAGCGGAAGTTGTTTTTATACTGCGTTTTGTCTACGTGCGAGTGCGACGAGCATCGCCAGCAGCAACCACAGTGTAAACTTCCCAGATCCGTTAAAGCGTCGTTATTCCCCCTGATGTTTGAGCCTCTTGCATAGCGTGGGCATTCAAAGCCGACGCCTCGCTTCTCGTTCAGAATGCGCGACTGTGACTTTCCCGTTCTTTCCCCGACGTGAAGGGCCAGTTACTTCGCGCCTCTGCCGCATGAACCCACTCCGTTCAACTACACACAAGGTCGGCGCTTCAAGCTAGCCTAGATGTTAAACCAGTTATACAAGCTGGAAAGCAGCAAAGTTTCAAACCAGTCTGAAGCGCCAACTTCAATCTGAGTGAATAAAGGTGCCCCATGTTGTCACTAGATGCAGGGGGGAGGGAATGGGGATACCAGAGGGCTACCGTGGAAAGGAAAAAGCTGGAATGGAGAAGGTGGGAGAAATTTGCACTGAAAGTAGCCCATCTTCAGCTTTCCTCCCCTTTTAAAAGGACTAATACTTTGGATAGCACAGTGGCTTAAGTGCACTATTTCAAACCAGTTCCTAATAGGCATTCACCACTGATAAATTGCTCGTCACGTATGCACGCCATAAGAATGGAAGTTTGATGCCGACACGGGAAACCCCCAAGGGGTCGGCCATTTAGGACTGAGAGGAGGAGAAATTTCTTCACTTAAAAGGGCTGTGCATTTTTTGGAATTCTCGACCCCAGAGGGCTGTGGAGGCTCAGTCGTTGAGTATATTCAAGACAGAAATCGATAGACTTTTGGAATCAAGGGAACCAAGGGATTTGGGGCTAGGGCGGGAAGGTGGAGTTGAGGTAGAAGATCAGCCATGATCTTATTGAATGGTGGAGCAGGCACGGAGGGCCAGAGGGCCGAATGGCCAACTCCTGCTCCTATTTATGTTGGCCCAGAAATTAGTGTCCCAACGCGCGAGTAAGCACCGTGTACTCACGCGTGGGACCGATGGAATTGCCGGTTTTCTGCATGCACAGCGCATGCGCGGGAAACCGGCATTTCCGATCCTCTGAACCAAGGGGTTCAGAGGTCGAATGCGTGCGCGCAGGAGTCTGCACGTGCGCGTTGTTCTTCCTTTTTTTTTTCCAGGTTTGCCCGTGCGTGAAGGCCTCCACTTTTTACACTTTAAAAAAGCAGACGCAAGGACTTAATTTTAAAAGGTAAGTGGTCTATTAATTAAAATTAGAATTTTTCTCCCCACAGGTTTATTATTTTTAAAGACTTTACAGTAAAGTAAGTGTATTTTTAGCCCCGATTTTTTATAAAATTATTTTTTTCAAAAATTTAAATTATTGTTTAAAATAGTTATTTAAAGTTATTTATAGTTCATTTCAATAGTGTGATTTTGAAAAATTTTTATTTCAAGTTTAAGTACTGTTTTGGGCGCCCGGAGTTTTCATGAGTTTGACAGTTCTTACTGTCAAACTCATGAATGGGCTTTTGCATCCTCCGATTGGTTGCCCAGTGCTCACGTGATCCCAGCCGATGCGTCGCACTAAGTACGCCGCTGGATCACGCAAGCACAGCGCGCCGGGAGCTGGACCGGGCCACTGACAGGAAATCCACGCAGGCCCAGGCTTCAACTGTCGGCGCGCTAGGTAAGTGTAGGTCGGGGGCTTGCACCCCGCGGGAAGCCCCCGACCCGAATTTCTGGGCCGTTATGTTCAAATCAATAGTAGGAAAAAATGCTCCACTCCCCCCACCCTAAAAATCTCAGAGAAACTCACCAGATAATAAGAACATACGAAGTAAGAGCAGGAGTCAGCCATTCGGCCCCTCGAGCCTGCTCCGCCATTCAATAAGATCATGGCTGATTTTCTACCTCATCTCCACTTCCCCATTTTTTTTTTTTTTTTTTTTTTTTTTAAATGCGCTTATGGGATTTGGGCGTCGCTGGCAAGGCCAGCATTTATTGCCCATCCCGAATTGCCCCTTGAGAAGGTGGTGGTGAGCCGCCTTCTTGAACCGCTGCAGTCCGTGTGGTGAAGGTGCTCCCACAGTGCTGTTAGGGAGGGAGTTCCAGGATTTTGACCCAGCGATGATGAAGGAACGGCGATTATATTTCCCAGTCGGGATGGTGTGTGACTTGGAGGGGAACTTGGAGGTGGTGGTTTTCCCATGCACCTGCAGCCCCTCGTCCTTCTAGGTGGAAGAGGTCGCGGGTTTGATTCCCCTTATAAAACAGAGCGTTTTTTAAAATATAAACAGAAGGGGCAAAAAGTGACAAACATTAACGCAAGAGGTACCTGTTAGGCCCACCAAGCAGCGTGAGGGTCATCTGGCTGGCACACACGCCAGTCATTTCCAGTCTGCGCTCCAGCGACAGGCCGTGCCTTTCTGTGGCTGCCAGCAGCTTCTTGTGCAAGTCGTAAGAAATACTGGGGACAACCAATCCTGAATCTGTAAGGCAAGCGAAGACAACGCATTGGTAAAATGTGAGAAAACATTCAGGAGCTATGCTACAAGACACTTCATTTCCCCCCCACCACCCCCCAATCGTCTCCCCACCTGGTCTTGAAGGTAAAGAGACCGCGAATTCAAAACCAATTATAGAGAATTTGAATTTGATTTATAAAGTCAGTAAAGGTGACCATGAAGCTGTCGGACTGTCATAAAAACCCAACTGTTTCACCAATAGAGAAGGAAATCTGCCACCCTTACCCGGTCTGGCCTACGTGTGGCTCCAGTCCCACACCAATGTGGTTGGCTCTTAACTGTCCTCTCAAATGGCCTAGCAAGCCACTCAGTCGCGGCAACTAGGGATGGGCAATAAATTCCAGCCTTGCCAATGACGCCCACATCCCGGAATTAATTTTTTTTTAAACTCCGCACGGCACCCGAGAAATGCTAGCCGTAGTAATTGAAAAGGAGCTCTGGGGTGAAGTATGGAGGCAAATGCAGCAAATCATGCGTGGCAGAGTCCACATTAACTGGTCAACAGATTATTTTGAACTGATGGGCACAAGTATGCATGTACTCTCTAAGCCTCTTCATACTTGCGGCATTCAGTTCAAAATAAGCTGTTAACCAGTCTTCACACTGCTACTGGCGCTAATCTGAATTTTTTTTTTTTTAAATTGCAAATGGGTTATATCTGGGCCGTGACTGAGATATGAAAAATGTTTCACATCCGTCTCAAGCAAGTATCACTTACACCTCAAGTTGACACATGTCAACACTGAAACGGTTGAGTATTTTTGTAAATAATCTGTAACGTGGGTGTGCACTTCAGTGGCAATAAGAGCAGTACGTGATAAACCCAGTGACACTGTTCCATTGTGCTGCTACGTGAAGTTGCAGAAGTTGAAATGGCCCTAACTAGTGCAAGTATGTCGGTTACTGCACCACTTCTTGGCCAATCTTTATCCCCCAATCAACATCACAAACAAATGATTTGGTCATCATCACATTGCTGTTTGTGGGAGCTTGCTGTGTGCAAATTGTCTGCCACGTTTCCTACAACAGTGATGACACTTCATAAAGTACTTCATTGGCTGTAAAGCGCTTTGGGACGCCCTGAGGTCGTGAAAGGCACTATATAAATGCAAGTCTTTCTTTTTTACTTCATTATATGCAAAATTAACTGGGCATGGTCGAGCCTCAGACTGATGGACTGGCCAAAACTCTGTTTACGGAAGGCAGCCAGCCAATGTTTGTTCTGTCCAGGAGTGTTTGGATACAGTGAATGTCCAATATAATTAAATCTCACTCAAATGAGTCACCTGGAGAGGTGATCAATGGAGAGCAACCACTTCCACGTCAGAGAAAGTAAAAGTGCATCAAGCAGCAGTCGGGGCAGCTCCTGGTTGCTGAATACGAAGGTGCAACCTAACGACCCATGCTCTTGGCCAGAGAGTTAGGATCAACCCGAAGAAGGTAACTTAAGAACCAGCTTAAGATATACATTGCAGGAGCAATTTAGAGACAGCAAATCTACCCTGATCGGCCAGGATAATAATCTTCACTGCAATTCTACTTGCAATGGCTCTGATGAACACAAACGCTGGACTCCAAAAAGCTTTAAGTGCATCACCTGAAACTATAGTTGCTCCATGAACAGCTGCTTGCAATGAAAACTAGGCATATTCTTTAGGAATGCAGAAAAAGGTGGTTATGTAATTGTAGAACTGAGTGAGTCACTGGGGAATCCTGGCAATTTAAATTAAATCCAAATGTAACATAAACTGAGCATATAGCGGAGCGAGAAAACTGCATATTACAGAACTATACTGCTGAAACCTTTTACACGCCTTGCGACAGCATACAATAGAGCCAGGGATGGAGGACACTGGTTCGCATTTGTAGAAATAGAAGCCATCCTGTGGAAGGGGGAGATGGGGAAGAAAAGGGTTACATCCAATGACAAAAACTCCAGAGACTTGAGCACAAAAATCTCGGCTGACACTCCCAGTGCAGTGCTGAAGGAGTGCCGCACTGTCGGAGGTGCCGTCTTTCGGATGAGACGTTAAACCGAGGTCGTGTCTGTCCCCTCAGGTGGACGTAAAAGATCCCACGGCACTATTTCGAAGAGGAGATGGGGAGTTCTCCCCGGTGCCCTGGCCAATATTTATCCATCAATCAACATCACTGTTAGCACTGTTGCCTCACAGCGCCAGGGACCCGGGTTCGAATCCGGCCTCGGGCGACTGTCTGTGTGGAGTTTGCACATTCTCCCCGTGTTTGCGTGGGTTTCCTCCGGGTGCTCCGGTTTCCTCCCACAGTCCAAAGATGTGCGGGTTAGGTTGATTGGCTATCATAAATTGACCCTTAGTGTTAGGGGGATTAAATACGTGGGGTTACGGGGATCGGGTGGGATATGTGTCGGTGCAGGCTCGATGGGCCGAAATGGCCTCTATCTGCACTGTGGCGTTTCTGTGATTCTGTGATCACTAAAAAACAGATTATCTGGTCATTATCACATTGCTGTTTGTGGGAACTTGGTGTGCGCAAATTGGCTGCCGTGTTTCCTACAACAGCAACTACACTTCAAAAGTACTTCATTGCCTGCAGAGCGCTTTGTGACGTCCGGGTGGCCATGAAAGGCGCTATATAAATGCAAGTCTTTTTTTTTTTAAACATTGGAACAATAGAGGAAATAGGTGCTGCAATGCCACGGATAGGCAGTACATGGGTTGCTGTCTGCTCAATCCTCGCAGTGAAGTGACCACCGCTCCGCAGCCAAGCAGAGAGGCTAAGAGGTATTCCACATAGATGGCAGGAGAACGAATAGATCTTGTTGGGCATGGAAACAGCTGGGCACAGAAGCAGGTCCCCAAGCAGGCGCTGCTGGCCGGGGAGGGTGGATTGACGCGAGAGGAAATAATAATTTCCAAGAAGAATTAGAGGGAATTACAACAAAAACAGCACATTGTTGGAATGCATTTCTCAAAAGGCTTATAGCCTTAACTGCTTCACAGGAGTGCTCCGTTGTGGGGACTACAGCCCCCGTAATTATTTGCAGTGTGTCTTTCTGAAGCCCACGGTTCGATGTTAAACTTTATTGGTTATGTCAAAACTTTGCAATGGGTGAAAAGTGACGGTGAGTTGCTAACTGTGTTGCACTGTGACCAAAAGCTTTGTTGAGGAATTCATTGTGCTAAAATACTAAGGAGTCTATAAAAAAAAACTGCTGAATTTTCCACACCAATTTTTACACTATGGTAGAGGTGGTGATCATACATTTCCTAGTGTGTGCGTCTGAGAAAGAACATTAGCTTCCACAAAACAGCTAAAATCTGGAAAACGTGTCAGATTCCGACAGGACTGTCCTTACAGTCTCCGACTGTTGGGTAACTCAAACGATATGACCAGGGGCACTCATTCAGAAAGCCAGGGTTTGAATTCCAGGCTCACAGCTCATGTCGCTTGATTATCCTCCATGGACAACTTCAGACGGTTGTGGGTTCAAGTCCCCGCTCCAGAGACTTCAGCACAAAAATCCAGGCCGACGCTCCCAGTGCAGTGCTGAGGGAGCGCCGCACTATCAGAGGGGTCGTCTTTCGGATGAGACTTTAATCTGCTCTCTCAGGTGGACGTAAAAGATCCCATGGCACTATTTCGAAGAGGAGCAGGGGAGTTATCCTCGGTGTCCTGGCCAATATTTTTCCCTCAATCAAGATCACTAAAAAACTGATGATCTGGTCATCATCACATTGCTGTTTTGTGGGAGCTTGCTGTGTTTCTCACATTACAAGTGTCTACACTTCAAAAAGTACTTCATTGGCTGTAAAGCGCTTTGGGACGTCCGGTGGTTGTGAAAGGCGCTATATAAATGCAAGTTTTTCTTTCTCTCACTTCTGCGAGAGCCTGTTTTTTGTGGGGGGGGGGAGAAGGATAAAAATGGCAGGGATACTTGGCCTGGCGAACACATTCTGCAATGGCTGCCAGCAAGTGCTTGGGTGTGAAACTCCATAACCCAGAAGATTTTGATGATCTTGCCAAATGAAAGATAGCACAGAGTATAATTATATCGATGTGTCACAGTTGCAAGTGACACATGCTTGTAGTAGCTTTATGTAGTCTTTTCAAAGACTTGCAGTAAAGTTTACAAGCATGTTAAATGCTTAAGTTATTCTTGCTATGCAATTTAAAAATCTTACTATAGGAATTGGATTTTTTTTTTTTTAAATCCTTCTCCCACCTTTGATTTTCTGTCAGGTTCATAGAATCATCACAGAAATTTACAGCACAGGAGGAGGCCACTCGGCCCATCGTGTCCGTGCCGGCCGACAAAGAGCTCTCCACCCTAATCCCACTTTCCAGCTCTTGGTCCGTAGCCCTGTATGTTACGGCACTTCAAGGGCATATCCAAGTACTTTTTAAATGTGATGAAGGTCTCTGTCTCTACCACCCTTTCAGGCAGTGAGTTCCAGACCCCCACCACCCTCGGGGAAAACATTTCTCCTCAAACCCCCTCTAAACCTCCGACCAATTACTTTAAATCTATGCCCCCTGGGTGACCCCTCTGCTAAGGGAAATAGGTCCTTCCTATCCACTCTATCTAGGCCCCTCATAATTTTATGCACCTCAATTAAGTCTCCCCTCAGCCTCCTCTGTTCCAAAGAAAACAACCCCAGCCTATCCAATCTTTTCTCATAGCTAAAATTCCCCAGCCCAGGCAACATCCTCGTAAATCCCCTCTGCACCCTCTCTAGTGCAATCTAGTGTAATGTGGTGACCAGAACTGTACACCGCACTCTAGCTGTAGCCTAACTAGTGTTTTATACAGTTCAAGCATAACCTCCCTGCTCTTATATTCTATGCCTCGGCTAATAAAGGCAAGTGTCCCGTATACCTTCTTAACCACCTTATCTACCTGTCCTGCTACCTTCAGGGGTCTGTGGACATGCACTCCAAGCTCCCTCTGATCTTCTGCACTTCAGTGTCCTACCATTATAGTGTATTCCCTTGTCTTGTTAGCCCTCCCCAAATGCATTACCTCTCACTTCTCCAGATTGAATTCCATTTGCCACTGCTCTGCCCACCTGACCAGTTCATTGATATATTCCTGTCGTCTACAGCTTTCTTCTTCATTATCAATCACACTGCCAATTTTTGCACCATCTGCAAACTTCTTAATCATACGTCCTACATTCAAGTCCAAATCATTGATATGTACCACAAAAGGCAAAGGACCCGGTACCGAGCCCTGCGGAACCCCACTGGAAACAGCCTTCCAGTCACAAAAACACCCTTCAACTATTACCCTTTGTTTCCTGCCTCAGCCAATTTTGGATCCAACTTGCCACTTTGCCTTGGATCCCATGGGCTTTTACTTTCATGTGGGACCTTATCAAAAGCCTTGCTAAAATCCATATAGACTACATCAAACGCACTGCACCCTCATCGACCCTCCTTGTTACCTCCTCAAAAAATTAACTCAAGTTAGTCAGACACAACCTTCCCGTAACAAATCCATGTGACTGTCGCTGATTAATCCGTGTCTTTCTAAATGAAGATTTCTCCTGTCCCTCAGAAATTTTTCCCAATAATTTTCCCACCACCGAGGTTAGGCTGACTGGCCTGCAATTACTCGGTCTATCCCTTACTCCCTGCCATTCGCCTGAACGCGTTGACTCCTTGTGAAGGTACAGCTCTACAGGGCATAGGGTGCTCATCAAGTACTTGACTCGGGTAACGGCGCTTCACCTGCAAATCCAGGCAACGGGTGATGGCAGGCCTATTCAACTGGGAGAGGCAGCACCACAGTGATCACAATCCTGGCCCTGAACCAACAGAACACGTGGACCTCCGGCGAGGGTTGCTCAATAGTGCCCAGGAGTGGCAACTCTGGTCGATTTCTCCCCTCACCAATGTAGGCACTGGCTGCAATTACTGCCTCACCTCAGACCAGCTAAGTCACCACTGACCAAAATTCAAACCTTGCTGGTCGTTTGGCTCAGCCACTCAGCGATTAACCAACTGAGCCATTGGGTAGGCTGGAGCTTATGGATTTCAACAGTACTTAATAACCAATAATCATGAATACCCGAGAAGTGCTTTTGAAAAGGACTTGTTAAAGAACATCCTTTGATGTAACAGCCAACAGTCAGATCCCATTAACTTCAATAGCACTAATGCACCCTGTAACCAGCACCCCCCCACCCCTATAACACGATACCATGTCCTTTCTTTCTCTTTGGATACACTCTGCCATGGCAACTTGTACTTTTCAACAGGTTCTGGGATTTACAAAAGAAACCCAAGAGATGATAGCACTTCACTTAAGAGTATTAAGCCTTTAGGGACCGAAACAATCAGGTGGCTCCCGATACATACATATATACTTAAATACAACAAAAATGCGGCCGTCAGTCAGGTGAGTTTATGCTTTCTGCCAGAGTCTGCTTGCACGGCACTTGAGAAATTCTGAACGAGTAGCTCGGACTCAGCACATACCAATTACATGGCAACAAAACAAGAAGAATGAGGAAACTGCTACTGTTTATTTAAGCCCAAAATACACAATTTTGTAAACTATGGGTTGCCAAGAAACAGTGCTACTTAACACGCAACAGTAGTTGGCACGGATGCTTTCCCTTGAGAAAAAGTCAAACAGATTTTCTGACAGTTTCTGTCACACCAGTACTGTAACTACTAACTAGCCCGTGACAAGGTGAAAGATCAGCAGAGTGGGGAATACCTGCTTACAGCAAACTATATGATACAGTGACACCCGGCATCTCAAAATCTGTTTTTCTAAAATGGTTTTGTATCGGTCCTGGAATTCTCCGAACTTTTCCCCTTTATGGGAGCACAAATTTCAAAAATCAATGGAACGAACTCGGAAGTTGAAAGAAAGACATGCATTTCTATAGCGCCTTTCACAACCATCGGTCGCCCCAAAGCACTTTTGGAAATGTAGTCATTGTTGTAATGTAGGAAACGCGGCAGCCAATTTGCGCACAGCAAGCTCCCGCAAAAAGCAATGGGATAAGGACCAGATTATCTGTTTTTTAGTGATGTTGATTGAGGGATAAATATAGGCTAGAACACCGGGGAGAACTCCCCTACTCCTCTTCGAAATAGTGCCATGGGATCTCTTACATCCACCCGAGGGGGCGGACGGGGCCTCGGTTTACCGTCTCATCTGAAAGGCGGCACCCTCCCTCAGTACTGCACTGGGAGTGTCAGCCTAGATTTTTGTGCTCAAGTCTGTGGAGTGGGACTTGAACCCACAACCTTCTGACTCGGAGGCAAGAGTGCTACCAACTGAACCATGACTGACACTTATGTAACACACACACACTTTCTATTCTGTAGGTCAAACTACACCTGCAAAAATGCCATTTATCTCCATCTCCGCAAACTTAGAATAATTCGCAGCACAAAGAAACTGAATCTATAATCTGCAAAATACAATGCCACGGCATGTAAATCGTAATTACTATTTGTAGGTGAACTAGTATAGCTGATGATTTCGGACCTCAGGTGCTTTTACGTTTGCTGTGCCAGCTTCGAGAGCAATGCCCATTATTTCTTACCTCACTCTGCGGATTAAGGCAGAACATCCAGGCCAGGAAACGGAACAGTGCGCCTTTAGCGCACAAACAGTTAAAGTGGGCTGCTGCAACAGTCTTCTCGTGCACTGCGCTTTTAGAATATTGAAAATCAGCAAAAAAAGAACTGGCTGTGCTAACCCAACAACGGTGTAAGATGATGTTTCGATCTGAATATAGTTTTGACATAGCGGGCTGGGAGAAATGGATACTGGCCACATACTAAACAAAGCAACCCTGCCACATCGAGATCATATGTAATAAGGGGCACTTAGTGAAACAATACCCCTGCTGTTGAATGGAACAAAGGCTATGTTAAAAAAAAATTCCAACTGCTTTTACTTGGCACTACTTGAAACCTTGACATGTGGCTCAGTCCATCCAAGCAACTGATCCAAAACCTGAAAGGACTGCACTGCAGCAAAAAACAAACACAAGGTTAGGTTGAAAATGCGCATCTCCTGAATCAAAGCAGAGCAAGAATAAATCGACCTGAAACGTTAACTCCCGTTTCTCCCTCCACAAATGGCTACTGGGCCTTCCCTTTTCAGAACAGCAACACGGCCCGGCAATTTAAATCCCAACTAGGCTGTGCCCATTCGGAACTGTGGAAACATGATCAAAATGTGCTTATTCCTGCGAGAACTTGACAACCGAGTCGTTTTGACAATTTTACTTTTGCGTTCCAAAGGTTTGGAAGCGTTGCGTTCGCTTTATATAACGTGCTGCCCAATCAAGCAAGCCAAGAACTGGTTTTCTAGAATTAAAGCCAAAACTAATTTGTTGCATTCAGAATTCAAGGTAGTTGGCGCTCTTGAGACCCATTCCAAAGGATGCCTCACACGCAATTCAATGGCATACAGACAATGCTGCGTTTGTTTAGAAAATAAAAAAGGTACAAGGCTTCTTTTTTTATATATAAAAGGTATAGAGAAGTGATTCAGTCATGTTGCCTTTCATTCACAAAGAACTTTGCAGAGTTATGCAATTAAGCAATGCAATCAATCACAGGCAGCTGTAAAATATAGAAGCACCGCCACTTGCTGGCACGGGGCCATGATCTTGGAGGCAATCACACGGAGCAGCCAGCTTTTGGGGTTTATCAACTAATCGGGGGTTCCCTTCCTCTGTCTCAAAGCAGTCCAGATCCCCAGTCGGTAGAGTGTGATGGCAGGATGCCAGCCCAGATGGTGTGGTATAACCTGTTCAGATTGGCCGATGATAGGTATTATGCATGCACATGTTTGTGGTGGGGCGGGGGAGCTGCTGCAGTGCAAATGGGCTGTATTCAGTCAGCTTGCACCCACAGGTGTTCGTGCCTTAGCGAGGAGCCCCTAAGGGCTTGCGAGTGCCTCCCAGATCCCTGTCCAGTAGGGCCCGGAAGCAAGGGAAGGACTAGAATGCGAGTAACTATGCACTCCTGCAGCACCTGTCGGACAGCGAGAGGTGGAATTTGAACAGCCTGTGTGGGGTGTGGCAGGTGCAATTAATTGTTTTAACATGGCCCTCGCGCCTTCTGCTGCAGTGTCTCAATGAATGATTGCTTCATACATCCTATTGGCCTGTCAGGTAACTTGCCGAGGCCCCATCCACCATTCTGCTGAAATCACAATGACCAAAACTCACCCATTCGTCCGGGAGAACATTTCCACCCTATCGCGGTGTGAGAATTGAGCGCCGCTGCGAGAAAACTCTTGCAGTGTTCAAAAATAGTATTGGAGAACAAAACCCTGCTGGCATTTTGGCCATCTCCAGAGCGACAACGGCGATGCTAATTTGTGGAAAGGTATCCCTGCTCCCCTCAAGAATAGTAAACTAAGACTTGCATTTGTATAGCATCTTTCAAGACCTCAGGAGGTCCCAATGCACATTACAACCAATGAAGTACCGTTGCAATGTAGGAAGCATGGTAGCCAGATCATCTATTTTTTGTTACGGTGTTGGTCGAGGGATGTTGGCCCAGACACTGGAGAGAACTCCCCTGCACTTCTTCGACTAGTGCCAGGAGATCTTTTATGTTCACCCGAGGGGGCAGACAGGACCTCGGTTTAGAAACATAGAAACAGAAGGCAGTTGAGGCCAACTTATTAAATATATTCAAGAAGGAGTTGGATATATTTCTTAAGGCTAAAGGGATATGGGGAGAAGGCAGGGACAGGGTACTGAATTTGGATGATCAGCCATGATCTCATTAAATGGCGGAGCAGGCTTGAGGGGCCGAATGGCCTACTCCTATCTTCTATGTTTCTATGCAATGCTCTTATCAAGGATTTATAAGGGAGCATAATTTGTCCACTCTTAGGTCAAAAAGGCCGAGTGGCTGAAAGGACCTCGGTCTTCAAATTGAAATGCAATTAACTACACAAGGCTACTTTAGAAGAGATGCCTTCCGTGGCCTCCATTATGAAATAATGGGAAGACAACAGCAAATTTTAATTATATTCATCATTTTAAGCCAGGTTTAATCCAGTCAAGGTGCTAAATTTATAATACTGATCAAATGTGATGGGAAGTGGGTCCGAAAACTCATCCTTTGAGTTATGCAAGGCTACCTCGCAAATGTAACTCGCAGCTTACTGCTGATGTCATCAATGATATGCCTTTTAGAACAAGGATTTTGAGAAATAGACTTTTTTAGTAAATTTGGAGCACTTTGATTAAAGCTGTGGCACGTTCTGTTAGTTAAGAGACACGTGTCAAAACAGTGGAAAGGATTCCGTAACATGCAAATTCAATGCATATTTAAAATGTTATATTATTTATGAATATATCCAGACTCTAATTTGGTAGGTTACTATTTACAATGGAGCTGTGAAGTCTGTCAACGTATTGTGAACCTGACATGGCGCATGGGACCACCACCACCTCCAAGTTCCCCTCCAAGTCACACCCCATTCCGACTTGGAAATATATCGCCATTCCTTGATCGTCGCTGGGTCAAAATCCTGGAACTCCCTCCCTAACAGCACTGTGGGGGGTACCTTCACCACACGGACTGCAGCGGTTCAAGGCGGCGGCTCACCACCACTTTCTCCAGGGCAATTAGGGGTGGGCAATAAATGTTGGCCTTGCCAGCGACGCCCACATCCCGTGAATAAATAAATAAATAAATAATAAATGAGGCCACAGGTGCATACAACTTTCTCACTGCATTACAGCAATTGCACAGTTTCGGCATAATGAACCAGTGTTCGCTGGATAAAGGTGCTATTTATTTCTATCTCTCAGCTCATTTCTAAAAGGTCCTGAAAGAAAAAAAAAAATGCACAATTTAAAAACATTTCCCAGATTTGGCAGTTCAACATTGAACAAGCAGCCCGTTCCAACTTGACAAACTAAATCCAAAAAATAATGGTTATACAATTAGACTAGATTTGTCTCAGTCATTGGAATTTTCTGACGGTAATTATTGAAAGGAGCACATTCTAAAAATACACAGACAGTAGGAGTAAATCTCGCAGACTGCGGGTCCACTAAATGTAGCCAGCACAGAACAGCAAAGAGGGGGACCAATCCGCCCCTTAGGTAAACATTCACCGTCACAAAATCTTTCAACATCAAAATGCTTTCCTAAAAAAATAGGAGAAGGCAGGGGCAATGTTTAAATCAATATTTGCTGAGGTTATGTACACTTTGACATAGGCATATTTGTACAGGAGCAGTGCCATATTGGCTAGTATTTCTTGGATGAAAACGTGCTCCTGGGGTTGCATGCAGCTTTATTGGCTAGCCAGCTCAGGAAGACTATGCTACATGCCAGGGATTTGGCACTGGTTTTGAACTTTAGATTCAAATATTTTTCTAAAATCCAAACCGGAATGTTTATTTATCAGTGGGATCGCTCAACAGTAATGTCTGTATTTGGGTGCAAAGCTATGTTTTTCCCTCAGCGACTGGCATAAGGATGCATCACGAGAAGGGTACAGTGCAACGTGTCAGTGCCGCTCTCGCTCCATGTCAGATTGCAGTCGTACAGCTAATTAGTAGAGGCAAAAATCACACCAACGTAGGTAGGAATGTTGTCATGCATAGTTACACAGAAGTGCAAAGTACGTTTTATATCCCAAGGCTGTGAAAGCAAGAGTGTATATACGTCCGTTTATTATTCCTCCTCCAAGCAGAAAAACAATGCAAATCCCCCCTGACATCTTCAAAGTACATCAGGGATAACAAATTAAACAGGCCATCTTGACCCAATAAGTATTGCGTCACAGAGTTACAATGGGGTTTTTGCAGGCTGTTTATGGGGTGGAGAAATATATTAAATTTTTTTTTTTAATAAACATACAGGAAACTTTGTGTTATCCGGAGGCTAAGTGTCCGGCAAGCTCGAGCCACCGGCAAAAATCAGGAGCCGTTTTGTTAGTTTTTTTTTCTTCTCATGGCTTTTTTTTTCCCCAACAGTCAGGCTCTGGAAAGTCTCTCTGAAGCTGTTGCTAAGCGACAGAGATGCTTCCAAGGTACGGGCCGACTGTTTAGAAGCTGTTGCTAAGCAACAGTGTTTGTTGTCAGATACGGAGATGAAAAGCTCCGTATGCTTCAACATTAACGCTGGTGTGTCCGGCAGTTTTGAGGGAACGGCAACAGCTCGGTCCCGTCGGTGCCGGATAGCACAAAGTTTCCTGTAAATTGGAGACAATTTTAATTCCAGACAGTGGTCAAACTGGGGTTTTAAAGGAGCATCGTCTTCAACAAGCAGTCTGTCGGAATCACTGCAATGTGACACACAATTAAAGCAAGGACTCATCTCAATGCAACTGTTACGAGTCGCCCAACAAAAAAGAGAGTTGGCAAACCTTTTTGTTCCCCCACAAAAATCAAACCCCTTTTAACAAAATCATTAGTTTCGAGTCATCGGTTCTCCCTTCCAACAGTGTGCTTGTGACTAACGTTAAGTTTTGGTGAACTTTACAGCCCTAAATAAACGTTAATTAGCCAAGCATGCATCCTAAAATTTGTTTTAACAAGTTACTTGGCTAGTTTGGTAACATCCGCAAATAGTGGGCCCTCTGAGGCAGAGCTGGGACTTCTGCAAGTCATTAAAGTGAATTACCAGCTGCCACTTTAGAATTCTTCAAATTTAACCCTCCAGTCAATTGTTTCTAGTCAACCTACAGGATTGCAACACACGCAAGCACACTTGGCTGATGCTCACAGTATGGGTAAACTATTTAAAATAGATTACCCAGGCTCCCAACCATTTTAAACAACTTTAAAGTTTAAAGACTTTCACTTCACAGTTACTCATTTTAAAATCCATAAAATCTATTGAGAAATGATCACAACTATTTTATCTTGATCATAATAATCAGACCATTTTTGGATAATTTGGCCAGCATTTCACAACCCTATTAAAATTAAGTGCATTTCCTATTTATTTCTGTTGCTTTTTACACCCATTTGCAGCTTTACTTTTTTTTATAATCTGGTTGGATGTTTCATGGTATTACTTATGGATAAAAGTAAAATTAAAATGTGTACTTCTCTTGTTCCTCTGCTCATCTCCAATCCTAATTCGGTTTCCCTCTTAAATCTTCCACTCCCCCTCTCAGCTTCTCTCAAATGTTTATCATTTCTGTATCTCGGCAGTAGCCAACACTTGGCCACCAACTCTTTCAGTAAGTCTCTCATTCCCTTCGTCCCCTCTCCTCTGTCTCGCAATCTCACAGTTTCTCCCTTTATCTGTCTTTGGATCCTCAGTTCACATATAGCTCTCCCTTTTGTTCCCCTCTGCTTTTATTGCATTTCATTTTAGTACCCTTACGCTCGTTATAAACTACCTTCACAACTCGCGCACAGTTGAGCGCTATATAAAAAATTAATTGCCTGGAACTGATGCCTGAATAGAAGCAGTCGAGGGGAGAGTTCATTGCAGGCACTCGTGCAGCGTGAAGTTATTCGCCGTTTGCTGAACCAATGGCCAAACGAAAGGCCAGGGATGAAGTTTGGCACCAGGATGGTTTTTTTTTATCAGCATTAATTAGTCGGCAGTGTGAGCTCACTTAAGTGCCCGCACTATTAAAGAACTGCAAAAACCAACGGCACATCTGGTCCTGGGAACAGAGTGTCCCATAATTTCAATTACTATTATTTTGTACATTTTAAGTTCCAGCCAAATTATATATGCACAAATACTGACTAGTACTGAAAAATCCAGTATATGATTGGCACTCATGTTTTTTCTATAATCATGATATTTTGCGCTCTTAGTTAGGCTACACTGTAGGGTTTGCAACTACCCGCCACTTGCAATGTCCAATTATTTAATGTTTTAACCGTCGTGCGATCACAGGATTACAATACTAACTACAGCCCACAATACGTGCACCATGCTTCATTCACAGCTGTTCCACAGTGTAGGGTTTAGTGTTAGAAGACTGGGTACAGATACAAAAGCAATTTTTTGGTGGTCATATCGTACCTTTATACAATGAATTTTCTCATTTAAAACAAAGCGACACAATCTACAGATTCCTGCTACAGATTTGCCAATTATAAATTAGTCTACTCATAAACCGTATCATGCAGTAAATGCTTATTCAGTTTATTACTGAGGGAATGTTGTCTTGTTAGAGATGGCATCCTTAACCTGAGACGTTAAATCGAGGCTCCTTCTGCCTGTTCCAATGGTTTAGGTGAAAAAGAACAGGGACCTCTACCAGTGACCTGGCCAATTAACCTTCCTCAACCAAAACTGTCAAAAGCAGATTAATTGGTCATCCACCTCAGTGCTGACGTGCAAAATGGCTGCCACACTTGCATAACCGTAACCGCACAGCCCAGTTAAAGAGTTGCATTTATATAGCACCTTTCACAACCTCAGGAGTGCTTTACAGGCAACTACATAAATTTTTTTTTTTTTTTTTTTTTAAATAAAGTGTTGTAATATAGGAAACACGGCAGCCAATTTGCGCACAGGTCCCACAAACAGCGATGCGATAATGACCAGATAATCTGTTTTAGTGGTGTTGGTTGAGGGATAAATATTGGGCAGGACACGGTGGGGGGCGGGGGGATGACTCTTCATTGATTAGTGCCATGGGATCTTTTAAATCCACCCGAGGGCAGACGGGGCCTCGGTTTACCGTTTCACCTGAAAGACGGCAGTTCCGACAGTGCAGCGCTCCCTCAGCACTACACCGGGAGTGTCAGCCTGGATTTCGTGCTCAAGTCTCTGGAGTGGGACTTGAGCCCACAACCTTCTACCAATGGAGCCACAGCTGGCACTGTCCACTATGTGAAGCGCATCTGAATGTTTGAGAAAGCGCTCAAAGTTGATGCTTTAATATATGCACGAAGTTGGAGTTACTGCGGAAATCATTTTTTTCAAGACCCATTGAACAGCGTGAAGGTGCAAGACTTTTAAAACAGAATAGTAAAATTAAGCAGAGTACAGGAAACTCTTTTAACCGGCACCTAAATAACCGGAAATCTCTGTTAACCGGCAAAATTCAGGAGTAGGTTCAGGTAAGTTTTACTTCATATTAGTGGCCGTTCCACCGGGGTTCCTGCACCTGTTGCTATGCAACAGGGACACCTGGATCTGTGGCCGGGGTTTCTGCACCTGTTGCTAAGCAACAGGGAAGCCTGGATTTGTTGCTGTGTATGGAACTCTCCTACCTTTTAACTATACCTCTCTGTAATCCGGACTTTTTGATAAACCGGCACCACGCCGGTCCCGTTGCTGCCAGATAATAAAGAGTTTCCTGTACATTGCGGTTAATATTGAAGAGGGAGCAAAAGCATCGGGACGTACTTGTTAAAAATACTCCACCGTTCTCGGTCTGAAAAATATACTCACAAATATATGCGGCGCTCATTATGAAGCTGTCAAATTTGTAGCCTCAGAGATACCCGCCAATTTAGAGGCTAGCAGCATTCTAAAGCCGCTCCATCCATTACAACGGGGATCAGTACTTGAGCCTCGGAGCCAATGTGTTGCTGCCTGCTCCAGACGCAGCACTATTGGCGGAGTATGAAGCAGTAGTGTGTTTATGCTGCGAAGCCAGCAGCTCTGGAGCAGCGCAACGGCCAGAGCCTCATCGGAATGAATGGAGCCCACTTGAAGGGGGACAAAGAAAACCCCGCTCCCAAAATCCGGCTTGAATTGGCGTCGTTAGAAACATTTGACTATGGGAAACCCCATTCCAGACGAAGCCATGTCTTTAGTGTCCTCAAACACCGGGTTAATTTTGTACGACACCCGTCATTGCAGTCGCCAGGCACAGCCAGTTATGTCATCTAATGTTAAAAACAAGCATCGCGTGCATGTACACAGATGGGGGCAGTTAGTGCACTGGGAAGACTCGCAGCTTTTACTGCTGCGCGAGTTTAAAAAGGCAAACCACTCAAGGCTCACAGAATTGTTTCACCCACACTAAACAACCACCATTTCTGCACGTTAGATTTCATGCGCAGGTGTGCACAAGTTGGGGACACAGTATCCTAAAATATACAGGATTGGTTGAGGAATGGCACATTTGCAAGACTTGAGTGCTCATTTTAAGGTAGCCAAAACAAGGGCATTAAAAATACTTTTAGAAACATTCAAAATATGTATTGTACTTCCTGCTCTTAATAATGTGTATTGTAGAGGAAGCGCTTACCCAATTGCAGTGTACAGCTAAGTGCCAACAATGACCACACTCCACAAAGTAACTGATTGGCTGTGAAGCGCTTTGTGACGTCCTGAGGATGTGAAAGGTGCTATATAAATGCAAGCGCTTTCTTTCAAAAGAACCTTGCTCGCACGGTTCAGTACAGCATGAGTTACCGCATGTGGAAAATGTGAACTGGCTATTAGTTTCATATTTCTCTAAATAGTCATTTAAACAGAAGCATATACTACAATTGGTATTGTGGTCTAAATGTGCGTGATGGTAAACAGGGCAAAAGTCTGTACTGTTTAACCAAAAGGAAACGGAGAAACAATGCACTTTGCTCTAATTGATACGGAGCAGTCTGTCTGGATGGAGGTATCGAGTGCCAAGCTAACTTCCCGTCAAGTACACACGCGATGTCTAACCTACCCTGAGAGGTTATCGGTAGGATTGCAGCACAACACTATAAATGCAAGTGTGATAAACTGTAAAGGAAAAGAATCAAGGTCATACCACATAGTGTGCACACAACAGCAACACTCCACCTCAGTGAAGGAAATTTACTTGAACCGAAGCCAATACTAACTACAACTGGAATTAGTGCAGTAAAGTTCTCTCATCACTGAAAGGCACTTCATTTTCTTTTCCATTGCAGGACGACAGTTCATTACATCATCCTGCAATAAAAACACAAAATGCTTGGATGGCTCAACTTGGTAAAGGCAGCGTGCAGCTGAACCATGCAGTCTGAAGAGGTCCATTCCCAGCCCACACCGAGTTTGTTTCTCGTAGCTTGGCTGGCAGTGCAGGCACGACAACTGGCTTCAAAAGTAGCTGGGCTACGAGTGGCGGAGGGTGAAGAATCAACCAGGATTCCCACTGCCGATCGCGGTCTGGTGGTTTCAGCTTCAAAATCTTTGGTGCGTGGATGTTAGGTGAAGACAGCATTGGACTCGGCGACGATGCCCTCCACAGTCAATAACCTGCCAGCACTTCGACATGAAAAAAGTCAGGCAGGCAGTTAGGCCAAGTATCAGATGGTGACCAGCGCCTGCGGAGCCATACAGGAGCCAACGCCTTCAGCAGACGAGGAGGGGAGGGGGAGAGTAAATGTGCAATAAACCAAAAAATACTGGGCACCTATCCAAGGTCAAATAAGATATCGAAGAAAAATAGAAGCTTTGATGAACGAGCTCAATCGTGTGCATTTCCAGTATTTCGTTTTCTTCTCATTATTCTGCACTTTGGTGCGGAAACTTCAAACGACACCAACAGGGCTACAATCCAATACTGGGTTTTACGATCGTGCACTTTTCAGCTTAACAATAGCAATTTGTAGTGCCACCGGCCAAGGCACAACTTAGTCATTTTGAAATAATAGGGTGGTTAAAATTCAACTTGAAAAGATTATGAAACATAGGTACAAAAAAAATCACGTGAAGTTAAGCAGAACGGTGGAAAAATAGCATCCCATATTGGAAGCATCCCATATTTGAAGCATCCCATATTGGAAGAATTCCGAACATATCAAGTTGATTATGGGTTCTATAATAAGTAGCCCATAACCAACAAAAATAAGTCTGGTACTACTAAAGAAACCAGCAATGCTCGTCATGAGAAACTTCATTCTCATTTTTGCTATTAAGTTTCTCGCTAATCTGGACTTTGAATGTAAAATACTTAATCCAAGCCAAAGGAACAATAAAGGACAAATCTCTTCCAATTAATTTTTTTAATTTGTTCATGGGATGTGGGCAACGCATTGCCCATCCCTAATTGCGCTCGAGAAGGTGGTGGTGAGCTGCCTCCTTGAACCACTGCAGTCCCAGTGGCGAAGGTACTCCCACAGTGCTGTTAGGGAGGGTGTCCCACAATTTTGACCTAGCGATGAAGGAACAGCGATATATTTCCAAGTCAGGATGGTGTGTGACTTGGAGGGGAACTTGGAGGTGGTGGTGTGCCCATGCGCCTGCTGCCCTTGTCCTTCTAGGTGGAAGAGGTCGTGGATTTGGGAGGTGCTGCCGAAGAAGCCTTGGCAAGTTGCTGCAGGGCATCTTGTAGATGGTGCACACTGCAGCCACGGTGCGCCATTATATTACTACCTTCAGATTTATAAAGCAAGCTGAAGGCCCACATTACAACTTGCAATCCGATCACACTCCTCACATGCACTTTACAGGACAGTGAAGCTTAAAAGAAAAAATGAGACTTTAGAAATAGGTGTCAAATCCGGTAGGATGGGGAAACTAATACTGTACAAAATGTGGCCCTCGGAAGTTCTCCCTATGGGAATCTGCAGCTTTCGGCATCATCCATGACTCACATCAATTGTTGTTCTTTACACAGCACGCAAGCTGGATATGTGAGATTTGAACTTCAATGTTTTAACCGCTTGCTAAAATAACTTTTAATGGCCTGTGGTTAAGTTTGCTCATATAACTGGGTTGTTACTAAAGTATAGCTTAGTGGTACCAATGCTCGACAGGAAAAACAGCACTTAAACCAGTAGGTTTTACACTGCTCCAACTCATTGTAGGCAGTATTTTTAATTCATCAGCTGAAATGACTCCCAAGAAACCACTAGCGGCCATTTAATTAACTGCCATCATTTCTTAGTGTTACATAGGGTGTCTCTCCAGAGAACACTTTGAGCGGTTTGGGAAGACAACATTTATAAGTTGTATTGCTGCGTATTTTCACAGTTCCGCACAAAATTCACCTAGAATTCAAATATCACATGCCCACTACACTTTACTGAAAATCGAGAAAACGCAGTTTGGTGTGGCAAAATTTCAGAGTTACGATTACAGACTACCAAAATCCCTGTGACAATACTGGTACAGTATAGGTATGCACCAAAGCAACTGTAAACTTTGCTCGATGGGTAAAAAACATGAATTAAAATGAACCCTGAAACACTGGCCATTCAAGTTCTACATTCCAGTTACCTCAATCGCGCTTTAATTATAGCGCACATGCAAGACCAATTAGGCACAGTACCCAAAGACGAGAGTTCGAGTAATGGAAGATTAAAGGGTGTACATAACAAGCTTGCAGAAGCAGTCTTTTCACAGAAAATATGAAGTACCAGGCAGAATGCGAGCTTCTCACCCCCACAATTTCCACTGGCCAAGACTGTACATTTTCCTTATGTTACCTACTATACCATCTATTGGCTTCCTCCACCAATACAGCTATCATATGGAAGGCTCCAAGTTTGAAGCAATCCTGTAACTACCCTTCCCCATACCAGATTTCAAAAACACGCTGCTTTGATGAGCCATGCCGCGCTGTCCACATCTGAAATAGTTTAAGAGCTGCGATATCCTTTTCCCCCAAAGACTCGAGCTTCCAAATTTAAACGACGCTTCTGAAAATTGCGAACAAGCCAACCAACCAGCCAGTCACTTTCAACTTTATTTACACGGTGAAGTTTGAACTGAGCAACGAGCGAAAACTCACCCACTTTTTTTTGGAGCCGAGTTTCTTTCTGGATACATTAAACCCCGCATGGGTCTGAAGCTTGTTTTTTTTTCTCAGCGCAAATTACCCTGCAACTGGGCGCGAGCTCATTAATTTCTGCTCGTTTGTTCTGCTTCATTTAGTGAGACATAGCCAATCGAGTGCCAAAGGTTGTTTTCCAACTTTTATGTGCAATATATAATGGTTCATTCACAAAAGTATGATAATGAAAGCCAAGCTGAGACTTGCATCAAATCTTGGAAATTAGGAAACATTTGTTTTCGTAAAAAGTAATTGATGTCGCTCTCTCACAGACAAATGGCCTCGAGGCCTGTAACTTTTATTATCACACTGCACGGATGTAAACACCAAGCAATGTAAAGCTTACATTTTTAACAAGGAATCAAAGCATTTATTGCTTTCCTGCGCAAATTCCGTCTCTCCCTCTCGGTTCTCCATGCCACAGAAAAATTTAAAAAAGATAAAAGGTGGCTGTGGTGACCTGGCAAATAAACGCCAAAGACAGAGAGACACCAAAAGACAATCTAGTGTCAGGGAAGCGGAGCTAAAACCGGACATCTCAACCTGAACTCTCGCCGACTTAGAGACAAAAAGTTACCACCAAATTTGATTCTATCGTGCCGTCTCCAAGATGTTAAACACATGGTCGGTCCTCCAGCATGATGGCGCTGCATCTTTTCACAGCACATTGCACAGCCAAACCAAAAATGTCAAGTAATAAAATCTCTACCCTTTCATCGTTCACCAGATTTGTAGTTATACTGCAACTCCAGACAAGTTAACATGGGCCACGCAGTCAGCTTGCACACGAGACAAATGGTTAAGTTTTGAATTCATTACTGAAAACCCTGGTCAGCAAAGTGCAGCAATTATTGACTCGAGTTAAATACCGTAACAGTTTGAAATTTTACGATCGTTGGGACATTTTATTTTACACTTCTTATAGATCCACATTTTTTCCCACAACAAAGTGCAGAGCGAGTTAAATGTTGGACAGCAGTTAACTTTGTAGGACTCCAGAACTTGAGCACAAAATCTAGAGTGGCATTTCGGTGTAGTACTGGAGTGCTGGATTGCTGAAGGTGCTCTCTCTCTCAGGAGAAAGATGTCCCACCTGCCTGTTTCATTGGTTCAGGAGGACATTAAAGATCTCTACTCAAAGGAAGAGAAAGGAGTTCTCTCAATCATCAGGCCAACATTCCTCGCTGAACCACCAAAAGAAAACGGTCAATCATCTCATTTCCTGTTTGCGAGAACTTGCAATGCACAAATTGGCTGCTGGGTTTGCTTAAACAGACAACACGCACTACATTTCAAAAGCATTCTATTAGATGTGAAGCACTTAGAGATGCCCGGAGGGCAGAAGGTGCCTTATAAATGAAAACTGTTCCTTCAGGTGAGCAGAGTCCGTAAAAAAGTGTCAAGTGATTTCAATCCCCAGGGTAACAACAGTGTTTTCTACCCAACACACTGCCAAACTACGATTAGTGCTATCTTGCTATCATCACTGCGGAACCGATCAGCCTCAGCAAATGATATCATAGTATGTGTGTGATAACAGGTTGACGAAGCTATGAATTGAGTCGCAATGTGGATTCCGCCCACTGAGGGGCACAATGGACATGGTCTTCACCGCACGTCAATTACAAGAGAAATGCAGGGAACAGCACCAACCACTGTACGTGGCCTTCTTTGACCTCACAAAGGCCTTCGACACTGTCAATCGTGAGGGATTATGGAGTGTCCTCCTCAAATTCGGCTGCCCTCAAAAGTTTGGCACCATCCTCCGCCTGCTTCACGACAACATGCAAGCCGTGGTCCTGACCAACGGTTCCACCACAGACCCAATTCACGTATGAACCGGGGTCAAGCAAGGATGTGTCATCGCACCAACGCTCTTCTCGATCTTCCTTGCTGCAATGCTCCATCTCACCCTCAGTAAGCTCCCCGCTGGAGTGGAGCCAATTTACAGAACTAACGGGAAACTGTTCAACCTCCGTCGCCTCCAGTCCAGATCCAAGGTCGTCCCATCCTCTGTTGTCGAATTACAGTATGCAGACGACGCTTGCATCTGCGCTCACTCGGAGGTCGAACTCCAAACCATCATCAACACCTTCACCGAAGCATAGCAGAGCATGGGCCTTACACTAAACATCCGTAAGACAAAGGTCCGCTACCAACCTGCCCCGCCACACAGTGCTGCCCCCCGATTATCAAAATCCACGACAAGGCCTCGGACAACGTGGACCACTTTCCATACCTCGGGAGCCTACTGTCAACAAGGGCAGATGTCGACGACGAAGTCCAGCACCGCCTTCAGTGTGCCAGTGCAGCCTTCGGTCGCCTGAGGAAGAGAGTGTTTGAAGACCAAGACCTCAAACCCGGCACTAAGCTCATGGTCTACAGAGCAGCAGTGATACCCGCCCTGCTATATGCCTCAGAGACATGGACCATGTACAGCAGGCACCTCAAAGCACTGGAGAGGTACCACCAACGCTGCCTCCGCAAGATCCTGCAAATCCATTGGCAGGATAGGCACACCAACGTCAGTGTTCTTGCTCAGGCCAACATCCCCAGCATCGAAGCTTTGACCACGCTCAATCAGCACCGATGGACGGGTCACATTGTCCGCATGCCAGATACGAGACTCCCAAAACAAGTGCTCTACTCGGAACTCCGACATGGCAAGAGAGCCCCAGGTGGGCAGACGAAACACTTCAAGGACACCCTCGAAGCCTCCTTGAAAAAGTGTAACATCCCCAACGACACTTGGGAATCCCTGGCCCAAGACCGCATAAAGTGGAGGAGAAGCATCCGGGAAGGCGCCGAACACCTCGAGTCTCTTCGCCGGGAGCAAGCGGAAGCCAAGCGCAGGCATCGCAAGGAGCGCACGTCAACCCAAGCACCCCACCCACCCGCCCCTTCAACCACCGTCTGCCCCACCTGTGACAGAGACTGTAGGTCCCGCATTGGACTCAGCAGTCACCTGAGAACTCATTTTTAGTGTGGAAGCAAGTCATCCTCGGTTCCGAGGGACTGCCCAAGAAGAAGAATTTAAAGTGGCATTGCCAGGCAACCAGGAAAGTTAGCAGACCGCTGTCTATAGTATGCCAGTAGTCTACCCTTGGTGACAATGGCCATGTTGAGAAAGAAAGACAGATTTGCATTGATATAGCACCTTTCACGACCACCGGACATCCCAAAGCGCTTTACAGCCAATGAACTACTTTTGAAGTGTAGTCACTGGTGTAATGTAGGAAACGCAGCAGCCAATCTGCACACAGCAAGATCCCACAAACAGCAATGTAATAATGACCAAATAATCTGTTTTTTTCGTGATGTTGATCGATGGATAAATATTGGCCAGGACACCGGGGAGAACTCCCCCTGCTCTTCTTCGAAATAGTGCCACGGGATCGTTTACATCCACCCGAGAGAGCAGACGGGGCCTCGGTTTAACGTCTCATCGGCAAGACGGCACCTCCGACAGTGCAGCGCTCCCTCAGCACTGCACTGGGAGCGTCAGCCTAGATTTCTGTGCTCAAGTCTCTGGAGTGGGACTTGAACCCACAACCTTCTGACTCAGAGGCGAGGGTGCTGCCCACTGAGCCACGGCTGACATGAAACAGAATCTCTGGCTCCTCTAGTGTAAAAGTGGCAGAAAATCATAATTGGAATACCTACACAGCAGGGTTTACAATCCCAGCCACACACCGGCCTTGATTTGATTACATTTTTTATTGTGCGGTAAATCTGTTAAGTGTATACAACGTCCCCATTCTCTGAAGCAACCCTTTGCCCATACTAAAGACATGCCAATTCAACATACGAGGCTAAATTCACTGTGTTACAAAAAAAAAAATCGACAATGAGACTACTTTTTTTTAAAAACTTATCCACGTGGCTATTTTTAAAAACAAAGGCCTTTTCTGATTTCGGGGGTGCGGGAAAGGGGAAGAGATGTATAAAATTATGAGGGGCCTAGGTTGAGTGGATAGGAAGGGCTTATTTTCCCTAGCAGAGAGGCCAATAACCAGGGGACAAAGATTCAAAGGAATTGGTAAAAGGGTTAGAGGGGAGTTGAGGAGAACTTTTTTCACCCAGAGGGTGGTGGGGGTCTGGAACTCTCTGCCTGAAAGGGTGGTAGAGGCAGAGACCCTCATCGCATTTAAAAAGTTCCTGGATATGCGCTTGAAGTGCTGCAACCTGCAGGGCTATGGACCAAGAGCTGGAAAGTGGGGTTAGGCTGGAGAGCTCTTTTTCGACTGGCACAGACACGATGGGCCGAATGGCCTCCTTCTGTGCCGTGAACTCCTGTGCTTCTATGAGAAACTGGTTTCTGGCCAATACCAAGAGAAGGATAAACAGCATGCGTTGTTGCTGGAAAGAATGACAAAATGATGCACGTGGATTAACAGCAGTCTGGCGCCATTAAGCATGCAAATAAAAGAATATTTGCACCACGTGCATCAGTGGCTGTGGTCTACTGAGTTGATGTACGTTCTCGTGGGATCAAGCCCTTTATTATTGCAAATTAGTACTGCTCCAAGTTGGTCTACTCTGTACACTGCAATCAATGTAATAAACGTCAGATGGACTTAACTCCAAGCAGATTAATCTTTCACTTTACATTATGTAAACTTGTTGTACAGGTATCCATTTTGCACTGACGAGGCACTCTGTAATTACGCAGTCATTTAGGGTGATGACTTATAGCTTCAAACACACTCAGTGTTTTGTATTCTTAACGAATCAAGTTACTCTTTGGATACTGATGAACACATGTACGACTCTGTCCAAGGAGAAAATATTCACTGCACACAACCTTTACAAGTTCAGTTACACACTTTGATATGTAGCTTCCAGCCAAAACAGCTGGGGAAACCAGCACTTCCTACTGGCAACTGTTACAACAACTTGCATCGATAAATATTTGGAAAATATGCATCTAAATGGGGTAGAAGAGCGAAGGGATCTCAGAGTACAAATACGCCGATCACTAAAAGTAGCGACGCAGGTTAATAAGGCCATAAAAATGCAAACCCCAGGCATTGGGGTTTATTTGTAGAGGGATTGATTTGAAAAGTAGAGAGGCTGTGCTAAACTTGCAGCGAACCTTGGTTAGAGCACGCTTGGAGTACCGTGTACATATCCGGTCGCCATATTATAAAAAGGATGTGGAGGCACTGGAGAGGGTGCAAAAAAGATTCAGAAAGATGATACCAGTGAGGTTAAACATATTAGGAAAGGATGAACAGGCTGGGTCTCTTTTGAGAGAGAGTGTTTCCACTTGTGGGGAAGGACAGAACTAGCAATATAAGATAGTCACCAAGAAATCAAATAGGGAATTCAGAAGAAATTTCTTTACCCAGAGAGTGGCGAGAATGTGGAACTCGGGAGTGGTTGAAGCGAATAGTATCGATGCATTTAAGGGGAGGCTAGATAAGCATGAGGGAGAAGGGAATAGAGGGTTATGCTGATAGAGTTAGATGAAGAAGGGCGGGAGGAGGCTCGAGTGGAGCATAAACGCCGGCATGGACTGGTTGGGCTGAATGGCCTGTTTGTGCTGTATATCCTGTGTAATGTACTATGTAATGGTACAACGCCTTTAACATAGCAAAACGTCCCAAGGCGTTTCACAGGAACGTTATCAATCAAAATTTGACACAGAGCCACAGAAGCACCGAGAACCAAAAGGTTGGTCAAAGAGGTCGGTTTTAAGGACCGTCTTAAAGGAGGAGAGGTAGTAAGATGGAGAGGTTTAGGGAGGGAATTCCAGAGCTCAGGTCCAAGGCAGCTGAAGGCACGGCTGCCAATGGTGGAGCGATTAAAAGCGGGGATGCGCAAGATGACAGAATTGGAGGAGCGCAGAGATCTCAGAAGCTTGTAGGGCTGGAGGAAGTTACAGAGATAGGGAGGGGGGCGAGCCTATGGATGGATTTGAAAACAAGGATGAGAATTTTTTTAATTGAGCTGTTGCCGGACCGGGAGCCAATGTAGGTCAGCTAGCACAGGGGTGATGGGTGAACGGGACTTGGTGCGAGTGAAGATATGGGCAGCTTTGCTGATGGCAAGTGCCCACTTAATTTTTCAAAAAAAGAATAATTTGGGGCTGTGAATGATGTCGTTCACTACATAGATTTGGTCAAAATATTCCATACAGCACACAAGTAAATTCAGTGAGGCTGCACTCAGGAAGCAGAGCCTCGCTGGACAGTAGCAGGAGTCAGAGGTTGAGCGAAAGCATTATAGCCCCAACTCGCAAACCAATGCTTTCATCAGGCTAGACTCTGCTCTAGAAGCATAGTGTGACTGAGTTTGCCTCTAAAACCTTTTACGGTCTAAACATCTGCGATTGGAGTTTTGGGGAAAACAGCATTTCATCGAACCATGTGGATATTGCATGGATTCATTAAAACTGCCCAAATGGGACGTCCCGTCAATAATACAGCACATGCCGAAGATTCAGAGGATGTCAAAGCTCAAAACAGTCCATCAATCTCAACTAAATCCTGAAACGGGATAGGCTCCGATTGATCTTATTCCACACAACATATACAGATAGGGTTTGCTGGGTGGCTTCACTGGCTTTATTCTGTTTTTGCTGGTGGCGGGCGTCACAGTGGATCGTAATGAACGGCAGGCACCACAAATCGAATCACGTTTGAAAGCAATAGCGTACAATAATATGCAGGAAGGAGGGTGAAGAGAGGTCAAGAGGTGCAGGTAATATAAAATGACGAGACTCAGGCAATGCTGACTGAAGCCAAGATAATTGCCTTGATTCACAGGTCCATTGAAAGAATGAATGGAGAGGCAGCAAAATTGAATGGTAACTTCTTAGAGAACAGATAGCCATGATTATACGATCGGGTTTATCATAGAATATTAGTACAGGTAGACTATCCTTTATCCGAAAACCTCGGGACCAGCCGTGTTTCGGTTTTCGGAGAATTTCGGAAGGTGGGTCGGCGGGGGGGTCCGCAGGGGGTCGTGCGCACGACTTACGCTGACGCTCAGCGTAAGTCGGCGGGGGTCCGCGGGGGGGTCGTGCGCACGACTTACGCTGACCCGCTGCTCAGTGTAAGTCGTGCGCACGACTTACGCTGAACGAAAAAACCTTCGGTTTTTAGAGGGTTTCGGTTTTCGGAAGTTCGGATAAAGGGTAGTCTACCTGTATATAAAATTATAAAATTCTAACAGGACTAGACAGACTAGATGCAGGAAGGATGTTCCCGATGGCGGGGAGTCCAGAACCAGGGGTCACTGTCTAAGGATAAGGGGTAAGCCATTTAGGACTGAGATGAGGAGGAATTTCTTCACCCAGAGTGTGGTGAACCTGTGGAATTCTCTACCACAGAAGGCAGTTGAGGCCAATTCATTAAATGTATTCAAGAAGGAGTTAGATATATTTCTTAAGGCTAAAGGAATCAAGGGATATGGGGAGAAGGCAGGAACAGGATACTGAATTTGGATGATCAGCCATGATCTCATTGAATGGCGCAGCAGGCTCGAGGGGCCGAATGGCCTAGTCCTGCTCCTATCTTCTATGTTTCTATGTACAGCACAGAAGGAGTCCATTCGGCCCATCAAGTCAGCGCCTGCTCTTTTGAGGAGCAATCCAGTTAGTCCCAACTCCCCTGCTCTTCCCCATATCCCTGCAATGTTTTTCTGTTTCCAGTATTTATCCAATTTATGCTGTAAATGATGTACACTAAATTCATTTCTAGAGAAGTAACATTTTATATTAAAAAATGCAAACTGCTGTATACAGATGTTCTCTGCCACTAGATATGAATATTAAATGGACAAATTTGATGCGTGCAAAAAGCAATAGTCACCGAGGAACATATTACACCAGCTTTAATGCCTTGAATCCAGTACCGGAAACCTGAAAATTGGGCTTGACGTCTTTAATGGAGCTCTAGAAGTAACAGCTCTCAGATTACAAATGCCTTGATTACTCGCGTACACTTCGCAACACAGCAACAGTTTCAGACAGGAGGTCCATCTATCCGAAGCATGCATTTCCTCGAACCCTGCTTCGGTCACTATTTTAACAGGGGCGTTAACCAATTCATTTTGAATGGGTTTAATTAGCACCCGCCCTAAAACAAAGGCGAAAGAAATTTTTACACAGGTGGATCAAGTGTTCATACACTAAGAGGCGAAGAGTTGAATTTCAAGGCCAAAAAAAAAAACCGCTGCAAAAACCTAGGAAATAGTTCAGGAACTCTCAGTGGGGCGACAAAGGAAGCCAATTCTGAATTTGGAGTTTAAGCGTATGATCAAATTAATGTAGGAAACTCTGCCCTGATAATGAATATTGTTACAGAAGCTCAAGTGGAAAAAGCTTCCATTTCCCTGTAATCACGTGATGTCCTGAACACACACTAAAACAATGGACCAAATTATGAAGCAACGACGGAACACGAGGACAAAAATCGGATTCCACGACAAACTGATTAGGCAACAAAACTATCGAGGGATTCGTGACATTAGACCTGCCAATACTACTGTGCACTTATGGTGGACTGTGATATATTGCAAGTGGCATGACTGAAAAAACACAAGCGTGCATCTCGAGTCAACCACAAGCATGGTACAATGCACAATGTCAGAGACAGCATCTGGTGCTCGTTACACTGTTCCTAACAAGACAAAAACTATCCACATGCAGTTGATTATTTCACCGATTGCTGAAGATATAAAGGCCACTTTATCACTCGGATTTCTATGGCAAAGTAGGTGGGAGCAAAAACAAATCCAGACGCTGCTACCAGATTTTTTCGGGGATCGAGTTTCAACAGAAAGTTAATTTCCCCCCCACCGAATACTGAAATGTCAATCCTCAGAGGTTTAATTAATTACTTCTTAGCACAGGAGGTTTATTTTACAAATCTAGAGATTACTGGCTGCCAAATGTTCAAGTTTCGCCGTGTGAAAAACGTATTTGTTCCTATCAAAATTTGGCAGCAAGTGCCCTCTGTGTATTAAATTACAAGCACACAAAATTACCAGCACACACACTGCAGCTTTTTGGGGTGCCACATAATGTACACAAAGAGGACATTTCACGGTTAAGTGGTGCTTTTGGGTTTGCATGCATTGAATTTTACACATATTAGTCTGAAGAAGGACTTTAAAATATATATATATCTGCATTTGGAGATAAAAAAACTGTTAAAATGATTCAGTGGACAATGATCAGGCCCAGTTACCCAGGATTGGAAACACACGTCAGTCAAGCAGATTTTATGAACAATCTTATTTTTTATACATAAGGCGGGGGGGGGGGGGGGAAAGGGAGAAAGAAAGAGAAAGGGCATACTCAAAACAGAATGCTTAATGGAAGACTAAAACTCTCGTTCTGCAGTGAACCCTGGAGGGGACAAACTTCCCATCTAGCCCAAATCAAGTCAAAAAGGATTCCCACATATCAAGATATGAAACACAATTATCCATTTTGCTCCCAGATACACTTAGTAAACCTTTACGGATATAAATCCTTTAAGTTTTTTTTTAATGTTGCTTATAGCTGTAGTTCTATGCAATGCTCCCTTTAATTCTTTGTGGGCTGCCCGGCGCATTCAAAATACTGCGAATTTTTTCCTATTTAAAAGCCGGTGAGCCGGCTGTGTGGGATCTGCAGAGCGCTGCGCGGCCGCGCGGGCTAAAGGTTCGATGCTGCTTCTACAGCGTTCCGCTCTGTCGTTGCTAGAAATCTTCAAAATGTGCCTCCGTCCGCACGCTTGGACAGAAAATCTCTCTCTTCTGTGTTAAAAGACTTTTATCTGCATGCACTTCCTGTCGTGCAACACTTGCTTCCTGCAACGGTCTATTTTTTCCTCGGTCATTCTATCTCCATCGGGTTTTCTGTTTCTTTCAATTGACTTCACTTACCTCGATCCTGAAATACTTGGTCTCCAAAGTAGGTGGTGCTGTTGCCTACTTATCTTGGAGATCTCCCAGTCCCCGTCTCCATACTTGGTGGAGCCTGGGGACAGGCTTCGCCTCAGCAGGTTTCGAGATGAACAAATTTTTTTTTTTTTTAATTTTAATTAAAAATTGTAAAAATAAATTCTCAGCAGTGTCCACTGTTGCCGTCGCCCACCATCGCCACAATCCAATCCTGCTGCCACTAGCCTCATTTGCCGGTTGCCTCTTGTCTCAGGGTCAAGAGCTTAGTATTGGGAAACTGGCTTTCGAATCAGGCAAGTAAAAAAGGGGGGGGAAATTCGGGAGGGAAGGGAATGGGGTTGAGGGGTGGAGGATAGGGTGAGGGCGAGGTGACGGGAGGTCACCGTCCCAATCTCGAGCCTCCTCCAGCCTCACAATCCTCCCAGATCTCTGCGCGCCTCCAATTCTGGTCTCTTGCGCATCCCCGATTTTAAATCGCTCCACCGTTGGTGGCCGTGCCTTCAACTGACGAGGCCCTGTGCTCTGGAATTCTCTCCCTAAGCCTCTCTAGCTCTCTTTGCTCCTTGATGACGCTCCTTAAAACTTAACTCTCATCTGCCCTGATATCTCCTGTGGCTCGGTGCCAAACTTTGTTTGATAACCCTCCTGTGAAGCGCCTTAGGACATGTTACTATGTTAAATGCGCTATAAAAATGCAAGTTGTTGTTGTTATTGGGTGAAAGGTTTTTTTTGTGCAAATCACACAAAAACAAACTGACTGAATTCGCCCCACAAACATCAACAATTGCACAATTTGTCGCATTTAAAGTTGAGGAGCAAAATACAGAACTGCTTTTGTTAACAGCAACATTGAAAAAACTAAAGCACTCTTCAGAAGACGGGGTTAAGTAAGTCTTCAGTCAACTTCCTATTTAAATGAAGCCGCCAAGCCCAGTGCACAGTGAATAGGGTAGCTCTCTCTCCCGCTCTGCTACAATGCAGCCCTTCCCATGATAAAACGCATGAATGAAACATTTGTATCACGCACGCACCAGACAAAACAAGTTCAGCCGCTGCCCGAGACAAGGGAAGTAACAGGTAGCTGCCCTGTGGCTCAACTGAAGTAAAACTCCTCTCAACACCCAAATCGTATCTCACAGTAGGAGTAAGCACAGCAAGAAAGACTTGCATTTCTACAGCGCCTTTCATAGAAACATAGAAGATAGGAGCAGGAGTAGGCCATTCGGCCCTTCGAGCCTGCTCCGCCATTCAATGAGATCATGGCTGATCATCCAAATTCAGTATCCTGTCCCTGCCTTCTCCCCATAGCCCTTGATCCCTTTAGCCTTAAGAAATATATCCAACTCCTTCTTGAATATATTTAATGAATTGGCCTCCACCGCCCTCTGTGGCAGAGAATTCCACAGGTTCACCACTCTCTGGGTGAAGAAATTCCTCCTCATTTCAGTCCTAAATGGCTTACCCCTTATCCTTAGACTGTGACCCCTGGTTCTGGACTCCCCGGCCATCAGAAACATCCTTCCTGCATCTAGTCTGTCCAGGCCTGACAGAATTTTATAGGTTTCGATGAGATCCCCTCTCAATCTTCTAAACTCCAGTGAGTATAAGCCCAATCGACCCAATCTCTCGTCATTCCTGCCATCCCAGGTATCAGCCTGGTGAATCTTCGCTGCACTCCTTCCATGGCAAGAATGTCCTTCCTCAGGTAAGGCGACCAAAACTGCACACAATACTCAAGGTGCGGTCTCACCAAGGCCCTGCATGACCACCGGACATCCCAAAGCGCTTTACAGCCAACAAAGTACTTTTTGAAGTGGAGTCACTGGTGTAATGTAGGAAACGCAGCAGCCAAGTTAAGTTGCGCACAGCAAGCTCCCACAAACAGCAATGTGATAACGGCCAGATAGTCTGTTTTAGTGAAATAACAACAGAATATGCTGGAAAAACTCAGCAGGCCAGGCAACATCCGTGGAGAGAAAAAGAGAGTCAACGTTTCGGGTCAAACCCTTTGTCAACCTGAAACGTTGACTCTATTTCTCTCTCCACGGATGTTGCCGGGCCTGCTGAGATTTTCCAGTATTTCCTGTTGTTATTTCGGATTTCCAGCATCTGCAGTATTTTGCTATCGTCTGTTTTAGTGATGTTGATTGAGGGATAAATATTGGCCCTGGACACCGGGGAGAACTCCCCTGCTCTTCTTCGAAATAGTGGCCGTGGGATCTTTTACATCCACCCGAGAGGGCAGACGGGGCCTCGGTTTAACGCCTCATCCGAAAGACGGCACCTCCGACGAGTGCTGCGCTGGGAGTGTCAGCCTAGATTTTGTGCTCAAGTCTCTGACTCACAGGCGAGGGTGTTACACACTGAGTCACGGCTCACACTGAGTCACGGCTGACAGAGGCCAGGGGGAGGGGTGGGAAAATATCAATAACAACCGTTTAGGATGAAGCCCTACCAACAAGTTTACCAAGCAATAAAAGTGTACAAAGGCTTTCTAAAAACATGCAAATGTGTGGTCGCTGAGTCCAAATAAACAATACTCAATGGCATCTCACTTGTATTCTACACTAAAGCCCTTCAGGAGCTTCCCAATAGCTCAGGCGGTACATTCACCACATAGCATAACACAAAGTCATTCTGATCAGGAAGGCCCTAGGGACTGTGATGTTCTAGATTATCTCAATCAACAACCTGCATTTATATAGTGCCTGTAATGTAGTACAAATGTCCCAAGGCGCTTCACAGGAGCGTTAAGAAGGAAGTGGGTGGAGCCCTACAACGATCCAGATTTAGGTGAAGGGGGGGGGGGGGGGGGACAAAAACGTCGGCTGTCCAGCGACACCTGGAAAGTGAACCTGTGGGAAAGAATGGGCTGAGCTCTGATGCCTCCCCAGGAGGAACTACCGCCAACACAACAGCTAGGCCCACAAAAGGCGGCACTTCGGAAAGGTAGCAAAGGGCCATCAGCGGCTGTAGACCTGGATGCCAAAATAAGTAAACGCTTTCACCACACAAGTGCCAGGCAATGACCATCCCCAACAAGCGAGACTTGACATTCAACGGCATTACCATCGCTGAATCCCCCACTATCAACATCCTGAGGGTTACCATTGATCAGAAACTGAACTGGACCAGCCATATAAATACTGTGGCTACAAGAGCAGGTCAGAGGCTGGGAATTCTGCGGCGAGTGTCTCACCTCCTGACTCCCCAAAGCCTTTCCACCATCTACAAGGCACAAGTCAGGAGTGTGATGGAATACTCTCCACTTGCCTGGATGAGTGCAACTCCAACAACACTCAAGAAGCTCGACACCATTCAGGATAAAGCAGCCCGCTTGATTGGCACTCCATCCACCACCTTCAACATTCACTGCCTCCACCACCGGCGTACCGTGGCTGCAGTGTGTACCATCTACAAGATGCACTGCAGCAACTCGCCAAAGCTCCTTCAACAGCACCTTCCAAACCCGCGACCTCTACCACTTAGAAGGACAAGGGCAGCAGACGCATGGGAACATCACCTACAAGTTCCCCTCCAAGCCACACACCATCCTGACTTGGACCTGTATCGCCGTTCCTTCACTGTCGCTGGGCCAAAATCCTGGAACTCCCTTCCTAACAGCACTGTGGGTGCACCTACACCATATGGACTGCAGCGGTTCAAGAAGGCGGCTCACCACCATCTTCTCAAGGGCAATTAGGGATGGGCACTAAATGCAGGCCTAGCCAGCCAGCGACGCCCACATCCCATCAATGAATTAAAAAAAAGTGGGGAGGCAAGAAAAGCTACAATAGGGGGGGAAAAAAACTTTGCAGACCTTGTGATTCTGTCACTAAAGTTCTGCGGATTTCACTGCGGGAACAATAATATTCCAACAATTACCAACTCCATACCTTCCATTTTTGTCCATAATGAACATGCCACAAGCAGACACAAAAGAGTCGAAGTTTAAGTACTGCTGGCATCAGCCACACACCAAAAAAACTGGTTTGTGGAAAACATCTCGCAGCAAAAGTCTATAAATAGTTCTGTCATTTTTAGTCTGGCCGAAGGCACCTGATGTTTTGCAGCAGTGCCGTTTTCCAGTACTTTATTTCTGAAAGAGCGGGCAGGTGTACGATTATATGCTGTAAAGCCACAAGATTTTGAAAACAAACCTAGCCCACTTGCAACCATGGCACAAGAGCTAGTAAATGCCGCCGAGCTGAGGCACCAAATACAAATCAGCCTCGACAGCAACTCCCTGTTCAAGGAAATTCGGAACGATTTCATACTTTGACAAACAGCTTTATGAATTTTAGCTTTCCACCCCTCTCCGCACGGTGCAGACTCCTGGTGGGATGCGTTACCATACTAAAGAAGCCAGCCTCCGTGTGCCAGGTGAGAACTTGGACAACAGGTTGGCGAGCTATTTAACTGTGGCAGGCATCACGCCCAATCCAGTTTTCGTCCAACGTCCACACACATGCTGTCCACACACATACTTTCCACCAGGGATCACTGCGTGGATTTCAGGTACAGGAACCCAAGCCAATTCTCCGCCCTCCTAACCAACCCAAGGGCATGGAGGCCAATTATAAAATACCCAAAGCCCTTCCAGCAAAGATTCGCTAATCCAGCACAGGAAAACAAGGACTGTCGAGCATGTGATTAAGTTCATTGAATAAACAAGTAAAGTCATGTCATGTCACAACATAAAAGAGCATGCCGACAACACGGAGGTCATGTTTCCTGAATTGAATTCTGCTGGTTCCTGGAAACACGAAGACCTAGTGGAGACAGCGAGGGCAAGGATGAGAGACAGACAGATCATGGACGAACTCTGTCCATTGGTACTGGCAGTTCTGATCCCAAAGCTGTTGGTTCAGCAGCTTGCAACACACAAAAATTCAGAAACTGGCATAAGAGCAGTCTTTGTGGCAAAGATCTCACCTTCTCCCAGGTACATTGCTGACACACACTCTCCCCTCGTCCCTAGGTGCCTTATGTAGATGAAATCCAAAGCTTTAAGGCTGAGAATATCTGCCCACCAGTCTTCGGATCAATTCCATCCCAAAAACCTGGCCAGGAAAATAAACTCGCTCTATTTAATTTTAATTTCCCTCCCAACAAAATGGCCTCTCAGTTCCATGTATTCTCAGAGTAGGGTCCTGTAGTTGGATTCCTGCGCAAAACAATCTCCACATTAGCTCATATTGTAATCTCCCGCATCTTGGACAGTAACATAAAACATCCTAAACTTCCATTTCCTTACTGATACACAACTGCGACAAATCACCTGGAACAAACTAAATGTGTAAACGACGTTCATGAAGAAATGTGGCATTTACAATGGAGGATCATTCTGTCAACCTCAAAAAGCCCCCGTCCAAACCCAGCCCTGGATACAAGGTTGTATGCGGTGTAGTTATCCCAAGCTCAGTGAGCGAGGGGTGCAGAGTTCCACCTACAAAATGTGAAAAAGGCACGCTCAGCAAGTGGCGACTCCAAATGCTGGCCAGATTAAGAATGTATCTTTGGAGATTTTATGAATGGACCTGCGAATTTACCAGCCCACATCACCACATTTGGAACACTCCAGACGGTCAAGAATTTTGAGAAGGGACACACCCCAATCTACATCGAAGGGGCTGAGGTGGAGAGGGTCAGCAGCTTCAAATTCCTGGGTGTATTCATTACGGAGGACTTAACGTGGTCCCATCACATCGACGTCGTAACCAAGAAGGCATGCCAACGCCTGTTCTTCCTCAGGAGACTGAAGAAATTTGGAATGGCCCCCCAGATTCTCACCATCGAGAGTATCCTGTCCGGCTGCATCACTACCTGGTATGGCAACTGCACCGCCACAGACCGCAAGGCTCTACAGATGGTGGTGAAAGCTGCACAACATACTATAGGAATTAAACTACCTGCTGTGCAGGATATCTACCCCGAGAGGTGCCGGGGGAAGGCCGTGAGAATCATCAAAGACGCGAGCCACCCCAGCCACAACCGCTTCGCCCTGCTCCCGTCCGGTAAGAGATACCGAAGCATACGGTCTCGTACCAGCAGGTTTCGAAACAGCTTCTACCCCCAGGCCATAAGACTCATGAACGAATAATTTATTATTATTACTGTTGTTTTATTTATTATTACTGTATTTCTATTAGTATTTTTATCATTGCTATGCCATATTTATTCCAATGTTGGGAGGACTTGTAAAAATCAACATTTCATTGTGCAGTACACACGTCTGCTGCATATATGACAAATAAAATTGAATTGAATTGACTATGCTGCCTCAGGTTTTTAAACATAGCTATCTTGGAACAAGTTACCAGGAGCATTTAAGTACCAGTTCCCCAAACACAGCCTGCTCAAATTTAAGCCATCCTTTCCTTTCCCAATTAAGCGGGGTTTAGCCTCACCAGTGCAATATTCTTTACCGCTATGTTGCGGCACTGTGATCTGCCTGTAGACGATGGGCTCAGACTCCAGAATGTTCTCGTCGTGGCGATATCTCGTTGGCTTCTCGCTGGGCGTCCCCCTGGACCGCGTCCCGTTCCTCCTCTCGAAAGTGTCTATCTCTTCAAACACAGCTGCTTTGTCAAAGAGCGCGAGGTTGCCTTCAAAATCAAAGTCTGTGTCAAGGATGACTTCGATTCCATCCCCGAAACATTCGTCGTCTTTATTTTTCATTGGTCCATTCTTCACTCCGTTTTTCTTTGGTGTTGCTTGATTAGGAATCTTGCTGCTCGAGGACCCTGATGGAGAAAAGATGGAGAACAAGGTTGAGATTGGTATATTGTAACATAGAAACATAGAAGATAGGAGCAGGAGTAGGCCATTCGGCCCCTCGAGCCTGTTCCGCCATTTAATGAGATCACGGCTGATCATCCAAATTCAGTACCCTGTCCCTGCCTTCTCTCCATACCCCTTGATCCCTTTAGCCTCAAGAAATATATCTAACTCCTTCTTGAATATATTTAATGAATTGGCCTCAACTGCCTTCTGTGGTAGAGAATTCCACAGGTTCACCACTCTCTGGGTGAAGAAATTCCTCCTCATCTCTGTCCTAAATGGCTTACCCCTTATCCTTAGACTGTGACCCCTGGTTCTGGACTCCCCCGCCATCGGGAACAGCCTTCAATGTACAAATACATTTCAATTCAATTTTTTATTTGTCATATATGCAGCAAACGTGTGTACTGCACAATGAAATGTTGATTATTACGATCCTCCCAACATTGGAATAAATATGGCATAGCAATGATAAAAATAATAATAGAAATACAGTAATAATAAATAAAACAACAGTAATAAATAATAATAAATTATTCGTTCATGAGTCTTATGGCCTGGGGGTAGAAGCATTTAAAAAGCTTCCAGGTTTCTCTCAACCTTACAAGGGTTTTGCCAGTTAATTCTGTATCGGTTGTGCCTTTGTAACTCAGCTATTAAGTATTCAATTGGGTAATTGCATCCCAAGAATAAGAGTAGTAAGAGCAGGAGTAGGCCATATGGCCAATGTTCCCTTTTTGTGCTGCGCGGCCCATTCAAAATTCCGCACATGCACAGTATTTGCCTTTAAAAGCCAGCGAGCCAGCTGTGCGGGAGCGCCAGACCGCTGCGTGGCTGCAAGGAACCAGCAATCCGGCCCGCCTGCCTGTTCCGCCATTCAAAATCATGAATGATCATCTACCTTAGCTCCACTTACCCGCCCTATCCCCATATCCATTGATTCCCTTATATTAAATATACAGCAGCTTGCAAAATTGCTAACGCCGAGTTCAAAATCGCTAACGCCGAGTTCAAAATCGCTAACGCCTAGTTCACAATCATGAATGGATTAGCATTTCTGTAACAGACATATAAATTAATCCAACTCTAAGCACCTCTACCATAGCAAATTTAACTCTTTACATTTAGTAATTCCCCCATTGCATGTACTCAGAAGCAATGGTGCTGGTAAGCCACATGGATTGAAAGGTTTAGCAAATCCACTTGGATTCCAAGATAGCCCAGAACCACCTGTGTCTTTGATCGGAGGCCCAGACTGATTGTTTGCTCACTGGCCACCAAACTGAACCAGACTTCACATCCGAATCCGGTGGTATTAAAAAGATGGCTGCCTATTACCTTGGCCTCCCATGGCTGCCTCATACCCAAGCTAACGATCCCTTTGCTCTGGTGATCACAGCCATTGTTCCACAGAGAAATGTGTGTATTTAAAAATACTGCTCAGTATCTGATGACACTGCTCACAAAAATGTAAATTTTAAAATATTAAACAGGATATTAAAAAGCTACCATGTTATCTGTGATTTGCATTTTGCTTGCTCACTACTAATGTTTTCTTTCTCATTTGGTTTGCAAGCCTTCGTTTACTTTTGTGCACCACGTCACGATCTTTCTTGATGGCTTTAATCTGTGGTTTACCTGCACAAAATTACATCTATCTTGGTATTTAACAACAACCTGCACATTTTCACTGATGCATCTTTCCCTCGATAGCAGCATCATTTGATTTAATCAGGTTGTTTTTTTTTTTTTACTTGCAACAGTTTACATGTCCACTGTACTTTAAGAAAGGGAGCGAATGAAGTTAGCAGAAGTCATGGGGATAGCAGCACAAAGTCAAGATAACAGGAAGGCCTGAGTCGGGAACATGAGCCCAGCTGGAAAGATGCTTATCGGGAGGGCGAGGGGCAGAAGCAGAACTTATATATGGGGAGTGCGAATGGATTGAGCAGGGCCTGAAAACTAGGAGGTGCGCTTGGCAGTGACAGGCAGCCATGTTGGAGCTAAGGGTTGTGAGGAAGCAGTGAAGTGTGGGCTGCAACGAGGCAATGGGGGGGGGGGTGTGAAGGAAATTTCAGAATCTGGGTCCGCTCGAAGATTTCAGGGACTGTAATGAGGCTGTTTGGTTACATAGAATGTACAGCCAAGAAAGAGGCCATTCGGTCCAACTGGTCCCTGCCTGTGTTTATGCGCTACATGGGCCTCCTCCCACCTCTCCATCTCACCATCAGCATATCCTGCTAATACTTTGCATCAGGCCGACAGTACAATTGCACTCTTGCCTGTGCACTGCGACGGAGGCTGGGTTGCTTGGTGACTTGTGGGACTTGTAGTACACTTGCGTGGCTCAGCAGATCCAGCCTCAATTGGGCAGGCTGTGCTGTGAAGTACCGAGGGGAGGGTGTACAGAAATTGGAGATGTTCACGAGGCTGGATAGGGTACGTCTGGTTGTGTATTAGGGTAGCAATTATTGGAGCAGTGGGGAGGTGAAACGGATAGGTGACTAAAATCGGAGAACAAGACTTTGTGTAATATAAATCACCGAGCAGAATAGGAACTAACCAATTAGAAAGAGGAAAGAAAAATGTAAACACAAACAGCAAGGTAGAAAAAAATTGACTGACAGCTCTACATAGACAAACTCAACCTACGTGACACACAAAAAAAATATTCTTCTTCAGTTGCTCCCTCGGCAGTGGCTAAGATGAGCAGTGGTTAAAGAGAGATCCTGCAGTAACACAGGTTGATTAAGGGGGGGGGGGCGCGGGAGGGGCATGGAGCATGCTGCTCTGAACCGACCATCTCCAGAACCTGCCCATAAATGGGCCATGTTCCAGACTCGGCGAAGGACACTGGGTCACACACACGCTTGTCGAACACCGAGTGCGTTTGTAGGGATCAGTCTTCAACTAAGTAGCTCTCTGAAGAATGCCGTGAGAGCTGGGGGAGGAGGAAGGGGTGCAATATGATGAATGATTCCAGGAACGTCCTGGTCAGATAAAGTCTCCAGCTAGTTATTTGGCACCACCACAAGTGAATTTCATATTATAAATAGTCACGACAGTCCTAACAAAATTCAAGCATGCCTTCCTGCTCTCGGGAGATAAAACATGCAGCGATGCCCGGAAGACACTTTCAATGATCACTGTGCTTCCAGAATCATACACGGCATAAATATTTTACTCAAACATTTTGCAATTTCTGCCCAACAAAAATGCGAATATTCTAAAAATAAAAGTATTTCAGTATATAATTGTGTCAGCTGTGGCTCAGTTGGCAGCGCTCTCGTCTGAGTCAGAAGGTTGTGGGATCAAGTTCCACTCCAGAGCTTTAATACCTAGGTTGAAACGTCAGTGCAGTGCTGAGGGAGCGCTGCACTGTCAGAAGTGCCAACTTTCAGATAAGACGTTAAACTGAGGCCCCGTCTGCCCTCTCGGGCGGATGTAAAAGATCCCATGCCACGGTTTCCAAGCAGAGCAGGGGAGTTCTCCCCGGTGTCCTGGGCCAATATTTCTCTCTCAAACGACGTCACTAAAAACAGATGATCTGATTGTGGGAGCTTGCTGTGCACAAATTGGCTGCCATCTATCCTACACTACAACAGTGACTACACTTCAAAAGTACTTCAGTGGCTGTAAAGAGCTTTGGGATGTCCTGAGGTTTTGAAAGGCACTATATATATGCAAGTCTTTCTTTCCCCAGGTATGCTTAGATACAATAGTTTAACTCCACTTTAAAATTGTAGACACTCTATTCTATACAGTTCTGAACCTCTTAAAATAGATCAGATTGCTGCAGTCTTCTGTGGTTTTTTTAAACTGCAAACACCAGTAAAATGCAGATACAGAAAACATTCATGGAACGAAATTGAGAACCGATTTCTTTCTATTTAATCCAATTATAACATTTTGAAACAGATACCTGGGTCTAATTTAAAGGATAATGACCCAATATTGGGGTTTAGACGGTATTTTATAAAATGCAGCTGTGTTTCAAGCTCATGATTGCGGCTCTCTCAGGCATCATTTGAAAGGGGTAAAGGCTTAAATATCACAACGACCTACAGATTTACTTTGCATAAAAATTATTATACAAGAAATTACTGAGTTACGCAGAAAAGCATGTTGTCGTTTTTGCCCCCTCACTGGGGAAAAAAAAATCAGCTGGTCTCATCGTTTGTTGTCATGCAAATCATTCATTGCCTTCTCTTATCTGGATTTTACTAAAGAACCGCTTCAGTCACAAAAATGAGATACAGATACCATTTCTTTTTATACAGGAAACTCTCGTTTAAACGGCACCTAAATATCCGGAATTCTCTATTAACCGGCAAAATTCTCACTCCGCAAACAGCACCTCAATAACCGGCAATGTTGCCGAGTCCGAGTCTCCCGCGGTGGCCGAGTTAGTCAGTGGGGGTAGTTCGCCAAACTGCCACTACTCGGTTTCTTGGCGCTGTCGGAAGTCGGAACGCCTCAATACCCCTGTAACAGGAGTCTGACTCTCCCGCGCTGCCGGTAGTCTCTTCTGATCCGCCATTTTACAGGGGTACTGTGTGTCTCCTACGCTGCTGGTAGTCATTGCATTGCATTACCCTCAACTGGCAGTACTGTACTTAATCAAGCATCTTCCACCATCCATTTAACACAACATTCTGTAGGTGAGTACCCAATTACTGTATACTGCACATTGCTTGATTTTTTTTTTTATTCTTTGTTAAAAATAGCCTCGGTAGATAACCCTCTCAGTCATCGGAATTTTTGATCAACCGGCAACACGCCGGTCCCGTCGGTGCCGGATACCAAAGAGTTTCCTGTAAAAAAGATGTTGTTGCGCATGGAACTGGGGGAAATGTCAGGAGATATGTGGCCCCTTTCTGCTGGCCAGCCTTCCACCCATCCCAACCTCCCACAATCATGCCAGCCAGCCCCCCGAGCACTTCCTGAGGAGACAGGCCACACGACGTCAGCAAGGACCTACAAAAACTACTGCAGCACCTACCCCGCACCCCCCAACAAATCCCCAGCTGCACAGGAACGTTCCCCAGCTCGGTCACACCGAGCACCGCTCACACTAATGTTTACAACTGCTCAACACTCTACGACCCTTACTGCAGTTACCTGCAAATCTTGTGAAACATGTCCTCTGTATGACAGCGTGCAAACATTTTGTATTAAAAAAAATTGAAGTTAAAAAGTTGTTTCTTGGCTTATTTAGCAGAATGGTACCAGCACACTCCAGGAGTTGCACCAGTACACCCTCGGAGTTGCACTTAAGTCAACGCACACTTTTAATTGTTTGTGCGATACTCTTAGCTCATCACCTCAAATTGCTCCCACCACGAGAGGCAGACCTGTAACCACCAGTACTTAAATCCAGTGATCTACAGTTCAAAGGGCTCGCTCAAAACTAAATTTGGAAGGTCAACTGTAATTGTGCTGCTGTGAACATTTCGGAGCTCTCATGGGCAGATGAAAAATTCAAAAGTCCATCATTATGCTTTAATGAAATACAGGTGACAACTTTGAGGGCCACAGGAGGAGGAAAATTTACCATACCACCAAATTTTAACAAAGGTTTTTGATTTTTTTTTCTAGTAATAGCCAATTTTATCTTTGTCATGCATAACAGAATAGACTGCGCTTAATTTTTCCACCAGTTCCTCCCTTCCACAGAATTTTTAATCCCTCATCGGTTTCTGACGCAAGTCACAATACTGAAATACTCCAACAGAACAGGTTTCATCCTTCACCATTTTACATGCTGGGTTTGGTTGACAGCTACCAATCTACTGCAGCTCTGACTTGCAACCAGATATTGTACAAAGCACCAAAGACCTGGGTCCACTGAACATTCACAAAGCCGTGTGTTTTGATATTCAAATAGTAATCGCCAGTCTTTGCCCCGCAAGACATTGTCGCCAACTTCCACTGCCTTTGATGCCGTTGTACTGGTTGGTTGTGAATTAAATGTCTCTATTTCACGATTGCAAGCCAACAACGCAACATTAACAAAGGCCCAAACACACCATGTTCCAGCACAAAGGAAACTACTCTGAAATGCAGCTTAGAAAGTCTATAGAAAAAGAGCTCTGTTGAAACCACCAAGCCCAAATGTCTTGTTAACTTCACAGAGTTCAATGGAGCTTGGAAGATTACAGACTGCAGCGCAATACAGGAAATGTCATTACAGTAAAATAAACTTCAATGAGATGTTGGGGTAATGATTTTTAATGAGATTCCTAGACATTTAATATAACAAAACAAACAAGTTGCACAACTGACCTTGTTTCGACTCCTGCACTTGTTCACATCAGTGTACTCTAAATCTATTCTTCATGGGGGGTCACTGCAAATACTGACGCAATCCCACTGGCCTCTTACAAATACTGAGACTCTCAGGAACCCCTGCCCCAACTTGCAAAAAGTAAAGGTGCCAGCTATCTAAAGCAAAGCAGTGCAATCATTGCAGAAAACATTTTTAATTAGTATGCAGCAACCGAAACCCTGTGCCAGTACATCAACAGAAAGAAAATATACAGTACAGAATTCGAGGCATGGCATGCATGGCACAAGCCAGCTACTGTGGTTTATGCTGTTCAATCCAGTTTCCTCGGGCCATCAGCAGTGTGTTCGACTAGAGCGGGGCTGAAATCTGACTGACTTCACAAAATCATAGAATTGTAGAAATTTACGGCACAGGAGAAAACCATTAGGCCCATCGTGTCCGTGCCGGCCGACAAAGAGCTCTCCAGCCTAATCCCACTTTCCAGCTCTTGGTCCGTAGCCCTGTAGGTTACGGCACTTCAAGTGCATATCCAAGTACTTTTTAAATGTGATGAGGGTTTCTGCCTCTACCACCCTTTCCGGCAGTGAGTTCCAGACCCCCACCACCCTCTGGGTGAAAAAAGTTCTCCTCAACTCCCCTCTAATCCTTCTACCAATTACATTAAATCTATGCCCCCTGGTTATTGACCTCTCTGCTAAAGGAAATAGGTCCTTCCTATCCACTCTATCTAAACCCCTCATAATTTACACACCTCAATCAAGTCTCCCCTCAGTCTCCTCTGTTCCAAAGAAAACAACCCCAGCCTATCCAATCTTTCCTCATAGCTAAAATTCTCCAGTCCTGGCAACATCCGCGTAAATCTCCTCTGTACCCTCTCTAGTGCAATCACATCTTTCCTGTAATTAATCCGGTTAAAAACTCCAGGATCCACTCGCAAGATCTGATGGGGCCTATTCCACTTCGAATACTCAATTCTCAGCATATGTGGCTTTGAGCCCAAGATCAGCCATGATCTTATCGAATAGCGGAGCAGGCTCGAGGGGCCAAGTGGCCTATTCCTGCTCCTATTTCTTACGTGATTAAAAAAAACAAGAATACAGCACATTTAGTGACATCAAGGCGTTGGAGAGAAAGATAGGGAGAGCAGAAAAGAAAAATAATGTAGCAGTTTAACAAATCAGCACACAAGAGTTGCTTTAGCCTAAATTTGAGGACAGCCCTCAAACAAGCACGGTGAGGATTGTGGCACTTAGCAAAAAGGTTAGAGTAACCATGGCAGAGTAATGTCATGTAGCTCAAGGCACTGTCTTTATTGGGGTGTTTTTTGAAGTTGGATTCCAGGAGCCCAGCGTCACCAAGCCAGCTACTGCAGTTTATGCTGTTACATCCAGAGACCACCAGCAGTCTCGTAGACACAGGTAAAACTCAGTCCGTCACTGATCTATGCAAAATGGATTTAACAGGATACTCGCCTCTCTGTCACCAAGCTCCAAGAACCAGACTTAAAAGACCAATAAGAATGGGCCCTTCTGACAACTTACAAGATGCGGTGAGGATGTTTCCACTGATGGGTGAGACTAGAACTAGGGGGCATAATCTTAGAATTAGGGGCTGCCCTTTCAAAACTGAGATGAGGAGACACTTCTTCACTCAGAGGGTAGTAAATCTATGGAATTTGCTGCCCCAGAGAGCTGTGGAAGCTGCAACATTAAATAAATTTAAATCGGAGATAGACAGTTTCCTAGCAGATAAGGGAATTAGGGGTTACGGGGAGCGGGCAGGGAAGTGGACGTGAGTCTAGATTTGCATCAGCCATGATCCTATTGAATGGCGGAGCAGGCCCGAGGGGCCGTATGGCCTACTCCTGCTCCTACTTATGTTCTTATAAACCTACCCTAAGTTGCTCATAGGATAAAAACCAACAACTTGCATTCGTAGAAAAACATTTCAAGACGCTTCATACAGGTGCAATCTGAAAATAAAATGGACCCGGACCCAAAGGAGGAGATGTTAGGAGGGATGACCAAAAGCTTGGTTGAAGAGGTGGGATTTAACGAGTGTCTTAAAAGGATGAGAGGGAGGTGGAGGTGTTCAGGGAGGTAATCTCAGCCAACAAGCATTCAGATAAATCATGGGCCTCATCTTCCAATTAGGCACTTTACAGCCTTCCGGACTCGATATCGAGTTCAACAATTTCAGATCATAACCTCGGCCCCTATTACATTTTTACTTATTTTTTATCCACACCTTTGTTTTGGCCCTCTCCCCTTTTTTCTCTCTCCCACATGGCAGCTGTCTCCCATTCTGCCAGCGCATTTCACACCTAATCTAGAGCCGTCTTTTGTCTCCGCTAGTCCTATCACCATCTCGTCTGGTTTTGAATACCTCTTAATGTCTCTTCACTTCTCTTTTGTTCTGTCCCAGCCTCCAAACTGGCCTTTTAATCTGTTTCACTTCCTGTGTTTTTTCAGTCTTGACAAAGGGTTTCGACCTGAAACGTTAACTCGGTTTCTCTCTCCACGGATGTTGCCTGGCCTGCTGAGTTTTTCCAGCATTTTCTGTTGTTATTTCGGATTGCCAGCATCTGCAGTATTTTGCTATTGTTCAGATAAATCATCTTGGACTAAAAGATGCTGTGTCACAAAAGTTTATTTACGCCAAATGAGAGCAGAGAACGAACTATTTCACTCAATGCCACAAGCCTGTGCGCTCAGGTGCTTTGTGAGGATAGTAGCACACTTGCAGACAGCTGTAAAATGCCAAAAGCAGCCCTGGTTTGTTTTTAACATCATTTGGCAAATCTGGCGATTCATTCGCCTTCCCCCCCCCCCATCTTTGAATGGAGTCACAGAACATTCAAACTGGAGTCCCAACTCGCACTGGGAAGTTGTATTTTGACACTAAGTGCGAAGATGATTTTCAAGTTGGCAATTAGTCATGTTTGGAAAGCAGCAGCTTGTGACATAATGGGAAGAATCAAGGCACCCTCTGTTTGATTAATAACCATTAAAACTGGAATAAATTTCTCTCAGGAATTCAATTTACCCAACTGTTGGCCAGTTTATCCAACTTGCGAAGATCTTAGTCACTAAAGTTACTGTTTTCATGAGCAAAACAAACTGGATCTTTGACTGTCACTCACTGCTTAACAGGACATACCCACACACAAGACAAATTACTCTTATTGTTGTGGCAAATCCCAACCAGCGCTACGGAATGCACGGCCTTCCTTTCGACCATTTGCGCTCAAGCAGTGCCAACATTCATTCAAGTGCAGTCATTATTTTGATCGAGAGAAGATCAGTGCAGCACACCGCTGCGTTTGATGGCAAAGCTCACCAAACTAGCTGTACTTTTCATGATTTACAGTGTTGGTTTGTAATCGTCAATAGTTTAGTGTTTGACAAGGCTAAAAGATACTGATGGGAGTCTCCACAAAAAAGCACAACCAGCTCCCTGGAACATATTTTGCACGATTAGCTCTTCCACTGCTTAAATCTCAGATGACCAAGTGGTGAGAAGAGAGTCAGCTTTAGCAATGGAACCATCAATGGAAGCTACAAACATGGCAAAATTAGACTGCCCTCGACTCAGCCCCACAAAGATGCTTGCTCATGCCAGCATATGGCATCCATGGGTGACAAGCTGAAGTGGCCATTCCTTACGTGCGAGCCCAGAGAGCGACTGTCAGTGGGTGATTTGATCAGCATGCCAAGACTTGCCTTCATACAGTACCTCATCAGGGGTCAGCAACACCCCAAAGCACTTCATATGCAATGAATCGCTTTGTTACTTGTATGGAAACGAGACAGCCAATTTGAGCATGACAAGATACTACAGGAAACTTTGGTTTATCTGGAGGTTGTATGTCCGGAATACTCGATCTAACGGCAAAAATCAGGAGCCGTTTTCTGTAAGTTTTTTTTAGATCTCGTTCTTTTTTTTTCCCCCCAGTCAGCCACTGCAAGGTCTGTAGCTATAGCAACAGCTTCAGCTAGAGACGCTTGCAGCTGCAGACGACTCTTTAGAAGCTGTTGCTAAGCAAGTGTTTGTTGTCAGATATGGAGATGAAAACCTCCGTATGCTTCAACATTAACTTTGTATTTCCGGCAGTTTTGATAGATCGGCAACACGTCGGTGCCGGATATCACAAAGTTTCCTGTACCAACAAAAATTGGATGAATGATCAGCTAACAGGTGCTGGTTGAGGGAGGACGAGCTCTTTGGATACCGTCACAGGATCTTCAACATCCATCTGACAGGCAGGCGAGGCCTCAGTTTAATGTCTTTCCACGTTAAAACTCACATATCTCAAGGATGTCACCGCAACAGTGCAGCACTCCCTCATCATGGCACGGGATTGTCAATCTGCCTTGTGCCCTGGAGTTGAACTGGAGCCCATAATCTTCTGATTGAGAGGCAAAGGTGTAACCAACTGAGGAAAGCTAGCACAAGCTTAGTGAAGGCACAAGAGCAGGACATAAGTAGCATGCTGAAGCCACAAGTGGATCACAGAAATTATGCTAGGAATATGGAGGTTGGGGGGTACAGGGAGTTGGACCATTTATATTTGGAACTGCATGTTGTCATTGGGAGTCTGCAGTGTTCCGACTATGCCATCCTTGATGTTAATAGAGCATCTGAAACCATTTAAAGAACACATGTTCACCAGCACTTAACCCAACAGAGTTTATGGCAGTGATAGATTTCCTAAGTGCACAATGCTGGCTCCAAAGCCTGCTACGATATATTGAATGTTTACGATTTCCTTGGTTGACAACAGATACTGTTACTCCATTCCTAATATCAAGGATCTTACTCAAGTCTCTAACGTACACGCACAAATCGAGTTATTTAATGCCACACAATGTCCTTGAAATGGAAACATGTCAGGGAGAGTGTGTGTGCAAATGGGCAAGCGCCCAGAACTGTGGCAAATATTAGCATTTATGGTGCTGTTACAGACAGTGTGATATACAAGAATAGCTTGCTATTAGAGGTTTAGAAAAAAGTAGAAAACATTTGGTGCTTTGTTCTATCCTGGCTATTTTTAAAAGAGGTGTCTAAAAAAAAGTGTGATTTTCCCCCCCGCCCATAACCTCTATTCATCTGCATTAGTAAGAATTTTATGACTGCAATCTAATCAGTGTCATAAAAACAAAAGTTACTTCAGAGCTTTAAAACGTGCCTAAACTTTTGATTAAACTGTAATCAAAGAATAATATACTTACGCACAAAGTTCAGTTCAAGACTTTTGCTTTAGGGTCATTAATGCAATTAAATTACATATCATTTATCAAATTACCTTCCTGAATTTTCTCCTCTTTTCCTGAAGGTGCTAATCGTACTGTGGTACAGGAAATTCTCGATTTACTGGCACCTAAATAACCGGAAATCTCTGTTAACTGGCAAAATTCAGGAGTAGGTTCAGGTAAGTTTTACTTCATATTTGTAATGTATACAACATTGAAGGAACTACTTTGTTTTGCGGATGTACATCCTTAGTTGCGAGCGTATATAACAGATGCGTATTGATTTGTATAGTCAGTGCCGAAGTTCCAGTTACCCAGTAAAGATCACTTGAAGTTACTCTCAGTCTCTGCTGCTTTATTATTTTATGTAGTTGTGTATAGCGGTACAAAAACAACAATATTAGTGGCCGTTCCTGGATCTGTGGCCGTGTAACCGGGGTTCCTGCACCTGTTGCTATGCAACAGGGACGCCTGGATCTGTGGCTGTGTACAGGGCTCTCGTACCTTTTACTATACCTCTCTGTAATCCGGACTTTTTGATAAACTGGCACCATGCCAATCCAGTCGGTGCCGGATAAAAAAAAGAGTTTCCTGCACAGTGCTACCAGTGTCACGTGGTCTCCGGGTACTCCACTCCCAAGTGGTCATCTCTCGTGTGATGCTAGACAGCGGCCATTTTATCACATGGGATCATAATAGCCGAACCTGATTATGTTCTGACTTGACATCCAAAGAAAGAAACAAAGAACTTTGATTTATATAGCGCCTTTCACAACCACAGGACATCCCAAAAGCCCTTTACAGCCAATGAAGTACTTTTTGAAGTGTAGTCAAATTGCACACAGTAAGCTCCCACAAACAGCAACATGATAATGACCAGATCATCTGGGGTTTTTTTTGAAGTGATGTTGACGGAGGGATAAACATTGGCTAGGACACTGGGGATAACTCCCCTGCTCTTCTTCGAAATAGTGCCGTAGGATCTTTTACGTCCACCTGAGGGGGCAGACGGGGCCGCGGTTTAATGTCTCACCCGAAAGATGGCACCTCAGTCAGTGCAGCACTGGAATGGCAGCTTCGTTTATGTGCAAGTCTCTGGAGTGGGACTTGAACCCACAACCCTCTGATTCAGAGGTAAGAGTGCCTCCCACCGAGCCATGACTGACGCACGGACACATTCCAGCAGGAGTCATCGAATAATAATCTGGAAAAGGCAGTGTGTCCATTTTGCTCCTCTGTAGTGCAGAAACACTGAGGCTAACTGTAGCACTTCTGCCACCCTACTTGAGATCAGCTAACCCAGAACCAAACTTGGGGTCTTCTGTTCTCCATAGTTCAGTAAGCAGGGACATATATATTGTAAAAACCTGTCTAAATTAATACAGTCTTAAAAACACACAATCAGCACTACAAGAACCTATATTGACTTGTAAATAGTGAAGCAATCTGACAGGACGCACGCGCACACACACGTGCGAGTTCTCAGCAGGTTTCCTGGGTAGAGTTGTCTACAAGAAATAGAACATAGCTTTGGTCACGTTAAGACAGTAGTAGCAAAGATGGCACTAAAGGGCAACAGTTGGAAGCAAAACCTTAATCCTTTGAGAACTGAATTCTTCTGTAGCTTTTACATACAATATAAGCAACACTCTTAAGTGGGTGACTTTAATTATTTTTTTAATTTTAAACCATTAAACATTCTTCTATGTTTGACTGATGCACCCTCTGTCAAGTTGTCTCGCAGTCTAGACACAAAAGGCATCAAGGGGTATGGGGAGAGAGCGGGAATATGGTATTGAGATAGAGGATCAGCCATGATCATATTGAATGGCGGAGCAGGCTCGAAGGGCCGAATGGCCTACTCCTGCTCCTATTTTTCTATGTTTCTATGTCACTTTGCACCCTCCAGAGAATAGAACGACAGGAAACTGTGTGTTATCCGGAGGCTAAATGTCCGGCAAACTCGAGCCACCGGCAAAAATCAGGAGCCGTTTCTTTTCGTTGCTTTTTTTCCTCAACAGTCAAGCTCTGCAAGGTCTGTAGCTAAGCAACAGCTTCAGCTAGAGACGCTACAGAGACGCTTGCCGACTGTTTAGAAGCTGTTGCTAAGCAACAGGGTTTGTTGATTCACACGGAGCTGAAAATCTCCGTATGTTTCAACATTAACGCTGGCGTGTCCGGCAGTTTTGAGGGAACGGCAACAGCTCGGTCCAGTCGGTGCCGGATAGCACAAAGTTTCCTGTACTTGGCAGATGACTTGAACTTGTAGAATAGGAAGCTGCCACGAAATGGCACTGAAGATGTAGTGTGTGAAATACAGGCAATGACACCCCCGTCATATCGCAGGCTGACCTTGGCTACAAATTGCCACCGACCCACCACTTCACATGGACAAAGCTCCATTCCCCCGACTGTTTGGGCAGAACACGTGGAAGGACCAGTTTTTCTTACATCATCGAAAAGACAGTAAGTTTATCAAGTGCCCGACAGAGCGTCTGAACAACTTTACACCACCTGTCTCTGGAATTGTGCGGCCAGTTTCTTGTCCGTGCTCACACAAAACCACTTTGCAGCGACACACAAGTGGCATAATAACTGCGGCCCAAGTTAATCCATTTCAGAATGCAAACAACCGTGGCAATTGAACGTCTGATAGTGACAGTTTGCCTACGGAGACAACTTCTATGCATCAAGGACAACATAAGAAAATGAGAAATAGGAGCAGGAATAGGCCACTTGGCCCCTCGAGCCTGCTCCGCCATTCTCTAAGATCATGGCTGATCTTGGGCTCAAAGCCACTTTCCCGCCCGCTCCCCATAACCTTTCACTCCCTTATCTTGCAAAAATCTGTCTATCTCCACCTTAAATGTATTTAATGACCCAGCCTCCACGGCTCTCTGCCGCAGAGAATTCCACAGATTTACGACCCTCAGAAGAAATTCTACCTCATCTCAGTTCTAAGGGCGACCCTTTATTCTGAAACTCTGCCCCCAAGTTCTAGATTTCCCCACGAGGGGAAGCATCCTCTCTGCATCTACCCTGTCGAGCCCCCTCAGTATCTTATATGTTTCAATAAGATCACCTCTCATTCTTCTAAATTCCAATGAGTATAGGCCCAGCCTGCTCAGCCTTTCCTCATAAATCAACCCCTTCATCTCTGGAATTAATCTAGTGAATTGTCTCTGAACTGCCTCCAATGCAAGTATATCCTTCCTTAAATAAGGAGACCAAAACTGTACGCAGTACTCCAGGTGTGGTCTCACCAACGCCCTGTACAGTTGTAGCAGGACTTCCCTGCTTTTATACTCCAACCCCTTTGAAATAAAGACCAACATTACATTTGCCTTTTTGATTACTTGCTGTACTTGCATGCTAACTTTTTGTGTTTCATGCACAAGGATCCCCAGGTCCCTCTGAACTGTAGCATTTTGTAATCTCTCTCCATTTAAATAATAATTTGCTTTTTTATTTTTCCTGCCAAGTGTATAACTTCGCATTTTCCCACATTATACTCCAACTGCCAAATGTTTGCCCATTCACTTAACCTGTCTATATCCCTTTGCCGGATCTGAGAGTCCTCTGCATAACATAGTTGTGTTGTTGCAGATGCACAATATTAAATTAAATACAAGAACTTTCCACAAAGAAACAACTTTGATGCAGGAACCAGGCAACGTACAGTGCCAATTTAAAAAAAATTTAAATCACAATTCTCTGAACTATTTTTTTTGATGGGGTTGTTGGGAGGAGTGCAGAAGAACAACTGAGGAGAGGAAAACAGAGCTAAATGGCAATCAAACTGAATCACAATTCTGCCTCTTCAATTATCTTTCAGTAGGTGCGATAGGTAATGTTACCAAAGTGTAAAAAAGGAAAAATATTAGTGCAGCTAAGTGTCAATGAAGCCGGTTTTTCAAGTTCCCTAAAACACTTATACCAAAACAATGACCTGCATCTGAAAACTGCTTTGTAAATTGCACCTATACGGTGCACCAAAATAACTTTTGTAAAAAAAAAAGTACAACCAAATTTGGTCAGTCGGTGATTCAATGGAATAGTATTGGTTAAATTGCATAGCAATGCAACCAGCGACATGGTCCATAAATTTAAACAAAGCATTCATTCACTATTTTTAGCAGTCACAGAACAATAAAAGGCAGAAATAAAGTCAATGGAACCACCTTGGGTTTTCCTAGAGGCACGATGCATATTTTGCCAGTACAATACACACGAACCCGTTAGTAACTTCCATTAATTTGTATTACACCTTTGTTGTTCCTCAAAAAAATTCAGACAGCAATAATAAACTGCACTTGACAACTTCAAACATGCCAAGAGCAGCATTGCCTTCATAGTGGTTAGCACTGTTGCCTCACAGCGCCAGGGACCCGGGTTCGAATCCGGCCTCGGGTGACTTTCTGTGTGGAGTTTGCACATTCTCCCCGTGTTTGCGTGGGTTTCCTCCGGGTGCTCCGGTTTCCTCCCACAGTCCAAAAATGTGCGGGTTAGGTTGATTGGCTATGATAAATTGACCCTTAGTGTTAGGGGGATTAAATACGTGGGGTTACGGGGATAGGGCTTGGGATATGTGTTGGTGTAGGGGTTACAGGGATCGGGTGGGATATGTGTCGGTGCAGGCTCGATGGGCCGAAATGGCCTCTATCTGCACTGTGGGGTTTCTGTGATTCTGTGATTTAGGTTGTGACTTTCTGGCACGAGCACGATTGGCCTCCTTCTGTGCTGTGCCATTCTACGATTTTCCTTCCATTGACTTTTCACAATGTTGGCTAGAGTCAAGACCGGTTAATCCGAAATACGAAAGCTTCCCCACACATTTCAAAATAGACTTCTGCAAAATGTGTGTTCTGCAGATTTCTATAAATGAAATATCTGTAGTTGTTGTGAGCTGGAAGGGCGGTGGAAGCAGTGTGATTCAATCGCAACTTTCAAAAGGGAAATACTTGAAGGGAATTTTTTTTCTTTTTTTTAAAAACAGGGTTATGGGGAAAGAGCAGTGGAGCGGGACTAATTGGATCGCTCTTTCAGCGAGCCGGCACAGGCACGATGGGCCGAATGGCCTCCTCCTGTGCTGTATCATTCTATGAAATAGTGTAATAAAAAAAACATACGCAAAGCAAATGAACATACAGAAGCTCAGAGGACTCTGGGAACACGAATAAAATCATTCTTTTTCTGCTATCCGAGCGAGTAAATGTGCGATGTGGTCTAGGCTGCATAGGCTAGAAGGTTCCAGGTTTCAAAGTTGGTGCGGATGCTATTGAGCTGCTTTTCGACTGGGCTAAGTCCCGCCATGGTGAGGGCACCAAAGCAAACACCAAAGTAAACTCGGCAGGTTCGCTACGGTCGGGAAGACTTGTTCTTGCTCGCGAGTCCCCCAGCCACTGCCCAAATCCAACGCGTTTACTTTGGTGCCGTCGCCGTGGAGCGAGACCCGCGTATCTGGAGCCGACGGCACTAACAAAGTACAGGAAACTTTGTGCTATCCGGCACCGACGGGACCGAGCTGTTGACGTCCCATCAAAACTGCCGGACAAACCAGCGCTAATGTTGAAACATACGGAGATTTTGAGCTCCGTATCTGGCAACAAACCCTGTTGCAACAGCTTCTAAACAGTCGGCCGTACCTTGCAAGCGTCTCTGTAGCTTAGCAACAGCTTCAGCGAGACCTTGCAGAGCCTGACTGGTGGAAAAAAAAGCAACGAAAAGAAAAAAAAACTAACGAAACGGCTCCTGATTTTTGCCGGTGGCTCGAGCATTCCGGACAGTTAACCTCCGGATAAACCAAAGTTTCCTGTAAGTAGTATGGCAATGGAAACTCCAACTGATCTCGGTTAGGGTGCTGCAATTGTCCTCAGTGAACCTGGGCTGGGGAGGTGAGGATAATCTCCAGCATGAGCAAGAGCCTTCAGAAGAGGTGGAGTCAGGGGACTGGCTGGAGCAAGAGTGTTTCTTGCCATGGTAATGCTGCCAGTCTCAAATGACAGCGCAAAATGGTCGAGGCAACAGAACTACAAGACAGAATGCTCTTAAAAAGAATTAAACTTGCATTTTCACACCTTCTCAAATAACGTAGCGTCTACATAGGTTTTAAGGAGCGTCTTAAAGTGCACTATCTGACCAAGCTTTTGGTTATCTGCCCTAATATCGCCTTACGTGGCTCGGTGTCAAATTTTGTTTGATAACGCTCCTGTGAAGCACCTTGGGACGTTTTATGATGTTAAAGGCACTATGCAAATACAAGTTGTGGTTGTGTTGAACACCCATTTTCCAGTAAACTTACTGATGCACTGGAGATGGCCATGGATTTCCCAGTTTCCACACATCTGGTGTCAACCTTGACTCTGTTACCACTCTCACCTCTCAGAAGTAAGTCAGAAGTCTCCAGCCTCACCCTAGAAAGCTGACATCGGTCGTCGCTTCAGTGAGGGAGTGCTGCACTGTCAAGGGTGCTGTCTTTTGGCTGAGACATTAAACCGCGGCGCTGTCTGCTCTCAGATGGATGCGCAAGGTCCCATAGCACTATTCAAAGAAAAGCAGGGGAGTTCTCCCAGTGTCCTGGCCAACATGGATTCCACAACAACACCACCAACAGATAAATCTCCCAATAGGGAGTTCAGGAGAAACTTTTTTACCCAGAGAGAGGCGAGAACGTGGAACTCGCTACCACAGGGAGTGGTTGAAGCGAATAGCACAGATGCATTTAAGGGGAAGCTAGATAAACACACGAGGGAGAAAGGAATAGCAGGATATCCTGATATAGGGTTGGATGAATTAAGGTGGGAGGAGGCTCGTGTGGAGCATGAACACCAGCATGGACCAGTTGGGCTGAATGGCCCATTTCTGTGCTGTAAACTCTATGTAATAATCTGGCCTGTTAACTCAGTGCTGTGTGTGGGACCTTGCTGCCCACCCTTCCCTATATTACAACAGTGACCACATTTCAAAAGTAATTCAATGGCTGTGAAGCGCTTTCGGATGTTTTGAGGACGTACAAGGCTAACTTTTCCTGTAGATAGCCTAAGTATCAATCTTTCAGCTGCTGATCGACCAGATGCGCGTTTCCAACCTCTAATTTTTTTTTTTAATTTTGCAGCCATTTGAACCTACATTACAGGCAAATCGGGCATCGCGAATAAAAACAATACAATTATCAACCACGCAATGTTGGGCAAGAAACCCAAATGAGCAGCAGATTTTAAATTACAGCTTATAGGTTGCACTAACAAACCACAAAAAAAACAAAACTCGAATTGTGGGAACAAATTCACTTGATCATTTCAGGTGACCTAAATAGAAACCAGAAAACAGATTAATAAGTGGTCAAAATCTACGTCTAGATTGCCTTCCCGCCGTGTAGGCGGCACAGATTTCCCACAGATATGCCACTTTATGGTTAAAATTATCTTTTCGAATCTTTCTCATGCATTAAGTGCACACAGCGGGTCACGCAACCTGAGCAGTACACAAACACACGACCTTTGGAAAAAAAAAACTAAGTGGGTTCACCCTGCAAGTCTTGGCAATCAACGGCCTCAACAGGACAGTGAGCAGCTTAACATGAGCCCGGCATTTTACTCGACATGAAAGAAAATAATTCCTTATTTATTTAAAAAAAAGTAAACAGCACTTCTAGTATTTATACTTCTAATTATATTCTCGCAAAACGATGAATGCTCCTTCCCAATATGAGCTGAACCCAGGCGCCCGTAGCGTGATAAATTAAATGAAAGAGCTGCATGAAACCCATTGTTACATAACTTTCTTTACTATTTGCTGTTTATTGATTTTTGTCACACAAGTATTATAAAGTGGAACTTTGGACTTCATTTAGCACGCTATGGGACTTTGAGGTTAGCAGCAATAATTCTAGTTTAGCCAGAGATCCTGAGTGAAAGACTGCGTGCAACTGCAAGTTTTTACAACTTGCAAAATCAACAAAGGAGCGAGCCCGCCTGGCTTAGCAAATGAAACCAGCAGAATCAGTAGCTGGGAGCACTCGAGAGTACAATGCTGACTGAATGTCAAATTGGAGGACATATACAATGAGAGAAAAAAAAACTCTTCCAGGTGAACAACTGGTGGATTTGAGCTGCATGTTTTCTTTTAAAACTGGGACATGAAGAGCAGGAAAGGAGCAGTATTCAAGCTTTTTTTACTTTTGTGAGCTGCTTAGGTGCTTCACGAGTCATATTCATTTGCAGCCTTCAACTGCCTTGGCCCCAAGCTCTGAGATTCCCTCCCGAAACCGCTCCGCTTCTCTCTCCTCTTTTTAAGTTACTCCTTAAAACCTACTGCTTTGACCAAGTTTTTGGTCACCTGTCCTACTATCTCGCATGGCTCGGTGTCACATTTTGTCCGAGTGCTTCTTGGGACGTTTTACTACAGGAAACTTTCTGGTATCCGGCACTGACGGGACCGAGCTGGTGCCGGTCGATCAAAACTGCCGGAGAAACCAGCACTAATGTTAAAACATATGGCGCTTCTGAGCTCCGTATCTAGCAACAAACCCTGTTGCTTAGCAACAGCTTTAAAACAGTCGACGCAGCTTGCAAGCATCTCTGTAGTTAAGCAACAGCTTCAGCTAGACGCTTGCAGAGCCAGGAATGGAGAAAAAAAGCAACGAAAAGTTTTTAAAAAAGTTATCTGAACCGACTCCTGAATTTTGCCGGTGGATAGAGCATTCCGGAGATTTAACCTCCGTTTAAATGAAAGTTTCCTGTATGTTAAAGGCAGTACATAAATGCACGTTGTTGCTGCATTTATCTCAAGGTGCTAATATTTACAGTACCAAATGTTCTAATTGAGGTGTCCACACCAGGAACAGCCCATTTCAAACCCCCAGACCCAAAATATTCGAAGGCAAACCAGTGAGTAAGAAGCAGAAAATAAATAGAACCACGTTGTTTTGGTTACAAAAGATCGTTTGGCAGGGGTCACAACAGGCCCAAGTTTCAACAATCCTGCACATTCGCCCGAGTCAGAAGGCTGTGGGCTCAAGTTCCACCCCAGAGACTTGAGCACAAAAATCTCGGCTGACACTCCAGGTGCAGGACTGAGGGAGCGCCGCACTGTTAGAGGTACCAGCTTTCAGACGAGACGTTAAACCAAGTTGCTCTCTTGGGTGAACGTAAAAGATCCCGCGGCACTGTTGCGAAATGGAGCAGGGGAGTTCTCGCCAATATTTATCCCTCAACCAACATCACTAAAAAAAATCATCTGGGTCATTATCACATTGCTGATTGTGGGAGCTTGCTGTGTGCAAATTAGCTGCTGCGTTTCCTACATTACAACAGTGATTACACTTTAAAAGTACTTCATTGGCTGTAATACACTTTGGGACGTCTGGTGGTCGTGAAAGGTGCTGTAGAAATGCCAGTCTTTCTTTCTTTAACCCTTACTTGACTTCCATTGGCATTTAGATGCCAGTTATACAACCACAACAATAGGGTTACTTTTTGCTTATGAAATGTACAAGATATGAAATGCACGGCGATAATGCATCCCCACTGATCTCAGCTCCTTAAATCAGCTGACTTTGCAGAAACCCAAGTCCAGTTTTAGTATGATAGCAAAATACTGCAGTTGCTGGAAATCCGAAATAACAGAAAACGCTGGAAATACTCAGCAGGCCAGCATCCGTGGAGAGAGAAACAGAGTTAACGTTTCAGGTCTGTGACCCTTCGTCAGAACTGGGAAAAAAAGCAGGAAATGGAAAGCAAGTTTAGGGGCTGGGAAAAGGGGGAGGGGATGAAAGAACAAAAGGGAAGGTCAGTGATAGGATAGAAAGCAGGAGAGATTAAGAGATATTGAGAGATATTCAAGGCGAGAGGAGGTGGAAATTGGACAGGTTAAGGAACAAAGGATGGCTCTAGATGGGGTGTGAATTGCGCTGGCAGAATGAAGGACAGCTGCCCTGTGGGAGGGAAGAAAATAAGGGGGCCAAACAAAAAGTGTGGATAAAAAAAAGAAAATATGATAGGGGCTGAGGTTATGATCTGAATGATCGGATGCTGCCTGGCCTGCTGAGTTTTTCCAACGTTTTCCGTTGTTATTCCAGTTTTAGTAGGTTAAGTGCAAGGTGTGAAAAGTATGGCAATTAGCGTGCTACAAATCAATAGGGCTTAAAAGACAAGTGTCAGACTAAGAACAGGTATTGGTGCTGGTTCAACAGGTTACCTGCTACCTAACACCTAGCTATTCCACCTGGAACAGAGAAGAATCGGATGAGATAACTACACGTTAAATAGCCGCTATTACTGTGGACAGCAGACTCAGTGGCTAAGCACTGGCTCTAAAACAGTATAAAACACCCAAGTCTTCTCAACAAAACTACCACTGTGCTTGAGCAGTATATTTTAAAAAAGTTATTATATTGAGATTAAGTTTTCTCCAAACACTGGACAGACTTGATGCAGAGGTTGGCTGGGCTTGCTGCAGGAATTGGCCTCGAGATGCTGAAAAATCATGGGGCCCTGGTTTGAACACAGCTTTCATGAAGTGGAGCTCTCCTCGTGCACAGTCCAAGTTACTGCATGAGCAATTACTTCAGTGTCGCTGCCAGTGCTCAGGAATGCACTCCACAATGTAACCAGGGGACAATTCAGCGTGCCGGCAGCTTATCCCCCACTTCACTCCTGAAAACAATGACTCATGCTAGGGTATGGCTCCAATGGTGTCAGCAACCCTGCAACAACTTGCCCAGGTCGTCTTTCTTCATTAATAAGCCTAGACAGTAAGGGTCACCATTGAGGCCATTTCAGCAGAGACTAATTTTGCACTCACCAGTGCATGCGCGCACGCACACGCACATATGCTTTGCGACAGAGGTCAGTTAACCCAGCATAGGCAGGAGATCAAACCATCCAGTCTGTATAGCTAACTACTCATACCTCATTGTTTATTACCCATGATTAAGCCACCAGGGAAACCACAATCAGCGTTTCTGAACGACAACACAGTACAGACCGGTTTCTGATGGCCAAATAATGGAAGTCTATCTGCTGCCAATGTGGTTTTCATTTTCTATGGCAATAATTGTAATCAACAAAACACAGTTTAATGACATTCACAAACCCAGTAACTAAACAAATTATTTTGTGCATTAAAGCCAGTTTCCTATTTTGTGGCCAAACAAACTATTGATAAAAAAGTACTGCCTATTTATTAACCACTAGCTAGAGGAGCCCGGCGTTGCCAGGGCTGTTTTGGGCCGGGCGGTTTAAATCGAGTCCCAGGCTTTCGGGCCTGTCTGTCTGTCCCTCTGAATGTGCTGCCGGGCAACATTTCTACCTTTTAATACCTTGAAAGATGAAAGTGAAAGTACTTATAAAACGTTTTTGGTAAATCTTATGTTATTTTTAAAAGAGATACTAACTTTTTAGAAGCTGGATTAACAGATTTTGAGCTGGAAGTAGTTGAAGCAATGGCTGCCAGATCCCGGAGGTGAAAACGATTAGTCCTGCCCACACACACACCGATTGGCCAACCATCAGGTGACTGAACTGTAGGATTGGTCAATCATGACGGCACAGGATTGGTCGACCTTGACGTCAGTCAATCAATGGTAATTAGCAGATAATGAGTTTAATTTTGAAGGTTTTTTGTATAACGCGCGAACAATTTTTGTCCGACCGAAAAGTAAATACGCTTACGACCGTCCTGGAATGGTAAGCTTTCTTTGGACATAACGCACGTGTAGGTACGCTCTATAACTTTCGAGTGTATAGCCGGACAGACACACCGAAGGACAGACAGATAGACAGACAGACACAGATCAATCCTTTTATATATATAGATAGAAGATAATAAAGCCTGTGTGGCCATCTTTCACGCAATTCCACGCTTGAATCGCTCCAATCAGGTTTTCAATCGTTGCCACAGCAACAAAATGGCCCTAACCAAAGTCATAAATGACATCCTCAGTGACCGTGGGGCATTATGCTCCTGCACCTCATTGCAGCCTTTAACACGGTCGGCTGTACCATCCTCCTCCAATGCCTTTCCTCCACTGTCTGGCTCAGTGGCATTGCCCTCTCTTGCCTTCGCTCTTTTCCATCAAATCATAGCCAGAGCATCTCCAGCAATGGCTTCTCTCCCCGCCCCCAAACCATTACCTCCGGAGTCCAAGGATCTATCCCTGGCCCCTCCTCTTACTCAGCTACATGCTGTCTTTTTGCAACATCATTTGCAGGCATGTACCTTGATGACACCCAGCTCGACTTCTCCAGCGCCTCTTGTGTTGTCAAGACTGCTTGTGTAATAACCAGTCATGGATCAGTCGCAATTTCCTCTCGTTAAACACTGGGAAGGAAGACTGAAGCCCATTGTCTTCAGCCCCCGCACCCGATTCCATCCTCCTCCCTGGACGCTGTCTCTAAGGCTGAACCAGACTGTTGGCAATCTTGGCATCAAACCCTCATCCGTGTCTATGTCATCTCTAGACTTGACTATTCCAATTCTCTCCTGGCCAATCTCCCACCCTCTATCAGCCAAAACTCTGACAATACTGGAAAGTCTGATTCTGTGAAGGGCTATGCTTGAAACATTAAGAATTTCCTTTCTTAATAGTTTCCTTTCTTTACACATGCTGCCTGAACTGCTGAGTGTTTCCAGCACTTTGCACTTTTAAAAAATCAGATTTCCAGCATCTGCAGTATTGTTTTCTGTTTTATTCAAAGCTCTGCTGCCTATAACCTATTCTGCACTAAGTCCTACTCACCAATCACCCCTGTCCTTGCTGACCGACATTGATCTTGCTCTCGGTCCCCCAATGTCTTAAATACAAAATTCTCACCCGTGGGTTTCAATCCCTTCAGGACCGCGCACCTCTATCTGTAACCTCTTCTGCCCTCCCCCCAACCGTTCATAAAGACTTTTGTGCTTCATGCCTCCCTTTGCCCTACCATTAGTCTCGGTGCCTTCCGCCGTCCAGGCCCCACATTCAGATTCTCTCCGTAAACCCCCGTGCCTCTCCACCGCCCCCTTCTCATTCAAGACCTTGCTTAAAATCCACCTCTTTGCTCAAACTTTTCGTCACCCCTCCTCCTATCTCCTGCTTTTGTCTTGCCGTCCGTTTCTGTCTGATTACGCCTCTGGATAACCTTGGGATGTTGCTCTGTGTCAAAAGCACTATATAGCTGCAAGCAATGTTCCCTTTAGGTTGCGCAGCGGTCTGGAGGTCCCGCGCAGGCTGTTCATCAGCTTTTAAATGGAAGAACCACACGAGCAGAAATCTGAATGGGCCGTGCAGCCCGTCAAAAGGGGCCATGCACCCCAAAAGAAAATTAGAGGGAACATTGGTTGCAAGCTGTAGTAAAAATACAGGTTTACAAATGTAAAGTAAATAACTGGGACAGTTGGGCACTCATTTTACCCTCTTTAAATGTTAAATATGGCAAGATTCTAAATCAATGGCATACGTTTAATTATAGAATTCCTAATGGAACAGAGTTGCAGTTTTTAATCCCCCTAAATTTTAAAACAAAGCTTAAAATGTGGCCAGGTACCAACTTCATATTTCTCTATCAGCAGCATCTTATTGCACAATCTGTATCTTGTATGCACGGAATATTCAGCGTCACCAAAGCATTCATTCCATGCAGTCACTTGCCAAAGTAGACACCCATCCTCTTCCATGTAATTCCCTTTTCTCCTCCCCATATCACACAGAATGTTCTTGTCGCTGTGTGGCGTCAATTATTTTGCTGTGCAAACATGTAGTCATCCCAAATTTATAATGCAGCAGGTGTTTTAAACAGTTTCTCCATAAGAGTCATAAGCAATGGCCGTCACGATCAGTGGCTGTGGTATTGGGCAAGTCTGATAAGATTACATTATCAGGACTAGTTGAACTTGTGATCTTGTCGGATTTCCCTTTACTGCACGAAATGACTAGAGATTAAAGTAGGGCTTCTAAGATAAAACAATTTGTACCATTAACAGAAGTGACCTTATCAGGTTGAAGTGCATAATTAACAGTGAGCAGATATAGCATATGCACACTCGAGTTTATCAAGTCATTTGGACATAGGTTTCAATGGACAATATTGGAGGGCTGGGTGGTGCAGTAGATTAGATAGTGACCCTTCACTCCTGGGACCCAGGTCACAAATCCAGGTCAGGATTGATGTTAGGGCCGAGGCATATTTCTGGGCAGAATAAATAGGAGGTTTTTACTCTCTACTTAACCATGACAGATTGCTTGTTTCTGACACTGAATGTCCAAGATCAGAAGGGTTCCAAATCCCCAGTCCAAACCAATTATATTTGACCATGCAGCAAGTGTTTCAGACTCCTCTCAGTGAGAGAACCAACCACAAAAAGAAAAGACTTGCATTTATATAGCACCTTTCATGACCACCAGGCATCCCAAAGCGCTTTACAGCCAATGAAGTACTTTTTGAAGTGTAGTCACTGTTGTAATGTAGGAAATGCAGCAGCCAATTTGCGCACAGCAAGCTCCCACAAGCAGCAATGTGATAATGACCAGATAATCTGTTTTTAGTGATGTTGATTGAGGGATAAATATTGGCCAGGACAGTTCAGAATCGTCTCTGAACTACCTCCAATGCAAGTATATCCTTCCTTAATTAAGGAGCCCACAACTGTGCGCAGTACTCAAGGTGCAGTCTCACCAATACCCGGTACAGTTGTAGCAGGACTTCCCTACTTATATACTCCAACCCCCTTGCAATGAAGGCCAAAAATGCTTAATATATACAGATTTTCAATAGATCTTAATAGTCACAAGATATTTACAGTACAGCAGGCTCTACGAACTTTAGATTGAAGCAACTCGCAAACAAATGCTGTACATCCTGCAAATCCAGGCTAGCCCAAGAGCTGATTTCACAAATTTGTTAAGTAAGTGAAACTGTGAAGTCACAAATATAAAAGTGAGGAAGGGACCTGTGTCACAGAGAATTACAGTACTGAGAGGGTTACACACACTCTTTTGTGGCACAAAGACCATACTGTAAGCACAGTATTTTTTTTTCGTTCTTGAGCTTTACATTTACTAACATCTAAAAGGGAGTTTCATAAAAAATAAAATCAGAGTGTCAGCCATTGACAGTCTACTTTTGGTCCCAAGACAGGTACCACCTAAATTCCGTTGGACTGTTCAATTTTGCAGTACAAAAATTAATTTGTTCCACTGGAACACATATTGGCTTGACAAATTCAAGCAAAGATGTTATCCAAATAATGGAGGGTAAAGGACGCGACTGCAATTCTTCCAAATCCAACTTTGGACAGACGAGCCCCAAGCACACCAACTGCAATCTGCCTGATGCAGAGTTAAGTGCAACGAATCATTATGCTAAAAAATAACAGCAAGAGAGTGCACGGGTAACCGATGTATCCATATGTAGGCTGGGGTTGAGTTTTCCCCCCTGCTTACGCCAGTAATATCAGCGCAATGCGGGCAGAATCGGCCAAACCAGCGCAAGAGATGGGGGAATTTTAAACTAAGCAAGTTAAGCTCAAAACTACTTACGTACACGTTTTCCGCGACCTTTTATGCCGGTTCAAGATTCAATTCGCTCGATTCAGGCCCCGCCCACAAAACTGGCCACGCCCCCAGGTCGAAATTGCATCATTCCGCCGACTGCGCTGGTTCGGGAAGGCTCTTCAAATTGCGCTCATTTTCTTAGGCGCACAGGCACTAGAAGGCACGTTTTAAAAGTGTTTTTCCACGTCAAATAATGCTTAATTTACTAAAAAAACTGACTAGTGTAAACCAATGAAACTATTAAATGGTTCAATATTGGGTTTTTTAAAGTCATTTTCTGTGATTTTAAATCAGGTTACTCACAGGTGAAGGACTGGACACCCTTATTAAAATGCTGATTTCTGCTGATACTCATTTTCAGCTCTGTTACTAGAACTGCTCCAGTTTACCACTCGAATACATCAAGGAATACTTTTAAATAGAGAGAAAATAAAACAATTACATTCTATTACGCCGCCCGGTTGCACGGGTTTGTAGAAGATTGTGATTATGCAAATGAATTTTAGTGGAAACTTAAACTGTAACCTAACCGGCGCAATTGGGTGCAATTTCCCCAAATGCGTCCAAAGCGGACACTCTACCCCGCTATCTATAACGCAACTTAAATTAGGGTGGGGAGGATTACCCAGTTCTAATTCAGCCATTTTTGAAAGGGGGCTTTGTTTAGTCTGTATTCCAGGAGCAGCCCGTGAGGTAAATCCTGGCATTTACACGACTAAATCTGGCCATCACATCTCAGCAGAACTGTAGGCCCACATCTCCCAACTTTAGCAGTGTAAACAAGGGAAGCTGGTTCACAGAATGCAAACTGAACAAATACCAGTGGAAAAGAAGCCCTCAGGTGTTCCACCCAGGTAAATGAGTCATTAAAAGGGGAAACTGAAAAGGGAGGAGGAACAGAATTAAAAGTCAAAAGTAGGGACTATAAATGTGATCTCTTTGGGGGAAAAAGAACAAAAATAGTAAATTCAATCCGGTTTCTAGAGAAGAACTGAGATTGCACAGTATAAATAATTTTATTGCAAAATACAGGCATGACCAATGTTCCCACTAAGCATGTGCAGCGGTTTGGAGGTCCAGCACAGGCCACTCACTGGCTTTTCAATGTAAATAACTGTCCATGCGCAAAGCATTGAGTGGGCTGCGCAGCCATTTAAAGGGGCCCACACACCAAAACAAAATTACAGGGAACATTGGGCATGACTGGAACCTAATGCTTTACCCCAAAGCTTTTTAAAAAAATAAAAAATGCAGCCCAAATGTTGCTTGAATGGCCTTTAACATTTACCAACAGTAGTAATCGATCTACAAATATCAATGTCATTTTATCCTTTTCTAAATGAGTTGTTTAACATTACATGGAGAACAGCAGCAAAACAAACACCATCAAATTCTGCACTACATTTAGTGCTTTTCAAAAACCTATGGATTTTTTTAAATTCACCAACACAGCGATATGTACTATTTGGGCCTTTCATTATCATAATAGCCGTTATAAAATATTGATTCACAAAAGTATACATCTACTGCTGGGTGACTTCGCACATTAAATAAGTAAAAGCATTTGATGCTTACACACATTCAATGTTTTTAAAAAAAGACAAAAGACGTGTTGCACTGTAACACCTATGAATAAGACTCCATGTTCCTCGGATATCCGATTTCAATGATTATACTGACAAATCTTCCTGCAAACCAAAAGGAAATACAAAACGGAATGGAGTAAAATAATGTCTGTAGAGTATTTCCAGCCCTTTGGGAATTTAACCTCCAACCAGATAACCTGTGAAATGTTACACCTAACGGTATTAAAAATCTTACATCCGCATGGACTTCCTGTCACCCTTTTCCATTATTAATTTCCACGTCCACATTTCTAATGGAAACCGCCCAAGAAAACTCGTCAAACTGTAATTACACCATCCGGCCAGTGGTGTCACTGAAGCATCTCCATTGGGTGAAGAGAAGGGTGCAATTACAGTGTGACAGGTTTACATACAGTTTCCAGTATAAATGTGGACATTTGAATTTATAAATGGCAATATAAAAATAATGCACAAATTTAAAATGGGGGCTGAATTACATCTGCATGTATGGTCCAATTACCCTCAACCTCCAACAATGCTTCAACTGAAGACAGCACACAAGTATTCACGCCTCATGTGCATTGCCGCGGGAGATTAAAATCCAACCAACTCATTCAATAACCCCAACAGGTGAGAAGACTACAAAACCATAGGCGAAATTGGATTCACTTCTCGAATTTCATCAATACTTCATTGTAGAGTGTGCACCAAACTGGATTTAAGATTCAATGAACTTTATGTAAATTCCCTAAGGGCTGTAATTACTCTACAGACACTATCTCACTCCTGTGGTTTGTGTGTGTGTTTTGGTTTGATGCAGACTGATGTCATTTTGTTAGCATGCTGCTTTTACATGACCTATTAATGCAGCCAGTGGCATTGGAAATTGAAGGAAAACTGAGTCATTTCAGCAGTACCAAATAATAGTTTAAACATACTTTTTAAAAAAAAGAATGCACTAACTGCAATTTTCTACAAAGCTTTGTTGGTTAAATTTAACCTGTCTTGATCTTTATCGCACTGATGAAGTTTTATAAATGTTTGCTCTATTGTGCCAATTGCCTTTTGATGTACAATGAGTCACAGAAGTAGACACATACCAACCGAACAAGCTCGCATTTGTATAGCGTCTTTCACAACCTCAGGATGTCCTAAAGCTCTTGAAGTGTAGTCACTGTTGTAATGTAGGAAACATAGAAACCAGTTTACAAAGCAAAGTCCCACACACAGCAATGAAAGAAATGAGCAGGTTATCTGCCTTAGGGGGATGGTGAGCAGTAAATATTGGCCAGAACACTGGGAGAACGCCCCCGCTCTTCTTCAAAAAAGAGTGCTGTGGGATCCTTTCCGTCTGCCCTCGCCAGAAATGTCTCGTCCGAAAGACGGCAGCTCCGACAATGCAGCACTTCCTCAGTACTTCACTGGAATGTCAGCCTGGATTTTGTGCTCAAGTGTCTGGAGTGGGACTTGAACCCACGACCTTCCGGCTCAGAGGTGAGAGTGCAGCCCACTGAACGTCAGCGGACACCATGGCAGTTTGATCGTACAGTTAATGAGTTGCACCTACTGTAAATAATAAAGGTCCACACTCCAGGTGACAAATGGCCACGATCAGAAAACTATGTTAGAAATTTTAAAAAGTACTGGAAATGCATTCAGTGTTATTATCCAACCAATAGATGATGCTTTAATTATGTCTCTTGAATTCCTTACATACATTAAATTACTCAGTTAGTTAGTTAAATGATATAAAAATGATATACAAAGATTCCAGTGGCATTGCTCATGCTGAGTCAGAGGATAATCAGTTTTAAAGTAGAGATGTTATCAACAAAATGTGATGGGAAAAGTGTTACAGGAAGTAAATGTGATGCATGTAAAAAATGCTTGCCATCGGCAAGATGTTTAATATAATTTATATAAAACCACATGCTGTCTTAGCTGAAGGTTATATATCAGCATCAGGGTTGGCTCAGTGGTAGCGCTCTCACCTGAGTCAGCAGGATAGTTCAGAGATGATTCACTCGGTTGATTTCTCAGATGAGAGGGTTGACTTATGAAGAAAGGTTGAGCAGGCTGGGCCTATACTCATTGGAGTTTAGAAGAATGAGGTGTGATTTTATTGAAACATAGAAGATACTGAGGGGGCTCGACAAGGTAGATGCAGAGAGGCTGTTTCCCCTCGTGGGGAAATCTAGAACTCAGGGCGACCCTTTATTCTGAAACTGTGCCCCCTTTAGAACTGAGATGAGGAGGAATTTCTTCTCTCAGAGGGCGGTAAATCTGTGGAATTCTCTGCCCCAGAGAGCCGTGGAGGCTGGGTCATTAAATACATTCAAGGTGGAGGTAGACAGATTTTTGCAAGATAAGGGAGTGAAGGGTTATGGGGAGCGGGCAGGGAAAAGCGCGATACAAATGCAAGATCTTTCATTCTAGCTGGACAAATTAACTGAAAGTTCACAGTTGATTTTCTTTGAGAAACCAAATCACTTGCCAAGGCCCAAAGTGCTGGACACCACCAAAATTGAAAAGACTGCAAGAAGACTAGCTAAACTGGGTGACAGCGAGCTTCAATTTTAAAATGCAGAAGGATTTTAGGAGGAAAGAAAGAAGAAAAGAGGAATTCTACTATTTTTAGATCCATGGTCAAACAGTTCTAGTCTGCTTGATGAATCTCAATTTCAACACCGTGGAATATGGGGCTGATTTTTCTACAAATTTTGAATCTGTAAGGTCTCACAATTACTTGTTCTCGTGCAGCTATGTCCTATGCCCAAGCTTCAGTAACTGGGCTCCAACATTTTGCATTCATTTTTGAAAGTAAATTTACCAACTGCAAAGCTGCGCTCACTCGCTTCCAAACTGAGCAGCTCAGTGTAATGGGATTTGCTCTCCAATGCTCAATTTCCCCAATGGAGATGCCAGAAATATACATATAAATTTCTCCCATTCTCCAGTGTTCCCTGTTTACTTGCAGTCCTTAAACCAATTGGTCAATAAAACATATGTACAGGAAACTTTCGTTTATCCGGAGGTTAACTGTCCGGAATGCTCGATCCACCGGCAAAATTCAGGAGTCGGTTCAGTAAGTTTTTTTTCTTTTCGTTGCTTTTTTTTCCACCAGTCAGGCTCTGCAAGGTCTAGCTGAAGCTGTTGCTTAGCTACAGAAATGCTTGCAAGCTACGGCTGACTGTTTAGAAGCTGTGGGTTTGTTGCTAGATATGGAGCTCAAAAGCTCCGTATGTTTCAACATTAGCGCTGGTTTGTCCGGCAGTTTTGATGGGACGGCAACAGCTCGGTCCCGTCGGTGCCGGATATCACAAAGTTTCCTGTATATCTAAACAAGATTGGGATAAGCATCCCTCATTCCATTGTCATATGCTTCCTATTTGTATACCATTTTTAACCTAAATTTCAAATCCAAATGATCAAATTCAGCAAATATTTCACCATGCCACAGACAAGATACTGCCTTAAATTCTGAGAATAAAATTTGCGCTTTTCAGGACATTAGGATCATTCTCCTCTAAGTTTTCCTCAGATTAAACACCGTTTTATTTTAAATGTGGACAACATGTACAAAACTGCTAACAGAAAATGCTGGAAAACCTCAGCAGGCCAGGCAACATCCGTGGAGAGAGAAATGGAGTCAACGGTTCGGGTCGAAACCCTTCGTCAGAACTGAGATAAAAGGCAGGAAGTGAAACAAAAGGCAGTTTAGGGGCTGGGAAATGGGACGAATGTCTCTTCTTTCATCCCCTCCCCCATTTCCCAGCCCCCAAACTGCCTTTTGTTTCATTTCCTGCCTTTTATCTCAGTTCTGATGAAGGGTTTCGACCCGAAACGTTGACTCCATTTCTCTCTCCACGGATGTTGCCTGGCCTGCTGAGGTTTTCCAGCATTTTCTGTTGTTATTTCGGATTTCCAGCATCCGCAGTATTTTGCCATCATGTACAAAACTGCTGTGGAAATCTTTTATGTACAATTACTACAGACTCCCGCACACATAGTAAAGTCATTGTGATACAATTCAAACACTCAAATTCTCTCTCCATTCAGGTATAAACTCCAGCTGCAGTAAAAGACTGGAGATCTGGTCAAGTGAGACGACTTCCGCCGCCCCCACGTTACACTAATGAAGCACCCGGGTCATTCAGAAAAGCGGAGGTAGCTACAAAGTTGGACGCAAACTTTAATAAATCACGTTAATCTTTTAGATAGCAGTGTTGACGGAAGGCATTAGGGAGAAGGGCACACAAGTCAATATACTTCATTGTTGTGCAATAAGGCTCTTGCAATTATCTCTCCAAATTGCTCCCACTGTCAACGATAGGCCTGTGAACAGCAGCATCCACCCCATTATATAGCGGAGAGCATTCTCTGCCGACACAACTGAAGTTTGGAAGGACAAAATCTTTCATCATTCCAGCTGAATGGTTTTCCCAGTTCAAAATAAACATTTCGCAAGCCGATCATGGCACTTTACATAGAAACATAGAAGATAGGAGCAGGAGTAGGCCATTCGGCCCCTCGAGCCTGCTCCGCCATTCAATGCGATCATGGCTGATCATCCAAATTCAGTACCCTGTCCCTGCTTTCTCCCCATACCCCTTGATCCCTTTAGCCTTAAGAAATATATCCAACTCCTTCTTGAATATATTTAATGAATTGGTCTCTACTGCCTTCTGTGGCAGAGAATTCCACAGGTTCACCACTCTCTGGGTGAAGAAATTCCTCCTCATCTCAGTCCTAAATGGCTTACCCCTTATCCTTAGACTGTGACCCCTGGTTCTGGACTCCCCAACCATCGGGAACATGCTTCCTGCATCTAGTCTGTCCAGTCCTGTCAGAATTTTATAAGTTTCAATGAGATCCCCTCATTCTTCTAAACTCCAGCGAGTACAAGCCCAATCGTCCCAATTTGCCTGCATTGATTTGCTCCAGTTAGTAGCATACTTGCCTCCAGGTCAGAAAGCAGTGGTGTGGGCTTCAGCACCACTCCAGGATTTAACCACAAGGTCAACACGGACACGTCAGTGCAGTACTGAGCGAGTGCCGCATTGTTAAGAGGTGCCGTGAGACCAAGGACCCGTCTGCCTGCTCCCGAGTGGTTCGGGTGGATATTAAAGGTCCCATGGCGTGATTCAACCAGGAGCAGCGAGCTCCCCGGGTATCCTAGCCAACATTCCTCCTGTCATCGACAAACCTACTGGTCATTCAGCTCATTATTGTTCGTAGGATCTTGCTGTGTGCAAAATGGCTGCCACTTAAGTCTTTTTAAGAGCGGTTGCTGCGACGCAAAGTAATTCAGAGTCTGTGAAGCATTGGGAGAACTGAGAGGTGCGATAAGGTGCTTTGTAAATACAAATTATTCTCTATTTAAGCTTAATTAAAATACCCTCAATTACAAGGTGGAGCCATCATTCAAAATAGAACATATTTTTCCAGAGGCAGTATATGAGCAGGGCGGGAAAACATAACTGCACATCAAGATCAGGATAACTGAACAATGACTAACAGTATTGTATTTTGCCATTGACAATACGCCTGCAACCCTGATAACATTTTCCAGATAACTGCAAAGTTATGTTGCGTGTAGCACTTGTAGTTATCTTACATGATCTATTCTGCAAACTGCAGTGAAACTACAACAGTAAACTGGTGGAACATTTTGAAACCCTGCCCTTCACTCACCTGTTCTGACAACTAAGTTGGAACAGATGAATGCACACTGCGCTCGGATAAGAGTTTATAGCATCAAATACGAATCAAGTTTCCCCGACAATTACACCCTATCAAAATTTGACAATATTCAGATCTACGAAATAATCCCCAATCTCTAAATTACTTCTCCCCTGCCAAAGAGTCCAAATTCCCCCCTCGGCAAAACAAGGAAATGCTGCTGGGAGTACGGGACTATGGGACTTCTAATCAGTTTAACTGTAGATATGCAATATTAATACAGGAAACTTTGTGATATCCGGCACCGACGAGACCGAGCTGTTGCCGTCCCATCAAAACTGCCAGACAAACCAGCGCTAATGTTAAAACATATGGAGCTTTTGAGCTCCGTATCTAGCAACAAACCCTGTTGCTTAGCAACAGCTTCTAACCAGTCGGCCGTAGCTTGCAAGCGTCTCTGTAGCTAAGCAACAGCTTTAGCTAGACCTTGCAGAGCCTGACTGGTGAAAAAAAAGCAACGAAAAGAAAAAAAAAAACTTACTGAACCGACTCCTGAATTTTGCCGGTGGATCGAGCATTCCGGACAGTTAACCTCCGGATAAACCAAAGTTTCCTGTACTGGGATATCACTGCCATGGAAATAACGGCATTTCAGGCCATTTAAAGCTGTAAAGTCTCTATTTTGGCAATTTCAACACCCAAGTGCCAAATTTGCAGCCAAACATAGGCAATTTTGTTTCCTCTTAAAAGCATGTGTTAATACATAGAATACTCCACTAAGGTAAATAAATCAAACGCATCTTCTTCTTAGGCAGTCCCTCGGAACCGAGGATGACTTGCTTCCACATTAAAAATGAGTTCGCAGGTGACTGATGAGTCCAATGCGGGACCTACAGTCTCTGTCACAGGTGGGGCAGACGGTGGTTGAAGGGGCGGGTGGGTGGGGTGCTTGGGTTGACGTGCGCTCCTTGCGCTTGGCTTCCGCTTGCTCCCGGCGAAGAGACTCGAGGTGTTTGGCGCCTTCGTGGATGCTTCTCAAACGCATGGCGTAATACCTAGTAACAAAGACCAGGACAGTCCCAGGTTGAATCTCTAGTGTATACTGAGTTAGTTGTTCTGAGATATAACAATATAGTGGAGTGCTACAATTTGCCTCTGCATCATGCACGTCGGGTGAGTTGGGGGGTGGGGAAAGGGGGAAAAGAGGAGAGAAGAGATAAGCGATTGAAGAAAAACAACCAAGCTTACTCCTCCGAATTGCTTTGCAAGCTTATGTGGATGCTAGGCAGGCCCCAAGAATCCTTATGCTCAAATAGCCCACCATCACCACTCTCAGCATGAACTCACAAAATGAAGAGTGCCTACTTCATCAAGCTATGGCAGGCACACAGGGCCCATGGAACCATATTCCTGCACGAGTACTCCGCTCAGGAGAGATGGGGCGAAGGGAAAAAAATCTGGGATGGGGAAGAAACAGCTGAAACAAAACAATCTGCAAGAAAAAGGTGCAGTTTTTTGTTCTATTCAACTAGTAATCTTTAGCGGTTTCCAATGTTTTGTTAGAACGCTGATATACACAGGATTATTCACCTTTCAAACCCAAGTCTTGCTTGTTTAAAAAGGAATACTCACTGTGGAAATATTTATAGTATTTACAGCATAGAAACAGGCCATTCGGCCCTACAGGTCCATGTTTATGCTCCACATAGGCCTCCTCCCACTCTTCATCTAACCCCATCAACATATCCTTCGATTCCTTTCTCCCTCATGTGTTTACCTAGCTTCTCCTTAAATGCATTTATGCTATTCTTCTAATCGGAAAATCTCTCTTTCCCCCCCCCCCCCCCCACCCTGCTGCTCCAGAGATACAGGAAACTCTCGTTTAAACGGCACCTAAATATCCGGAATTCTCTATTAACCGGCAAAATTCTCACTCCGAAAACAACACCTCAATAACCGGCAATGTTGCCGAGTCCGAGTCTCCCGCGGTGGCCGAGTTAGTCAGTGGGGGTGATTCTCCAAACTGCCACTACTCGGCTTCTTGGCGCTGTCGGAAGTCCGAACACCTCAATACCCCTGTAACAGGAGTCTGACTCTCCCGCGCTGCCGGTAGTCTCTTCTGATCCGCCATTTTACAGGGGTACTGTGTGTCTCCCACGCTGCTGGTAGTCATTGCATTGCATTACCCTCAACTGGCAGTACTGTACTTAATCAAGCATCTTCCACCATCCATTTAACAACATTCTGTAGGGGAGTACCCATTTACTGTATACTGCACATTGCTTGATGTTTTTTTATTTTTCTTTGTTAAAAATAGCCTCGGTAGATAACCCTCTCCGTCAGCCGGAATTTTTGATCAACCGGCAACACGCCGGTCCCGTGTACCAGAGAGTTTCCTGTAATTGTTTTATTGAACATAGTTCACAATATCTCCAACCAGAAGGGAGGTTTCCAGGTGCACCAGTCAGAAGCAGCTGCATGGAAAACCATCATAAAGGGGATCTCAGCCAAAACCAGAACTTAATTCATTTTATGATGGCAAATCATGAGTTAAACAGTACAGAAAGAGGCCCTTCGGCCCATCGTGTCCACGCCGGCCATCAAGCCCTGTCTGCTCTAATCCCATTTTCCAGCACTTGGTCCGTAGCCTTGTATGCTATGGCGTTTCAAGTGCTCATCTAAATGCTTCTTGAATGTTGTGAGGGTTCCTGCCTCTACCACCCTTTCAGGCAGTGAGTTCCAGATTCCAACCACCCTCTGGGTGAAAAAGATTTTCCTCAAATCCCCTCTAAACCTCCTGCCCCTTACCTTGAAACTATGCCCCCTGGTTATTGACCCCTCTACTAAAGGGGAAAAGTTCCTTTCTATCTACCCTATCTATGCCCCTCATAATTTTGTACACCTCAATCAGGTCCCTCCTCAGCTCTAAGGAAAACAACCCCAGCCTGTCCAGTCTCTCTTCATGCTGAAGCGCTCCAGCCCAGGTAACATCCTGGTGAATCTCCTCTGCACCCTCTCCAATGCAATCACATCCTTCCTATAGTGTGGCGACCAGAACTGCACATAGTATTCCAGCTGCGGCCTAACTAGTGTTTTGTACAGCTCCATCATAACCTCCCTGCTCTTATATTCTATGCCTCGGCTAATGAAGGCAAGTATCCCATATGCCTTTTTAGCCACCTTATCTACCTGTTCTGCTGCCTTCAGGGATCTATGTACATGCACACCAAGGTCCCTCTGATCCTCTGACCTTCCTAGGGTCCTACCATTCATTGTGTATTCCCTTGCCTGGTTAGTCCTCCCAAAAGGCATCACCTCACACTTTTCAGGGTTAAATTCCATTTGCCACTGTTCTGCCCATCTGACCAACCCGTCTATATCGTTCTGTAGCCTGAGGCTTCCCTCCTCGCTATTTACCACTCCACCAATTTTTGTGTCATCTGCGAACTTACTGATCATACCTCCTGCATTCATATCTAAATCACTATGTTTCTATGAATGTACATGATGATCAAAGTGCCAAATTGCACACGCACTACTAGACAAAGCTAGTCATCCAAGGGGGCTCCCCGCCAACTCAATGGCTTTAGCCAGTGAGTGGCTGAGACAACAAACCTGGCCTGTGCCGAATAAGCCTCTTGTCTGATGTGGTGGGAGGGGGCTACATCTGACTGCAGAGGCCAGAGTTGGGGAGAGGAAAACATAGAAAAATAGGAGTAAGCCTTCCAGCCCTTCGAGCCTGCTCCGCCATTCAGTATGATCACAGCTGATCCTCTCTCTCTCTCAAGACAGGAAACTCTCTTTTTACCAGTACCTAAATAACCAGAAATCTCTCTAAAATGGCAAAATTCAGGAGTAGGTTCAGCTAAGTTTTACTTCATATTAGTGGCCGTGTAACCGGGATTCCTGGATCCGTGGCCGTGCAACCGGGGTTCCTGCACCTGTTGCTATGCAACAGGGACTCCTGGATCTGTGGCCGTGTACGGGGCTCTCGTACCTTAGTAAGTATACCTCTCTGTAATCCGGACTTTCTGATCAACCGGCACCACGCTGGTCCCATCAGTGCCGGATTAAAAAAAGTTTCCTGTACCATATTCCCACTCTCTCCCCATACCCCTTGATGCCTTTTGTGTCTAGAAATCTATCTATCTCCTTCTTAAATATATTCAGTGACTTGGCCTCCACAGCCTTCTGTGGTAGAGAATTCCACAGGTTCACCACCCTCTGAGTGAAGAAATTTCTCCTTATCTCAGTCCTAAATGTCCTACCCCGTATCCTGAGACTGTGACCCCCTCATTCGAGACACACCCCCCAAGCCAGGGGAAACATCCTCCCTGCATCCAGTCTTTCCAGCCCGGTCAGAATTTTAGACTTTTCAATGAGATCCCCTCTCATTCCTCTAAACTCGAGTGAATACAGGCCTAGTCGACCCAATCTCTCCTCATACGACAGTCCTGCCATCCCAGGAATCAGTCTGGTGAACCTTCGCTGCATTCCCTCTATGGCAGGTATATCCTTTCTTAGGTAAGGAGAACAAAACTGCACACAGTACTCCAGGTGTGGTCTCACCAAGGCCCTGTATAACTGTAGTAAAACATCCTTGCTCCTGTACTCAAATCCTCTTGCAATGAAGGCCAACATACCATTTGCCTTCCTAACTACTTTCTGCACCTGCATGTTTGCTTTCAAAACCAGCTAGGGTTCTTGTAATCTCAGCACCACTAAGATACCCCAGCTGAAATTGCATGTAGGGGTACTCGGTGACAAACGGGACTGGTGCCTGTAATGCCCCCATGAGGCAAGTAGCCTGCAGACTCCCCCGCGACCTCCTTGACTGGCTGAATGAGCGAGGTGCCAAAGGGCTGCCAAAACCCATAGAACAGTACTCCGACAAAAAGTCTTCGGCTCCAAAGGAGGAGGGAAAGGGGGAAAATTGACAGATAAAAGGAGCAAGAATAAAAAGTCACCCAACAGAGCTGCCTCCCATCAGACATAAACAGATTAGGCTCTCTCTAATACGATAGCAAAATACTGCAGATGCTGGAAATCCGAAATAACAACAGAAAATGCTGGAAAAACTCAGCAGGCCAGGCAACATCCATGGAGAGAGAAACAGAGTTAACGTTTCAGGTCGAAACCCTTCGTCAGGACTGAAAAAGCACAGGAAATGAAACAGATTAAAAAGCCAGGCTGGGAGAGAACAAAAGCGAAGTGAAGAGACATTAACAGGTATTCAAAACGAGACGAGATGGTGATAGGACTAGTGGAGACAAAAGACAGCTCTAGATTAGGTGTGAAATGCGCTGGCAGAATGGGAGACAGCTGCCATGTGGGAGAGGGAAAAAGGGGGGGGGGGGGGGGAGGGAAAAACCAAAACAAAGGGGTGGATAAAAAATATAAGTAAAAATGTAATGGGGGCCGAGGTTATGATCTGAAATTGTTGAACTCGATCTCTAATGCTACTTTTGGATGAGCACAACTAAGACTCTTTCATCTCGGGCAGGAATCCAAACGTCAACACGTTACAAGCCTCAACCGTTTATAAAACTGCTAGTCATGGCTAAAATGCAACTCTGCTCAATTTAGTTTTTTTTTTTTCGTTTTGTCGTTCTAGCCTTCCCGTCAGGTTTGGGTTAAGCTTCTGAACGCAAACCACTTCCTATCAAACTCTCCGGGGGATGAACTAGATTTCACTGATTATACTCGGATCAATTTTTCGCTCACAGTAAGAGGCACAAAAGAAAAACAAAACAAAAACAGAAGGCTAAAACAAAAGAGCATTTTTCTCACAGTGCTATCTTGGTTATAAAACACTACAGCTGGTTGCATCACAAAGGCTCTATAGACCATTCAATGCCAATCAAAAGGATCAAAGGAGCTTTTTGTAAACTATCCAGTGGTACTGTAGACCTGTCAAAGAAGTACACACAGAAAAGTAAACAATCTGAAGTAGTCAGATCGAGTGCAACCATAAACACGCAGTTATTTGCAAGTCCTCTGCAGAGGGTCAAACTCCGCCAAGTTCCATCATCACAGATGCCAGTCTTCAGTCAATTCAATCCACGTGATATCAAGATACGGCTGAGCGCCCGAGACACAGCGGAGACGATGGGTCCCGACAACATCCCGGCTGTAATGTTGAAGACCTGTGCTCCAGAACTAGCCGCTCCCCGAGCCAAGTTGCTCCAGTACAGCCACAACACTGGCATCTACCAGACAGTCTGGAAAATGGCCCAGGTATCTCCTGGCCACAAAAAAGCAGGACAAATCCAACCCAGTTAATTACTGTCCGACCAGCCTACTCTCCACCAGCAAAATGATGGAATGAGTCGTTAACAGTGCTATCAAGCGGCATTTACTTACCAATAAAAACTGCTCACTGATGCTCAGTTTGGGTTCCGTCTGAGCCACTCGGCTCTAGACCTCATTACAGCCTTGGTGCAAATATGGACAAAAGAGCTGAATTACAGTGATGAGGTGAGAGAGACTGCCCTTGACATCAAGGCAGCATTTGACAGAGTGTGGCATCAAGGAGCCCGATTAAATCTGAAGTCAATGGGGATCAGGGAGAAAATTCTCCAGTGGAGTCATACCTAGAACAAAGTAAGATGGTTGTGGTTTTGGAGGCCAATCATCTCAGCCCCAGGACATCACAGCAGGAGTTCCTCAATGCAGTGTCCTAGGCCAACTATCAACAGTTGCTTCATCAATGACTATCACAAGTTCAGGAGTGGGGCTGTTCACTGATGACTGCACAGTGTTCAGTTCCACTCGCAATTCCTCAGATAATGAAGCAGTCCATGCCCGCATGCAGCAAGACCTGGACGACATTCAGGCTAGGACTGATAAGTGGCAACTAACAGGCAATGACCATCTCCAACAAGAGAGAGTCTAACCATTTCCCCATGACAGTCAATGGCATTATCACTGAATCCCTCATCAAACATCCAGAGGGTCACCATTGACCAGAAATTCAACTGGACCAGCCACATAATAGCCGTGGCTATTAGAGCAGGTCAGAAGCTAGGTATTTTGCAGCGAGTGGCTCATCTCCCGACTCCCCAAAGCCTCTCCACCACCTAAAAAGGCACAAGTCAGGAATGTGATGGAACACTCAAGAAGCTCAACCCCATCCAGGACAAAGCAGTTCATTTGATCAGCAGCCCATCCACCACTTTAAACATCCACTCCCTCCACCGCCGGCGCACCGTGGCTGCACTGTGTACTATCTAAAGGATGCACTTGTACATTGAAACATGTATTTAATGGGATATCAAACAAAAGAATAATTCTGGGCAGCTGTCTTCAGGAAAGTACATTTGTCAAAACAAAGATGCTTGAGATTCTAAGTAAATTGTGAGAAATGTTTCAATATTGTAACACAACCCACAAATGCCCCATCCCAACCTACTCACAGGAATTATGTCTTCGACGGAACGCTTTAGATGGAGTGAGGGCAGAATCCGTGTGACGGTCCACATAACTTTTAGAATACTGCTGAGGTGACGTGACCAGGTCCTGAACCTTGAGTTCCGCCCGGCGCGGAATTGCTTGTGGGGCACTTCCCGAAGCATTCGGTTTCTTGAAACCTTTGCCAGCACCATTCTGAGATGAGTACGCATTGTGTGATGAATTGGTAGGTGCGAACACTGAGGGCTGAGCCAGACCTGTATTCATCTGCAAATTAGGGAGCTCTAATATTTTCAGGTCTTTGATATCGATTGCACTGCAAAAAAAAGACAGAAAATGCAATTGCACACATCAGCAACTTTCATATTTGGCTACTGAATATTGACAGAACACACTCCTGCAATGGGCAGCTTGTAAATCCTGCAATCAAACAGAAATATAATTGCTAATAAAAATTAGTGGTTTTACTTCATAATCTCCACCAGGAAATTGCAAAGTTGATTCAAGTTTGCCATTCGACCAATATGAAGTTAAAAGCAGTCAAAACACACAAAAGAATATTGGGTTTAGATAATCACAAACACTTTAAATACAGTTTCCAATAGTGGATAAGCCTGCAACAGCATATTAACATGCTTGTCTGCCAGCCTCCCCTTCCAAGTATTCTTCTTTGCATCACTGTAATATATAGCTGAAAAACAGTAACAAAGATATGTGCATGCATGGTATGTTGGTGCAGGCAGAGATTTTTCCCTCCATGTTTTGGTCTGCCAATCTGTTCAGCTGTTTTAAGAGGGGCTAAAATAAAATCTTTGTATCTTCAAGTAGGCAAGTTAATAAGCTATTCTACAGGCTAAATAGAGCGCGGTTTCACCAATAAAAGTCCCATCAAATGTCGCTTAAGCACCAATTGCTGTATTTAAATATTTTTAAAACTTCAACAGCTGTTAAAGCATTAATATAGTACTGCATAGAAAGTTTTAAAGCTATACAGCTTGACATCTGGAAAGCATATTTTTTTACATGCCAGTTTTCAGAAAGAAACACAGATTTAAACACAAGAGGTCACTGATCAAATTTAGCAAAATGCAGGCAAAGCATTTTGGAGGAATTGAGAGAATTTCGTATCAAGGGTCAGAGTATCGGGCAACATCTGCACTAAGCTAAACCAAGAATTTTACTGGCACTGCACTGTTTTTTGCAGTTTCCCCCACTTTAGTTTTGCATGACTCGAGCCACTTCTGTATTGTCATTAGGATTTGAGTGCAATGATTGGCAGGCGACATTTGTGTACAATGTCCACTTTAGCTGTATAAAAAAAACTACCTGCAGTACCATTAGAAATTCTGCTTGCCCTAAACTTGTGGTGAAAGCAATTTGAGCTATATAAACACTAGAGTAAAATACCGGTGGCTACAAGTCTAGCCACTGGTGGTGGGAGCAAGTTGAGATGTATTCCAGAAGAAAAAAGCTTATTGGCTGATGTGCAATTTTTTTTTACTGCATATTTCTAGCAACCTATATATTACAATCCTATTCCCATTAATAAAACCATGCTTTCTGTTGTTACATTTTTATGTCAACTTTTTCCATTATAAATTCCTGTGTCCACATTTATAATGGGAACTGTCTATGTAAACGTGTCACACTGTAATTACATCCTCCAGCCTGTGGTGGTGCTGCAGCACCGCAGTTTTCCATCTGCCAGCTCCTCAGCCTGTACTGCAGAAAAACACCTATGCTCCAACCAACTCTACTCCCAAAGTGCCATGAATTTTGGTGCTTAATTACAATACAAAATAATTTTAGAAGGAAAAAAAAGGCCCATAATTTGTGGTCAGCGGCGAAGCAAAGGCGTCTCGCAAGGCCCCGACGTAAGCTTCCCACAAAGATCTCGCGATCGGCGACGAGAAGTTCGGCTTTTCCGACGTTCAGTTGAGATCGGTCAAATAATGGGGAATCCCAAACGCAAGCTGCTGTGATGTCAACACGCAGCCAATCACAATGCAGAATTCTCACTAACCGGGAAGTGAATAAGCTCCTTTTATTTTAACTTTTTAAAAATGTTAGAGAGCAAAACAAACATTGGGGCTCACACATTTGGGAAAAGTTAACCTGAAATAATATTAAAAAATGTATTTTAAAGTTTCTTAAAAATTAATTTTTATTAAAATGGATAAATTTGACACTCCACAAAATTAAAATAAGTTTTTCAGGGCCATAACTTTTGTTCAGTCAATACCTGTTAAAACCCCAGATACACCTGATCCAAAAAGGTCTAACTTTTAAGGGGGTATTTAACAGCGATATTACCGCAGAAAAGCCAAAGATTGTCAGTTTCCCTGATTGACGGCTATGTAGCGGGGCGGGCCACGGTGCAGCCAGTGTCGGAGCAGTGAATGACTGACCGCAACTTCAGGATTTCCGCGTTAGGATGCGCATGCGCTAAATCCTGAAGTCGTGGTCAGTTTCAAAGTCGCTCGCTGTTATTACCCACCACAAGTTCCGGGCCAAAGACAGACGGCATAACTTTAAAATTACATCTGCACACCCTGGTTGAATTATCCGCCGCCCTCTAACCCAGTTTCTCCTTAAAGACTACACTTGGTCTTGGTGTGCTACATTCAACATCACAGAGCAACCAAGATGCTGAATCAGCATACTGACAACACCATTCTTGATTTAATAGAAGCTTTTAAAATTATGAAGGGATAGGACAGAGAAGACCGAAGAAAACCGTTTCCAGTGGTTCAGTGGTCTAGAAGAAGGGGACATAATTAGAAGATTAAATTCAGGAGATTTAGGACAAAGGAGAAACATTTTTACAAAGCGGGTTGTGAAGCTGCAGCATGCAACTCTCAGAGTTAGTGATCACATCAATACTTAAGAATAGGTTAGATATGTGGTTGAAGTAAAGGGGAACAAAGGAATGTGGGAACAGGGCAAGCACATGGGATTCAGACTACATCTCATGTGGAGGATAAACACCAACATGGGATTGGTTGTGCCAAATGGGCTGTATCCATGCTGTCATTTCTATTTAATCCTATTTGAAAGGATATAAACAGGACGTCTGCCAGCACATAGTTGCTACCCTGAAATTACAACTCTCATTACATTTGGCCAAGCATCTATAAAAATTAGCTTTTTCCATTTAATGCATGCCGGCCACCCACGAAATCCTACATCAGCCAATGTCTGAAAGAAATCCTGACCACCATCAATTGAAATGACAGCCCGTCGCAATCTTTTATATCCCATGGAAAAAAAAGTCTAAAGACTCTAATTATAACGTTCCAATTCACAGGCAAGAGAGGCCTGGGAGCCCATCCCAAACATTGTAATTTGGGCCAACTAAGGAAACTGAGCCGGTAGGTTACCCACCAAAAACTATGGAGGGATATCACTTAGCCGCACGCAGACCTGATACTGACTTTCAAGAAGGGAAGTGGTTTGAAAATAGGAACAGCATGCCATCTTGGGAGATGAGGTTCTACATTCACTGGTCGTATTAGATATATTATAACTTAATAAGAGCCACTGCAACAGCCTGAATGTTATAGAACTGCACTTTCTAGTAACCCAAGGCTTTTGATATACAACATAATACCAAGGACCCTCTGACGTCAAGCACCATGAACTCAAAAATCTCCCATTTGTCAGAAATACAGTCCCAATCAATCTGGGGCCTTTTATACTTTAATAATAAGAAACTGGTAATACAAATTGTGGCACATTTTTGGACACCTAAAGCTTTAGTAAGCACTCACGGCCCCATAGGAACAGAGAACAGTATAAAAGACACATATATTTAGAATTGTTACACAAGTTTAATCTTAAATGATAAAATGTATGTTTAGGGGGCTAATTACCATCAAGTAATTCATTCTCTTCTTGTCCCCTCACCCTGGTTAGGTTCTTTCAAATAATTGAATTGGAAATTTATTCTCTTGGCCGACAGACACATGCCATTTTTATAGATTTGTGAGCAGCTCAGTGGGTGTCAACTTCAGGACTGCCCATAACTAGCTCCAATTGAAATGAAATGGATGAGAATACCTTCCCTTTTAACTTAGCCAGGAGGAATTCAAGCTGGCGAGATTCCCTTCGGCCAAGTGCCACTGGGAGCCCTGGTGTCCTACCACTGAAAAATAGCGTCAATGACAGAGCAAAAGGGGCCAATCCTCTTGATCTGACACCACCCAAGCCTCAGTTAGGATCAATGGGCAACGATTACAAGCCTCAACTATGACCGAGGCCATTTTGTGGGTGCGGGGCGACTGTATAAATCAAATTCACACAATTGCCCACAGAAGCACACTTTTTTTTTAAATTTGTTTATGGGATGTGGGCGTCGCTGGCAAGGCCAGCATTTATTGCCCATCCCTAGTTGCCCTCCAGAAGATGGTGGTGAGCCGCCTTCTTGAACCACTGCATTCCGTGTGATGGAAGGTACTGCCACAGTGCTGTTAGGGAGGGAGTTCCAGGATTTTGACCCAGCGACGATGAAGGAACGGCAATATACTTCTAAGTCAGGGTGGTGTGTGACTTGGAGGGGAACTTGGAGGTGGCGTTCCCATGCGCCTGCTGCCCTTGTCCTTGTCCTTGTCCTTCTAGGTGGAAGAGCTTGCGGGTTTGGGAGGTGCTGCCGAAGAAGCCTTGGCGAGTTGCTGCAGTGCACCTTGTGGATGGTACACACTGCAGCCACGGTACGCCAGTGGTGGAGGGAGTGAATGTTTAAGGTGGTGGATGGGGTGCCAATCAAGCGGGCTGCTTTGTCCTGGATGGTGTCAAGCTTCTCGAGTGTTGTTGGAGCTGCACTCATCCAGGCAAGTGGAGAGTATTCCATCACACTCCTTACTTGTGCCTTGTAGATGGTGGAAAGGCTTTGGGGAGTCAGGAGGTAAGACACTCGCCACAGAACATCTAGCCTCTGACCTGCTCTTGTTGCTACAGTATTTATGTGGCTGGTCCAGTTAAGTTTCTGGTCAATGGTGACCTCCCCCATACACTACATGTATTTCACCCTTGTCAGGCGTGGCTCAGTGGGTAGCACTCTCACCTGAGTCAGAAGGTTGTGGATTCAAGTCCCACTCCAGAGACTTAAGCTCAGAAATCTAGGTTGACACTTGGCAGTACTAAGGGAGTGCTGCACTGTCAGAAGTGCCATCTTTCGGATGAGACGTTAAATTGAGGCCCTATCTGCTCTCTCAGGTGGACGCAAAAGATCCCATGGCACTATTTTGAAGTTATCCTGGCCAATATTTATCCCTCAATCAACATCACTGAAAAAAATTATCTGGTCTTTATCACATTGCTGTTTGTGGGAGCTTGCTGTGCGTTAATTGGCTGCAACGTTTCCTACATTACAACAGTGACTACACTTCAAAAAAAAAAGTATTTCATTGGCTGTAAAGCGCTTTGGGACAACCGCTGGTCATGTAAGGCACTATATAAATGCAAGTCTTTCTTTTTTGCAGCATGGTGGCATAGTGGTTAGCGGTTAGCACTGTTGCCTCACAGCGCCAGGGACCCGGGTTCGAATCCGGCCTCGGGTGCGAATCCGGCCTCAGGTGACTGTCTGTGTGGAGTTTGCACATTCTCCCCGTGTTTGCGTGGGTTTCCTCCGGGTGCTCCGGTTTCCTCCCACAGTCCAAAGATGTGCGGGTTAGGTTGATTGGCTATGCTAAATTGACCCTTAGTGTTAGGGGGATTAAATACGTGGGGTTACGGGGATAGGGTGGGATAGGTGTTGGTGTAGGGGTTACGGGGATCGGGTTGGATATGTGTTGGTGCAGGCTCGATGGGCCGAAATGGCCTCGATCTGCACCGTGGGGTTTCTGTCTGTGTCTGTCTGATAGCTCAAAAATGCTCTCCAAACATCACCCAAGTTTCAGGGCAAGATCTACAACTGTACTGCTGGGTTCAAGTGCATGTTCGAATAACATTAGATGGCCCCAATTAATTCATATTGCAAAGTCACTGAAGTAAGAGTACTTACCTAAAAGTTAACTCAGGAACTGAACATTTCACGCCATTGCGGAATGGCTGTGTAAGAGAGATTGTCTGACTGGCTTGATCCACGGCAGAAATTTTTCCCTGATACACTCCCAGCGTCTCTCCGCAGTTAATAGAAACGAGGCTCCCAATCCAATTTATAGCCATCCTCTACAGCAGAACTAAAGAGGCAAGGAGACAAAGAGATGCAGAGTGAAATACATACATCTGCTTTAATTTTCAAATTGATCAAACTACAGGAAACTCTTGATTTACCGGCACCTAAATAACCGGAAATCTCTGTTAACCGGCAAAATTCAGGGGTAGGTTCAGGCAAGTTTTACTTCATATTAGTGGCCGTTCCTGGATCTGTGGCCGTGTAACCGGGGTTCCTGCACCTGTTGCTAAGCAACAGGGACGCCTGGATCTGTGGCCGGGGTTCCTGCAGCTGTTGCTATGCGACAGGGACACCTGGATCTGTGGCCGTGTACGGGGCTCTCGTACCTTTTACTATACCTCTGTAATCCGGACTTTTTGATAAACCGGCACCACGCCGGTTCCGTCGGTGCCGGATAAAAAAGAGTTTCCTGTATTAGCAACGCTATCAGCAGACACTGTAATTAGCAAATCACACTACAAGACAAGGGCTAGCGCTATAGCGAGTACTAGTCTTTGCAGCGACTTCCTGCTCTACTGCATTATCCATTCTGTTTTTTCTGATAGCGTATCTTGAAAGTTTACCTTAAGAAAGCATTAAAAAAATGTGAAGTATATTATGGCATTAAATTGTGCAGCACAGTATCAGCTTTTAGTTAATACGCCTGTTAAACATTTTTTCCAAAGCAGTTTTCTATTTGAAACTATGCTTCATTGATCAAAAAAACTTGTGTTCTCCAGGGGTCAGTAAGTTTATACAGGGGTCAGTAAGTTTATACAATGAATAGCTAAACCGTGCAGACCAAGAACTTCTAAGCTTTGACCTGTGATCTATGCTGAGTTAGCTGGTCTTAACTGGGAACAGGAGGAGGGGCTCAAGTTTGCTTCACTCCCTCCAGCTTATTGTAGAGCAAATCTTCCATGTTTCTCATTTCCGAGCACTACCCAACGACTCCGACTGGAAGTGTGCCCCTCAAGTGAGGACAGCTATGAGCTTTGGTTGCGACTCCGCTCCTGTCAAATTGCTCCCTGCCACATTGTCAAGCTCACAGGAATGATGGATGCTTGGGCGGGTTACTGGAAGGCCAATAGGAAATTGATACGCACAAGGAGTCTAGCTCAGAAAAGGGCAAGGGAGAAAATCCAGCAAGGAAAAAAAAAAACTCCTTTTAAGCTTTTATATGAATTCACTTCAAAAACCCCAAATGAACAACTATTTATCATTGTTAAAAACCATCAACAAGGAGAATGACAACTTAAACTTTGTATATAATTTTTAAAAAGGTACCTTTCTCATTGCTCGTGTTAAAAACAAATTTGGTGTTACTATTAAATATTCTCCCCTCCTCTTCCCATGCCAAGCACCATTCCTCAACCAGACAGGCAAGCAACGGAGCTACCCCTTCACTCCCCAGCGATACTCCACAGAACCACAACATACATGAGCATGAGCGACACCTGCCACGCAAGGGCCTGGCCTCCACTGTGGTGCATCTCAGTTGATTGCACAGTGGAGTTTTCAAACTTGTGTCGTATTACTCCGGGATACAGCACTTTTAAGCATATTGAACCACAATCACAAAAATATTTCTCTTTGTGCTTTAACATAATGGCCCAGAAATTCGGGTCCCCACGCATGAGTACGCACCGGGTACTCACGCGTAGGCCCAACGAAAGTGCCGGTTTTGTGCATGCACCGCGCAGGAAACCGGCACTTCCGTTCCCCTGAAAGAAGGGGTTCAGAAGTCGAACGCGTGCGCCGGAGAGGCAGCGCGTGCGCATCGAACTTACGTTTTTTTCCCAGGTTTCTCTGGGAGGGTAAGTCTCCAACAGTTACACTTTTAAAAAGCAGGCGCAAGGCCTGCTTTTAACAAGGTAAGTGGTGAATTAATTAAAATTAAGACATTTTTTCCACAGGTTCATTATTTTTTAATACTTTAAAGGTTAAGTTTATTTTTAGCCCCGTTAGAAAATGTAATTAATTTTTTCAAAAATGTATATTGTTTAAAATAGTTATTTCATGTAATTTATAGTTTATTTTAAAAATGCGATTTTTAAAAAATTTATTTAAGGTTTTAGTGATGTTTTGAGGCTTATAGTATTTATAGGTTTGACAGCTCCTCCTGTCAAACTTATGAATGAAGCATTCCCTGCTACCATTGGCTCTCCATGGCCCACGTGGTCCCGGGGACACTTCGAACTAACTGCGCCCCTGGGATATGCAAGCACCACGCGCCGGCAGTTGGAGCAGGCCCAGGATCGGAATCCCACGCGGGCCCACGGCACAACGGCCGGCGCGCTAGGTAAGTGCAGGTCGGAGGCTTGCACCCGCGGGAAGCCTCCGACCCGAATTTCTGGGCCAATAGTCTTCAGTAACCTAACACAGCAAGTCATGTATTAAATAAAACCAGACTGGACACTATTACTTCCAGGTTATCCACAGGTCTGCTAATGTCACTCATTTCTGTAGTTCTTGCAATCCTTGAAAATTAGTACAACACAACATAACAATTTAATTCCAAATATTAACATAGAAACATAGAAGATAGGAGCAGGAGTAGGCCATTCGGCCCCTCGAGCCTGCTCCGCCATTCAATGAGATCATGGCTGATCATCCAAATTCAGTACCCGGTCCCTGCTTTCGCCCCATATCCCTTTAGCCTTAAGAAATATATCCAACTCCTTCTTGAATATATTTAATGAACTGGCCTCCACCGCCCTCTGTGGCAGAGAATTCCACAGGTTCACCACTCTCTGTAATGAATGCATTTGCCAAAGGAATACCTTAACACATTTATAAAGTTGCTACACAAGAACAGAATACTTAACCCAATCTTGTTAAAATCCAAAGAAACTGAACACTTACAATAATTAACTCAAATTTCAACCTTTGCTCAACACAGGATACTGTTTTTTGAAACTTCGTGCAATACTGCTAGATATTCAATCACAAGCTATTTTATAGTCCTGAAGCGTAACTATTCCACTCATAATGCTCAGGAATTTGCAGCACAGGCCACAGGAAACAGCTTTTCAGTTCCACATGGATGTTAGTTACTATTTCTCACAGCTAGACTTCATATTGGATTTATTAAAAAGTGTTTAAAAATCTGGGTCAATTAATAAAAGGTTTACTGACTACAAAACACAAGTTAATTATTATATCTGTGCTCAGAATCTGTCAGTAAACTATCACGCTCTATTGGTTAAAAAAGGAGGAATCTCTGAACTCTACCTACAAACTGAAATACAGTTATCAGTTTTAGGTCATCACTTGACATTCTTCCCTCATTATACCTATTTTGCAAAACAGTAATAATTCTATATCAATGCAAGTTACACAATGTCAAGCTGAGAGCTCTAGAGGCTAAAACACAAGACCTAGTGTTATGACTACGCTATCCATTTAAGTAGACGATACGCAGCCTGTATCCTTAAATTAAGAATTCAAAGTGCAATCATGCCAATTCTAAATAAAGATTGGAACACGTGTGTATGGGTGTGTGCATTTCTCCCATACACCACCCCCCCCGCCCCAAGTCAATACAAGCAGAGTAGTGAGCTGTTTGGACTTGTCCAGCTTCTGTTTAACTCACGAGCACTGAGACAGAGTTGTTTTCAACTATAGTTGAAAAGGGGAGAAGAAAAACATAACCTTAAAGCAATTTGTCCCACCCGATACTTGTAAATGGGAGGGGCACCAGTTCTTACAACTATATATAGAGGGGCACCAGCTCTTATAGCCCCATATAGAGGGGCACCAGCTCTTACAACCCCATATAGAGGGGCACCAGTCCTTACAACCCCATATAGAGGGGCACCAGTCCTTACAACCCCATATAGAGGGCCACCAGTCCGTCTAACCCCATATAGAGGGCCACCAGTCCGTATAACCCCATATAGAGTACTGTAAGGATTAAACAGAGTTGTAAGTAGAGAATAAATCCACAGGAGGGATTTAATCACTAATTAAGATTAGCAAGAATGTCAAGTAAAAATATTCTCTCTCCCATACAAAGTCAACACAAGCACCAGTAGTAAGCTGTATGCACTTGTCCAGCTTCTGTTTCACTCACGAGCACCGAGAGCTGTGTCAACTATAGTTGAGGAAGGGAATAGAAAGATATAACCTTAATGCAATTTGTCCCGCCTACTCCAGCTCCAAATTTTTGTGTTTTGATACTTTTAAGTGGCAGAAGCACCAGCCCTCAACACCCCATGTAGAGGGGCACCAGCCCTCATCACCCCATGTAGAGGGGCACCAGCCCTCATCACCCCATGTAGAGGGGCACCAGCCCTCATCACCCCATGTAGAGGGGCACCAGCCCTCATCACCCCATGTAGAGGGGCACCAGCCCTCATCACCCCATGTAGAGGGGCACCAGCCCTCATCACCCCATGTAGAGGGGCACCAGCCCTCATCACCCCATGTAGAGGGGCACCAGCCCTCATCACCCCATGTAGAGGGGCACCAGCCCTCATCACCCCATGTAGAGGGGCACCAGCCCTCATCACCCCATGTAGAGGGGCACCAGCCCTCATCACCCCATGTAGAGGGGCACCAGCCCTCATCACCCCATGTAGAGGGGCACCAGCCCTCATCACCCCATGTAGAGGGGCACCAGCCCTCATCACCCCATGTAGAGGGGCACCAGCCCTCATCACCCCATGTAGAGGGGCACCAGCCCTCATCACCCCATGTAGAGGGGCACCAGCCCTCATCACCCCATGTAGAGGGGCACCAGCCCTCATCACCCCATGTAGAGGGGCACCAGCCCTCATCACCCCATATAGAGGGGCACCAGCCCTCATCACCCCATAGAGAGGGGCACCAGCCCTCATCACCCCATAGAGGGGCACCAGTCCTTATCACCCCATATAGAGGGCCAGCAGCCCTTATCACCCCATATAGAAGGCACCAGCCCTTATCACCCCATATAGTGGGGCACCAGCTCTTACAAACCCATATAGAGCACTGCAAGTGCTGTTAAGCAGAGAATAAACCAACAGGAGTGATTTAAGCACTAAACAGACGATTAAGACGGTCGGATAGAGATGTTGCGGGGTCTGAGACTGGGTTTACAGAGAGAGAGAGAGAGTGAGGCGTTGAATGGATTCCACTGGAACCTGTGGCGTGCAGACTAGGCCCCGAATCCAACTCCCAGGCACAGCAGCAGCCTCTGCTTCCCCCCGGCCCGGGTTTCGCGCGTTTCCCAAGCGGACGGCACGGCAGCATCCCTTACGTTTCCAAAACGGCGATGACGCTGGGACAGCGGGTGGCGGAGCTCCTTAAAGAGGCTGGAAATCGACGGCAGCGCAAACACCGCGCTCCGCCATCGCCCTACACCGCCCGGCCGCGGCTTCTGCGCCTGCGCGCCCACGCCCGGCCGGCGCTGACGTCACCTCCGCTTAGCAACCAGCGGGCCCTTCCTGCCTCCCCTCTCCACACTTGCCCATGGCAACAAGGACATCTTTCCCCTTGCCTTGTAGGTAGGCATGAGGGCTTGTGACTTTGTACAAGGAGCTGAGACTTGAGCTCTGTAAATGTGATTTACTGTAAAATGTTCAAATTTAAAATTTGAAAAAAAACAAGGACATCTTTCCCATCCGACCACCGCAACCACTTGCATTTCCAGTCCAGGATGCGTCCAGGGCCCGCCAAACACTCCTTCCAGGTGAAACAGCCATTTACAGCCCAATTTGGATATTGTGTGCAGTTGTACAGGGCCTTGGTGAGACCACACCTTGAGTATTGTGTGCAGTTTGGGTCGCCTTATCTGAGGAAGGATGTTCTTGCCATGGAGGGAGTGCAGCGAAGATTCACTAGACTGATACCTGGGATGGCAGGAATGACGTATGAGGAGAGATTGGGTCGATTGGGCTTGTACTCGCTGGAGTTTAGAAGAATGAGAGGGGATCTCATTGAAACTTATAAAATTCTAACAGGACTAGACAGACTAGATGCAGGAAGGATGTTCCCGATGGCCGGGGAATCCAGAACCAGGGGTCACAGTCTAAGGATAAGGGGTAAGTCATTTAGGACTGAGATGAGGAGGAATTTCTTCACCCAGAGAGTGGTGAACCTGTGGAATTCTCTACCACAGAAGGCAGTAGAGGCCAATTCATTAAATATATTCAAGAAGGAGTTAGGTATATTTCTTAAGGCTAAAGGGATCAAGGGATATGGAGAGAAGGCAGGGACAGGGTACTGAATTTGGATGATCAACCATGATCTCATTGAATGGCGGAGCAGGCTCGAGGGGCCGAATGGCCTACTCCTGCTCCTATCTTCTATGTTTCTATGTTTACTTGTACTGCTTGCGATGTAATATACTGTGTTCGCTGCTCGTGCAGCCTCTACCTTGGCGAGTGACCAAAGGCAGATTGGGTGACCGCTTTGCGGAACACCTCCGTTCAGTCCGTAAGGCATAACCCCGAGCTTCCACTTAAAGTCTGTCACTTTAATTCTCCCGCTGCACTCCCACTCTCTCAGGTGGACAGACATAAAAGATCCCGCGACACTATTTCGAAGAAGAGCAGGGGGAGTTCTCCCCGGTGTCCTGGGCCAATATTTATCCCTCGCTCAACATCACAAAAACAAAGTATCCGGTCATTGTCACACTGCTGTTTGTGGGAGCTTGCTGTGCGCAAATTGGCTGCCGCGTTTCCTACATTACAACAGTGACTACACTCCAAAAAGTACTTCATTGGCTGTAAAGCGCTTTGAGATGTCCGGTGGTCGTGAAAGGCGCTATATAGGTGCAAGTCTTTCATTCTTTCTCTGACCTCTTGGTCCTCGGCCTCTTACACTGTTCTAACAAACGTAAGCTCGAGGAACAGCACCTCATCTTTCAATCGTGGTGTGGAGATGCCGGTGTTGGACTGGGGTGGACAAATGTAAGAAATCACACAAATGTAAGAAATCACACAACACCAGGTTATAGTCCAACAGCTTTATTTGAAATCACATCTGACATTATTCTCTGACTATATAAGCTGTGTTTTTATGCATCTCTCCACTCCACCTGACAAAGGAGCAGCGCTCCGAAAGCTTGTGATTTCAAATAAAGCTGTTGGACTATAACCTGGTGTTGTGTGATTTCTTACATCTTTCAATCAGCTGCTTTACAGCCTTCTGGACTCAATATCGAGTTCAACAATTTCAGGCGATAACCTCTGCCCTCATTTTTTCACATGGCCGCTGTTTGTGATTCTGCAATTCCCATTTACACCTCTTCTCGACTCATCTTTGGTTCTTGTCCCATTACCATCTCCTTTTGCCTTGCACCATCATCCCTTTTGTCTTTTCATCTCTCAACAACAACTTGTATTTATATAGCACCTTTAACATAGTAAAACATCCCAAGGCGCTTCACAGGAGTGTTATAAGACAAAAAGATTTGACACCGAGCCACATAAGGAGAAATTAGGACAGGTGACCAAAAGCTTGGTCAAAGAGGTAGGTTTTAAGGAGCGTCTTAAAGGAGGGGAGAGAGGCAGAGAGGTTGAGGGAGGGAATTCCACAATTTATGGCCCAGGCAGCTGAAGGCAAGGCTGCCAATGGTGGAGCGATTAAAATCGGGGATGCTCAACAGGACCGCAGAGGAGGAGCGCAGAGATCTGGCAGGAAAAAAAAGGAAAGGCTTGCATTTCTACAGCGCCTTTCACGACCACCGGACGTCCCAAAGCGCTTTACAGCCAATGAAGTACTTTTTGATGTGTAGTCACTGTTGTAATGTAGGAAATGCAGCAGCCAATTTGCGCACAGCAAGCTCCCACTGGCTTCAACAAGGTAATGACCAGATAATCTGTTTTTTTTTGTGATGTTGATTGAGGGATAAATATTGGCCAGGACACCAGGGATAATTTCCCTGCTCTTCTTCGAAATAGTGCCGCGGGGTCTTATACATCCATCTGAGAGAGCAGATTGATTTAACGTCTCATCCGAAAGACAGCAGCTCCAACAGTGTAGCACTCCCTCAGTACTGCACTGGAGTGTCGGTCTGGATTTTGGTGTTGAAGTCTCTGGAGTGGGCCCTGAACCCACTACGTTTTGACTCAGAGACGAGGGTGCTGCCCACTGAGCCACAGCGGACTCTATATCAGAGGATAGTAGGGCAAATTTGTAGTCAAAATTAAGGACCTGTAAGGAGTGGGTGTCGGATTTATGATAAGGAAGACTGAAGCTAACTGTTAAACAGATAGAGCAGAACAAATTAAGCATTTATATAGTAAAATATAAAGTAAAAACTGCAAATGCTAGAAATCTATCAAAAATAAAAGTAGCAAATGCTGGAGTTACACAGCTGGTTAGTCACCTGTGTATGTTTGAGTGTGGGCCCTTCATCAGAACAAGATTGGATGAAGGATATCTGCCCCAAACATCACAACAGGTGCCTTTTTTTAATTAAAATGATAAGGAGATTGTCATCAAACAATGAGGGGTACAATTAATATAAAACGAAATCATAAAAACTTTATAAGAATATTATTTACACGCCCTCCAGTCTCTGCGGTGCCCACTGTTTGCAGAAGGCCTCAAGTATACCGGCAGACACCACTTGCTCCTTCTCCAGCGCCACCCAGATGCGGACAAGCCCGTGGAAGAGAGGCAGGCAGCCATAGCGACCACCCCCATGGGCTACATCCAACCTGGACCTGTGGATGGCCGCCATGGCCAGGCCCAGGAGCAGACCCATGAGGAGGTCCTCCAACTTGCCCCCCACCAAGTAGCCAAAGATCAGGAGTGTGGGACCAAAGTGGAATCAGAATCATAACAGCTTGACTTGCTGTTTACTTATTATTATAGAAAGAAAAACAAAGAAAGACTCACATATAGCACTTTTCACAACTTCAGGATGACCCAAAGTGCTTTACAACCACTGAAGTACTTTTGAAGTGTAGTAGCTGTTGTAATATAGGAAACACGGCAGCCACTTTGCACACAGCAAGGTCCCAGAAACAAGGTAGGTGCAGAGAAGATGTTTCCCCTCGTGGGGAAATCTAGAACTCGGGCATAGTCTCAGAATAAAGGGATAAAGGGTCGCCCTTTTAAAACTGAGATGAGGAGGAATTTCTTCTCTCAGAGGGCCGTAAATCTGTGGAATTCTCTGCCCCAGAGAGCTGTGGAGGCTGGGTCAGTGAATATGTTTAAGGTGAAGATAGACAGATTTTTACAAGATAAGGGAGTGAAGGGTTATGGGGAGCAGGCGGGGAAGTGGCTTTGAGCCCAAGATCAGCCATGATCTTATTGAATGGCGGAGCAGGCTCGAGGGGCCAAGTGGCCTATTCCTGCTCCTATTTCTTATGTTCTTATATAAATGATTTGGGCATGTTAGCAAAGTTTGATAATGATACCAACTAGCGGGCACAGCGAACTGTGAGCAAGAATGCAGAGAGCTTGTCGGAGGACAGACTCAAGACGCAGTTCAATGCAGAGAAATGTGAAGCTGTACATCTTAGGAAAAAGAAAGAAGTATCCCTTAAAATGTAAGACTGGTATAAAAGGGTATAGAGGCACCGGAATAAAGGACACAGAGGCACTGGAGGAAGAGCAAGAAATATTTACAAGCATGATATCAGGACAGAGAGGTTATAACTATCAGGAAAGACTGAACAGGCTGGGGCTCATTTCTGTACAAAAGAGAAGGCTGAGGGGTGAACCTGATAGAGGTCCTTAAAATTATGAAGGTGTTTGATAGGGTAGACCTAGAGAAGATGTTTCCACTTGTGGGAGTCCAAAATTAGGAGTCATAAACATAAGATAGTCACTAATAAATCCAATAAAGAAATCAGGAGAAACTTCTTTACCCAGAGAGTGGTTAGAATGTGGAAATAGTTGAGGCGAATAGCACAGGAGCATTTAAGGAGAAGCTCGATAAACACATGAGGGAGAAAGGAATAGAAGTATATTGTGGCGGAGCCACCAAAGGACTCAGATCGTTTGTACATAATTCCTTTAACAACATGTTAGCTACAGTGTGAGTCTGTATCTTTATTTATGCTGTTTAACTGTACAGAGTGTGGTTACTTTAACAGCGCGGTTAAAACGTGATGACGTCACGCCGTTCATCACGTGATCCCCCACTGGCGGGAAAACGTGATGACGTCAGCCACAGGACTGCAGGGGCAGTCCTCGTGGAGCCTCCAGAGAGAGCAGACCTACATTCGATGTTATCCTGCAGTTTATTGTTAAAGCCTGTTTGTTTCATTAAAGTGCATTTTGTTTGATCGCCTGAGTAGAACTCAGTCTTTTAGTTCGGAACCCACGTTCCTACAATATGTTGATGGGGTGAGATGGAGAGGGGTTGGAGGAGGCTCGAGTGGAGCATAAACACCGGCACGGACCAGTTGGGCTGAATGTCCTGTTTCTGTGCTGTAAGTTCTATTTAATTCTATGTAAAGACTCCTCACAGAGTGGAGGAACAGAGAGATCTAGGGTGAGTATGCACAGATATTTAAAGGTGGGAGTGCTGGGAGAAAAGCGTATTAAAAAGGGCAATTCTGATTCTGGGTTTGGTGCATAGGGACATTGCATATAAAAACAAAGTGATGTTAAATTTGTGCAAGATGATAGTTAGGTCACAGGTGGAGTATTGTGATTAGAAGAACATTAGAGCCATGAATGGGTACAGAAAGATACGAGAAACGAGAGGTTATAATTATAAAGAAAGGCTTGAAACATTAGGGCTTTTTTACCTGGAAGAGTGCAGATTAAGTGGGATGTAACAGAGGTTTTCAAAAGTATAAATAGGCTTGACACGGCAAGTAGTGAAATATTGTTTCGACTAGCTGGTGAATTAATAACAAGGGAGCCGACACTCAGGATTGCCATTAGAAGAACAAAAGCGGAAGTTGAAAGAAATATTTTCACACAGGGAGTTATTAGAACATAGAATGCTTTCCTACAAGTGCCTATTGAGGTAGAGACTATAACATTATTTAAAAGAAAATTGGATAAGCATTTGAAAGGGAAGAATATAAAAGGCGACAGGGAAATGGCAGAGAAATTGGATTAGACTCGCGAGCTCCAGTTAAGGAAGTATGACAGGGACAGGCATGATAGGCTGAAAAAGCTGCACTGTAATTTCTATGATTCATAAACGTCTTGTACAATGAATCACTTTGAAGCATAGTCATTATTGTTATGTCGGCTAGCACAGCAGTTATTTTGCACACAGAACTGTGATGGACAACCAGTTAATCAGTACTTCTGGCGGTAGTCGTTAAGCAAAGAATGTTGTCCAGGAGAACTCCCTGGTGCTTTTTTAAAATAACGCCATGGGATCTGCAACATACCGTGGAACCGGCAGTGCCCATCACCCATGTGCTTGCTGGCCTACATTGGCTCGCGGTCCACCAACACCTTGACTTTAAAATTCTCATCCTTGTGTTCAAATCTTTCCGTGGTCTCACCCCTCCCTATCTCTGTAACCTTCTCCAGCCCTCCAACCCTCCAACTCTGGCCTCTTACGCATCCCCCACTCCCATCACCCCACCATTGGTGGCCGTGCCTTCAGCCGTCTAAGCCCTAAGCTCTGGAAGTCCCTCCTTAAACCTCTCTGCCTCTCCACCTCTCTCTCCTCATTTAAGACCCTCCTTAAAACCTCCCTCTTTCACCAAGCTCTTAATCACCTAATCTAATATCATCTCCTTTGGCTTGGTGTTAATTTTTGTCTGACTTACGCTGCTGTGAAGCACCTGGGGATGTTTTCCTACATTAAAGGTGCTATATAAATGCAAGTTGTTGTATTGTTTTAGCCATCGCTATAGCTCATGCTTAAAGTCTCCTCTATTGTGTCGTAAAGTCCAGCAAACATTTAGTGACATGAATCAGTCGTTCATGAAAGAAAGACTTATGAAATAATACTGAGCAGCCTACGGGTGGCACTGTCCAGGGAGAGTATAAATACTCGGGCACGGGCCCAGCTTGCGCAGGACATTCTTAACAGGAACTAGTGAAGGACACAACTAGACCTCCATGTTGTAAAGCAGTTGATTAAAGCTTTGTTTAACGCTTAGACCAAGTGCCTAGTAGTTTTCTTACGTCATCTAGGTTCCCTCCTTGGTCTGTGCTGACTAACTAACCTCACCTGGGCTAGGGAGTGGATAATCAGCCTCAGTTCCTAATCCTCAGAGGGCAACCTTGACTAGAACAGCATATGGGGATCGGGCAGGAAAGTGGAGTTGAGCTGGAAGATCAGCCATGATATTATTGAATGGCGGAGCAGGCTCGAAGGGCCGAATGGCCTCCTCCTGCTCCTATTTCCTATGTAACACATTTATGAATGCTGTATAAGGGCTTGGCTTAGACGTCCTTTATAGTTGGATAGGGTGCTGGCACTCACTGTCAAGACTCATACATGAATACCCCAGCTGAGTGACAGCAACCAATAGCCGTGGAACCATAACCCACGGAGTCAACGCCTTCAGGAGAGGAAGGGAGGTAGAAAATTGATGAGCACAAAGATCAGCGAGAGAAAAAGTGTGTAGGCTATTTTGATGTATTTCAACAATCTGGCCTCAGGTGACTGTCTGTGTGGAGTTTGCACATTCTCCCCGTGTTTGCGTGGGTTTCCTCCGGGTGCTCCGGTTTCCTCCCACAGTCCAAAGATGTGCGGGTTAGGTTGATTGGCTATGATAAATTGACCCTTAGTGTTAGGGGGATTAAATACGTGGGGTTACGGGGATAGAGTGGGATATGTGTTGGTGTAGGGGTTACGGGGATCGGGTGGGATATGTGTCAGTGCAGGCTCGATGGGCTGAATGGCCTCTATCTGCACTGTGGGGTTTCTGTGATTTCTGTGAAGCACAGTTCCACCACGTGTTCGATTAGGTTTCTGATTTTTTTTATCATAAATTTCACTCTGAATACATAGAAACATAGAAAAATAGGAGCAGGAATAGGCCATTCAGCCCTTCGAGCCTGCTCCGCCATTCAATATGATCATGGCTGATCCTCTATCTCAATACCATATTCCCACTCTCTCCCCATACCCCTTGATATTTCCCCAATCTTGATGTTTGTGCCTCACTCTACACCAACATTGATATACAGTATTAAATTATATCAAATGTGATTTCACACTTTTACCTTCTTGTAGTATTCAGTGCTTTTTTCTTGGATTTATATTCTTTGCACTAAAAAGCAAAATCACTGTATAAAGATTCTGTCAGGTTTTTAAAATTAAAATGGCTTTCTACAAACTATAAGAGGCATATTTTAAAAACTCCTTGGCGTATTAAGAACTACTAGCGGCAACCTACGCAGTGCCTCAAATAAAAAGACACTGAACCTCCCCCACTACGCAAACACTTTTACTTCTTGAGTTCACAGCAAGGTCACGCCTGTTCTCTTAAAGTGGCAGCTCACGAGCTTCATTTACGGATCAATTTCTCCATTTTTTGATTTGTAAGACAGAATACCTTCTAATTGAGGAAGCACTGACCGATGAAGCGTGCGGTTGGGAATGCAATCAATCGCTGATTCAACACGGAGTAGATCTAGAATAAAGCAAGCAAACTAATGGGCGACTGGTTGCATCTCGATTGTGCAGTAATGCCTTCAGCCACTCCTGTAACCCTTGTGTACCAGTACGGCACTCAAAACACATCCTGCATTTCCACAATGAAGACAGATAGTTGAGGTCCAAACACTCATGGGTATTTAGTTTGAAGAATCAATCCCAATCTTTGTAACACTCATCAGCTCCTGAGCCTTTCCAGACCTCTGGGAACACACAGCACCCTTTTGCTATATTAATCAGGCAGTGCCTTCAGGAGATTAAAGGAGAAAATGCAAAGGAAAAAGTAAAGTGTCTCTAAATGAAGCCTAAAATAGCTACAGCTATATCTATAAAAAGACAAGATCAGTTATTGAGCATACTTTTGAAGTACCGAGATTAAGTCGAATGTTTCTTGATTGATTCTGTGGTTACTTTTGCATATAAGCCATTAAGGGTGCATAAAATATTTGTAGTTTCCTACAAGCTGTGTAATCTTTGAATGCAGAAGGGATTGCAACGGCAGTTTAACGAGGAACATATGCGTGCAATGGAAATAGAGCAACAGGAACTACAGCAACTTGCTCGAGGGGGTGATGTCCTGGCATTGGTAAGAGAGACACGCAAGCACCTGATAAAAAAATGACTTCAGTTAAATCTGCTCAGCAAAACTGATGAACTGGCCTTTTTCGTGATATTGCTACTGCTATTTGGCATTGCTCACAATGAAGCCTCACAAACATGATCTGTCATTTAACAACAGGAAATGCTGGAAACACTCAGCAGGCCAGGCAGCATCCGTGGAGAGAGAAACAGAGTTAATGTTTCAGGTCTGGGACCCTTCATCAGAACTGGAAAAAGCTGGAGATGTAACAGATATTAAGCAGGTGCAGAGACAGGGGGGGGGGGTTTAGGAGGGGAGGAAGGAATTGAAAGAACATACTGTGAAAATGTTGCAAATGGGAATGGCAACATCATACAGCATGAGAAATGGGGGCAGGGGTTATTGTCTGAAATTGTTGAACTGGATATTGAGTCCGGAAGACTGCAGAGTGCCTAATCGAAAGATGAGGTGCTGTTTCTCGAGCTTATGTTGAGCTTCATTGGAACAATGTAATAGGCCGAGGACAGAGAGATCAGAGTGGGAGTCTTTCGATTAGGCACTTTACAGTCTTCCGGACTCAATATCAAGTTCAACAATTTCAGATAATAATCCCTGCCCCCATTTTTCATGCTGTATGATTTTGCCATTCCCATTTGCAACATTTTCACAGTATATTCTTTCAATTCCTTCCTCCCCTCCAAACCTGCCCCCCCCCCCCAACTGTCTCTGCACCTGCTTAATGTCTGTTACATTTCCAGCTTTTTCCAGTTCTGACGAAAGGTCATCGACCTGAAACGTTAACTCTGTTTCTCTCTCCACAGATGTTGCCTGGCCTGCTGAGTATCTCCAGCATTTTCTGTTGTTACTTCAGATTTCCAGCATCTGCAGTATTTTGCTATTGTATGATCTGTCATTTGTTTATCTTGAGTTATGAAGAATAACCATAGCGCAGAGGGAAAACTGTGTCCCAATAATGCACATGGAAGAGAAATAATTTCATGTTTCGCATGCTATTGTTAGCAAGGTAAAATGCACAACTAGCGACATAGGGGTAGATTCTGGTTGAGGCCCATTTTTGGAAATGCGCAACCAGCCCGCACCCGTACCGAGGGGCCCCAAGGATCGATGAGAACTGGTCCTCGGGGCCCCATCAGCATATTCGCCTCCACAGGCATCTCGTCTGAGCAAAGACGTCAATGCCAGGATGCCTGCCTCGCCGGCAATGGCCCTCATGCAAGACCCGGGAGGAGGGACTGGAGCGGGCTACAGGGCAAGCCGATCATAACTCCACTGGAGTAGCAGGAGCACTCCCTCTCCTCCTGGCTCCACAGGCACATCTTAAAATTAACTTGCCATTCCAATGATTGTGAGGACTCATTTCTGGATTGGGGGCCTTCAAGAGGTATAAGGCCACTAATTTGAATATTTAAGGAGCTTAACGCCTGTTTTACGCATCTGCCCAGGATGCTGAAAAAGGAGGCGCCACTAATTTAGCAGTGGGACGAACACTTGCGCAGATCGGACGCAGACTGTCCCACTGCTAAATTGGTATGTTTTGCACCCGTTTTACATCCGAAAATCAGGTGCTTCACATACTAATTTCTCCAGCACAATATGAGGGAAGGGTTCCTGATGGTCGGGGAGTCCAGAACCAGGGGTCACAATCTAAGGTAAGCCATCTAGGACAGAGATGAGGAGGAATTTCTTCACCCAGAGAGTGGCGAACCTGTGGAATTCTCTACCACAGAAGGCAGTTGAGGCCAAATCATTAAATATATTCAAGAAGGAGTTGGATATATTTCTTAAGGCTAAAGGGATCAAGGGGTATGGGGAGAAGGCAGGGACAGGGTACTGAGTTTGGATGATCAGCCATGATCTCATTGAATGGCGGAGCAGGCTCGAGGGGCCGAATGGCCTACTCCCGCTCCTATCTTCTATGTTTCTATGTTCAAATTCCTGGGACATTAGGATGAGGTCTAGGGCAGGACTGAGTCATAACGTAGGGACAGTCTGCAATTGCAGGGCAATTAACTGGAGCTGTGGGGAGGATTTAAACTAATGTGGCAGGGGATGAAAGACTTGCATTTCTATAGCGCCTTTCATGACCACCAGACGTCTCAAAGCGCTTTACAGCCAATGAAGTGCTTTTGAAGTGTAGTCACTGTTGTAATGTGGGAAACGCGGCAGCCAATTTGTGCACAGCAAGCTCCCACAAACAGCAATGTGATAATGACCAGATAATCTGTTTTTTTTGTTATGTTGGTCGAGGAATAAATATTGGCCCAGGACACTGGGGATAACGTCCCTGCTCTTCTTCGAAATAGTGGCCATGGTATCTTTTACGTCCACCTGAGAGAGCAGACGGGGCCTCGGTTTAGCATCTCATCCGACAGACGGCACCTCCGACAGTGCAGCACTCCCTCAGCACTGCACTGGAGTATCAGCCTAGCTTTTTGTGCTCAAGTCCCTGGAGTGGGGACTTAAACCCACAACCTTCTGACTCAGGCGAGGGTGCTGCCCAACTGAGCCCCGGCTGACTGGAAAAGCAAAAGCGTACAAAGTGCATTCAGAATAAAAAGAAAACTTCAGGTATGTTTGTGATATAAAGATGTCATGATCATTTCATATCTTCTCGCTCTTTCCTTGGGGAACAGTGTTGAAGTAGTGGGAGGATTCGCAGGCTGATTAACAGGCTGCGACCGGAACACCCTTCCACGGCCACAACCATCTTTGCACCAGCCGATAGGGTGGTAAGTCCCATACAGCTGGAGGCTTTTATGGGCTCCCACAACCCATACGATGAGGGGGAGGCCGCCCACACCCACCGGACACAAGTATCCCGCTAGATGTCAACCCAGCATTCAGAGCCGGAGCTCCGAATCCACTGGCTGGGTCTGTCTGGAGTGGGGTTTGAAACCCCTGCATCTTCTGACTCAGAGGCTAACCACTGAGGCAAAGGCACACTCCATCGAAGCTGCCCAACACCTGAAAAGCCAATTTGCAAAGAAATTCACTCTGAATTAAATCCACTTGTTCATAACTCATCCATTCTATAACGCTTCCCACATGGGTTTCACTTTTTTTCTTCGGTGAACTGTAAGCCAAAGAAAGCAGCTGTGAAAGAGAAACCGTGTTATGTTAATACAAGGATCGTGTGACAGAAGGACAAAATTGATAAAAAATCACACACACTGCTTCAAACCACAATTCCATCCTGTCCCATAGATGCGATCTTATCAGCTTTTGATTATATCTAATAAGACACCACAAGCTGAGTTGTTACACAATTAGTAGTATGCAGATAAGCAGTAAAAAGTCAGACAACATCTTGTTCTGGGATACCAGCCTGCTTTATGTGAAACGTTGCTTTAGAGAAAATCCCGTATATTCTCGGTGATTAACATTAACCCCTACATCGAAATCAATTATAGATCCTTAAATGTAGCTGGGACAAATCAATAAATACAGACCTTTGTGTGCAGTTACACTGTCACTTTCAAGTCTATGCAAAGCTGCAGATAAAAAGGAAAGGAAAACGTATATAGCGCCTTTCACAACCTCAGGGCTTCCCAAAACGCTTTACAGCCAATTAAGTACTTTTTAAAGTAGTCACTGTTGTAATGTAGGAAGCACGGCAGCCAATTTGCGCACAGCAAGCTCCCACAAGCAACAATGAAATAAACGACCAGATCATCTGTTTATTTAGGTATTAGTTGAGGGATGAATATTGGCCAAAACAGCAGGGATAAATCCCCAGCTCTTCTTCGAAATAGTGCCGTGGGATCGTTTATGTCCACCTGATGGAGCAGACGGGGCCTCGGTTGAATGTCTCATCCGAAACACGGCACCTCCTACAGGGCAGCGCTCCCTCAGCACTGCACTGGAGGGTCAGGCTGGATTTTTGTGCTCCAGTTTCTGGAGTGGGACTTGAACCTACGACCTTCTGACTCAGAGGATCAGTCACTGAGCCACAGCTGGCACATCAATGTGAAAAGAGGCAATACAGTCTGGGTAACAACAGAAAATGCTGGAAAAACTCAGCAGGTCAGGCAACATCCGTGGAGAGAAATTTGAGTTGACGTTTCGGGTCGATTCTGATCTGACCCCTGAGCAAACTCCGGCCAAATGATGTGGGTCTTCCTCCATGGGCACGTTTGACAATGCCTCACACCAGCTCGGAATCTTGTCAATGTTATTAGAGAATGGACACTCTTGCCACGTTCTCCTCGCATTCCAAAATCGTCTAACAAGAGAGCAAGAGCTTCGCCAGTCAGGCGGAGAGCAGCTTGCAACATAACAAGAGTCATTAACGTCTCACTTGAACATCTCTGCCCCTGCACGGACACATTCAACAGTCACTGCCACTTCCGGCAGGAAATCCCAGAAGTGGTGGTTGTGAGCTGGCAGAACAGCTCCCTGGATCATTTCCCAGCGCCGCAGTGGAAACTCTGCTCCTATATAACTTGCAGCAATCAAGGACTTTTCCTGTCAATAAATAATCTGCGTTTATAAAGGCAAATGAGGGGCTCACTGCTTGGGTTGTCATGCGGAGACCGACCATTTGAAAGAGTTCCTGCTGGCACCCAAGAAACTGTAGCCCAGCATGAATCGGCGTCTTCAGGATTAGCAGGAGGTTGAATTTGGGGAAGTGAGAAAATCTTTGTTCCTGCTTCTGATTTTGAGGAACTCACTCCAAGGCCAGCTATAAATGAATCTTTGTGGTTCTAACACGCTCTCTAGGATTTTAGAAATTGACCTTCCTTAGGAGCTTTGGAATCTGGGGGGGGGAGGTTGGGTTAGCACAATAAAGATGTACTTGATACAGAAATAAGAACGGGATGATCAAATTTCGTCAGTGCAAGATATTTAAATTCTGTACGTGCAATCTGATCCAAATACCTTAAGTAAACCATTTAATTCCTATTGTGTTGCATAATCTGTCGCAGTTTGTAGGAATTCCGTATGCTATGTTCAGTCAAAGTCAAGTAGAGGGCATCTGATTAATTAATGAATATATTTCCTTCGATACTGTTGAATTGTTACTGATAACAGGTGACGTGGCTTGTGGAGCCTTTGGTTTATGGTTAAAAAAGCAAATCATTCTGTATGTTAAAGACTCACTTTTTGTTTTCAGCATGTGGGCAGCACTGACAACGCCTCATTTATTGTCCATCCCTAGGTGCCCTGAGAAAGTGGTGGGGCTTCTTCCTGAACAGGCAGTCGGTTCCCTTCTCTGAAAGACATTAATGAACCAGGTGAGTTTTTATCACAAGCAGACACCTTTCATACTCATTTCTAGTACCACATTAAATTAACAGATTTATTGAATTGAATTTTACAACTTGCCATGGTTGCCATCTTAGTGGAATTCAAACTCATGACCTCTTGGCTGGTAGTCCAGTACTAGAACCGCTATAGGACCAATAACCTCATTACGGGCCACACTCCTGAGCAATGTTGAGGGCTGTTATCACAGAGCTACTATAAAGCAGCTCCATGTATTATTTTACACAGTGTGGCTCTGTTTCTCGTCTCTCCTCAGAATCCTAGCTGCAGAAACATCCTCGAGCTGGTGCGCTGTGAATTGAAACCCAGGTGTCCATGGAGCTGGTCTGCTGAAGGCCGCAGGGGGACCTCAAGTGGCTCTGGGATTGTGTTATGATGAAAGAAAGAAAGAAAGAAACCTTTATTTCTGACGTAAGAAAACTACTAGGCACTTGGTCTGAGTATCAAACAAAGCTTTAATCAACTGTTTTACAACATGGAGGTCTAGTTGTGTCCTTCACTAGTTCCTGTTAAGAATGTCCTGCGCAAGCTGGGCCCGTGCCTGAGTATTTATACTCTCCCTGGACAGCGCCACCCGTAGGCCGCTCAGTATTATTTCATAAGCCTTTCTTTAATAAATGACTGATTCATGTCAATTTCTGTCGCACCTTTCATGATCTCAGGTCATCCCAGAGCACTTTACAGCCAATGAAGTACTTTTGAAGTGTAGTCACTGTTGTAATTTAGGAAAGTGGCAGCTAATTTGTGCATAGCAAGGTCCCACAAACAGCAATGTGCTAATGACCAGATAATCTGTTTTAGGGATGTTGGTTGAGAGATCATTATTGGCCAGAACACCGAGAAGAACTCCCCTACTCTTCTTCAAAATAGTGCCATGGGATCTTTTACGTCTACCCGAGAGGGCAGACGGGGCCTCGGTTTAACACCTCATCCAAAAGACGGCACCTCCGACAGTGCAGCGTTCCCTCAGCACTGCACTGAGGTGTCAACTTAGGTTTTGTGCTCAAGTCCTTGGAGTGGGGCTTTAACCCACAACCTTCTGACTCAGAGTGCGAGAGTGCTAAGCACTGAGCCACAGCTGACACTGCGAATCATTGTGATAGCCCACTTAAGCCAACACGAACATTCTACTGAATTATTTGAAACTGTGGCAATAGGATAAGGGGACACAGATCCAAACTAGCAGAAGCAAATTCAAAGACTCATATCAGTAATATATCTTCCTACAAAGGGTGAGCAACACCTGGAGGCAAAGTCCGTAGCATCATTTAAGAAACAGCTGGATGCTGTGATTGGGAGGCTAAAGAACCTATGTATATGCATGAGTTACTGTGGGCTGAAAGGTTTTCCTCATCCATGTATATTTTGTGAACTGCCCAGCTTGCAGCAGTTCTACTGAGGTTAGCGCATCTTCATATGCAATCATTATGGGGTGATTTTTTCAATGGGGGCACATTGGAGGCGGGACTACTGCTTGGCAGGTCGATGTGCCGCCTCCATCAATTTGTGGCTAACCCACGCTATTTTCCCTTGATTGACCTCGTTAAGCCCGCCCAGCGGGCTTAGCAGGCCAATTAAGGGAAAGCCGGTTGCAGAGAACGTCAGCGTATGACGTTTCATCTGTCAAATGACAGATGAATTGTCATCGTTTGACAGCTCTGTGAAGCTGTCAAACACTGACATTCTCTGTAGTTTGATGAGGTCTTGAATTCAAGATCTCATCAAACTTCTTTCTTTTACGGAAATGAGATGGCTGTTGCATCTGAGAATGCAACGGCCATCTGTCATCTGCAACACGGAGGTCCGAGACTCTCCGCACACCCACCAACTAAAGCCTGCAGGAAGAAACAAAGGTAAGTACACTTTTACTAACACTTTGCACTTACCTCAGATACTCACCTCTCCACTCTTGCACCCATCACTTACCTTCACACCACACTTTTGTACCCCCCCGACCCCCGCAGACCCAGTACTCGCCTCGCTGACCTGGCGAGTTTCCGAGCCTTCGGGAAGCCTGCACTTGTGAGGGCAAAAAGGGGATAATCCTATTTTCTGTCTGTTAACAGGCAGTTAATAGCCTTTAATCCCTTCCCGCCTCCAAGGAGACGGGACCCGGCACGGGACGGCTACCTGCCTCCTGGCAAGCTGGCATGGAAGTGGGTTGGGGGCGGGTTGGGCACCCGCCCCCAAATTCTGCCATTTTCCCGGCAGTCCCGCCTCCATACCCGCCTCCCCAGGGCTGGGAAAATCGCCCCCTATATTTTGTTACATTCTTGAGTTCCTCTACCGTTTAGATAACTTACTGCAGATCAGGAATCAAAGCTAGGACCTTTCTGCTTCAAGTAGCTCCGTTCCCCATCACATGGTTCATTTACCCACTGAACCATCAAGAACTCCCCGGTCACACATCTGAATAGATTAGAGCAATGAATCCCCATAGTAAACATCTTACCCCAGGTTATTCTGGCAAGCAAGGTTGTCCAAATTGTGGCCTGTGGGCCACAAGCAGCCCGAAAGTCTAGAGGCAACTCAGTTCAATTTGGATTTATAGCTCTTGCTCACTGATTTGCCCTATTTGAATTCCATGGGTCTGAGGATTTGTAAGGGCCGTCATTGTGGTGTTGTCTCATTGGTATAAAAATTCTATCCACAGTTTTAAATATATGCAAATTAATGGGAACATTGATTTGAACTTAGACATGCCCCATGAGGCTCCATGCATGTGCCTCAGCAGCCCAGCAAGGCAAAGAGCTTGGACAATCCCATGTTAACTCTTTTAGTGTGTATAAATCTCAGTCTCGTGCTTCCACTAATTGCAGACTAACTGTCTCGTCATAGTTTGGTAGAAAGTTAGTCCAAATTTTAACCTTCTTAATAACTACCAGCCCTGAACATTTAATTCCTGTTAGAAGTTCTCAGTTTAAAGTATCATTATTTGTTTTTAAATAATGTAATAAAAATAGGCATTATGATTTAAAGATACAGTAAATTCTTCATTGATTTTATTGAAAGAGTATCAATTTTATTGAAAGCCAATATCAGACAACTAGCCACCAACCCTTCCCAAAGTTAGTAAATACTGAAGCCCCAATGGTAATTTCTAGATGTCTGTGAAGAACCAGCTTCTAGGTCAAAGGGATTGACTGTGACTGTTGGAAATGCAGTTTAATGGGACTGCCATAAATTACAGGCCCTCTTTTGGTCACACGGGGCAACTGCCAGCTTAATGCCAAATCTACCCGAATGTACATCAATGATGTTCAACGATTTGAACACTTTTCATCTTTGGAAATATCCATTTTGGTGAAGACAGATGCAAGTTTTAACTGTTTTAAATATTGAGTACAACATTATGGAATGAGGAAGATAGAAGAATCGAATGCTGAAAAGAAACATTGGCACTTTTTAGTTCCAATGTTCTCTCCTTTTCCTGAGGATACTGCTTCATAAGAGTACAATTCCATATACCCTACCAGCCCGCCATTACTTTTCCCAAATATACTACCACACACACGAGCATCTTGAGACCCCATTGGCACTGTTCCAGTCATGAATCTATTATGTTTGATTAGGCTGATTCATGGGAGATATTACATGTTACAAATCTCATCATTCATCAAGAAACTACTCATGAAATAACGCTGGATGGCCAGCTGGTGGCGCCATCCAAGGAGTATAAATACTCGGGCGTGGGCCCAGCTTTCCAGGGACATTTTGTAAGACAAGGAACTAGTGAAGTACAACTAGACCTCCATGTTCTGAAACAAGTTGATTAAAGCTTTGCTTTATACTCAAACCAAGTGTGTAGTGAGTTTTATTACATCATTATGTTTGTGCTAATGCTGGTGAGTTTGGGCGGAAACGTGAGTGAAATTTCACCTCGGCAAAACCAGCGCAGTGTCCAGCGCATTCTGGGCAAATTTTGCCGATTGCGCCCCTGGCGGAAACTCCAGGCCTACTTCTTTAAGAATGCATGGACCAGAGATGCAGCGCAGGAATACATCTGCAATCAGTTCAACCATTCATGTCCCACTTGGCAACACTTTTAATGGGAATGGTATCCAATGGGCTTAAAGCTCTGCAGCTAATGGCACAAGCCAAGTTGGCATACCTGACACAAGCCAAGATGGCATGCCTGACACAAGCCAAGATGGCATGCCTGACACAAGTGCTGAAAATGAAGCCCTCGTCGGCTGCGGCACTTTACTAGCAAAACCGCCTTGTCAGGTGGATTTCAATGCTTTGAATGGTGCCAAAGTTGTCTATATTACAAGCTTGGCTTGGATGACATACTTACCATCAGTAGCAAGCCTGAAAAGTAATTCCAGTACGAGAACTCCTCTCTAAAACCGATAATTACAATGAATGCAAAACTAGCGATTCCAGTTCTGTGCAGCTACCACATAAATATCTGAGAGATACGTGTCCAGATTGTGACTTTTCTCACGATTGATCACATGGAACTATTTGTAAGGTACATATTCCGATTATTATGTCCCACCCTGGAATGATCACAAATTCACAATTCGTAAGGGCTATTTTTGAGTAGCAACCCTAACCGTCGCCTCTGATTTATAGAATCATAGAGCACAGGAGACCATTCAGCCCATCATGCCTGTGCCGACTCTGAAATGGCTACCATTTAGTCTCATTCCCCATAGCTCCGTAAAATGTTCCCTTTTAAAGTATTTATCCAATTCCCTTTACAAAGTTACTATTAAATCTCTTCCCACCACCCTTTCAGGCAGCGCATTCCAGATCACAATTCACTGAGTAAATCGTTTCCCCTGGCTTTTTGCCAACTATGTTAAATCTGTGTCCTCTGGTTACTAGCCCTCTTACCGGTGGAAACCAATGTTCCCTTTAATGTTTTTTGAGTGCACGGCCCATTCCAAATACTGCGCATGCATGGTTTTTCCTAAAGAAACGGTGAGCCGGTTGCGCGGGAGCTGCGTGGGAGCTCCGTGGCCGCGCAGCTTAAAAGGAACATTGCTTGAAACAGTTTCTCTCTACCAAAGCCCCTAGTAATTTTGAGCACCTCTATTAAATCTCCTCTTAACCTTCTCTGCTCTAAGGAGAACAACCCCCCCCCGGCCCCGCCCCCGAGCTTCTCTAGTCTCTCCCAATAACTGAACCCCCTGATTCCCTTTGTTGAGCTTTACGACGGACCCAGTGTACCTTCCCCTCTCCAGTTCTGACCAAGGATCTGTCCTGATCAGTTAACCTGTGTTATGAATCTTATGATTCACGAAGAAAGACTCATGAAATAACGCTGGACGGCCAGCTGGTGGCGCCGTCCAAGGAGTATAAATATTCGGGCGTGGGCCCAGCTTGCCCAGGACATTTTGTAAACAGGAACTAGTGAAAGATAACTAGACCTCCATGTTTTGAAACAAGTTGATTAAAGCCTTGCTTTATACTCGAACCAAGTGCGTAGTGAGTTTTATTACGTCAACCTGTCTCGTCCCTTTTCAGATGCTGACAAGGCTTGCTGTGCAATTCTTTTTTTTGGAAATTTCTCCCTTTATTTCTCACCGTGCGTTTCAGGAATTGTCCACGTTTTGCTGACAAAGCAGCAATGGCTGCACGTCAAAAGTAATCTGTTGGTTGTAAAATGCTCCAAGATGACGTGAAAACACAGTAAGATGCTATGTAAATGCACATTCTTTTATTTCTGTTTGTAACAAATTCTTCTGTTTGATCTGACATTTAATAAGTATAAAAATCAATAAAAGTCCCTTTATACAGTATAACGAAGCAGTCTAATATCTTTCCCTTATTACATGATTTTCTATAGTAAAATATTTCATAGTTTTAAAAATACAAGTACATTGTTAATTGAGTTGCATTTGAATACAGCTTCACAAACTTCATTTTCATCATTCTTCAGTTCTGCTTATACAGTAGGATACTTCTTCATTGGTGCTTTAAATACAAGGCAACAGAGGCACATCAGCAGCATATTACATTAAACATAACAAAAACATACACTTTAAGGCGTATCTATTCCCTCATACCATTGGTATGTGTTTGCAATGTACAAAAATAGAGTTCTATTCTCCTTTATTTAGTTCCTGCAGAATTAGGCCTGCTGTCGGCTCATTTGGCGGCCTTGGCAGGGAAGCGCTGCACCGCCCGCACTTCGCATCTCTTGTGTTTCATGGTCAGTCCGTACTCAGGGGTCATATCAATGTCCTGGCCTGGCTTTTTCTCAAATCGCAACTGCTGCATAAGCGTGGTGAAAAACAGGAAGACCTCCGTGCGGGCAATGGCCTCCCCAATGCATCTCCTTTTGCCCATGCCAAACAGCTGCACCTTCTCGCACTCCACTTTGTTGATGCTTTTTCCATCGGGGTTCAGGAATCGGTCCGGGCGGAAAGCAAATGGGTCTTTCCAGAGTGTCCTGAAATACGCAAGAGGGCGAAAATATTGAAATCCACGTTTTACGCCGTCAACAGGTAATGACAGCAAAGAGAGGCAGCTCAACTATTTCAGCGCTAAACCTTGCAAACACCTCAAGCCTGTTTCCTGTAGCAATAGAAAAAATAATGCTGGAAATCAGGCATGAGAAACAAGAAATGCTGCCGACAGACTCAGCACTGCTCAGTAGCTAGAAGAGAAAAGGGTATGTTAATCTTCTTCTTCGGAACCGAGGATGACTTGCTTCCACATTAAGAATGAGTTCTCAGGTGACTGATGAGTCCAATGCGGGGCCTACAGTCCCTGTCACAGGTGGGGCAGACGGTGGTTGAAGGGGCGGGTGGGGCGGGGTGCTTGGGTTGACCTGCGCTCCTTGCGCTTGGCTTCCGCTTGCTCCCGGCGAAGAGACTCGAGGTGTTCGGCGAGGTATGTTAATACTTTGGCAGGGAACCTTTAAGTTCTGACAAAAAGCCTTTGCCCAAACTTGTATCCTGTCATTCTCTTTTCAGAGCGTCAAATTTGATACGTTTTTCGAGAATTTTTTCTTTTCAGTTTTGCAAGATGTTACAATTAACCTAAAAAGCACTTCAATAATCACAATCTTTTTTTTGTTAAAAAAGTCTTATTTTGGTGAATTTAAAATCAATGCTTAACGTCTGAGAGCTTTTGCTTTATCTTTGAAAGTAATGATATGATTTTTCACACCACCAGTACTATTAACCCTTTAATACTAGAACTTAAAACCAGCTAATGCAAAGGTAAAAATGCACAAGTCGATCGCGACGTTGAACCTTGATCTCACTATCAGGGCCCGATTGAGGTATCTAGCCCTAGTGCGCGATCCATTGCAGAAGGTCTCATGGTCCTAGTCCAGCTGGGGGGGCGAGGGGGCGGCGGTCACTCTTCCAACTTCCCTACCCCCCACTCCCCCTCTAATAAACATAACAATTGTACATTGAAGCTTTGTATGGCCACTAAAATACAACGAAGAATAGGCTGACACATGAAATTAACTCAACACACACTGGGAGTAATTTTAACTTTGGGCTATGGTATTGAACAGGTAATATTAAATTAGCTGCCCAGTGAACGCAGCGTCTGATTCTATCGAAGTCAATGGAAGGGAAAATAATCAGGTGGGGTGTAAAATGAGCGGCCAAGTCAATGTCGCCATCGCCCATAGTTAAAACAACATCGGTACAGTAATCTAGAGAGCAGGGCTTATGATCTGGAGACACGAGTTCAAAATCCCACCAGGGCAGCTGGGGAATTTAAATCTGGAATAAAAAGCTAGAATCAGTAATGTTGACCATGATTGTTGTAAAAAGCCATCTGGTTCACTAATGTCCTTTAGAGAAGGCAAACTGCCATCCTTATCTGGTTTGGCCTATAGGTGACTCTAATGTGGTTGACTCTTAACTGCCCTCTGAAATGGCCTAGCAAGCCACTCAGTTGTACCAAACCACTACAAAGAAGTATTGCAGTGGTTCAAGAAGGCATGGGCAATAAATGCTGGCCTTGCCAGCGATGCCCACATCCCCTGAACGAATATAAAATGAAATAATTTTGATCTGTGTATTATTTTGCAAGTGGAAGAAGGTGATACCAAGTCCTGTTCATCCATCACCCCTGTGTTCGCTGACCCGGTTAAGCAGCGCCTCGATTTCAAAATTCTCATCCTTGTTTTCAAATCCCTCCATGGCCTCGCCCCCTCCCTATCTCTGTAATCTCCTCCAGCCCCCACAACCCCCCCACCAAGAAATATCTGCGCTCCTCTAATTCTGCCCTCTTGAGCATCCCCGATTATAATCGCTCAACCATTGGTGGCCGTGCCTTCTGTTGCCTGAGCCCTCAGCTCTGGAATTCCCTGCCTAAACCTCTCCGCCTCTTTCCTCCTTAAAGACGCTCCTGAAAAGCCTACCTCTTTGACCAAGCTTTTGATCACCTGCCCTAATTTCTCCTTGTCAAATTTTTTGTCTTTTAATACTCCAGTGAAGCACCTTGGGATGTTTTACTACATTAAAGGCACTATATAAATACAATTTGTTGTTGTTGACGTATGACAGGATTGACATTGGGAACCATGTAGGTGTCTGGAAAGAGACAAGAGATGCTGTACCAGCTTGTGTTTTGTGGATATTTAAAATAATGCTGTATAGAATTTGTGGCAAGACATTTTCAGAAAAGGAACACGAGGACTACAATACATTTATCATTTACAGTATTGTAAAAATTATCAGGTTGTCTTAATTGCCAAGCTGTAATAACAAACGAACAGGGAACTTCCTGAGGCCATTATTCAATTCACTGCTTTCTGCTCTCATAATTCCTAACTGTTTCTCGGTGTTAAAAAGGGTCTCCATTTACTTCCAGTTTAATCAACTTTTAAATAAATAAATAAAATAAAAATCAAAGCCCAGCACACTTAAGACCCCCTCTAGGGAAATGTGCTTGCTTCAATAGATCACCTTCATAGAAAGGTGACTACTTCCTAATGCTGTAGCTTTACTGCATATCTTTTGTTGGTGCAGAGTAATTTTCGCACATTCCACGGAGGTAAGTCACAATGTATAGCTGCAGTAAACCTCTGCTGAACTGGTGCCAATCCATTAAGAAGTACTTTCACATTGCCAGCGACTATGCATCCGGAACTTTGATGCAATATCGAACCACACAGTGAGAGATTAAAAAAAAAGCAGCTGCCAAGCAGCCTATGCAAACAAATTAGCAAAAGAATATCTCGTGTAACAACAGAAAGGGGTGGTTGTCTCCAGGTTTGATTACACTGCTGTTTTCTTTTAAGTTGGTGCCAAACAACTTTGGGTAGGCACTGGTGCAAAAAGGGTCAGTATAACCTGGGAGTCAGGTCGCAATCGAATTCCTCCTTGAATTAAAGCCGTGGGACCGTGGATCATTCCAGAAAGCTGGATTCACATGGGTTTTGAGTTTGCACTACTGAACTAACTGGGCACTTACTTTTTGATGCTTTTAGTGACAAGGGGAACAGGGCCGTTCCAACCTGCTCCCATAGTGCTAATAATGATCTGCCCAGGGGTGAAAAGCACCACACACATTACTCGTGCAGTGCACCTTTGTAACTAACCTCTCTGACCCACAGTCAACAGTATAACTAGAGTCCACAGACTGCACAGTAGACTCCACAGGTAACTGCGACATCTTTTGTGTTTTGATGCTGCAATCAATGAAAATTAGAGCAAAGAGGAATTGGTCGAATTAAAGCAGTTGGAATGATTGTCCCAAAGTGCATGCACAGGCTGCTACATGTGTAGCTGTTGGCACATGGGTAGCGTGCTGAGGTGCAAGACTCTAGGTATCACTGATTGGCAACTTTTATTGAAGTACTGCAAGCAGGCACCATGGGGGGAAAATTCATTAGCGACTATTTAGGGTCGCTAACATCGCCTGGGCGCTGCACGCCAGTAAGAATATAATGCAGAAGGAAGAGGCCTTTCAAGCCATCCGCTCATCTCATTCTCCAGGAATTTTAACCAGCTTATCACAACACTGCTTGTTTCATATGCAACTCCCCCCGCACCCCTCATCCCCACCGTTTATCTCAAGTCCAAAATGGCCTTTATAGGAACCTGGATTAGGACTGCAGGCATCTTTGTAGATGACTCGCACGGATCAAGTCATATGAAGGCTCCACTGTGCTCAGGACTTCAACTCAGGGCTTCTTCTACAGTGCATTTTCCAAGCCAGCTTTGAGTGGCAGTAAAGATCTGCTAAAGTTAAACAGGTAGTCAGGCAAGAACTGTAACTCCCAATTTGGAATGGGAAAGTGATCCCTAACTGCAGTTCACAGTCTTCAGCAGTTGGAATTTCCAAACTTTTTTTTCCCCAACCTCACCATTGGGTTTGAAAACGTTCAGAAAGTGGATGCGAGAAGGTGTTGTAGCATCCAGTTCAAATCCCCTAACTTTCAAGACTAGGTAAAGCACACTTACGTGTCATGATTCACTTGCCACTGGTTCACAAAGACGCACGTGTTTTTAGGGATAAAATATCCATTCAATGCGGTGTCTTTTGTTGTGCTGAAATGTAAAATAGAATGATTTTAGTGCCATTGGGAACTCAGTGCAGCTATCTACTTTTTTCACTTAACATCCTGCATCCCGGAAGGCCCCGAGTGCACCGGTGGACACCGTGTGATACCCTCGCCAGGGCAGCCTGGGTGGTAGAGAGGCAAGCAGTCGGAGTGACCCATCCCCGTGAATCCCACCCATCCTGGACCTATGAATGGCAGTTTTGGCCAGGCCCATGAGGAGCTCCTCCAAACTAGCTTACCCCCTCCCCATGTACCAGATAACCAAAGATGAGGAGCATTGGACTAAAACTCACCCAGGAGTTGAGAAGCGGCCCCTTTTTTAAAATAGAGGGAGAGGGGGACTGCAACCTCCGACGCTGTAAATTAATGTTAAAATACATTTTGCTCCAGGCAGCAGAATGGACCCGCGGCCTGGGTATCTGGGAAGTGGCTCAGTAGGTTACTGGGAGCCACCTCACCGTGCAACACTTTCCACCGTCCCCCCCAACCCCCCCCCCCACCCCACCCCCACTCCCCCAGGTCCGCAGTGGCACAGAGAAGGATCCCTGAATGCAAGGCTTTACATTGTGGATGGAAGACTGCAAGAAAGTGGAGAATGTGCAGCAATAACCTATACAGGATATCCCTCCGCGCAGATGGAATAGCATGAAACGAACTTCTGAGAGACAGCCAGATTAAAGTGCAGTCGCTTGTAGAAAAACACGGCAGCCAATGTGCGCACAAACAGTAATGAGATAAGTGACCAGATCACTTGTTTTTGATATGTTGATTGAGGGATAAATATTGGTCAGGACACCGGGGGAGAACTCCCCTGCTCTTCTTCGAAATAGTGCTGTGGGATCATTTACGTCCACCTGAGAGAGCAGACGGGGCCTCAGTTTAACGTCTCATCTGAAAGACTCAAGTTGTGAGGCGACGGTTCCAGAGGGAAATTTCAGGGCCTCATGTGGGGACAGAATGTCTCAGTGCTTGAGCCTCCTGGACACACCTAACAGAGTCAGCTACCTGAATCTCATCGGCAACGTGTTTTTGAAGAATTCTGTTCCGAGTGGTTATGATCTGGAACGCACTGCCCGAAAAGGGCGGTGGCAGCAGATTCAACAGTAACTTTGAAAAGAAAATTGGATATCATTCTTCGAAAGGAAATAATGACAGGGCTGTGGGGCTAATTGGATGGGGTCTCACATGGGCCGAATAGCCCCCTTGTAGCGCGTCCCTGAGCTGCCTTACCAGTGAGGAATGGTGAACGGTAGAAAGGACGAGTGGCGGAAGGTTTCCGTGATGAAAGCTTCTGTGTAGGGCAATAATGGCTTGTCTGATATCCTTGGTCTTCGGTCTTTGCCAATGTTCTCATCTGGAAAGAACAGGAGGGTGGGGGGGGGGGGAAACAGAAGTCAGTCATGGCAATAGCTGAAACCCCCCCCACCGAGTTGAAAAATGTCAGCCCAGGTGTAATAATGAACACCTTGGCTGTTACACTGCACATATACCCACCTATTTCCTCGTGCAATCTCTTCTGAATGTCGGGGTATGAAACCAGGTACATAACAGACCAGGAGAGCGCCGTGGTGACAGTGTCGAAACCTTCAAATAGAAAAGCAACAAAGACTTGTAAAGTGATACCGAGAAACAGGCCCTCTGGATATTCATCGCAGGAGTCTCCAAAGGGCGTTGATGAAACTGCCAAGTTGTAAAGGGGTTTGGAATCGTAATGTACACTTGATGTCAAAGCTTGATCCCTTCCAAATCTACTCCCAAAAATATTGTTACAGTTCGAAGTTTTGAATATTAAACAGCAACTTGTATTTATATAGCAACTTGTAAAACGTCCCAAGGTGCTTCACAGGAGCGATTATCAAACAAAATTTGACACCCAGCCACATAAGGAGATATTAGGACAGATGACCAAAAGCTTGGTCAATGAGGCAGGTTTTAAGGAGCGTCTTAAAACTAAGCAATTAAGCCACCGTAGTGTGGTAACTGGGGTCAAAAGTGTCCTTCTTACCAGCTCCAAATAAATCATTCACGATGCCGACAATTTTTTCATCGGATATTTGAATATTGGCATTTTCGTCCACTTTCTTGTCCTGGCAATGTTGAATCAGGGAGTCGGTTATATCCCGTATATTGTCCTGGAAAATAAGAGAAAGGGGAAAGGTACACATGTTAGTAACAGGAAGGGGTGGGAAACTGCGAGACAACACTGTTATTTACAAAAAAAAGTATAAATTTCAACATGACTCCCATCATGGTCCTACCTTGTCAAAGCTGCGGTAATGTTCGATGACAATGTTCTTAACGAAAGTGATGAATCTCTGGTTGATGGCGATGAATTTGGCCATGGAGTAGTTCGGGAGGAATCTCAGGATTGGAATGAAATCGGCCGGGTTGCCCGAGGCGGCGATTTTCCCGAACTCGTCGCTCACGTTGACGATGTCGAGGAGCTCCTGGTCGTCGTGGCTGTAGCGCTTGCCGAAGCACAGGGCGCAAATGACATTGGCCACCGACACTACGATGTACCGCACCGGGTCGAAGCCGCCTCGGCTCTGCATCTGGTCCACGAAGATCTCGACCAGCTGCTGCGCTTCGCTGGAGACGTGCTCCTCCAAGAGACAGGAGTGGGTGGAATTTTTGCACTCCTCCGCCGAGAAGGTGCGCAGCGCATTTTGCGCCAGCTTTCGGCGCAGCCTCCAGACCTCGGTGTAATCGCTGCTGAACGACAGGCTGTTGCCGTCGTTGATGAACCTGAAACTGTAAAGGTTTGGGCGGCCGGCAAAGTCGTCCCCTTGCTTGATCAAGGCTTGCTTCAAGGTGTCCAGCCCGCTGAGGACCAGCACCGGCCGGGTGCCGATCTGGATCTGAAAGATGTCTCCATACTTCTGGCCGAAGGCAGTCAAGGTCAGGTGGGGGTTGGCACCCAACGCCAGGCTGTGCCCGATGAGTGGCAGGGTCGGGGGCCCCGGGGGCTTCTTCAGACCCTTGGGGACCTTGTTTTTATAGGCACGGATGAGCAGGAACAGCAAGGAGAAGACTGCGAGACCGACAAACACTTCGGTGACAGAAACGGCCACCAGGTGGGTCAGCAGACTAGTGCCAATGCTCCGAGCCATGTTAACCTGTGGGGGAGGGGGGAAGAGAACATTCAGGACCAGCTTCAGAACCAAGATACCACGCAACAAGTGTCCCATCGCCAGCTGCCCAAGTGCTGGTCATGTCGGAGCCTTTTGACTTAACCAGCTCTTAAATTAACTAACAAGACTGGAAAGAAAGACTTGCATTTCTATAGCGCCTTTCACGCCCCAAAGCGCTTTGCAGCCAATGAAGTGCTTTTTTCCCAAGTGCATGCAGTCACTGTTGTAATGTAGGAAACGCGGCAGCCAAATTGCGCACAGCAAGCTCCCACAAACAGCAATGTGATAATGACCAGATCATCTGGGGGTGTTTTTTTTAAGTGATGTTGATTGTGGGATAAATATTGGCCCCAGGGCACCGGGGGGAGAGCACTCTCCTGCTAAAGCTTCAGAATAAAAAAATTCTGGCTTAAAATCTTTTTTTTTTAAACATAATAATTCAGCTGGCAGCCTATTGCAATGAGGCTGCTCGCTCTAAAGCTATAGGCTGGAGTGCACTTAACCTGAGAGCAAGAAGCATTGAGTTCTGATTTGTGCGCATGGAGTTTAAAATCTTGGCATTATCCACGGGCGCTACGCGTCTGGAGCTGCGCGCAACGCGCTCTGGTTTTTTGGAAACGCATCGCATTTCTGCAAAAAAAATACAACACACAGCATGCAATCCTTAAAAAAAATTTTTGCAGATTTTTAGAGAACAGACAGCAATCGCCTTTGTCGAATATTTCCATGCCTACCTTTCCCCCTCAAAGTAAGAACCACCTTGCTGGCAAAGTCTTGGCAAAGATGCAAGTTGCAGCTAATGGCCAACCCTGTGGAAAAGCTGGCACTGTGTGAGGTTTACAGTAGATGCGTGTCTTTTTATAAGCACCTTCCGTGCGCCTGATTGGCTGCAAGTCACATGCAGACGTGTGATCAGACTAATTCTCCGCCAGCCCGAAGCAAATTTCGCAATTTTCTGGAAAAAAAATGTATACGACCCAGCACAGGAGTGAATAACTCTAGATTAACAGGCGAGATTAATGTGGGCTAGGGAATAAAAAAATCTACATTTTCAGTGCAGCACCGTGACTGTCCCACCAGCACCAGGGACCTTGGCCATATTCTTACATATATATATATATAAATATCATATTCAAGTCATTTCACGTTGCAAAAGACAGCAAGGAATCTTAACCCTGACCATCAATTTAACCAGTCACTTTCACATTTCATGATTTAAGGTGAATGCAGAAGCATCTGGAAGGCCGCCAGTAAATGAGCAGAGCTTTCACCTGGAACCTTAGACCCATCTTCTGCCCGATTGCCCTGCCTCTCTTCCGCGGCTATGTTCGTGCCCGGGTGGTCCTGGAGATGGAGCAGGCGGTGTCCGCCGGCACGCTCCAGGCCTTCCGCGACCGGTGTGCGCCGCGGGGACTGGAGTGCATCATCACCCCCGCCAACAAAATTCTAATTTAATTTGTTAAGTTTTATTTAATGTTTTATTAATTTACAGTCGATTTGTTTAATCATCCCCATCAGAAAGAGTAGACCCATCTTCTGATTGCGGTCCCACCGGTTATGTATTTCCAGCATTATCTATTTGTATTGGCGATTTTCACCCTTCACAGTGCTTTCTTAAAGAAAGACTTGCATTTCAACAGCACCTTTCACAGCCACCGGACATTCCAAAGCGCTTTACAGCCAATGAAGTACTTTTTTGTTAAAGTGTAGTCGCTGTTTTAGTGTAGGAAACACAGCAGCCAATTTGCACACAGCAAGCTCCCGCAAACAGCACTGTGATAGTGACCAGATCATCTGTTTTTTTAGTGATGTGGATTGAGGAATGAATATTGGCCCAGGACACCAGAGCCAACTCCCCTGCTCTTCTTCGAAATAGTGGCAGTGGGATTTTTTCAGTCCACCTGAGAGGGCAGACGGGGCCTCGGTTTAATATCTCATCTGAAAGACGGCACCTCCGACAGTGCAGCACTCCCTCAGCACCGCACTGGAGTGGAGTGTCAGCCTGGATTTTTGTGCTCAAGTCTGGGAGTGGGTATCTTGAACCCACAACCCTCTGACTCAGAGGTGAGAGGGCTACCCACTGAGCCACTGGCTAACACTGTTAAAACTAACATCTATGATTAGATGATATTAGTGTCCCCTTTATAGAATCCACAGTTGACATCATGTAGTTACAAATGGAAAAGAACCTTCTTGGGAATACTTTTAATTGTACAATAACTTCCTAAAGTATATGTGAATGTATATCTATATGTATAATGTATAAAATCAAGTATAAATGTATGCCTATATTTTATGAAGCTGTTAAACATATAGGTATACATCCATACATTGTGTGTGTGTATCCATAAATATGCACCTACATGTATAATAGCATCATAAAATATGAATCGACTATCTGGTGAACCCAATTAAAAATGTTAGCTGTGGTTCAGTTGGAAGCACACTGGCCCCTGAGTCAGAAAGTTGTGGGTTCAAGTCCCACTCTACGAGACTTGAGCACAAAAATCTAGCCTGACACTCCCAGTGCAGTGCTGAGGGAGTGCTGCACTGTCAGAGGTACCGTCTTTCGGATGAGACGTCAAACCGAGGCCCCGTCTGCTCTCTCAGGTGGACGTAAAAAATCCCCTGGCATTATTTCGAAGAAGAGCAGGGGGAGTTCTGCCCGGTGTCCTGGCCAATATTTGTCCCTCAATCAACATCACTTAAAAAACAGATTATCTGGTCATTATCACATTGCTGTTTGTGGGAGCTTGCTGTGCACAAATTGTCTGTCTCTCTTCCTCTTCCTGGGCACAGAGAGAGAAAGAGACCTCTCCTCTCCTCTCTTCTGGCACAGAAGCAGCATAAGATTCCTGACTGGCTATCAGGGATTGTCAATCATCATTGGGCCTCTTTTTGTCGAACCAAATTAACTGTGAATTAACTGTAACTTAATAAAACTTTAACTAAAACTTAACAAATTAAACTCAAATTTGGTTTGCCGGGGTGATGATGCACTCCAATCCCCGCGGCGATGCCCACCGGCCTTGGAAGGCCTCAAGTGACAAATTGGCTGTCGCGTTTCCGAAATTACAACAGTGATCACACTTCAAAAGTACTTAATTGGCTGTAAAGCGCTTTAGGACGTCCTGAGGTCGTGAAAGGTGCTATATAAATGCAGGTCTTTCTATCTTCAAATATTCATATATGACGGTATTTTATATACATATATATGTCCATAAAGGTGAACATATATCTTCATAAAATATGAATCGGCTATCTGGAGAATCCAATTAAAAGGTACTTGAAAAAAGGAACTAGTGAGCGGGTGCGGTGGTGTTTCTGGTGTCAGTACAATGATCTGTAACAGCATTCCAATCCCACTTGTCACCACGATTAGTCGGATGCCAGGAGTTAGCATCAGGTAGCCGAACAGAACAGCACAGACTCGGGGCTGATGCTGGCCGGGCCGTTCTGAATTTTGTGCACACGTTGTCGGCATAAGTTAGATGGCATAGTGGCTGAAGTGAAATGCTCTTCTCTGCGGGTTTCGCTGTGTTGCTCCCGGGAGCCCATATTTCTGCCACCCATGTTGCCGAATGCCTTGTGGTTGAGGGCGGATTGTGGCAAGAATATTCCCCTGGGAAGAGCAGACACAGGCACATTGAGGGCGAGGGCGAGTGAGACGGGTTCGATTGGAACCGGTGATCAGACCCCAGTCAGTCCAACAGCAATCAGACACCGGGGAATAAATGTCACATTCCAACCACAAGAGGTTAATATTCATGCTTCATTCATAACTTTTACAGTCTATAAATGAATTTCAGACCTCATTAAAAAGAAAGACTTGCATTGCTATAGCGCCTTTCACGACCACCGGACGTCCTAAAGCACTTTACAGCCAATGAAGTACTTTTTAAAAAAAGTAGTCACTGTTGTAATGTCGGAAACCCGCATTGCGCACAGCAAGCTCCCACAAACAGCAATGTGCTAATAACCAGATAATCCGTGTTTTAATTATGTTGATTGAAGGATAAATATTGGCCAGGACACGGGGAGAACTCCCCCCTGCTCTTCGAAATAGTGCCATTAAATTAAAACCGACTGCTAACATTCTAATTGGGAGGCAATTAAATGGATCATCTCTAGGATTTTGAAGCATGTTTACCTGTAACAACTTTAAATTAAACCGTGTCCAATGCCTACTTTGATTAAAGCGATATGATAGTTATTTATGCAATTGTTTCATTTCTCTTTGTACTTTCCCCCCCGTTTAGAAATGCGTTTAATCTATACCCTGCGAAAGTCTTTTTTTTGTTAAATCTCATTGCTGATTTGGCTTAGAAATGAACAGTTCATCATGTAAAAAAAAAAATCCACGTTATTCTCAAAATGTACACCTGTTAGCCTGCGAAATCGCGTGACTACTTACCATGTCTGTGTTTGTGTGTGTAAGCATATGCGTTTTGAGAGGGTGAGTGATTGAGCGCTGGAGAGGGTGAAAGGCTAACATAGTTTGCTTGACCCCCCGGTGAAATGATGTGTTACGTGCGACTGAGAGACAGAGCACAGTTGCGTGCGAGTTGGAGATGAAGATATGGGATGTCACAGTCGCGGGAAGGACAACTCCAACTCGCTTCTGTCCAGTCACGCAACAATCCCAGACTAACACAATCGAGTCCCATAAAATGCCAAACACACACAAAAAAAAGTAGGGGGGGGGGGGGAGGAGACTGGCATGGAATGGTTATTTCTTACAAACTCTATTCCCATCTTAAATCAGGTTCACCAGCCCCTTTAAAAAAAAAGCAAATGATTTAAAGTGCTGAACATGGATTAGAGTGAGTTTGCTTATATGGAATAATAATTGCCCACTTAGGACTTCGAAACAACCCCAGTCTCGGCAGTGCAGTTATGCATGAAGCAAAGGGCGAGTTATTTATTTATTGAAAATATTAACGTTCCTTCACTGAAACTTTAAATATATGCGTGTAAGAGTCAAACTCCCCCCCCCCCCCCCCACTCCTCTCGCGCTCTGCCGGGGACGATCGACTGAAGTGGTCTGGTGTCGAGTTTCTATTTGCTGTTAAAAGTTAGCGAGCCTACTTATAATTAAAAGGATTCAGGCTAATGGAGGGTGTTGCTTAATTAATTTGTAGGAAAGTGCCATTAAGAATCTGGTCACAAATCATTTCCTTATTTTCACAGCTATCGCGGCTGAAAAGTGCACGGTCCCAGCAATTCACTTGTTATGTCCTTCACATTTTTTTTCGGTGTGACTTTCCCCTCAATTTCATTTTAGTGCTTTTTAAAACAAAAAGTGCGCGCAAAACGTTTTTTTTTGCAAGACTGCGGGCGAGCAGTGCGAATACATCGATTTTACTCTTTTTTTTGCTTTTCCCCAATGCTGGTGTGGTTCTGTGCAAAAACAGCGTGTCATCCGGCTGTTCTCGCTCTTTGCCTTCAATCTATGTGCCCGACCTTTCAACCACTTCCCCGGAGGTCAGGGGGGTTACCGTTAATATCCAGGTAGCGAGTGTGGAGTCACGCAAGACAGGGGCTCATTTATTTTATTTTTTTTCCTCCACAATTGAGAGGCAGCATCGTGTCGCCAAATGCCACATACAAATCTCTTGATGGTGTTTTTTAAAATGAAATTGCCCGAGATCTATATACTTTTGTGATATGCAAGAAGTATAGAGCGTCCAACTGCACCCCAAACTAAGATGATTATTTTTTTGAATTCAATACTCTCTCTTGTCTTATCCACTGTGCCCCGTTTTAAAATGAACAGCACTTAACCACCCCAGCGATCCGTATTCCTTTCCACATAGTTTAACTTCCACTGACAGTATTTTTGGCACCAGTGATTAATTCATAAATAAATAAATAGGTTTGTTTTCGGATCCATTTTAGTACCCAGGAGAGAGAGGGGGGGGGGGGGGAGACAAAAAGCAAATCCAACCTTATTTAGAAGTGCGTGAGAAGTTTAAATAAACAACGACTTTTTTCTTTTAACAATTCAAGAGTCTTAAACCTTCTAAACATGATTTGCATTGCATGCAAGCTGAGCCTCAAGTAATCACAGCAGCAACCATTCATTACTTACTTCGTGCAAAGTGGAACATCACACGATCTCCCTCGTCTAGATGTTTGTTAAATGAAGATTGTTCATTTCAAAATACGACCGAAGTAGTTGGTTCGAAACGATGCTATGACAGAAATTAAACAAACACTAGAAAAGCATTGGGAAAATAAACTGCACATGTTAATATTTACAAATAGTGAAGAGTTATGCTGCGATTTTTAATCCCTATCCGTGTGGGGTCCCCTGGCAGATATTGATACTTTAAAGGGGGTCCCCAGGCAGATATTGACACTTTAAAGGGGGTCCCCTGGCAGATATTGACACTTTAAAGGGGGTCCCCTGGCAGATATTGACACTTTAAAGGGGGTCCCCTGGCAGATATTGACACTTTAAAGGGGGTCCCCTGGCAGATATTGACAGACTTTCAAAAGTGATTATAAAAGTGATTGATACATAGCCAGTGGCCTCCTGTCCTAAATTCCAAAAGTCTCAAAGTTACCCGAAAGAAAACGATGCTATTATAGCAGAACACAGTGTACAAATTAAGTATTAGGGAGTCAAATGTAGAAGAGATTTCTGGGTCTTAGATTGACAGAGCTCTGACCCCCTTGAGAGAGAGTGTGTAGAGTTCCAGTTTGAAAACTTATGCGGTAGGGGAGTTTATAGGGTTTAAAGTTCTCCTTCACCTGCGGACAGTACTGCAATCCTAACCGTAATGTAAATATAAATAGTATGTTTTACATTGTTAGACTAGACTGTGATGGGTGGGGGAAATCAGATTAAAAAGTTTACTGTTTTATGAGCGTTTATATCCTTTGTGAAATAGTGTTTCATGATCGCGTGCGAACCAGCAATCTGCTGAGCTAGGGTGCGAAGTAAAAAAAAACGACCCGCGAAAGACTTGTCGGATTTAACCTATAGAGATTGCGTGAGAGCCGACTGTAAATCGTGCAAGCCTCCCTTCGCCAAGCCGTGATATAGCAACAGCCAGTCTGTGGAAGCTTGCACGCTCGCCTGCAGTGAGTTTAGCGGAACCTGGAAAACACACGCAGCCGAGTTCTGCCCTTCAGTTTTCAGACTGGTGTCAAGTTAAAATGATCCCCAAATAGGTAAAAGGGAGTAACAGTGAAGGCAGATGAAGATTTATACACCAGATTTAAAGAGATATGTAGAACGGTAGCCTCTAGTCTTACTAGTATGCAATAATTGACCGTTTGGGTGAAAAGTGTGACAAAGTTTAAGAATAAAGACCTGCATTTCTATAGCGCCTTTCACGACCACCGGATGCCCCAAAGCGCTTTACAGCCAATGAAGTACTTTTTGAAGTGTAGTCACTGTTGTAATGTGGGAAACGCAGCAGCCAATTTGCGCACAGCAAGCTCCCACAAACAGCAACGTGATAATGACCAGATCATCTGTTTTTAGCGAGGTTGATTGAGGGATAAATATTGGCCCCAGGGAGAACTCCCCTGCTCTTCTTCGAAATAGTGGCCATGAGATCTTTTACGTCCACCTGAGAGAGCAGACGGGGCCTCGGTTTAACGTCTCATCCGAAAGACGGCACCTCCGACAGTGCGGCACTCCTTCAGCACTGCACTGGGTGCTTCAGCCTTGATTTTTGTGCTCAAGTCCCTGGAGTGGGGACTTGAACCCACAACCTTCTGACTCACAGACGAGGGTGCTGCCCACTGAGCTTTAACAGTAGGCTCAAACTGTGGTTGATTTTCCCCCCCTCTCCCCAATCCCGCCCCCCTCTTCCCCTCTCTTCAGAATAAAAATGATCAGCAGGAAAATAATTCTGCATCTTTCTATTGCAGGGCCCTTATATTTGTGTGATTTGTGTTGAACTCAAGCTCTGGCTCGATGGACTGGCCGTTAATACCCAATGATCTTTCCCTTTGGTCACTTTATAGATGCAGTTGGGGGGGGGGTTAACAGACTTCCCACCCCACCTCTAGGTTGCAATCGGGATGGGATACCATCATGTTTGCTTTGACCCCTATGGTCCAATAACCCACTCATCAGTGCCATGCGTGAATTGGCACTTGGGTCAGCTACCAGAGGGCAGCTGGCATGCATAGAATCCTTTCCCAGCAACAGGTAGGGGAAAACAATGGAGAAAGAGAGGAAATGGGACAATGATCCATTTTAGCTCCACTGCCCCCGACTCTCTCTCACACCAACAGGTAGAAACACAGAGTAAAGAGAACAAGACAGGTAAGACATGATGTGTGCTGTACCATGTATTCATTAGTGGTACTGGGTCTCTCTACCTTTTGTGTGTCTATCTTTCCCCATTATCTTCTAAAATATGGTTTTAGTTTTGACTCCATATCTGAAACTTCTGTACACGAAATCTTTTCCATCAATTTACATGTATTGCTTAAAGTAAAAACTTGCTTAGTTTTACCGGAGACCTGTTGAAATGTGCTCAAGAACTCTTTCACTGAATTTTGAGTGGTTTTAATTGCTCCCCCGTATTTTAAGAACTGCTTTCTACATACCACATGAATGTATCACAACCTCTTCGACCTGCCTGGTGAGACTCTTCCTATTCGACAGGTGTCATTTACAAAGTATCCACATTAAGGTCCTAACTAACTACACAAATTGGCTGCCGTGTTTCCTACATTACAACAGTGACTACACTTCAAAAGTACTGCATTGGCTGTAAAGCGCTTTGGGACGTCCGGTGGTCGTGAAAGGCGCTGTAGAAATGCAAGTCTTTATTTAACTCAATAGTGATTTCAGAATGTAAAACTGTCAAAATGAATAGACGGCAACAGCCCCAGTGCGAGTTAATTCTTAGAGGTAAGGGGGACAGAATTTAATTCAGAAACATAGAACAGGCAAATCATCTCTGCAATAGGATCTGACCAACCTCAAATTACTCCCTAAAGATCATTTACACGTGATCAATACAAGGTTCAGTTTTCACCCAATGTGACTGTTTGCAGATGAATTTCAGTGTTTATCCCAACTTTGTCAATCAATAAAAACTTGTCTCACTAACAGAGCCACGTGAGTTTGGGCCATGTTCCATCTGGAGTTGGTTCAACCAATTTAGCTGACTAGCGTTCACTGGTAATATCAATTGCTAGCTCAAAACCAATTTTTTGGCTTTTTTGATATATATAAATGACCTGGATATTGGAATACAGAGTAGAATTTCTAAATTTGCCGATGACACCAAGCCTGAAGGTGTGGCAAACAGGTGAGGATGATACCAATCGACTGCAGCAGGACATCGAAAGGCTAGCAGAATGGGCAGACAAGTGGCAGATGGAATTTAATACAGAGAAGTGTGAGGTGATGCATTTTGGCAGACGGAACAGGGAGAGGCAATATACACTTAATGGCACAGTTTTAAAGAGTGTGCAGGGACAGAGGGATCTGGGAGTTAATGTGCATAGGTCCCTGAAGGTGGCAGGACATATTGAGAGAGTGGTTAACAAAGCTTATGGGATCTTGGGCTTCATAAATAGAGGTATTGAGTACAAAAGTAGAGAAGTTATGCTGAACCTTTATAAAGCGCCGGTTAAGCTACAACTGGAGTATTGCATCCAGTTCTGGTCACCACACTTTAGAAAGGATGTGAAGGCCCTTGAGAGGGTGCAGAGGAGATTTACCAGAATGGTTCCGGGGATGGGGGATCTTAACTACAAGGACAGGTTGGAGAAGCTGGATTTGTTTTCATTCGAGCAAAGGAGGTTGAGGGGGTGATTTGTTAGAGGTGTACAAGATTATGACGGGTTTGGATAGGCTAGACGGGGAAAGGCTGTTCCCACTAGTTGATGGTACAAGGACTAGGGGACACAGATTTAAGGTTTTCGGCAAGAAATGCAGGGGGGATGTGAGGAAAAACTTTTTTACACAGCGAGTGGTGAGGACCTGGAACTCGCTGCCGATGGAAGTAGTGGAAGCGGAGACACTCAATATTTTCAAGGGGAGACTGGATAGGCACTTGAGGGAAATAAACTTGCAGGGCTACGGGGATAGAGCGGGGGAATGGGACTGACTGGCTTGCTCCACAGGGAGCCGGCACAGACTCGATGGGCCGAATGGCCTCTTTCTGTGAGGGTTTAACAACAACAACGTGTATTTATATAGCACCTTTAACATAGTAGAACGTCCCATGGTGCTTCACAGGAGTAGTAAAAGACAAAAAATCTGACACCGAGCCACATAAGGAAAAATTAGGGCAGGTGATCAAAAGCTTGGTCAAAGAGGTAGGTTTTAAGGAGCGTCTTAAAGGAGGAAAGAGAGGTAGTGACGCGGAGAGGTTTAGACAGGGAATTCCAGAGCTTAGGGCCCAGGCAACAGAAGGCACGGCCACCAATGGTTGAGCGATTATAATCAGGGATGCTCAAAAGGCCAGAATTTGAGGAGCGCAGATATCTCAGGGGGTTGTGGGGCTGAAGGAGATTTCAGAGATAGGGAGGGGGCGAGGCCATGTGGGGATTTGAAAATAAGGATGAGAATTTTGAAATCGAGGCGATAACCGGGAGCCAATGTAGGTCAGCAAGCACAGGAGTGATGGGTGAACGGGACTTGGTGCGAGTTAGGACACAGGCAGCCGAGTTTTGGATGATCTCAAGTTTACCTAGGGTAGAATGTGGGAGGCCAGCCAGGAGTGCGTTGGAATAGTCAGGTCTAGCGGTAACAAAGGCATGGATGAGGGTTTCAGCAGCGGATGTGTTGAGGCAAGAGCGGAGACGGGTGATGTTACAGAGGTGGAAGTAGGCGGTCTTTGTTATGCTGTGGATATGTGGTCGAAAGCTGATTTCAGGGTCAAATATGACACCAAGGTTGCAAACAAGTGTGGTTCAGCCTCAGACAGATGTTAGGGAGAGGGATGGAATCAGTGTCTAGGGAACGGAGTTTGTGGCAGGGACCGAAAACAATGGCTTCGGTCTTCCCAATATTTAATTGGAGAAAATTTCTGCTCATCCAGAATTGGATGTCGGACAAGCAGTCTGACAATTTAGATACCGTGGAGGGGTCGAGAGAAGTGGTTGTGAGGTAGAGCTGGGTGTCGTCAGCGTACATGTGGAAAGTGACGTTGTGTTTTTGGATGATGTCGCCATGGGGCAACATGTAGATGAGAAATAGGAGGGGGCCAAGGATAGATCTCTGGGGGACACCAGAGGTAACGATGCAGGAGTGGGAAGAGAAGCCGTTGCAGGTGATTCTCTGGCTATGATTAGATAGATAAGAATGGAACCAGGCGAGTGCAGTCCCACCCAGCTGGACGACGGTGGAGAGGCATTGGAGAAGGATGGAGTGGTCAACCGTGTCAAAGGTTGCAGACAAGTCAAGAAGGATGAGGAGGGATAGTTTACCATTGTCACAGTCACAAAGGATGTCATTTGTGACTTTGATTAGAGCTGTTTCGGTACTGTGGCAAGGGCAGAAATCTGATTGGAGGGATTCAAACAGAATTGCAGGAAAGATGGGCACGGATTTGGGAGGTGACTACATGTTCAAGGACTTTGGAGAGGAAAGGGAGGTTGGAGATGGGGCGGTAGTTTGCAAGGATGAAGCGGTCAAGGGTGGGATTTTTGAGGAGAGGGGTGATGACGGCAGATTTGAGGGGGAGGGGGACAATACCTGAGGAGAGAGAACCGTTAACAATGTCAGCTAACATGGGAGCCAGAAAAGGAAGTTGGGTGGTCAGCAGTTTGGTGGGAATAGGGTCGAGGGAGCAGGAAGTGGGTCTCACAGACAAGATGAGCACAGAAAGGTCATGAGGGGAGATCAGAGAGAAACTGGAGAAAGGTGTGAGTTGAGGGCTAGGGCAGGGGGGAACCTCAGAGGAAGTTTGGCCCGGTGGGCTAGGGGAAAGAAGGGAAGTGGCAGAGGCAGCTGAACGGATGGTTTCAATCTTAGAGACAAAGAAGTCCATGAGCTCCTCACACTTGTTGTTGGAGGTGAGGGTGGAGGAGACAGGGGAGAGGGGTTTAAGAAGACTGTTAGCAATAGGGAATAGGAGCCGGGGTTTATCTTTGCATTCCAGAATGATTCTGGAATAGTGAGAAATTTTGGCAGACGCGAGCAGGACCCAATAATGCTTTATGTGGTCCAGCCAGATCTGGTGGTGAATGGCTAAACCAGTTGTCCGCCATATCCATTCAAGTCTGCGTCCCTTGGACTTAAGGGAGCGAAGATGAGGGCCGTACCAGGGGGAAACGACCAGGGTGAGAGAGAGTGATTGTTTTAATAGGGACTAGGGCTTCAAAGGTAGTGGTGAGGGTGTGGTTGAGCAGATTGGTAGCTGCAGAAATGTCATGGTGAATGGAGGGCCAAAGGCTGGAGAGTTGGGATTTCGTAAGTGCAGTTGTAAGAGAGTTGGGAGAGAGTTTTTTTCCGGGGCGGACACAGAAGGAAGTAGGGTTGGGTGGGGTGTGGAAGGGGGATGTGGTTGGAGAGTGATACGAAGAAGTGGTCAGAGATGGCCTTATCTGCGTTTGACACGATGAGAGATGGCAAGGTCGAGGGGGTGGTCGTGAATATGGGTTGGGGGGTTTACATGGAGGGAGAGATTAAGGGAGGATAGGAGGCTAGGGAACTCAGAGGAGAGAGAGCATAATGCTGAAGGGATGTAATCTGTCACCCCTGATCCTCTCTAACTTTTACCGCTGCACTATAGAGAGCATCCTGACAAACTGTATCACAGTATGGTATGGCAGCTGTAGCTACTATGACCGGAAAGCCCTGCAGCGGGTAGTCAAAACTGCCCAACGCATTACCGGCACCCGGCTACCGACCATAGAGCACATATACCAGAAACGCTGTCTACAGAGGTCACGGTCCATCATCAAAGACCCTACCCACCCCAGCCACAGTCTGTTCGCCCTCCTGCCATCTGGGAGACGCTACAGATGCATTCGCACCCGTACGACCAGATTTAGGAACAGCTTCTTTCCCAGGGCTGTCATCCTACTGAACTCCACAAATAAACTCTAAAGCCTGCACATCTGCCAATGCACTTTATTATGGTTATATTTATGTTAATATACTACAAGCCAAATGTATGTTGAATGTTTAAATGTCTTAATCCAAATGTACACTCTCGGGAGCCGCAAGCCTACATTTCGTTGTACTGCACTTGTGCACTAACAATGACAATAAAAGTTGATTTGATTTGATTTGAATTGAGATGGAGGTTGAAATCACCGAGGATGAGAAGTTGTTCAGTGCAGAGGCTGAGGGAGGAGAGCAGTGAAGATTTCTCAGTAATAAAATTTTTATGGTACTTGGGTGGACGGTAGAGAACAAGAATTTTAAATGAGAGGCGAGAGGGGTGGGATAAGGTGAGATGCTCAAAGGAAGAGAAAGTGCCAGAAGATTAGGCGGACAGACCAAGGTGTGATTTGGTGATGAGAGCCACACTGCCACCACGGCGGTCTGAGCGGGGCAAGTGGTGGAAGGCATAGCCAGGCGGGGAGGCTTCATTTAAGGGTAAGGTGTCATCACCCCTCAACCAAGTCTCCATCAGGGCTATGATATCGATGCACTCACCCACGATAAGCTCATGGATGGCAAGGGCATCAATAATTGCTCATCCCATCTAAACATTTCTTCCCACCCAACGGTGAGTAATTTTAAACCCCTCTCTCTCACCACCAGCTCTCAGATGAGATGACTACGACCCGAGTGATTCTGGTCAGCAACCTATTGCAAACCACCTCAGATTATTTTCCACCATTTGAAGTCTATTTTTCCAAAAAACTTTTTCAATGGGGTGAAACCTCACCGCACTTGCATCAAGCTGTAGAAACCGAATTTCTACTGAAATAACCGTTACGGCATCAGTAACTTGTGTTGAGAATACTGTGCGTAAGAACATATAGAACAACAACAACTTGCATTTACATAGTGTCTTTAACGTCCCAAGGTGCTTCTTCACAGGAGTGTTATAAGACTAAAATTTAACACCGAGCCGAATAAGGAGAAATTAGGGCAGGTGACCAAAAGCTTGGTCAAAGAGGTCGGATTTTAAGGAGCATCTTAAAGGAGGAGAGAGAGGTTTCGGGAGCAAATTCCAAAGATTAGGGTCTAGGCAGCTGAAGAAAATATAGAAAGGAGGTGAGTTTAGCTCGCTTGAGTTTGCTGTTCCCATCAGAATGTGTACAGGCAGTATAATTGGTTACAGAAATTGTCTAATCTACCTGTGTGTATATTACTTTTTTTAAACTTTTATGCCTTTGGGATATCCTGTACAGGAATTGAACCAATAAGTGGCCACAAAATAATCATCAAATTTCTGACAAGTGCTACCTTTTTACACAGAAACCACCACCTAAAACAATTGGCTTGCAGTTAAAAGCGGGTGTGAATTTACAATACAATTCTCACAGTCAATGAAAACTCGGTATGTCCAGCCACTGGTTGTGAAAGGCTTGAAGCGAACTGGTGGGCGCTGTGTGATCCAATGCAGGGTCACCCGGACACGTATGAGTGCTGAGAGAGGGGCACGGATCCAGAGGGAACCCCCCCCCAGGTGGATGTGCAGGAAGGTGTTACCATATAGTGCACGGTGTGGTTATAGGGGAAAACGTAGGCGTCTTTCTTCAATCCAATTCCTGAAGCGTCGCTGAACAGTTTCAGAGCTACTTACCATATGGCAGATCACTTTACAATTTCTGCTATTTACCACATTTTAAAATCTTCTTTATTTGAAATTTGCTCTTTGTTCTGTATCCAAACTCGTTCTAGGTTCGTGGTCAGTAATAAAAAAGAAAGATTTGTGACGTAAGAAAACTACTAGGCACTTGGTCTAAGCGTTAAACAAGGCTTTAATCAACTGTTTTTCAACATGGAGATCTAGTTGTGTCCTTCACTAGTTCCTGTTAAAGAATGTCCTGAGCAAGCTGGGCCCATGCCCGAGTATTTATACTCTCCCTGGACAGCGCCACCAGCAGGCTACCCAGTATTATTTCATAAGTCATTTCCACATGAATGGCAAGATTCATGTCAATTGCATTTATACAGCGCCTTTCACAACCACCGGACATCCCACAGCACTTTACAGCCAATGAAGTACCTTTTGGAAATGCAGTCACTGTTGTAATGTAGGAAACGCGACAGCCAATTTGCACACAGCAAGCTCCCACAAACAGCAATGTGATAATGACCAGATCATCTGTTTTTTTAGTGATGCCGGTTGAGGGATAAATATTGGCCCCGGACCCCGGGGAGAACTCCCCCTGCTCTTCTTCGAAATAGTGCCACGGGATCTTTTACATCCAGCTGAGAGGGCAGACGGGGCCTCGGTTTAATGTCTCATCTGAAAGACTAGCACCTCCGACAGTGCAGCACTCCCTCAGCACTGCACTGGGAGTGTCAGCCTAGATTTTTGTGCTCTGGAGTGGGACTATGAACTCCCAACCTTCTGGCTCAGAGGCAAGGGTGCTACCAACTGAACCACTGGCTGACACACCACATGTGAAGCAGGTGATGTGATTTTACAACGAGTTTTTGCCAAACTGAATATTAAGGAAGAGCCCAATATAAAATAGTTCTTAATAATCAAAAATATTTAATTCGGAAATGTGTTGCAATCATCAGCAGGGAACAATGAGTAAATGAGTAAAACAACACCTTGCTCACAACTCAAATCTTGAAATATCTGATGTTCTGCAGCAGTGTTTCCATTAACCTTGTTTTTAAGTATAATCTGTAAGAGGGGAACAGTGGTAAGGAGCAGAGGACATGTGCTGTGGCCCACAAGTTACTTATTTAGGGTCTCAATACCTACACTCAGGGCCAATAGTTCATGATCATTGAAAAATTCAAATTCTGCTTCTATTACATGAGCCTCTAGGATTTGTACTGGTGTTTTTGAAGACAGCATTCTGACACTCCCTGTGAACATGGAAAACCAGTGGACTCCTCTGTTGGGTGATCCCCAAACCTTTGTAAATTGATGTAATAGGGAGTCATTTCTACAAGTCTGCTCTTGTAGAGAGTCCAGCCCATTGAGAGTGGGCACTGGTAGTGTTATTTGTGCAATATTGCAGTGTTGTACATAGTTATTGTTTATTTCCTAAGGAAAAGTACCCAAGGGCACCACAAATAACGGGTTCTGTTCCATTCTGGTGACACTGGGGCAACTCTGTGTCACCCCCTTCCAGTAGTCAAAGAAAGACCCAGCTCATTGAGAGCTTCTGCTACTGATGGGCACCACAGGCTATGGAGTCCCTTATAGACACTGATAACAAAATTCTGATTTGGTTGGGAAGGCTCCCTTGGCTATTGTTGGGATTTTTCTGCTAATGTTGAGCTTCTTGTAGTTTGATTGGACCACATGTTTCTTCTCTATATCAGTGGTGCCCTAAAAGGGGCTCTTGTTGTGCTGATTCATGAATGTTGGCATTGCTGCCCATCCCTAATTGCCCTTTGATACAACTGAGTGGCTCGCTCGGCCATTTCAAGAGGTAGTTAAGCATCAACCACATTGCTGTGGGTCTGGAGTCACAACTAGGCCAGACCGGGTAAGGACAGCAGATTTCCTTCCCTAAAGGACATTAGTGAACCAGATGGGTTTTTACGACAACTAATTAACTGAATTTAAATTCCCCCAGCTGCCGTGGTAGGATTTGAACTCATGAATTCATGTCTCCCGATCATTAGTCCAGGCCGCTACCTTACTAGTACAGTAACATAACCACTGTGCTGCTGTACCGATGCTTGATGACCCTGTGGCAACCCAGTGTCACCTTTATTCATCCTTCAATAAAGGCCCAGTCTATTGAGAGCCAATATCAGCAATTCAAGGGTGCATTTGAGTTAGAGAATCATTGGCAGTACGTGCCTGAATTCTCTACCCCAGAGGACTGTGGAGGCTCAGTTGTTGAGTATATTCAAGACAGAGATCGATAGATTTTTGAATATTAAGGGAACCAAGGGATGTGGGGATAGTGCAGGAAAGTGGAGTTGAGGTAGAAGATCAGCCATGATCTTATTGAATGGCGGAGCAGGCTCGCAGGGCCAAATGGCCTACTCCTGCTCCTAATTTTTATGTTCTTATGTTCCAGTGTGTGCTCCCGGGCAGCAAGGCTCCCACTGGGAACGTGAACTCGTAAAATTACCTCCAGCAAGCAATATTTAACAAAAAAGAACAAGATGGGGACCCAGAGTCAGTAGCAGTGGGTAATTCTATTGATGCTGTGTGGATCTGGCCTTACAATACACAGTTGGAAGTGTGTGCTATCCACCAAAGCTCTGCTGACAGGAAATGTTGAAATCCATGCGCATTTCCTTCTGTACATTCTTTTGTGTTTGTCCGTTTTTTTCTGTGGTCTTAATGCCACAGTTTAATACCAAGAAACTCTATCTGTGTTGAAGCTGTCGTCAAGTCTAATAGTTACTGAGCTCATGGGTTTTTTTTGGATTTAAGTGCTGGGATTGTTTATGCTCCGTCACCACTTGTGCTAGTGTAGGTATCATTTTAAGCAAACTGCTTGTGGTCTGTGTAATACTCGTTACAGCTCAGAAGGTGTGAAACATTCATTTGCTTTCCATTCACTTCCAGTAAGTTAACCAACAAATTTTTCCCATAATAAAAACAGAAAATGCTGGAGATACTCAGCAGGTCAGAGCAGCATCTGTGAAGAGAGAAACAGAGTTAACGTATCAGGTCGATGACCTTTTGTCAGAACTGGGAAAAAGCAGGAAATGGAACAGATTTTTAAGCAAGTGTAGGGGCTGGGAAAGGGGGGAGGGGAGGAAAGAACAAAAGGGGAGGTCAGTGATAGGATAGAAGGTAGGAGAGATTAAGAGATTTTTCCTATAATTTTTCCTATAATTGGATACACGTTGCCTATAGTTGCACTAGAACTGAAACCCAAAGAAAGCTGTGCACCATTTAACCCATATTTTTACTTGATGGTGGATGCCCGGGCCAATATCTGTAGAGCATGAGGCACAGCCAGTAGACTTGGCTTATGTTGCTGGCAATTACAATGAGCATTTTCAGGCTAAAGCATGGCAATATTCTTGAAGTTCCTGGTCCTGACTGCTGTACAGTGCTGCTGCAGCCACATGTGTGAATATCGGGTGAGGCTGGATTGTGCTCAGTTGTGAGAACCCCAAGGCTGAATAGCTCATCATTCTCTCTCCTTCTTCTTAGGCAGTCCCTCGGAATCGAGGATGACTTGCTTCCACATTAAAAATGAGTTCTCAGGTGACTGATGAGTCCAATGCGGGACCTACAGTCTCTGTCACAGGTGGGGCAGACGGTGGTTGAAGGGGCGGGTGGGTGGCGTGCTTGGGTTGATGTGCGCGCCTTCCGCTGCTTGCGCTTGGCTTCCGCTTGCTCCCGGCGAAGAGACTCGAGGCGTTCGGCGCCTTCCTGGATGCTTCTCCTCCACTTTGTGTGGTCTTGGGCCAGGGATTCCCAGGTGTCGGTGGGGATGTTGCACTTTTTCAAGGAGGCTTTGAGGGTGTCCTTGAAGCGTTTCCTCTGCCCACCCGGGGCTCTCTTGCCATAGCGAGGGCAGTAGGGCATCTGGGACCTTTGTGAACGATGGGACAAACAGGATATCTCCTTAATCAATAAGATTAAAAGATTTAAGAAATAAACTAAGGAAGGACGGAGGAGGGTGAATTAAAGTGGGTGAATTCCATGTCAAATCAGGTACAGAAAGAGATAGGGAAGGAAAGATTGGATCAAGAACGAGGGGGAAAAAGAGACAGGAAGTAAAAGTAAGAGGAAAAAATGTCAAATTTGACCTTTTTAAATTTCGTAAAACAAGTCACAATCCTGAAAAAATGAGACTTCAAAACTTAGAATTGTTTACTTTCTGGGCAAGAATCATTAACAATTATCACATCGTTAAAGAGGTACTTGCACTGACAATTACTAGACTTAACTTTCTGTGGCACGATTAACGTGAAAATGCAGCAACTTCATGAAAATCACGGGGGGCGGTTAAGCACGAGATGCTGTTTTTGCGAGGCTAATGGCGGAAATCGGCCACAAAGTTGACGATTCACAATTCAGAGCATCTGTATTCGCTGCTCACGGTGCGGTCTCCTCTACATTGGGGAGACCAAACGCAGATTGGGTGACCGCTTTGCAGTACAGCTCCGTTCAGTCCGCTAGGGTGACCCCGAGCTTGCGGTCGCCTGTCACTTTAATTCTCCGCTCCACTCCCATTCTGACCTTTCCTTCCTCGGCCTCTTACACTGTTCCAACGAAGTTCAACGTAAGCTCGAGAAACAGCACCTCATCTTTCTATTAGGCACTTTACAGCCTTCTGGACTCAACATCGAGTTCAACAATTTCAGATTATAACCTCTGCCTCTATTTTTTCAGGCGGCAGCTGTTGGTCTTTGTGGTAAACCACTGTTTGTATTCCACTGTGTACATGTCTGTACATGCCTCGGCTGACTCCTCCCACGAGTCCAGGTATAAAGGTGACTGCTCCACAGTCCCTCTGTATTCTGGACTGGTCGACCACTCGAGGCACACCTTCATTCTCTTGTTAATAAAAGCCTGTTAATTACTCGCTTAACCTCAGTCTTTTGAGTAATTGATAGCGCATCAATTTTATTAACAAGATTTTTTTATAATGGAGAAGATCCTCACACCAGCATGCCTGGACTTAGACCATCGGGAGGCAGACGCATCCACCAAGTTTGCTCACTGGCTTAAGTGCTTTGAAAAATTCCTGATCGCCTCCGCTGCAACGGTCAAATCGGATGAGGACAGTCTATACATAACCTAGCCAGAACTGGACACATTTTTGCGCCTTGTTGTTGAATTCGGCAAGATCTGCAACAGTGCAGGGTTCCTCTAACGATGGGCATTGCAGGAGATGTTGCATAGTCTGTGCCTCAGTTCCACATTCACAAGTTGTCGGGCTGGTTGAATATCCCCATTTGCTTAGTGACACCTTTGAGCAACCTACACCGGTCCTAAGTCTGTTAAGGCACTTCCAGGTTGCCCAGTTGCAATTAGCTCCTGGGGGAAGGCTTTCATCAAGTAAAATTTCCATCGCTGGGGGTTGTTCAAGACTGGCGAGCCCGTCTTTCCACAAGGCGATGCGGGCTTCAGATGAGGTTGATTGTAATGGAACAACACTGTTCATGAAGCTCTTTCTTGATTTTAGGCGGCTGGGTGTAGGTGTATGACAATGCAGAGGGTGACTCTCATCTGATGTTTGACAGAGTCATTCTTTCTTGCTGGCTACCGTTTTTCTTATATCAGGGGGAGCGATACCCACCAGGATATATAGGCTGTTGGTGTTTGTTGGTTTTAAGCAACCTGTGATAAATCGGCAGCTTGCATTCAGAACGGCATCCATCTTCTTGGCATGAGTAGACCTTTCCCATACAGGGCAGGCGTATTCGGCAGTGGAATAGCAAAGAGCAAGTGCACTGGTTCGCAATGTTTTCGGGCTTGTTCCCCATCTTGTGTTAGTGAGCTTATTCAGGATGTTGTTTCGTGCGCTCACTTTTGCCTTTGTCTTCTCGATGTGGTTCTTGAAGGTGAGGCATCGGTCAAGGGTGACTCCTAAGTAGATAGGGTGCTCGCAATGCGTCAGTGTTGCTCCACACCAGGTTACTTTCAGCTGGCGTTTGGCTTCACGGTTTCTGAGATGGAATGCACAAACTTGCGTCTTTGATGGGTTTGCGCGAAGGTGGTTTTCTTCATAGTAGGATTTTAGTCCCTCTAAGGCCTCAGAAAGCGTTTTCTCCACGGTGTGAAAATCAGTGCTTTGGGCAGTGACACATAAGTCATCAGCATATATAAAACGGCATGTGACACCGTCTATAGGTTGGTCATTCGTGTAGATGTTGTACAGCAGCGTTGCAAGCACGCTTCCCTGAGGAAGGCCATTCTTCTGAATACGCTGCCTGCTGCGCTTCCCACCTAGTTCAACATAGAACCGGCGATTCTGAAGCATGCTTTCTAACAGCTCTGTTAAGTGAATCTCTTTTGTCATCTCTAGAATCTTGCAGACCACTCGTCCATTCCACCCTATCACAGACCGTCCGTTTTGTTCTTTCCTCCCCTCTCCCCCTTTCCCCGCCTGTGCACCTGGTTAAAATCGGTTACATCTCTAACTTTTCCCAGTTCTGAAGAAGGGTCAGACCCAAAATGTTGACTCTGTTTCTCTCTCCACGGACGCTGCCTGGCTTGCTGAGTGTTTCAGCGTGTTCTGCTGTTGTTCCAGCGTGTTCTGCTGTTGTTTCAGCGTGTTCTGCTGTTGTTTCAGCGTGTTCTGCTGTTGTTTCCAGCGTGTTCTGCTGTTGTTCCAGCGTGTTCTGCTGTTGTTTCAGCGTGTTCTGCTGTTGTTCCAGCGTGTCCTGCTGTTGTTTCAGTGTGTTCTGCTGTTGTTCCAGCGTGTTCTGCTGTTGTTTCAGTGTGTTCTGCTGTTGTTCCAGCGTGTCCTGCTGTTGTTTCAGCGTGTTCTGCTGTTGTTCCAGCGTGTTCTGCTGTTGTTTCAGCCTGTTCTGCTGTTGTTTCAGCGTGTTCTGCTGTTGTTCCAGCATGTTCTGCTGTTGTTTCAGCGTGTTCTGCTGTTGTTTCAGCCTGTTCTGCTGTTGTTCCAGTGTGTTCTGCTGTTGTTTCAGCCTGTTCTGCTGTTGTTCCAGCGTGTTCTGCTGTTGTTTCAGCCTGTTCTGCTGTTGTTCCAGCGTGTTCTGCTGTTGTTTCAGCGTGTTCTGCTGTTGTTTCAGCGTGTTCTGCTGTTGTTCCAGCGTGTTCTACTGTTGTTTCAGCCTGTTCTGCTGTTGTTTCAGCGTGTTCTGCTGCTGCTCCAGCGTGTTCTGCTGTTGTTTCAGCCTGTTCTGCTGTTGTTTCAGCGTGTTCTGCTGTTGTTTCAGCCTGTTCTGCTGTTGTTTCAGCGTGTTCTGCTGTTGTTTCAGCCTGTTCTGCTGTTGTTTCAGCGTGTTCTGCTGTTGTTCCAGCGTGTTCTGCTGTTGTTTCAGCCTGTTCTGCTGTTGTTTCAGCGTGTTCTGCTGTTGTTTCAGCGTGTTCTGCTGTTGTTCCAGCGTGTTCTGCTGTTGTTCCAGCGTGTTCTGCTGTTGTTTCAGCCTGTTCTGCTGTTGTTTCAGCGTGTTCTGCTGTTGTTCCAGCGTGTTCTGCTGTTGCTTTCAGCGTGTTCTGCTGTTATTCCAGCGTGTTCTGCTGTTGTTTCAGCGTGTTCTGCTGTTGTTTCAGCCTGTTCTGCTGTTGTTTCAGCGTGTTCTGCTGTTGTTCCAGTGTGTTCTGCTGTTGTTCCAGCGTGTTCTGCTGTTGTTTCAGCCTGTTCTGCTGTTGTTTCAGCGTGTTCTGCTGTTGTTTCAGCGTGTTCTGCTGTTGTTCCAGCATGTTCTGCTGTTGTTTTCAGCGTGTTCTGCTGTTATTCCAGCGTGTTCTGCTGTTGTTTCAGCGTGTTCTGCTGTTGTTCCAGCGTGTTCTGCTGTTGTTTCAGCCTGTTCTGCTGTTGTTTCAGCGTGTTCTGCTGTTGTTCCAGCATGTTCTGCTGTTGTTTTCAGCGTGTTCTGCTGTTATTCCAGCGTGTTCTGCTGTTGTTTCAGCGTGTTCTGCTGTTGTTTTCAGCGTGTTCTGCTGTTATTCCAGCGTGTTCTGCTGTTGTTCCAGCGTGTTCTGCTGTTGTTCCAGCGTGTTCTGCTGTTGTTTCAGCCTGTTCTGCTGTTGTTCCAGCGTGTTCTGCTGTTGTTCCAGCGTGTTCTGCTGTTGTTTCAGCCTGTTCTGCTGTTGTTTCAGCCTGTTCTGCTGTTGTTCCAGTGTGTTCTGCTGTTGTTTCAGCCTGTTCTGCTGTTGTTCCAGCGTGTTCTGCTGTTGTTTCAGCCTGTTCTGCTGTTGTTCCAGCGTGTTCTGCTGTTGTTTCAGCGTGTTCTGCTGTTGTTTCAGCGTGTTCTGCTGTTGTTCCAGCGTGTTCTACTGTTGTTTCAGCCTGTTCTGCTGTTGTTTCAGCGTGTTCTGCTGCTGTTCCAGCGTGTTCTGCTGTTGTTTCAGCCTGTTCTGCTGTTGTTTCAGCGTGTTCTGCTGTTGTTTCAGCCTGTTCTGCTGTTGTTTCAGCGTGTTCTGCTGTTGTTTCAGCCTGTTCTGCTGTTGTTTCAGCGTGTTCTGCTGTTGTTCCAGCGTGTTCTGCTGTTGTTTCAGCGTGTTCTGCTGTTGTTCCAGCGTGTTCTGCTGTTGTTTCAGCCTGTTCTGCTGTTGTTTCAGCGTGTTCTGCTGTTGTTTCAGCGTGTTCTGCTGTTGTTCCAGCGTGTTCTGCTGTTGTTCCAGCGTGTTCTGCTGTTGTTTCAGCCTGTTCTGCTGTTGTTTCAGCGTGTTCTGCTGTTGTTCCAGCGTGTTCTGCTGTTGCTTTCAGCGTGTTCTGCTGTTATTCCAGCGTGTTCTGCTGTTGTTTCAGCATGTTCTGCTGTTGTTTCAGCCTGTTCTGCTGTTGTTTCAGCGTGTTCTGCTGTTGTTCCAGTGTGTTCTGCTGTTGTTCCAGCGTGTTCTGCTGTTGTTTCAGCCTGTTCTGCTGTTGTTTCAGCGTGTTCTGCTGTTGTTTCAGCGTGTTCTGCTGTTGTTCCAGCATGTTCTGCTGTTGTTTTCAGCGTGTTCTGCTGTTATTCCAGCGTGTTCTGCTGTTGTTTCAGCGTGTTCTGCTGTTGTTCCAGCGTGTTCTGCTGTTGTTTCAGCCTGTTCTGCTGTTGTTTCAGCGTGTTCTGCTGTTGTTCCAGCATGTTCTGCTGTTGTTTTCAGCGTGTTCTGCTGTTATTCCAGCGTGTTCTGCTGTTGTTTCAGCGTGTTCTGCTGTTGTTTTCAGCGTGTTCTGCTGTTATTCCAGCGTGTTCTGCTGTTGTTCCAGCGTGTTCTGCTGTTGTTCCAGCGTGTTCTGCTGTTGTTTCAGCCTGTTCTGCTGTTGTTCCAGCGTGTTCTGCTGTTGTTCCAGCGTGTTCTGCTGTTGTTTCAGCCTGTTCTGCTGTTGTTTCAGCCTGTTCTGCTGTTGTTCCAGTGTGTTCTGCTGTTGTTTCAGCCTGTTCTGCTGTTGTTCCAGCGTGTTCTGCTGTTGTTTCAGCCTGTTCTGCTGTTGTTCCAGCGTGTTCTGCTGTTGTTTCAGCGTGTTCTGCTGTTGTTTCAGCGTGTTCTGCTGTTGTTCCAGCGTGTTCTACTGTTGTTTCAGCCTGTTCTGCTGTTGTTTCAGCGTGTTCTGCTGCTGCTCCAGCGTGTTCTGCTGTTGTTTCAGCCTGTTCTGCTGTTGTTTCAGCGTGTTCTGCTGTTGTTTCAGCCTGTTCTGCTGTTGTTTCAGCGTGTTCTGCTGTTGTTTCAGCCTGTTCTGCTGTTGTTTCAGCGTGTTCTGCTGTTGTTCCAGCGTGTTCTGCTGTTGTTTCAGCCTGTTCTGCTGTTGTTTCAGCGTGTTCTGCTGTTGTTTCAGCGTGTTCTGCTGTTGTTCCAGCGTGTTCTGCTGTTGTTCCAGCGTGTTCTGCTGTTGTTTCAGCCTGTTCTGCTGTTGTTTCAGCGTGTTCTGCTGTTGTTCCAGCGTGTTCTGCTGTTGCTTTCAGCGTGTTCTGCTGTTATTCCAGCGTGTTCTGCTGTTGTTTCAGCGTGTTCTGCTGTTGTTTCAGCGTGTTCTGCTGTTGTTCCAGTGTGTTCTGCTGTTGTTCCAGCGTGTTCTGCTGTTGTTTCAGCCTGTTCTGCTGTTGTTTCAGCGTGTTCTGCTGTTATTCCAGCGTGTTCTGCTGTTGTTTCAGCGTGTTCTGCTGTTGTTTCAGCGTGTTCTGCTGTTGTTTCAGCCTGTTCTGCTGTTGTTTCAGTGTGTTCTGCTGTTGTTTCAGCGTGTTCTGCTGTTGTTCCAGCGTGTTCTGCTGTTGCTTTCAGCGTGTTCTGCTGTTATTCCAGCATGTTCTGCTGTTGTTTCAGCGTGTTCTGCTGTTATTCCAGCGTGTTCTGCTGTTGTTCCAGCGTGTTCTGCTGTTGTTCCAGCGTGTTCTGCTGTTGTTTCAGCCTGTTCTGCTGTTGTTCCAGCGTGTTCTGCTGTTGTTCCAGCGTGTTCTGCTGTTGTTTCAGCCTGTTCTGCTGTTGTTCCAGCGTGTTCTGCTGTTGTTCCAGCGTGTTCTGCTGTTGTTTCAGCCTGTTCTGCTGTTGTTTCAGCCTGTTCTGCTGTTGTTCCAGTGTGTTCTGCTGTTGTTTCAGCCTGTTCTGCTGTTGTTTCAGCGTGTTCTGCTGTTGTTTCAGCGTGTTCTGCTGTTGTTTCAGCCTGTTCTGCTGTTGTTTCAGCGTGTTCTGCTGTTGTTCAGCGTGTTCTGCTGTTGTTTCAGCCTGTTCTGCTGTTGTTTCAGCGTGTTCTGCTGTTGTTCCAGCGTGTTCTGCTGTTGTTTCAGCGTGTTCTGCTGTTGTTCCAGCGTGTTCTGCTGTTGTTTCAGCCTGTTCTGCTGTTGTTTCAGCGTGTTCTGCTGTTGTTCCAGCGTGTTCTGCTGTTGTTTTCAGCGTGTTCTGCTGTTAGAGTCATAGAGTAATACAGCACGGATAGAGGCCCTTCGGCCCATCGTGTCCGCGCCGGCCATCAAGCCCTGTCTAATCTAATCCCATATTCCAGCATTTGGCCCGTAGCCTTGTATGCTATGGCATTTCAAGTGCACATCCAAATGCTTCTTAAATGTTGTGAGGGTTTCTGCCTCCACAACCCTTTCAGGCAGTGAGTTCCAGACTCCAACCACCCTCTGGGTGAAAAAGTTCTTTCTCAAATCCCCTCTAAACCTCCCGCCCTTTACCTTGAATCTATGCCCCCTAGTTATCGACCCCTCTACTAAGGGAAAAAGCTCCTCAGCATCCATCCTATCTATGCCCCTCATAATTTTGTACACCTCAATCATGTCCCCCCTCAGCCTCCTCAGCTCCAAGGAAAACAAACCCAACCTGCCCAGTCTCTCTTCATAGCTGAAGCGCTCCAGCCCTGGTAACATCCTGGTGAACCTCCTCTGCACCCTCTCTAACGCGATCACATCCTTCCTGTAGTGTGGCGACCAGAACTGCACAAAATATTCCAGCTGTGGCCTAACCAGTGTTTTATACAGCTCCATCATAACCTCCTTGCTCTTATATTCAATGCCTCGGCTAATGAAGGCAAGTATCCCATATGCCTTTTTTACCACCTTATCCACCTGTTCCGCCGCCTTCAGGGATCTGTGTACTTGCACACCCAGATCCCTCTGACCCTCCGTCTTGCCTAGGGTCTTTCCATTCATTGTGTATTCCTTTGCCTTGTTAGTCCCCCCAAAGTGCATCACCTCGCACTTTTCCGGGTTAAATTCCATTTGCCACTGTTCCGCCCATCTGACCAACCCATCTATATCGTCCTGCAGACTGAGGCTACCCTCCTCGCTATTTACCACCCTACCAATTTTTGTATCATCCGCGAACTTACTGATCATACCCTTTACATTCATATCCAAGTCATTAATGTAGACCACAAACAGCAAGGGACCCAGCACCGATCCCTGTGGTACCCCACTGGCCACAGGCTTCCAGTCACAAAAACAACCTTCGACCATCACCCTCTGCCTTCTGCCACTAAGCCAGTTTTGTATCCAATGTGCCAAGGCACCCTGGATTCCATGGGCTCTTACCTTCTTGACCAGTCTCCTGTGCGGGACTTTATCGAAGGCCTTACTGAAATCCATGTATACCACATCCACTGCGTTACCCTCATCCACACACCTAGTCACCCCCTCAAAAAATTCAATCAAATTAGTCAGACATGATCTTCCCTTGACAAAGCCATGTTGACTATCCCTGATTAATCCTTGCCTCTCCAAGTGGAGACAAATTTTGTCCCTCAGGATTTTTTCCAGTAATTTTCCTACCACTGATGTTAGGCTCACTGGCCTGTAGTTCCCCGGTTTTTCCCTACTACCCTTCTTGAATAATGGTACTACATTAGCGGTTCTCCAGTCCTCTGGCACATCCCCTGTGGCCAGAGAGGTCCTGAATATATGTGTTAGAGCCCCCGCAATCTCCTCCTTTGCCTCACACAGCAGCCTGGGATACATTTCATCCAGGCCTGGGGATTTATCCATTTTTAGGCCAGCTAAAACCGCCAATACCTCCCCCCGCTCGATGTTAATATGTTCGAGCATATCACAGTCCCCCCGCCCTATTTCTATGTCTACATCGTCCTTCTCCATAGTGAAAACAGACGCAAAAAATTCATTCAGAACCCCTCCTACATCTTCCGGCTCCACACACAGATTGCCACTTTTGTCCCTAATGGGCCCTATTTTTTCCCTAGTTATCCTCTTACCCTTAATATACTTATAAAACATCTTCGGATTTTCCTTTATTTTGCTTGCCAGTGTTATTTCATGGCCCCTCCTTGATCTCCTAATTTCTTTTTTAAGTATCCCCCTGCACTTTTTGTACTCCTCTAGGGCTTCCTCCGTCTTTAGCCTTTTGTATCTACCAAAAGCCCTCCTTTTTTTCCTAATCCATTCCCGTATATCCCCTGACATCCAAGGTTCCCTGTGGTTTTTGGAACCACCCTTGACCTTTACGGGAACATGTTGCCATTGTATGTTCTCAATCTCCCTTCTGAAAGCCTCCCATTGCTCCGATGCGGATTTTCCTACAAGTAGCTGATCCCAGTCCATTTTGGCCAGATCCTGCCTTATCCTATTAAAATCGGCCTTCCCCCAATTTAGAACCTTTATTTCCGGCCCATCCCTGTCCTTTTCCATGGCCACCTTAAATCTTACCATATTATGGTCACTATCACCAAAGTGCTCACCTACTAGCACTTTTTCCACTTGGCCGGCCACATTCCCGAGAATTAGGTCCAGTACCGCCCCCTCTCTTGTAGGACTTTCTACATGCTGGCTCAAAAAGCTCTCCTGGATGCACTTTAAGAATTCTACACCCTCTGAGCCTTTCACACTCTGACTATCCCAGTTATTCCAGCGTGTTCTGCTGTTGTTTCAGCGTGTTTTGCTGTTGTTTCAGCGTGTTCTGCTGTTGTTCCAGCGTGTTCTGCTGTTGTTCCAGCGTGTTCTGCTGTTGTTCCAGCGTGTTCTGCTGTTGTTTCAGCATGTTCTGCTGTTATTTCAGCGTGTTCTGCTGCTGTTCCAGCGTGTTCTGCTGTTGTTCCAGCGTGTTCTGCTGTTATTTCAGCGTGTTCTGCTGTTGTTCCAGCGTGTTCTGCTGTTGTTCCAGCGTGTTCTGCTGTTGTTCCAGCGTGTTCTGCTGTTATTTCAGCGTGTTCTGCTGTTGTTCCAGCGTGTTCTGCTGTTATTTCAGCGTGTTCTGCTGTTATTTCAGCGTGTTCTGCTGTTGTTTCAGCATGTTCTGCTGTTATTTCAGCGTGTTCTGCTGCTGTTCCAGTGTGTTCTGCTGTTATTTCAGCGTGTTCTGCTGTTATTTCAGCGTGTTCTGCTGTTGTTTCAGCGTGTTCTGCTGTTATTTCAGCGTGTTCTGCTGCTGTTCCAGCGTGTTCTGCTGTTATTTCAGCGTGTTCTGCTGTTATTTCAGCGTGTTCTGCTGTTGTTTCAGTGTGTTCTGCTGTTGTTCCAGCGTGTTCTGCTGTTATTTCAGCGTGTTCTGCTGTTGTTTCCAGCGTGTTCTGCTGTTGTTTCCAGCGTGTTCTGCTGTTGTTTCCAGCATGTTCTGCTGTTGTTCCAGCGTGTTCTGCTGTTGTTCCAGCCTGTTCTGCTGTTGTTCCAGTGTGTTCTGCTGTTGTTTCAGTGTGTTCTGCTGTTGTTCCAGCGTGTTCTGCTGTTGTTCCAGCGTGTTCTGCTGTTGTTTCAGCGTGTTCTGCTGTTGTTTCAGCGTGTTCTGCTGTTGTTCCAGCGTGTTCTGCTGTTGTTTCAGCGTGTTCTGCTGTTGTTTCAGCGTGTTCTGCTGTTGTTTCAGCGTGTTCTGCTGTTGTTTCAGCGTGTTCTGCTGTTGTTTCAGCGTGTTCTGCTGTTGTTTCAGCGTGTTCTGCTGTTGTTCCAGCGTGTTCTGCTGTTGTATCAGCGTGTTCTGCTGTTGTTCCAGCGTGTTCTGCTGTTGTTCCAGCATGTTCTGCTGTTGTCCCAGCATGTTCTGCTGTTGTTTCAGCGTGTTCTGCTGTTGTTTCAACGTGTTCTGCTGTTGTTTCAGCGTGTTCTGCTGTTGTTTCCAGCGTGTTCTGCTGTTGTTTGCAGCGTGTTCTGCTGTTGTTTCCAGCGTACATCTTCCTTGCTACAAGCCGCTGGCCAATTTGCGCATCAATAATGGCCTGTGTCCTTTTTGATGCCGTTATTTTTTTCAGCCAAATCTGACCCATTGTGGCAGGCTTCTCATAGAGTCATAGAGTTATACAGCACAGAAAGAGACCCTTCAGCCCATCGTGTCCGCGCCGGCCATCAAGCCCTGTCTAATCTAATCCCATTTTCCAGCACTTGTTCCGTAGCCTTGTATGCTGTGGCGTTTCAAATGCTCATCCAAATGCTTCTTGAATGTTGTGAGGGTTTCTGCCTCTACCACCCTTTCAGGCAGTGAGTTCCAGCTTCCAACCACCCTCTGGGTGAAAAAGTTTTTCCTCAAATCCCCTCTAAACCTCCTGCCATTTACCTTGAATCTATGCCCCCTTGTTATTGACCCCTCTACTAAGGGGAAAAGTTCCTTTCTATCTACCCTATCTATGCCCCTCATAATTTTGTACACCTCAATCAGGTCCCTCCTCAGCCTTCTCTGCTCTAAGGAAAACAACCCCAGCCTGTCCAGTCTTTCTTCATAGCTGAAGCACTCCAGCCCAGGTAACATCCTGGTGAATCTCCTCTGCACCCTCTCCAAAGCAATCACATCCTTCCTATAGTGTGGCGACCAGAACTGCACACAGTACTCCAGCTGTGGCCTTACCAGCATTTTGTACAGCTCCATCATAACCTCCCTGCTCTTATATTCTGTGCCTCGGCTAATGAAGGCAAGTATCCCATATGCCTTTTTAACCACCTTATCCACCTGTTCTGCTGCCTTCAGGGATCTATGTACATGCACACCAAGGTCCCTCTGATCCTCTGTCTTTCCTAGGGTCTTACCATTCATTGTGTATTCCCTTGCCTTGTTAGTCCCTCCAAAATGCATCACCTCACACTTTTCAGGGTTAAATTCCATTTGCCACTGTTCCGCCCATCTGACCAACCCATCTATATCATCCTGTAGCCTGAGGCTTCCCTCCTCGCTATTTACCACCCCACCAATTTTCGTGTCATCTGCGAACTTACTGATCATACCTTTTACATTCACATCCAAATCATTAAATGTAGACCACAAACAGCAAGGGACCCAGCACCGATCCCTGCGGTACCCCACTGGACACAGGCTTCCAGTCACAAAAACAACCTTCCACCATCACCCTCTGCCTTCTGCCACTAAGCTTCTGTGTGAGGAATGGTCATTTTTGGACAAGGTTCCATGGAATAGCATCGCGTCATGAATCAATATTTTCATCAGAGGAGGGAGAAGCAATAATCTGTTCGTAAAGCTGAGATGATAACTAGATGGCATCAATTAAAACATCAACGGAAGATCTATGACGGGTAGCAATCCCGCCATGGAAACGGATATGTTGGGGCTAGTTACGCTCCCGTCACTATAATGACGGGGAACGGGACAAATTGGACAGATCTGTCAAAGCACAGGTACGATGGGCCGAATGGCCTCCTTCTGTGCTGTGTGATTCTATAATCCAGAACCTTTCCTTCTTTATTGATAACCAGAGAATAAGGAAAGCTTCAAGCTGCTCTTGTGCCTCTGTGTCGGCGCGGCCTTGGTGTTGACATCTGGTCAAGGGGCTTTGAGCACTTGTGCAAGACAAGCGGGGTATATTGACTGCTTTTCCAACAGGTGCCCGGATTCCTTGCCCAGATGTTGGTGGCAGGGCTAGTCTGGCGCGAAAGCACAGGAGCGGCTCGAAGTGATTTTAGGAATAGAGTGTTATGCTAATAAGGTGAGATGAAGAGGTGCAGAGGGAGGGGGAGGCTCGTGCCCTCCTATACTGTAAAAGTTTATGAACTACATGCGCGATATATACTGCGCAACATGTAGGGAAATGGAATAATGATAGTATGAAAGTGCTGATGTAGGTACTGTGTTCAAATTATATGGTGGAAATTTGTACTTTCATGTCATTCATTAAGTTATAACCGAACATGAGAATGTTTTAACTTTTTATTTAGGATTGAGTCGCCAACATGTGACATGCTATTTTCAGATTATAAACTCGAGCGTATTTTCATCTTCAACATGTGATATTTTCAGAAGCAGCTGATGTGCTTGATTTCATAATACAAAATGTCATTTCTGAATCAGAATTGAGAAAATGTTTCCTTTGCAGACCACAGCTTGAGCTAATGAAGTCATAAAGGGCCGTTCTGAATTTTAAGGGACGCGAAAGAAAGACGTGAATGAGCCCAACGATGGGTTAATGACATCAGTACAGCCACGGTTTAAAAAGAAAGACTTGCATTTATAGAGCGCCTTTCACAATCTCCAGATGTCCCAAAGCACTGTACAGCGAACGAAGTACTGTTGTAATGTAGGAAACACCACGTACTGTTGCAATGTAGGAAACACGGCAGCTGATTTGCCCACAGGAAGCTCCCACACACAGGAATAAGGTAATGACCGGATAGTCTGTTCTGGTAATATTGGTTGAGGGATAAGTATTGGTCAGAACATCAGGTGAAACTCCCCTGCTTCTTCTCTCAACAGTGCCATTTACGTCCACCTGAGGGGACAGACGGGGCCTCGGTTTAACATCTCGTCCAAAAGGCGGCACCTCCGACAGTGCCGCGCTCCCTCAGCACTGCACTGGGAGTGTCAGCCTGGATTTGGTGCTCAAGTCTCTGGAGCGGGGACTTGAACCCACAAACTTTTTACTCCGAAGCGATCGTGCCGCAGCTGTCATCAGCTGCTTTTATATTGGGCTAAGTGCCATGATCGTGCTGCTGGCTGCACAGGGCCATTACTGACAGATATTTATCTTTTTACAAATATTTATCCATTCCACTTTAAAAGCCATGATGGATTCTGCTTCCATCACTGTTTCTGGTCGGACATTTCATTTTCTAACAAGAGCCGCCACCACAACAACTTGCATTTATATACAGGAAACTCTTTATTATCTGGCACCGACGGGACTGGCGTGGTGCCAGTTTATCAAAAAGCCCGGATTACTGAGAGGTATAGTTAAAAGGTACGAGAGCTCCGTACACAGCAACAAATCCAGGCTTCCCTGTTGCTTAGCAACATGTGCAGGAACTCCGGCCACAGGCCAAGCGTCCCTGTTGCTTAGCAACAAGTGCACGAACCCCAGTTACACAGCCACAGCTCCAGGAACTGCCACTAATATGAAGTAAAACTTATCTGAACCTACTCCAGAATTTTGCCGGTTAACAGAGATTTCCGGTTATTTAGGTGCCAGTAAATCGAGAGTTTCCTGTAGCATCTTTAGAAACATAGAAACATAGAAGATAGGAACAGGAGTAGGCCATTCAGCCCTTCGAGCCTGCTCCGCCATTCAACGAGATCATGGCTGATCATCCAAACCCTAGCACCCGGTCCCTACACGACAGCCATCCCACCCAAGCCCTATCCCCGTAACCCCGTAACCCCACGTATTTAATCCCCCCTAACACTAAGGGCCAATTTTTATCATGGCCAATCAACCTAACCCGCACATCTTTGGACTGTGGGAGGAAACCAGAGCACCCAGAGGAAACCCACGCAAACACAGGGAGAATGTGCAAACTCCACACAGACAGTCACCCGAGGCCGGATTTGAACCCGGGTCCCTGGCGCTGTGAGGCAACAGTGCTAACCACTATGCCACCGTGCTGCCCCTAAAGTACCAAAACGCCTGAAGGTGCTTAACAAGAGCGTTATCAATTTCAAAAAAATGTTTCTGACACCGAGCCGCAGAAGCTGATGTCAGGACGGATGGCCAAAAGCTTGGTCAAAGAGTTAGGTTTTAAGGAGCATCTTAAAGGAGGAGAGAGAGATAGCGAGGCGGAGATTTTAGGGAGGGAATTCCAGAGCTTAGGGCCCAGGGAGCTGAGAACACGGCTGCCGATGGTGGAGCGACTAAAATTGGAGGAGCGCTGAGATCTCGGAGGCTTGTAGGGCTGGAGGAAGCTAGAGATAGGGAGGGGCGAGGCAATGGAGGAATTTGAAAACGAGAATGAGGATTTTAAAATTGAGGCGTTGTCGGGTCAGGAGCCAGTTCAGGTCAGCAAGCACAGGAGCGCTGGGCGAACGGGGTTTGGGGCGAGTTGAGATACTGGTAGCAGAGTTTTGGATGACCGCAAGTTTACATAGGGTGGAATGTGGGAGGCCGGCCAGGAGCACTTTGGAATAGTCAAGTCTAGAGGTAACAAAGGCATGGCTGAGGGCTTCGGCAGCAGACGAGCTGAGGCAGGGTTGGAGTCGGGCGATGTTACGGAGGTGGAAGAATCCAGCAGGTTTACTTTTGGAAACAACAACAGATAACGCTGGAAAAACTCAGCAGGCCAGGGCAGCATCCGTGGAGAGAGAAACAGTTAACGTTTCAGGTCGAAGACCCTTTGTCAGAACTGAGAAAAAAGCAGGAAAAGGAACAAATTTTAAAGCGAGTTTAGGGGCTGGGAAATGGGGGAGGGGATGAAAGTCTTTCATTCTGCCAGCGCAATTCACACTTCATCTAGAGCCATCCTTTGTTTCTTAACCTGTCCCATTACCATCTCCTCTCGCCTTGAATATATTTTAATGCCTCTTTACTTCTCCTGCCTTCCATCCTGTCACAGACCTTCCCTTTTGTTTTTTCCTCCCCTCCCCCCTTTCCCAGCCCCTAAACTCGCTTTAAAATTTGTTCCTTTTCCTGCTTTTTTCCAGTTCTGACGAAGGGTCATCGACCTGAAACGTTAACTCCGTTTCTCTCTTCATGGATGCTGCTCCTGGCCTGCTGAATTTTTCCAGCGTTTTCTGTTGTTGTTTCAGATTTCCAGCATCCGCAGTATTTTGCTATTGTATTAGGTTTACTTTGGGGCTGCCATTGACTTGCGCGGTGGGATCTAGTGGCAGAGAATGAGCCTCACGCAGTATAAATACAACTATACTCAGCAGCCAACTCTTCAATTTCACAGGTGTGGTTCTCTTTTTGGTGAAATCATTAAGCAAACATTGTCTGAAGCCTGGCTCACACAATGTCTGCAGTTCTCCATAAATATAAATTTGTAGTTGATTTGTGCTTTAATCCTCTGTATAATTGTTACACAAATAGGGATGAAACAGATAGTTGATTGGACACTATGGGCTGGATTTTGCCAGCCCTGGGGAGGCAGGTTTGAAGGCGGGACTGCCAGGAAAATGGCAGAATTTGGGCACCTGCCCCCAACCCGCCTCCATGCCATCTTGCCAGGAGGCGGGTAACCGTCCCGCACCGGGTCCCGTCTCCTTGGAGGCGGGAAAGGATTACAGCCACTTAACTGCCTGTTAACAGGTAGTTAACAGGTAGATAAAGATAAGAGGATTATCCCCATTTTGCCACCAGAGGCGCGGGCTTCCCGAAGGCTCCAAAACCCGCCAGGGTCAGCGAGGTGAGTAGTGGGTCTGTGGGGGTCTGCGGGGTCCAAAAGTGCACTGTGGAGGTGAGTGATGGGTGCAAGTGTGGAGAGGTGAGTATCTGAGGTAAGTGGAAAGTGTTAGAAAATGTGTACTTGCCTTTGCTTCTTCCTGCAGGCTTCAATCGGTGGGGATGCGGAGAGTCTCGCACCTCCGCGGTAGAGATGACAGATGGCCGTTGCATTCTCCAATGCAGCAACCATCTAATTTCTGCTAAAGAAAGAGATTTGGTGAGTCTTGAATTCAAGAACTCATCAAACTACAGAGAATGTCAGTGTTTTGACAGCTTCACAGAGCTGTCAAACAATGACAATTCATCTGTCAAAAATTTTTGACAGATGAAACGTCATACGCTGACCTTCTCTGTAACCGGCTTCCCCTTAATTGGCCTGCTAAGCCCGTTGGGCGGGCTTAACAAGGTCAATCAAGGGAAAATAGCGTGGGTTGGCCAGAAGTTGATGGAGGCGGGACTGAAACCTGACAAGTGGGAGTCCCGCCTCCAAAAGCTCCCCATTGGCAAAATCCAGCCCAATAAGCCAAACACAGGAGCCTATTTTTCCACTTCATTTTTATTCATTCACAGGATGTGGACGTCGCTGGCGAGGCCAGCATTTATTGTCCATTCCTAATTGCCCAGGAGAAGGTGGTGATGAGCCGCCTTCTTGAACCGCCGAACTCCCACGGTGCTGCTGGGGAGGGAGTTCCAGGATTTTGACCCAGTGACGATGAAGGAACGGTCGATATATTTCCAAGTCGGGACGGTGTGTGCCTCGGAGGGGAACTGTGTTGCTCCCTTATCACAATGTGGTTATGGTTGTTAAGGTTACCAAATTATGTTTTAGCATTAGCCAGGAGATGAAGAGAAAGATTTTTATGCAGCGAGTTGTTAGGATAGGGAATGTAACTCCCTGAAAGGGCGGTGAAAGCAGATTCAATAGTAACTTTCAAAAGGGAATTTGATGTATAATTGAAAAGGCAAAAAGAATTGCAGAGCTGTGAGGAAAGAGCAGGGGGAGTGGGACTAATTGGAGAGCTCTTTCAAAGAGCCGGCACAGGCACGATGGGCCGAATGGCCTCCTTCTCTGCCGTGTGATTTTATGATTAACAAATAATACATCCGAACTGAAACCAAGATCCACCCCCTGTCGTGCCTCATTTTGGAACTGACAGGTGGCTTTTCCCTATTCAGATCATTGGTTCGAAACTCGTTTTACAAGATGCTGATAAAATGTTTGTTTAATCCTTCTGACAACAACATGCATTTATACAATAGCAAAATACTGCAGATGCTGGAAATCTGAAATAACAACAGAAAATGCTGGAAGCACTCAGCAGGCCAGGCAGCATCCGTGGAGAGAGAAACAGAGTTAGCGTTTCAGGTCTGGGACCCTTCGTCGGAACTGGAAAAGGTTAGAGATGTAACAGATATTAAGCAGGCGCAGAGACCTTTATACAGCACCTTTAACATAGTAAAACATCCCAAGGCGCTTCACAGGAGCGATTATCAGACACAATTTGACACCGAGCCACAGAGGGAGGTTTTAAGCAGCGACTTAAAGGATGAGAGAGAGGTAGAAATGTTTGGCGGGGCGAGGAGGAATTACAGACCTTAGGGTCTAGGCAGCTGAAACCACAGCCGGCAATGGAGGGCCGAAGGAAATCGCAAATGCACAGGAGGCCAGAATTGGAGGAATGCAGAATTCTCTGAGGGGTTGCAGGGCTGGAAGTGGTTAGAGATAAGGAGGCAGAGGCCATGGAGGGATGTGAGCACACGGATGGCTATTCTTAAATCGAGGTGTTGCTGGACCACTGCCATCAGTTGCAGTTTATTAACAGGACTACCATAAAAGCCACTTGGACGGTGTAGACTGCCCTTTTTGCAGAATGGGACGCTTCCTGTTTCCAGAGGCAGCAGCTTGCAGAGCTCTGTCGAACCAGTGTTGATTCTCCCTGAAGCAATCCAAACTCATTTCTCTCAGACTCCCACTGATTTGTGGTTTGTTACCAGCTTGTGGGGAAACCAGACGCAGTGAAGCAGGCAGCCAGATTCCCCTCTCCCCCACAGTGCTTTTGCATAGCATGTTAATAAACGCAGTTGAAACTTTGGAGAAAAGTAAAAGTTTTTCTTCCCCTGAGGGGTGCCACCCCAAATGGCCATTTCCTATTGATGAAGCTCAACAGCGGCAGGCTATCCAACCTTGGGAGGCACCGTGTCTAATCTCGATCCCACCTGCACATGCAGGGAGGTCACTGGATAATAATCGGGAGTCAATGTATTTTTTTACCCCTCCCCAGTCCATAAACAAGCGGCCAAAAATGCTCCTTTTGCTGTGCTGCTTGAGATCAGTTAACTCATTACAGACTAGGGATTGAATGGGTCTGCCTGGCTTAGTTCTAGACAGGGTTTACCAATTGAACCATTGGGAGAGCTGGGCAAATAAACATTTTAAGGGAAATCATGTTGACATAATAAAACTCACTACACACTTGGTTTGAGTATAAAGCAAGGCTTTAATCAACTTGTTTCAAAACATGGAGGTCTAGTTGTACTTCACTAGTTCCTTGTCTTACAAAATGTCCCTGCCAAGCTGGGCCCACGCCCAAGTATTTATACTCCTTGGATGGCGCCACCAGCTGGCCATCCAGTGTTATTTCATGAGTAGTTTCTTTATGATGACGAAGAGATTTATAACACATGTTACCGTTGCAGTTCTATCTTCACAAGCTAGTGACACCAATGCACATGTATGTTACTTCAAATCAATTCTTGATGGTAAAAAAAGAGGCTTGCATTTCTATAGCGCTTTTCACGACCTCAGGACATCACAAAGTGCTTTGCAGCCAATGAAGTACTTTTTGAAGTGGAGTCACGGTTGTAATGCAGGAAATGCGGCAGACAATTTGCACACAGCAAGATCCACAGACAGCGACGTGATAATGACCAGATCATCTGTTTGTGACATTGATTGAGGGATAAATATTGGCCAGGACACCGGGGAGAGCTCCCTTGCTCTTCTTCAAAACAGTGCCATGGAACCTTTTATGTCCACCTGAGCGTGCAGGCGGGACCTCGGTTCAACATCTCATCCGAAAGGTGGCACCTCCAACAATGTAGCGCTCCTGTGGTACTGCACTGGAGTGGCGGCCTAGATTTTTGTGCTCAAGTCCCTGGAGTGGGTCTTTGAACCCACAACCTTCTGACTCAGAGGTGAGCATGCTGCCAACCGAGCTGTGCTGTCACACAGTAGTTCAATGAGCACAGATGCAAAATGGAGAAAGGCATACCTAGGACCAATATAGGGAAAATCTTCACCCACGTGTGATCAACACATAGAATGCTGAGTTCTGGGCAAGATGCTGGAGGAAAGAATCTTGGAATCACTATACAGTTAGGTGCTGTGATGGGGCAAGTGTTGTCTTTTCCATATGGTTGTCTGTTCTCATCCCTATCTCTTTTGTGTTGTTGAATGTTGCAGTACCTATTTTAAGGGGTTGTTTTCTAATTTGATGGGAGTTTGGGGCAGTGAAACCACTATAAATTGTGCAAACTGCTTTGAGTGAGCTGGGACAGGAACATAGGATCAGGAGTAGGTTATTCTGTCCCTCGAGCCTCTTGCGCCATTCAATTAGATTATGACTGACCTGTACTTTAACTCCATCTACCTGCCTTGGTTCCATATCCCTTAATACCCTTACCGAACAAAAATCTGGCAATAAGTTTTGAGCCTATGTTTCCAATTTTTTAAAAATTCATTCACGGGGTGTGGGCGTCGCTGGCAAGGCCAGCATTTATTGCCAATCCCTAATTGCCCTTGAGAAGGTGGTGTTGAGCCATCTTCTTGAACCGCTGCAGTCCGTGTGGTGAAGGTACTCCCACAGTGCTGTTAGGGAGGGAGTTCCAGGATTTTGACCCAGCGACGATGAAGGAACGGCCGATATACTTCCAAGTCAGGATGGTGTGTGACTTGGAGGGTAACTTGGAGGTGGTGGTGTTCCCATGCGCCTGCTGCCCTTGTCCTTCTAGGTGGAAGAGGTCGCGGGTTTGGGAGGTGCTGTCGAAGAAGCCTTGGCGAGTTGCTACAGATGGTATGGCTCAGTACCACGTCAGATGAGGCATTGGGGAAACTAATGTTTTTTAAAGCATGATTCTGTGTCAACTGGATCCCTGAGCTCAGTAAGGTCGAGTTATGAATCAGCACAGAGTGAAGGAACTTCCCTAAATGGAGCCAAGGTCAAAGAATAACTGAAGCTAAACTGTTCCTTGAAATCCACTTAAAAGCAGCATTAGTAACTTTTAAGTTGATAAGGTGCCATCCATGGCAGACTTGAGGGACTATCGTGTAAACTGGATACTTGACAGAATCAGAGGCCCAGAATTGTTGTGGCTTTTGTAAGCAGCTGTCTGTATTCATTTACTTCTTTAATGTCATATATTTTTCTGCATTTACCTTTTTAAATGTAATATATTTCTGCAAACAAAGGAGAGCCGCATGTGGAGGTCATGGACCTCTGTTTTGAGCGCTGCTTTCCTAGTACTAGATATAAAAGTGTCTATTGAGAGAGGCTAAGAAACAAGTCTTTTGCCCATCCCCTCGGCTGTAAAGGGTGCATTGAGTTTGCGGACAAAGTTAAATATCTATAAGGCATTAAAAATTTTGCATCTGTGTGCCTTTCCTGTCTGCAAAAACCTTACTTCTTGTTACGCTGGTATCGCACTATTGTATTGTGTAAAAATAAAGACAGAGTGCGAGACTTCAAAATGGGAACTGAATTATCTCTGCAACCCTGGTCCAAATAGCCCTGTCCTGCAACCCCACTTCATCTGAAGCCCATGTGCAGTGACGTAATAAAACTCACTACGCACCTGGTTTGAGCATAAAGCAAGGCTTTAATCAACTTGTTTCAGAACATGGAGGTCTAGTTGTACTTCACTAGTTCCTTGTCTTACAAAATGTCCCTGGAAAGCTGGGCCCGCGCCCGAGTATTTATACTCCTTGGACGGCGCCACCAGCTGGCCGTCCAGCGTTATTTCATGAGTAGTTTCTTGATGATGAAGAGATTTATAACATGCAGTGACACAGGATAGGTATCTCTTGGGAGGTTACTTATTTTAAAAGCGAGACGGAAATATTGTGGGACTTCAACATGTGGCTCCAGGATTGCACTTGACCAACTATTTTTTTCTTTTTATTATGACTGGGGTTATTTTTGATCAGCTTCTCCCTATCTCTTTCTATAATTTAACCACCACCTTCTTTGTCTACCGGGTCAAAAGAGCAGGCACAGATCTTGCACCGAGACTGTCACCAGTGAATACCATCGCATTGAGTAACTGGGTAGCGCCAGGGACCACCCAAACTCCTCCCGCTGATTTATCATGCCCAGCGCCACCCCACCCCCCGCCCCTCACGCATGGAGGCGCCACTGCTGCCATTCTGCCCCTCCCCAGGCGTTACAGCTCGCACTGATACCTGGCTTGAACCTGGCTCCATCCCAGCTCTGTGACTGAAGCTCAGTGCCACGGTGCCACCTGCATTAGCTTTCTAACTGAAGTCAATGGGAATCAGGGGGGGAAACGCTCCACTGTGTTGCTCAGATTTCGCTAGATGTTCGAAAGATCGAACAAATAGGTTCGCAATTTTCCTTTTAGGGTTCAAATGTAAGTTTGGTCTGAACAAGCACACAGGCAACAGATTTCACGTACAAAGATTTATCTTTAATAAATGCTTAACAAACACCGTTCGCAGTTTAAAGTACAATTCCAAAATATAAGACTCACAACTTATATAATATATTACCCTGATTTGGTCCGAGGTGGTCAATCTCTGCCCAAACCTCTACGTAGGGTTTTGTCCCCAGGTCCCTGTTGTCGAGTGTTGCTAGGTCTCTTGCTGCCAGATTCTCGCTCCCGGATTGTCGCTCTCTGTCTGGGGTTTTCCCTCCTGGTTTATACTACCCTATAATCTGTCCCATCTCTTTGGTTACACATTTGTTCCTTTATTCCTGTGCCCTGATGATTAGTTTATCCTATTCCACATCCTGTTTCCTTGATTAGTTTACGTCTTACTTCATCTATTTTCTCTAATTGACCCATTGTTTGTTAACTGGCGTCTGTAGTGACCTCACTCGTGTCTGACGAGGTTACCTATGAGCCCTCTGTTTCAGAACATAAGAACATAAGAAGTAGGAGCAGGAGTAGGCCATACGGCCCCTCGGGCCTGCTCCGCCATTCAATAGGATCATGGCTGATCCGAACTTAGACTCATGTCCACTTCCCTGCCCTCTCCCCGTAACCCCTAATTCCCTTATCAGCTAGGAAACTGTCTATCTCCGTTTTAAATTTATTTAATGTCGCAGCTTCCACAGCTCGCTGAGGTAGCAAATTCCATAGATTTACTACCCTCTGAGTGAAGAAGTTTCTCCTCATCTCAGTTTTGAAAGGGCAGCCCCTTATTCTAAGATTATGCCCCCTAGTTCTAGTCTCACCCATCAGTGGAAACATCCTCCCCGCATCCACCCGATCAATCCCCCTCACAATCTCATATGTTTCGATAAAATCACCTCTCATTTTTCTGAATTCCAATGAGTAGAGGCCCAACCTACTCAACCTTTCCTCATAAGTCAACCCCCTCATCTCCGGAATCAACCGAGTGAACCTTCTCTGAACTGCCTCGAGAGCAAGTATATCTTTTCTTAAATATGGAAACCAAAACTGTACGCAGTATTCCAGGTGTGGCCTCACCAGTACCCTGTATAACTGAAGCAAGACTTCCCTGCTTTTGTACTCCATCCCCCTTGCAATAAAAGCCAAGATTCCATTGGCCTTCCTGATCACCTGCTGCACCTGCATACTAACCTTCTGTGTTTCATGCACCAGGACCCCCAGATCCCTTTGTAATGTAGCACTTTGCAGTTTCTCTCCTGAACATCCCTGAACCTCTGCATCATTTATCCATTATCCCTTACACATGGTGACTCCTTCATTTTATTTCAGTTTTCTTACTTAGCTTCCATTTCCACAACTGGCTGGAGTTATACCTAGCACAAAGGAAGATGGTTGTGGTGGTTGAAAGTCAATCACAGCCCCAGGACATCGTTGCAGGAGTTCCTCAGGGCAGCGTCCTAGGCCCAACCATCTTCAGCTGCTTCATCAATGACCTTTCCTCCAACATAAGGTCAGAAGTTGGGATGTTCGCTGATGACTGCACAGTGTTCAGTGCCATTCACAACTCCACAGATAATGAAGCAGTCCATGCCCGCATGCAACAAGACCTGGATGACGTTCAGGCTTGGGCTGATATTTGGCAGGTAACATTTGCGCCACAGAAGTGCCAGGCAATGACTATCTCCAACAAGCGAGTGGCTAACCACCTCCCCTTGACATTCAGCAGCATTCCCATCGCCGAATCCCCCACCATCAACATCCTGGGGGTCACCATTGACCAGAAACTTAACTGGACCAGCCACATAAATACTGTGGCAACAAGAGCAGGTCAGAGGCTAGGTATTCTGCGGCGAGTGTCTCACCTCCTGACTCCCCAAAGCCTTTCCACCATCTACAAGGCACAAGTAAGGAGTGTGATGGAATATTCTCCACTTGCCTGGATGAGTGCAGCTCCAACAACACTCAAGAAGCTCGACACCATCCAGGACAAAGCAGCCCGCTTGATTGGCACCCCATCCACCACCTTAAACATTCACTCCCTCCACCACCGGCGTACCGTGGCTGCAGTGTGTACCATCTACAAGATGCACTGCAGCAACTCGCCAAGGCTTCTTCGGCAGCACCTCCGAAACCCACGACCTCTTCCACCTAGAAGGACAAGGGAAGCAGGCGCACGGGAACACCACCACCTCCAAGTGCCCCTCCAAGTCACACACCATCCTGACTTAGAAGTATATCGCTGATCCTTCATCATTACTGGGTCAAAATCCTGGAACTCCCTCCCTAACAGCACTGTGGGAGTACCATCACCACACGGACTGCAGCGGTTCAAGGAGGCGGCTCACCACCACCTTCTCAAGGGCAACTAGGGATGGGCAATAAATGCTGGCCTTGCCAGCGACGCCCACATCCCAGGAATGAATTTAAAAAAAACAATATCGCATTCTTTATTCACTGACTTAGAAATGAAAACTGCCATACCACAATCAAATTCTATGAAATAATATAGAATTTACAGCACAGAAACAGGCCATTCGGCCCAAGTGGCCAGTGTTTACACTACGCACGAGCCTTCTCCCACCCTACTTCAGCTAACCTCTAACCTATCAGCATAACCTTCTATTCCTTTCTCCCTCGTGTTTATCTAGCTTCCCCTTAAATGCATCGATGCTATTCGCCTTAACCACTCCCTGTGGTAGCGAGTTCCACATTCTAACCACTCTCTGGGTAAAGAAGTTTCTCCTGAATTCCCTATTGGCCTTATTAGCGACTCTTTAATTTATGACCCCTAGTTTTGGACTCCCCCACAAGTGAAAAATCTTCTCTACGTCTACCCTATCAAATCCTTTCTTAATTTTGAAGACCTCTATTAGGTGACCACTCAGCCTTCTCTTGACCCAGCCTGTTCAGTCTTTCCTGGTGGTTATAACCTCTCAGTTCTGCTAAATCCTTGTGAATCTTTTTTGCACTTTCCCCAGTGCCTCTATATCCTTTTTATAGTATGGCGAGCAGAACTGCACGCAATACTCCAAGTGTGGTCTAACCAAAGTTCAACACAAGTTTAGCATAACTTCTCGACATTTCAATTCTATCCCTCTAGAAATAAACCCTAGTGCCTGGTTTGCTTTTTTTATGGCCTTATTAACCTGCATTGCTACTTTTAGTGATTTGTGTATTTGTACTCGGAGATCCCTTTGCTCCTCGACCCCATTTAGATCCTTATTTTCCAAGTAACATGTGACCTCCTTATTTTTCTTACCACAATGTAATACCTCACATTTATCTGTGTTGAAATTCATTTGGCAACTATATGCCCATATAGAAAGAGATATAAGAGAAGTGAAATAAAAGAGAAGTGCTTATTAGTTTCAGCAACTTGAGATACAGTAAACTCTTTCGTATCCGGCACCCACGGGACCGGGATGGTGCCGGTTGATGAAAAATTCCGGATAACAGAGAGGTAGGCAATTTTTAACACAAAAGAAATAAAAACCACAGACTAACTCGGCCACCGCGGGAAACTCGGACTCGGAAAAACGAAAAATGGATGGATTCGGCAAGATTACCGGTTATCTATTTTGCCAGTTATTAAAGAATTCCGGATGATTAAGTGCCGTTTAAACAAGAGTTTACTGTATATGGGAATCTGAAATTATGAGGCGTCAGCTGTGGCTCAGTGGGTAGCTCTCTCATCTCCAACTCACAAGGTTGTGGGTTCAAATCCCACTCCAAAGACTTGAGCCCAGAATCTCCCAGTGCAGTACCGAGGGAGTGCCGCACTGTCGGAGGTGCTGTCTTTGGATGAGACCTTAAACCGTGGCCCCGTCTGCTCTCTCAGGTGGACGTAAAAGATCCCACAGGCATTATTTCAAAGAAGAGCAGGGAGTTCTCCCCAGCCAATATTTATCCCTTAGGCGGCAACACTAAATCAGATATAACAACAGAAAATGCTGGAATAACTCAGCAGGCCAGGCAACATCCGTGGAGAGAAAACAGAGTCAACGTTTCGAGTCAAACTCTTTGTCAAGATATATCAGATATATCTGGTCATTATCACATTGCTGCTTGCGGGAGCTGGCGGTGCACAATTCGGCTGCTGTGTTTCCTACATTGCAATAGTGACTACACTTCAAAAAGTGCTTTGAGACGTCCTGAGGTCGTGAAAGAAGCTGTATAAATGCAAGTCTCACTTTCCTTTTTAAACTGGGGTTTTACTGCACCCTTCGTGTGAATCAAGTGTGGTTCTCACTCACAATTTCCTTACCCATAGTGTTGTGACACCATGATGTCATTAGGTTTTTTCCACTCGATACTATATTTTCCCTAATTCTTCTTATTGCTTTGAATGGGAATCCATACACAGCGATTTACCTACAGGGCACAATTATGTCATTCCACCTCTATCCTTTCTACTGGGACTCTCCTTTTCCACCACTGCCCTCCACCCCCACAACCCCCCCTGCCCCCCACCCCCCCCCCACCCCCTCACCCCAACCACTGTCCATAGTACTGAGATAATTGCCCTAATTTGTGGTCAGCGGCAAAGCAAAGGTGCGCGCCACTGGCGTCAAAGAAAACTTTCTACAGCTCTCGTGCTCACTGGCGAGAAGTTTTTTGCCTTTCTCAATATTCAGTTGATTTCAGCGCTTTGTAATGGGGAATCCCTCGTGCGATGCTGCAGTGCCGTCAACAAGCTGTCTAAGCAGCCAATCACATTGCAGAATTCTCACAAGCAGCAAACAAGGAAACGAGAAGCTGCTTTTATCCTGACCTTTTAAAAATGTTACAGCAGATGAAACAAAGACTGGGACTCTCACATGGGGATAAGGTAGAACCTGAAATATCATGAACTCAAGTTTTTTTTATAAATTGTAATTTTTATCATAATATAGAAATTCAACACTCTACAAATATAAAAATTAGTTTTTCAGGGCCATAACATTTGTTTACCAGTCAATACGCTGTTAAAACCCCAGTTACACCTATTCCAGCGAGGCTTAGCATTTAATGGGGTGTTTAACAGTGATATTACTGCGGAAAAGCCCAAGTTTTCATCGGTTTCACTGATTGCTGGCTATGGGTGTCGGGGGGGGGGGGGCTTCCACAACACAGCCCGTGTCGGAGCAGTGAATGACTGACCGCAACGCCAGGATTTCCGTGTTTAGATGCGCATGCGCTACATCCTGAAGTTGTGGTCAGTTTCAGGGGGTCATTACCCACTACAAATTCCAGGCCATCACTTTAAACGTTGACTACACATCTTATTCAGCCGGGGGGGGGGGGGGTGGGGGTCAGACTGGGATTCGTGCTGGGCTCTCCAAGACGGGGTAAATCAGCTCTTCAGACCTGCAGTAGTACTCGAGTGCTCGACTCTCAGCTCGCTGTGTGCAGTGTAATTGTATCCTGTGTGGTCTTGCACCATTGGAATTGCAGGAAATTCTGAACCATAATCATGCAGCAATTAAGCCAAGAGTTGTTCAGCCAGATTTGGACCTGGTTACAGCAAGTTCAGTCATCAAGGAGCTGTGTGCACGTGTTCGGATACATGCACGGAGCATTTGTCTGCTAATCTTAGTGTAGACAATAACAACCGTTGTCTTCTAACATTAAAAAGATTTCCCACAGTATTTTTTTTAAGTTCCACCCAACTGGGCACTTTTAAAATTCAGCTTCACACCGGATAGGAGTTATACTGTGACCAGTGTGAACCAGGGGTCACAGTCTAAGGATAAGGGGTAGGCCTTTTAGGACAGAAATGAGGAGGAATTTCTTCACCCAGAGAGTGGTGAACCTGTGGAATTCTCTACCACAGAAGGCAGTAGAGGTCAATTCATTAAATATATTCAAGAAGGAGTTGGATATATCTCTTAAGGCTAAAGGGATCAAGGGGTATGGGGAGAAGGCAGGGACAGGGTACTGAGTTTGGATGATCAGCCATGATCTCATTGAATGGCGGAGCAGGCTCGAGGGGCCGAATGGCCTACTCCTGCTCCTATGTTTCTATGTTTCTATGTTTCTAAATGCAAAAGCGAAATACAGCGGGTGCTGGAAATACTCAGCCGGTCAGGCAGCATCTGTGGAGAGAGGAACAGAGTTAACGTTTCAGGTCGATGATCCTTCGTCAGAACTGGAAAAAGCTGGAGATGGAACAGGTTTTTAAACAAGAGCAGGGGCAGGGCAAGGGTGGGGAGGAGAGGAAAGAACAAAAGGGAAGGTCTGTGATGGGGTGGAAGGCAGGAGAGACTAAGAGACAAAAGGAACGATCGCAAGGGAAAAGGAGATGGTAATGGAAAAAGTAAGGAAACAAAAGATGGGTCTAGAAGAGGTTTAAATGGGAATAGCACCATCATCCCTTTTGTCACTTAATCACTCCCACCTTCCACCCTATCACACACCTTCCCCTTTTTGTTCTTTCCTCCCGTTCCCCCCTTTCCCTGCTTCTGCACTTGCTTAAAATCTGTTATATCTCTTAACTTTTTCCCCCCAGTTCTGACGAAAGGTCATCCAGCTGAAACGTTAACTCTGTTTTCTCTCTCCACAGACGCTGCCCCGACCTGCTGAGTGTTGCCAGCCATTTTCTGTTTTCATTCCAGCGTGAACTCAAAACTGGCACGAGAGGGCTGCTTGGTGCTGGTGTCCCTCACGGTTTGGCGCCAGTCCCAAGAGTTGAATCAGGAGTTATACTGCGATTTGGCCACGGTGCGCCACCGAAGTCACTCCACATTGACACGAACCCTATCACTGCACCTATGGGGTACGGTAGCATAGCGGTTATGTTAGCCACAGGCCTAGACTAATAATCCAGAGACGTGAGTTCATAATCCCAACATGGATTTAAATTCAGTTAATTAAATAAATTTGGAATATTAAAAAAAAAAGCTAGTATCAGTAATGCTGACCGTGAAACTACCAGATCGTCAAAAAAAAAACAACTGGTTCACCAATGTCTTTTACGGAAGGAAATCTAACGTCCTTACCCGGTCTTCCAGAAACATATAAGATACTGAGGGGTCACGACAGGGTAGGTGCAGAGAGGATGTTTCCCCTCGTGGGGAAATCTAGAACACGGGGGTGTCATAAATCTCATCCTCATAAAGAAACGACTCATGAAATAACGCTGGACGGCCAGCTGGTGGCGCCGTCCAAGGAGTATAAATACTCGGGCGTCGGCCCCAGCTTTCCAGGGACATTTTGTAAGACAAGGAACTAGTGAAGTACAACTAGACCTCCATGTTCTGAAACAAGTTGATTAAAGCCTTGCTTTATGCTCAAACCAAGCGTGTAGTGAGTTTTATTACATCAGTGGGCACAGTTTCAGGATAAAGGGTCGCCCTTTTAGAACTGAGATGAGGAGGAACTTCTTCTCTCAGAGGGTCGTAAATCTGTGGAATTCTCTGCCCCAGCGAGCCGTGGAGGCTGGGTCATTAAATACATTTAAGGTGGAGATCGACAGATTTTTGCAAGATAAGGGAGTGAAGGGTTATGGGGAGTGGGCAGGGAAGTGGCTTTGAGCCCTAGATCAGCCGTGATCTTATTGAATGGCGGAGCAGGCCCGAGGGGCCAAGTGGCCTATTCCTGCTCCTATTTCTTATGTTCTTATGTTCTGGCCTATATGTGACTCCAGACCCACAGCAATGTGATTGATTCTTAACTGCCCTCTGAAATGGCCTAGCAAGCCACTTAGTTGTACCAAACTGTTACGACAAAGTTCGCACTGTGGGAGCACCTTCACCACACGGACTGCAGCGGTTCAAGAAGGCGGCTCACCACCACCTTCTCAAGGGGGAATTAGGGATGGGCAATAAATGCTGGGCCTTGCCAGCGACGCCCACATCCTGTGAACGAATACATTTTTTTAAAAAAACCCTCTGAAACCGGGGTGCGCTGCTCAGTTTAAAACAAAAGCTGCGTAAAAGAACATGCTTTGCACCTGTGCACGACGCGCAGTATAACTGCCGCCCCAGACTGCTGCTGTGGCCAGGGCTCTTAAACTCGAGGCACTGACTCGCTGCCACGGGTTGGGAAGCCAAAAAAAAATAGATCTCCAGCTCACTCGACAAGGAAACTTTATTTTTTAAGTGACTTGTTTTAGAAAGGGAGCGCATTTCAGGATGAGTGAGAGATTTCCAAGCCAATCTTGACAGCTGACAATGTGTGGGAACCGAGGAGAGATGTTCCCGTGTCGGGGCATAATCGCAAGGCGTGCATTCATAGAAACATAGAAGATAGGAGCAGGAGTAGGCCATTCGGCCCCTCGAGCCTGCTCTGCCATTTAATGAGATCATGGCTGATCATCCAAATTCAGTACCCTGTCCCTGCTTTCTCCCCATATCCCTTGATCCTTTTAGCCTTAAGAAATATATCCAACTCCTTGAATATATTTAATGAATTGGCCTCAACTGCCTTCTGTGGTAGAGAATTCCACAGGTTCACCACTCTCTGGGTGAAGAAATTCCTCCTCATCTCTGTCCTAAATGGCTTACCCCTTATCCTTAGACTGTGACCCCTGGTTCTGGACTCCCCCGCCATCGGGAACATCCTTCCTGCATCTAGTCTGACTAGTCCTGTTAGAATTTTATAAGTTTCAATGAGATCCCCTCTCATTCTTCTAAACTCCAGCGAGTATGAGCCCAATTGACCCAATCTCGCCTCGTTTAACTGCGCAGGGTTAAAAACAAATGGGTTAATAATGATCACGCACGGTTCAATTATCTGTCTGTTGCAGAACGAGGTGACTGGGATCTGTTTGGAGCCTTTTGCCAGCAGCAGAGATGATAAACTGGCGAAGGAATTTGTTGCACAGTGCTGCTTGCACGCCATGTAACTTTATTCACCCTTTGGTTTCTGCAAGACAAAGTTGTCAGGCAATCTTTAAAAGCCTTCATGCCATACATCTCTCTCTCTCTCTCTCTCTCTCTCTGTGCACACGTCCTAACTTTGACAGAGAAGAATTTCAAAGGCGTGCATTTAAAAAAAAAATTGTTATAACTTCCTCCCTCGTTGCAAACTTGGGTTTCTGTCCATTTATAAAAACTTGTATAAACTGACGTCGCCCCAAGGTGAAAAATGCTCTTGGCAATTTTTTTTTGTTGCTTGGCCCTTTTACAAGTTGGGTAATGGAATCTGTACGAAGGAGGCACAACAATGGTGGGAGGTGTATGCAGGACTGTGCGACTGAGCAGCTATTTCACTCGCTCCCTGCGGCCAGTCTCCCCAGTGTTGCGTGCGACCGGTTTATCGCTGCTCTCAGTTCTCTCCTTTCTGTCTGTCACTTGGCGTTTCGGACGTCCAGTGACCTTTAGCGGAAAACATTGTTTTTAACACGTTGCCCAGCTTATTGCGAACATTTATCAGCACATCACTGCACCAACTAGATGTTACAACCGAAAGAAAAAAAAAATCACCGTTTTAAAAAACCTTATAGACAGAAAAGGAAGACTTGCATTTATATAGCGCCTTTCATAAGAACATAAGAAATAGGACCAGGAGTAGGCCATGCAGCTCCTCGAGCCTGCTCCGTCAATCAGTAAGATCATGGCTGATCTTCGACCTCAACTCCACTTTCCCGCCCGATCCCCATATCCCTCGATTCCCCTCGAGACCAAAAATCTATCGATCTCAGCCTTGAATATACTCAACGACTCAGCCTCCACAGCCCTCTGGGGCAGAGAATTCCAAAGATTCACAACCCTCTGAGTGAAGAAATTTTTCCTCATCTCGGTATTAAATGGCCGACCCCTTATCCTGAGACTGTGCCCCCTAGTTCTAGACTCTCCAGGCAGGTCACCCCAAAAGCCCTTTACAACAACAACAACTTGTATTTATATAGCGCCTTTAACGTAGTAAAACGTCCCAAAGCTCTTCACAGGTGCGTAATCAGTCAAAAAAAATTGACACCGAGCCACATAAGGAGATACTAGGGCAGTTGGGTAGGTTTTAAGGAGCGTCTTAAAGGAGGAGAGCGAGGTGGAGAGGCGGAGAGGTTTAGGGAGGGAGTTCCAGAGCTTAGGGCCCAGGCACAAAAACTTGAGGTCATCCAAAACTCGGCTGCTCCGTGTCCTAACTCGCACCAAGTCCCGTTCGCCCATCACCCCCTGCGCTCGCTGACCTACATTGGCTCCCGGTTAAGCAATGCTGCGATTTCAAAATTCTCATCCTTGCTTTCATAGAAACATAGAAGATAGGAGCAGGAGTAGGCCATTCGGCCCCTCGAGCCTGTTCCGCCATTCAATGAGATCATGGCTGATCATCCAAATTCAGTACCCTGTCCCTGCCTTCTCCCCATATCCCTTGATCCCTTTAGCCTTAAGAAATATATCTAACTCCTTCTTGAATATATTTAATATATTTTCAAATCCCTCGCCCCTCCCTACGGCCAATTAAATATTTTTGCGGTGTAGTCACTGTTGTTAATATAGCAAACACAGCCAACTTGTGCACAGCAAGGTCCCACAAACAGCAATGAGATAAATGACCAGATCATTTGTTTCAGGTGTTTGTTGTGTTATAAATTTTGGCCAGGACACAGGGAGGACTCGCCTGCTCCTCTTTGAATAGTGCCATGGGAGTTTTTTACATCCACCAGAGAGGGCAGACGTCCCATCTGAAAGACGGCTCCTCCAACAGTGCAGCACTCCCTCAGTACTGCACTGAAGTGCCAGCCTGGATTATGTGCTGAATTCTCTGGAGTGGGACAGTGAACCAACAATCCTCTGACTCCGAGACGAGAGGGCTACCCACTGAACCAAGGCTGACACTCCAGTGCAGAACTGACGGAGTGCTGCATTGTCGGAGGTGCCATTCTTTGGATGAGATGTTAAACCCAGATCCGATCCCATGGAACTATCCGAACTATTCCTTGCTCAGTCCGCGCTACCAAAAATTGTATTAATTCATTATCAATCGCAGTGCTTCTTTTGTGGGATCTTGCTGTGCAAACTGGCTGCCTCATTTGCCTACATAACAAGTTGCTGCACTTCAATGCAATTCGTTGCATGTGGAGCACTTTTAAATGCTCCTTCCAGGAATGGCGCACGATCCCAAGATGGATAAGGAAGGTCATTCATCCAGAAAGGGCTACAGTTCCCCCAGCGCGTCTTCTGTTTATTAAATGATTCAAAGATTCTCTTTCCGACACCCTGCTTAAAGTCCATTACAAGTATTGGCCACTCTGTGAAGTATAACTTCCTGACATCAGACCTCAACTTGTCGTTTACTAATTTGAATCTGTTACCTCTTGCCCATACGGTTTAATTTGCGATACCTTCTTTATGCTATCTGAGGCAGGTAGCTGCACTTTGGGTTCCAGCCAAGCAGAACCATGTTTACATAGCTTGGCTCCTGCCTGGCTGGGATTCTGATGGTCCTGCCCAGGAGAGAGCTGCTGCATACGTGCGGGGATCTCAGTTCTCAACATTTAACTGAGGTCAGGTAGGTTGAAAGAAAGAAAGACTTGCATTTCTATAGCGCCTTTCATGACCACCGGCCGTCTCAAAGAGCTTTGCAGCCAATGAAGCGCTTTTTGAAGTGTAGTCACTGTTGTAATGTAGGAAACGCAGCTGCCTTTCTGTGCACAGCAAGCTCCCACAAACGGCAATGTGATAATGACCATATAATCTGTTTTTGTTACATTGATTGAGGGATAAATATTGGATGTTTCTGTGGCTACACAGAATTTACAGTGCCTGAAACAGGCCATTCGGCCCAACTGGTCCATGTCGTCTCATCTTCTGCTTTTTTGTCGAATGCCTCGAGTTCTCGGTCGGACGTCCTGGACCTTCTACGGATCTCCACACGTTTGCTCCCACACAAGCCTCCGCCCACCCCTACTTCATCTACAGAGCAGCAGTGATACCTGCCCTGCTGTATGCCTCAGAGACATGGACCATGTACAGCAGGCACCTCAAAGCACTGGAGAGGTACCACCAACGCTGCCTCCGCAAGATCCTGCAAATCCATTGGCAGGATAGGCGCACCAACGTCAGTGTTCTCGCTCAGGCCAACATTCCCAGCATCGAAGCTTTGACCATGCTCGATCAGCTCCGATGGGCGGGTTACATCGTCCGCGTGCCCGATACGAGACTCCCAAAACAAGCGCTCTACTCGGAGCTCCGACATGGCAAGAGAGCCCCAGGTGGGCAGAGGAAACGCCTCAAGGACACCCTCAAAGCCTCCTTGGAAAAAGTGCAACATCCCCACTGACACCTGGGAATCCCTGGCCCAAGACTGCACAAAGTGGAGGAGAAGCATCCGGGAAGGCGCCGAACACCTCAAGTCTCTTCGCCGGGAGCAAGCGGAAGCCAAGCGCAAGCAGCGCACGTCAACCCAAGCACCCCACCCACCCGCCCCTTCAACCACCGTCTGCCCCACCTGTGACAGAGACTGTAGGTCCCGCATTGGACTCATCAGTCACCTGAGAACTCATTTTTAGTGTGGAAGCAAGTCATCCTCGCTTCCGAGGGACTGCCTAAGAAGAAATATTGGCCAGGACACCGGGGATAACACCCCTACTCTTCTTCAAAATAGTGCCATGGGATCTTTTACATCCACCAGAGCCTCGGTTTAACGACTCCTCCGACAGTGCAGCACTCCCATAGGGCTGCACTGGAGTGTCAGCCTGGATTTCTATGCTTAAAGTTTCTGGAGTGGGACTTAAACCCTCAAACCTTTTGACCCAGCAGGCAAGAGTGCTACCCATTGTGCCACACCTGAAACTTAATAAGTGCCCGAGCTCCAACGGAGTATTTCTTGAAAACCAGATTCGCTACTGCCCTGGATTTACACTCTCATGTGCTGTCAAACGGAAGTGGTGCGAGACTGTGGTCCAGGAGTCTTGCTCCCGCTTCTCTCCGGAATCCGATCAGGCCCCGACTCAGGATTTACATTGCAAATGGTAAAGCTGAGTGGAAATAATTAAACTTGGGAGTGCAAATGCACCTTTGTGTAACCCTGTAAGGTCAGTTCTGTCACCTCCTTAAAACCCAGAAGCTTGTTACAGTGCTATATAAATGCAAGGATTTTGTTTCTTTTTTTTGCTTTAAAAAAATCAGAAAATGGAAAAATAGTCTGTGCACACAAGACTTGCTGAGGCAAACTTCCTTTTGACAAAGAGACCTTAATGTTGTGGATCAGTGAGTTCAGGGAATGATCTTCTCAAAAGATATTAAAAGGGTTCCACTCTGCATGACCTGAGCTAGTTTCACATTAAGCATCCTTGCTGCCGTTTTTGAAATGTAAAAAAAAAGTTAATGATTAGCGCCTTGTTGGAGCATTGCGTGTGGACTTGATTGTGTTCGGCTAGCTTCTCATGCAATAGGTCAACCCATTCAAGGACAGCGCTGAAATAACCTGCCTAACTGGTAATTTAAAAAAAAATCCAGCGTGACCTCTGTATACCACCAACCTTTTTCTGTGTGGCTGTGGTGTCTATGCTCGAGTGTGACCAGACTAAAGTTTGGTTTTAAATAAGACCTGATGTTCATCTGCAAATAATAATTGAAAAATCTCGTCAAACTGGAATTCCAAAGCACTGTTGCACTACTTGCATGTTAGGGAAGAGGGGTGTTAACTGACGCACACCCCATTCAGTAGCAGGTAGATTTCCTCAATCTGAATATTAATGTCATAGGGTTTTCATGAACTTGCCAATATGCATAAATTGTGATGGATTGTAGGATGGAAAACTGCATCTGTGACCAAGATCCCATATTACACCACTGACACATTGACCATTAACAGACTTCAAAGCTTACATTTCGTTGTACTGCACTTGTGCACTAACAATGACAATAAAGTTGATTATTATTATTATTATGCAGCAAACGTGTGTACTGCACAATGAAATGTTGATTTTTACGAGCCCTCCCAACATTGGAATAAATATGGTATAGCAATGATAAAAATACTAATAGAAATACAGTAATAATAAATAAAACAACAGTAATAAATAATAATAAATTATTCGTTCATGAGTCTTATGGCCTGGGGGGTAGAAGCTGTTTCGAAACCTGCTGGTACGAGACTGTATGCTTCGGTATCTCTTACCGGATGGGAGCAGGGCGAAGAGGTTGTGGCTGGGGTGGCTCGCGTCTTTAATGATTCTCAAGGCCTTCCCCCGGCACCTCTCTGGGTAGATATCCTGCACAGCAGGTAGTTTAATTCCTATAGTGTGTTGTGCAGCTTTCACCACCATCTGTAGAGCTTGAAAAATGTTTTGTTTTTTCAAATTTATTTAAGGTTAGGGTTGGGAAATGCAGCTTCTGTGCACCCCCCCCCCCCCCAGGATCAGGGTTAACACCAACTCTCATTTTTATAGCGTCTTTTTTTAATGTAGCAAAATGTCTCAGGGCGCACCACAAAGGCAAAAACGATGCTGAGAAATGGTGGGAGAAAGGTTAGGGCAGGTGACTGAAGGTATGAGCAAAGAGGTAGGTTTTGAGGTGGTATTTGAGGGAGGAGGGGAGAGGTGGCAAGGCAGAGAGATTTAGGGAGCTTGAGTGTTGGGCAAGACCATTGAAGCCTCTGCCACCCAAGTTTGAGCGGAAGGAGGGGGGGATTGCAAAAGAGGCCAGGGTTGGAAGAGTAAAGAGCATGCGCTGACATGTTGGACTGGAGGAGATTGTTGAGTTAGGTAAGGGCAAGAGAGATGCGTAGGCAAAAATCTTGAATTCAATATGTTGGGGAGGGAGGGGCGGGGTGGGGAGACACAGTCAAGAGGTTGGTGAGGACAGGAATGAAAGGTCTTCTTCTTAGGCAGTCCCTCGGAGCCGAGGATGAATTGCTTCCACACTAAAAATGAGTTCTCAGGTGACTGATGAGTCCAATGCGGGACCTACAGTCTCTGTCACAGGTGGGGCAGACGGTGGTTGAAGGGGCGGGTGGGTGGGGGGCTTGGGTTGACGTGCGCTCCTTCCGCTTCTTGCACTTGGCTTCCGCTTGCTCCCGGCAAAGAGACTTGAGGTGTTCGGTGCCTTCCCGGATGCTTCTCCTCCACTTTGTGCGGTCTTGGGCCAGGGATTCCCAGGTGTCAGTGGGGATGTTGCACTTTTTCAAGGAGGCTTTGAGGGTGTCCTTGAAGCGTTTCCTCTGTCCACCTGGGGCTCTGGTGCACTGGACATGGTGGAGGATAGGATGTGGGCAGTAGAGTTTTGGACAAGCTGTGGTTTATGAAGGATGGATCTTGGGTTGCCAGCAATGAGAGCATTGGAGAAGTTTAGCCAGGAGATGACTAAAGCGTGGATGAGGGTATCAGTGGCAGAGGTAAGAGTGGAGATGATTGACATTGCGGAACTCGAATTCGATAGTCTTGGTAATTAAAATGACATGGGCTTGGAAGTTAAGCTCTGGGTCAAGGTTGCATACTGTTGGATTCAGCTTATGTAAACAGCTGGGGACAGAATCGTGATTCAGGATGTGGAGTTTTAAGCCTCCAGGTATAGCATGGTTAGCTAAAGTTTCCTCTGGTCTTTTCCAATCTCAGAAGAATATCCATCCAATGTGATGTATTCCATTTTCCAAATTATGCCGGCATCACATTAGTATGGCATGAAATTGCAAGTATTGGTGATACTGGAGTTCTCTGGTCAGAGCAATCTGAGCTTTGTACATAAAGACTTCAAACACCTACACAGAGCCCTTGAGGGACGGGAGGTGCCCTCCAACTCAAATTCACATTGAACTAGCTGTCCCATTCGTTGGTTTCTGTCATTAGAAACTTCGAGTTTAAAAAGAATCAAGATGGTCTTCTGAATGAGGTTTCAAAATGCATGGTTCCAGCGGAACAGCAACTCATGAGAAGGCAAAGATGGGTGAGACCACCTCTAATGTGCAAGACTATCCTCTTCTATGACCGGAAAGCCCTGCAGCGGGTAGTCAAAACTGCCCAACGCATTACCGGCACCCGGCTACCGACCATAGAGCACATATACCAGAAACGCTGTTTACGGAGGTCACGGTCCATCATCAAAGACCCTACCCACCCCAGCCACAGTCTGTTCGCCCTCCTGCCATCTGGGAGACGCTACAGATGCATTCGCACCCGTACGACCAGATTTAGGAACAGCTTCTTTCCCAGGGCTGTCATCCTACTGAACTCCACAAATAAACTCTAAAGCCTGCACATCTGCCAATGCACTTTATTATGGTTATGTTTATGTTAATGTATTACAAGCCAAATGTATGTTGAATGTTTAAATGTCTTAATCTAAATGTACACTCTCGGGAGCCGCAAGCCTACATTTCGTTGTACTGCACTTGTGCACTAACAATGACAATAAAAGTTGATTTGATTTGATTTGAGATGTGAGACTGCCTCCTTGTCTGCTTCTCCAGGTGGTTCCAAGTTGAACTAACTTCAGCACCGTTAAACTGCAATTACCGTTAAACTGCAATTACCTTGCTCACCTTGCGTTGGTACAATATGAAAACTCCATTGCACCAGCACAATGCACCTGTTCCATTAGAATGTAGTGGTGTACTGAAGATTAATGAGGCTTACTCTTACTTGTTTGGATCTGTTGTACTCCTTTCAGGAATGTGGCCAATATAGTTCCTGACACATGATACTAATACAAAAAAATAGTTGCTTGGGAGTTCAACATCCAACAACAACTTGTATTTATATAAGCTCCTTTAATGAAGTAAAACATCCCAAGACGCTTCACAGGAGGGTTATCAAACACAATTTGACACCGAGCCACATCATGAGATATTGGGGCAGATGACTAAAAGCTTGATCAGATAGCTAGGTTTTAAGGAGCATCTCAAAGGAGGAAAGAGTGGCGGAGAGGTTTATGGAGGAAATTCCAGAGTTTAGGGCCTTGGCAGCGGAAGGCACGGCCGCCAGTGGTGGAGCGATGGAAATCGGGGATGTGCAAGAGGCCAGAATTGGAGGAGCGCAGATATCTCGAAGGGTTGCAGGGCTGGAGGAGATTACAGAGATAGGGAGAGGGGGGGTGAGGCCATGATTTGAAAACAAGGATGAGAACCTACTCCAAAATTTGAGCACAAATTCTAGTCCATTGCAGTAATGAGGGAGGTCTCTGTTGTTGGAGGCGTCATCCTTCAAATGAAACATTGAAAACTAAGGTTCCAGGTCAGCCTGTGCCAGTGATTCAAGTTCAACATCCTCTGGCACGATTTGAAGAGCTGAAAGATCTTATTCATAGAAACATAGAAGATAGGAGCAGGAGTAGGCCATTCGGCCCTTCGAGCCTGCTCCGCCATTCAATGAGATCATGGCTGATCCTCCAAATTCAGTACCCTGTCCCTGCCTTCTCCCCATATCCCTTGATTCCTTTAGCCTTAAGAAATATATCCAACTCTTTTTTGAATATATTTAATGAACTGGCCTCCACCGCCCTCTGTGGCAGAGAATTCCACAGGTTCACCACTCTCTGGGTGAAGAAATTCCTCCTCATTTCAGTCCTAAATGGCTTACCCCTTATCCTTAGACTATGACCCATGGTTCTGGACTCCCCGGCCATCATAAACATCCTTCCTGCATCTAGTCTGTCCAGGCCTGACAGAATTTTATAGGTTTCGATGAGATCCCCTCTCAATCTTCTAAACTCCAGTGAGTATAATCCCAATCGACACAATCTCTCCTCATACGTCATTCCTGCCATCCCAGGTATCAGCCTGGTGAATCTTCGCTGCACTCCTTCCATGGCAAGAACGTCCTTCCTCAGGTAAGACGAACAAAACTGCGCACACTACTCAAGGTGCGGTCTCACCAAGGCCCTGTACAACTGCAGCAAGACATCCTTGCTCCTGTACTCGAACCCTCTCACTACGAAGGCCAACATACCATTTGCCTTCTTAACCGCCTGCTGCACCTGCATGCTTACCTTCAACGACTGGTGCACAAGAACACCCAGGTCTCTTTGCACTTCCCCTTCTCCCAATCTATTGCCATTCAAATAATAATCTCCTTCCTGTTTTTGCCACCAAAGTGGATAACCTCACATTTATCCACGCTATAACATCTGTCCTGACCAACTCCCTCAAGCAACTCCACCAAAAGTAGATTAATTGGTCATTCATCATAGCAATGTTTGTGGAATCTTGCTGTGCACAAAATGGCTGATGCATTTGATAAAAGCTATATAAATGCAAGTATTTATTTCAATAGCTCCTACTTCCTTCCTCAAACCCCCTTTCGTTTAATCATCTGTTACAAGTTAACTTCTGTTGGTTTCCACAGTAGTTAATCATTGGGATAAAATCTGCACTTTAATGAGCAGTAATTTCTCTGCCATTCTGTAAGTATTTCAAGTAACAAGACAGATGGAGTGGGTCTCAAGGCAGTCGCACATGCCAGTGTTCACATGATGATAAAGCACTTTCAAGGCTCGCTTCTGCAGTTCGCGACATTACCTGGCCAGAAACCTTTCATTCGTTTGCTGTAGTCTTGCAACTTGTTTCAGATGTCTAGTGGCTGTGTAAACTTGTGATTTTGCACTGGCCAGGTAATTGGAGACCTGTTGTCGACGCTATACGTCCCAACAGGACACAGAAAGCAGTGCTTGTTTATTGGAGCCATGTAGACCTATTGGTCCACAATGAATGTGATCTGCCTTATCGTTTACAGTGTACCTTGTGCCTTAAGTAGTACAAGTACTGGATGGTGTCAAATTACTGAAGGGTGAATGTACCATGCATTTGTATAGTGGAGCAAGGATATAAAAAAAACTGCAGGGATTTTTGAAGCAGGGATTAATAGCCTATTCAACAAGTGAATTGTTTTAATTTGCACTTGGAGGTGGATGTGCTTTACCTCATGGTAAAAAAAGAGCAAGTAGACCGACCCCATTCACACAATGAAATTTAATTCGGAACAACTGCAGATTGGGTATAAAGCTGGACCTGAACGAGGCAGAATCTCCTGCAGGGGAGGCCTGTTTATACTTTTCAGGTTTGCCGAGATCAAGATTCTGCTGAGTCAGCGTGACCCACAATTTCATGCAATCCCCAGTGCGGTTTCTTTTTCTGTGCGGCGGTCTGCCCAAAATTACCAGCCGGAGACATGCTGATCAAGACAAAATAATCAGGAGAGCCACAGCTGGAGTTTATGCCAGTGTTGCATAGATGTCTCTCTCTCTCTCTCTCTTTGCAGTGATGAAACCTTCTTTATGTTGTGGTTCCAACTATCAATACCTCATTTATACTTTGTGTCTGGCATTCGTAGCTACTTTGTCTTGGGTGCCAAAACAGATGGCAAACGCAAGTATAAATCAGCCTGGAGTGCAGCGCTGACTCAGCAGCCAGATTGCTTGAGATAGGTGGCCTCCTACCGATAAGTTGGTCTCACACTGATAACGACTGTGTTAGTGAGAAACATTAGTCCTTTGGCGCCACTGTGAATGTGACGGTGGATAATTCTCATTGTTGCATCGCTGTAGGTGTGACTGAGGTATGCCAAATGTTCCATGCTGGGCAGCGAAGCATTTGTATTGCAAATGGCAGTACGGGTCACCATCCCTGCCCTCAATGTTGATGCCACAGGGTCCCTCCAGACACCATCTCCGGAGTCAGACAAAAATTGACACCGAGCCAAAGGAGTCATTAGGGCAGGTGACCGAATGCTTGGTCAAAGAGGTAGGTTTTAAGAAGCATCTTAATGGAGGAGAGAGAGAGGGGCACAGAGCTTTGGGCAGGAAATTCCAGAGCTTCTTCTTCTTCTTAGGCAGTCCCTCGGAAGCGAGGATGACTTGCTTCCACATTAAAAATGGGTTCTCAGGTGGCTGATGAGTCCAATGCGGGACCTACAGTCTCTGTCACAGGTGGGGCAGACGGTGGTTGAAGGGGTGGGTGGGGTTCTTGGGTTGACGTGCGCTCCTTGCGCTGCCTGCGCTTGGCTTCCGCTTGCTCCCGGCGAAGAGACTCGAGGTGTTCGGCGCCTTCCCGAATGCTTCTCCTCCACTTTGTGCGGTCTTGGGCCAGGGATTCCCAGGTGTCGGTGGGGATGTTACACTTTTTCAAGGAAGCTTTGAGGGTGTCCTTGAAGCATTTCCTCTGCCCACCTGGGGCTCTCTTGCCGTGTCGGAGTTCCGAGTAGAGTGCTTGTTTAGGGCCTAGATGGCTGAAGGCACAGTTCCCAATAGTAGGGCAAACGGAAGCCCTAGAGGCCAGAGTTGAAGGAATGCAGAGATGTCGGAGGGTTGTAGAAAGAAAGACTTGCATTTCTATAGCGGCTTTCACAACCTCAGGATGTCCCAAAGCCCTTTACAGCCAATGAAGTACTTTTTGAAGTGTAGTCACTGTTGTAATGTGGGAAACGCGGTGGCCAATTTGCGCACAGCAAGCTCCCACAAACAGCAATGTGATAATGACCAAATAATCTGTTTTTGTTATGTTGGTTGAGGGATAAATATTGGCCAGGACACCAGGGAGAACTCCCCTGCTCTTCTTTGAAACAGTGCTATGGGATCTTTTACGTCCACCTGAGAGGGCAGACAGGGCCTCGGTTTAATGCCTCATCCGAAAGACAGCACCTCCGACACTGGTGATCTTTTGCATCCTGGACCTGTATATGGCAAGGTTCCCCCGGCCCAGGGGCAAATATCGGCACCAGTAATGGTGACCATGTAACTACCGGATTGTCGGGGAAAAACCCAATTGGTTCGCTAATGTCCTTTTAGTGGAAGGAAATCTGCCGTCCTTACCCTGTCTGGCCTAAATGAGACTCCAGACACACAGCAATGTAATAATAATAATAATTCAACTTTATTGTCATTGTACAAGTACATGAACAACGAAATGTGATCTTGCAAGCTCCCATGAGTCCAGTACAAATAACATTAACCGTAAATAGCACCGTCCTGGGAGAAGCAAAGCCGCTGCGTCTGTGCGTGCCGCCATTCCATTTCCACCATTCCTCCTGTCCGACAATCTTCAGCCCAACGCCTGGGCCTGCTCACCAGCCGCCCCTCCTGGGGCTCCTTCCGTGACCTTCTCACCAACCGCCCCTCCTCGGGGCTCCTTCCGTGACCTTCTGCACCTGGCCTTCCCTGATGGTCACCCCTCCAGGTACTAACCAGGCCTGGCTTTGCTTAGTTTCCAAGCCTTGCCAGTGACCCTGTCCCTAGTCCCAGGAACAATGTGGTTGACTCTTAATTGCCCCTCTGAAATGGCCTCGCACGACACTCAGTTGCACCGAACCGCTACCACAAAGTCCGCACCTTTACCACACGGACTGCAGCGGTTCAAGAAGGCGGCTCACCACCACCTTCTCAAGGGCAAATTGGGACGGGCAATAAATGCTGGCATTGCCAGCGATGCCCACATCCCGTGAATGAATAAATTTTTAAAAATCCACCAGTCGGATCTCCAACTTGCACACCACACCAGCTGTACAGTGTTAAGTGTCAATGTAGTGTTACCAAATCTTCCGATGAGACCGGAGTCACTTTATTTTCTATCAATGGTGACTTCCATGTCCAGACAACAGCTGACTTTACTGTGGTGATTTGAAAACGTCTTGTTGTTGTCCTTGGTCACCCTTCCCTGTGTATGCTGATTCAATGACCCGTGTCATCTGATGGATTGTTATTACTTTTGGAACAAGACAAATCAGTCAGCTCGCATGTTTTCCAATGGTGATAGGACCTTTCTGAAATCACCTGTAACACTATAAGACGGGTGGATTTATGCAGGAGATGATATGACATCCAATGATACTGATAAGATACATTAACTAAAATACATTAACTAACAAAATAGCCATCAATATAATATAGTCAACAAGAAATCCAATCGGGAATTCAGAAGTATCTTCTTTACCCAGAGAGTGGTGAGAACGTGGAACTCGCTACCACAGGGAGTGGTTGAAGCGAATAGTTTGGATGCATTTAAGGGGAGGCTAGACAAGCACATGAGGGAGAATGGAATAGAGGGTTACACTGATAGATTTAGATGAGGAAAGACGGGAGGAGGTTTCAATGGAGCATACACGCCGGCAAGGACTGGTTGGGCCGAATGGCCTGTTTCAGTGCTGTATATCCTATGTAATCCTATGTAAAAGGATGTGTGTGTGCGGAATGATGATCAGTTAAATAAATAATAGTTTAATGTAATGGAGTGACTGTAATGACCATCCCCTCTCTATAAAAGGGTAAGAGTTGAACAGTCCCCATCTAAGAACATAAGAACATAAGAAATAGGAGCAGGAGTTGGCCATTCGGCCCTTCGAGCCTGCTCCGCCATTCAACGAGATCATGGCTGATCTTCTGCCTCAGTTCCATTCACCGGCCTTATCGCCATATCCCTTGATGCCCTTACTAGTCAGAAATCTATTGACTTCTGTTTTGAATATACCCAATGACTGAGCCTCCACAGCCCTCTGGGGTAGAGAATTCCAAAGATTCACCACGCTCTGTGTGAAGAAATTTCTTCTCATCTTAGTCCTGAATGGCCTACCCTTTATCCTGCTGTGGCCCCTGGTTCTAGACTCTCCAGCCAAGGGAAACATTCTCCCAACATCCACCCTATCAAGCCCTGTAATAATGTTGTATGCTTCAATGAGATCCCCTCATTCTTCTGAATTCAAGAGAATACAGGCCTAATTTACTCAATCTCTTCTCATATGACAGTCCCGCCATCCCAGGAATCAATCTCGTGAACCTTCGTTGCACTCCCTCTATGGCAAGTATATCCTTCCTTAGGTAAGGAGACCAAAATTGTACACAGTACTCCAGGTGTGGTCTCACCAAGGCCCTATATAATTGGACAAATGTAAGAAATCACACAACACCAGGTTATAGTCCAACAGCTTTATTTGAAATCACAAGCTTTCAGAGCGCTGCTCCTTCTTCAGGTGAAGTGGAGAGATGCATAAAGACACAGCTTATATAGTCAGAGAATCATGTCAGATGTTTACAGGTAACCTTTCCAACTGCCATTTGTCACACCTCGGCAGAGAGATAATCACAGCAGTCAAAGGTGTGAATGGTGTCCAAACAGGTCAGTCAGGGAAACATTACATCAAAGAACAATGAGGTGGGGTCACAAGGGGTCAAATATTGCAGATGCTGGGGTCTGTATGAAAAACAAAAAAGCAGACAAAAAACATTTTTTTTGGCTGGAAATCACAGCAGGTCCGGCCGCATCTGTGTAGAGAGAACAAGCCAATGTCGACTCGAGTCTGGATGACCCTGCATCAGGTGGGGTTACATGTAGCGTGACATGAACCCAAGATCTCGGTTGAGGCCGTCCTCATGGGTGCGGAACTTGGCTATCAGTTTCTGCTCGACGATTTTGCGTTGTCGTGTGTCTCGAAGGCCACCTTGGAGAATGTGTAGAGAGAACAAGCCAATGTCGACTCGAGTCTGGATGACCCTGCATCAGGTGGGGTTACATGTAGCGTGACATGAACCCAAGATCTTTATGCATTTCTCCACTTCACCTGAAGAAGGAGCAGCGCTCCGAAAGCTTGTGATTTCAAATAAAGCTGTTGGACTATAACCTGGTGTTGTGTGATTTCTTACATTTGTCCACCCCAGTCCAACTCCGGCATCTCCACGCCATGACTATATAATTGGAGTAAGACTTCTTTACTCCTGTACTCAAATCCTCTTGTAATGAAGGCCAGCATACCATTTGCCTTCCTAATGGCTTGCTGCACCTGCACATTCACTTTCAGTGACTCATGTACAAGGACACCCAGGTCCCTTTGAGCATCTGCATTCTCCAATCTTTCACCATTTAGGAAATACTCTGCCTTTCTGTTTTTTCTACCAAAGTGGATAACTTCACATTTATCCACATTATATTCCATCTGCCATGCTCTCGCCTACTCACTGAGCCTGTCGAGATCCCCTTGAAGCCTCTTCACATCCTCTTCGCAACTGCCACTGCCACCTAGCTTTGTGTCATCAGCAAATTTGGAAATGTTACATTTAGTCCCCTCATCCAAATCATTGATATAGATTGTGAATAGCTGGGGCCCAAGCACTGATCCTTGCAGTACCCCACTAGTCAAGCCTGCCATCCTGAAAAAGATCCATTTATCCCTACACTTTGTTTTCTGTCTGTTAACAATTCTCAATCCTTTCTAGTATATTATCCCCAATTCCATGTGCCCTAATTTTGTTCACCAACCTCTTGTGTGGGACCTTATTGAAAGCCTTCTGAAAATCCAAATACACTTCTGCCGGTTCCCCTTTGTCTGCTCCACTAGTTACATCCTCAAAGGACTCCAATAGGTTTGTCAAACAGGATTTCCCTTTTCATAAATCCATGTTGACTCTGCCCAATCTTACTATTAGTTTCTAAGTGCCCAGTTATTGCATCCTTTATAATAGATTCCAGCATTTTCCCAACTACTGATGTGAGGCTAACAGGTCTGTAGTTCCCTGTTTTCTCTCTCCCTCCTTTCTTAAATAGCGGGGTTACATTTGCTATCCTCCAATCTGCAGGAACCGTCCCAGAATCTATAGAATTTTGGAAGATGACAACCAATGTGTCCACTATCACAATGGCCACCTCTTTCAAAACCCTAGGATGTAGGTCACCCGGTCCTTGGGATTTATCGACTTTTAGTCCCATTAATTTTGTTATTACTGTTTTTTTACTAATAATAATTTCTTTAAATTCCTCATTCTCGCCACACCCTTGGTTTTCTCATATTTCTGGGAGGTTTTTTGTGTCTTCCTCCGTGAAGACAGAAACAAAGTATTTATTTAATTTCTCTACCATTTCCTCATTCCCCATTATAAATTCTCCCGTCTCTGACTGTAACAGACCTACATTTACCTTCGCCACTCTTTTCCTTTTCACATACCTATAGAAGCTTTTACAATCCGTTTTTATATTTTTCGTTAGTTTGTGCTCATATTCCATTTTCCCTTTCTTTATCAATTTCTTGGTCCCCCTTTGCTGATTTCTAAAAAGATCCCAATCCTCAGGCTGACCGCTTTTTCTGGCAACTTTATAAGCTTCCTCCTTTGACTTAATACTAGCTTTAATTTCTTTTGTTAGTCATGGTTGGATCACTTTTCCTTTTGGGTTTTTATGCCCTAGAGGAATATATGTTTGTTGCAAATTATGCATTATTTCCTTGAATGTTAGCCATTGTATGTCCACCTTCATACCTTTTAGTGTAGTCTCCTAATCTACCATGGCCAACTTGTCCCTCATACCCTTGTAGTTTCCTCTGTTTAGATTGAAGACCTTAGTTTCAGATTGGACTACATCACTCTAAAACTTGATATAAAATTCAATCATATCTGATAGTTACTCTTGAGTCTAGGATACCTAGGGCTAGAAATTCGGTGCATTTGCACCTCTCATTAGTGCCCCCGGGGGCGCTAACAGGGCACAAATGACTTTTCGTCTGGGTGATGCGCCACTAACGACTCACGCTAAATTCAGTGGGAGTTTAGCGGCGGCGGTAACCGGTAGCGCTCTGCTCCGCTATGCAGGCGAAGACGACGCCATCACCTTGTGCAGCGCCCTGTTTTCGCACCGCCTGCAAAATTGGCCCGTGCCCCCTGAATCTGCGCCGGGCGATGACAGCGACCGATTCAGGGGGCGGGAACGGAGTGGCAGGAGGCTCACAGGGCGCTAACTAAAGGGGAGGTGGCGGACGGGGAGAAAAAAAAAATCGGCTGACTTACTTGTCGCGGCCCGTTGCGTCTTTGATCACTGGGTCCGTGCCGCGATCTGGCAGCTCGGCGCTCCTCTTGTGTGCCGGGGCTGCTGGCACGGCACCTCGCTCCCCGGTGGACCAGGTAGGGCCCCGCAGAGTTGTGGGCTTGGGCCCTCCCCTTTAATGAGGGGAGGAGCCCTTCCATGCGGCGGCGCTACATGGCCCAGTGCGTAGCGCTGCAGAACGCGATATTCGGGGTTAGCGCTCGAAAAAGGAAGTGGAGCACTTGAATTAGCGCTCGCCGATCACTAACGAATTTTCCCCCCTAGTATTTTAACTACTTTTGGTTGAAAAAATTATGAAGGATTATCAAATGAAGCATAACCAGTCAGTGGTTGAATCGTGTTAAAATTTATCCTCTAAAACTATCTACTGAGAATGTTTACTCACCCAAAAAGCAATATTCTTCATTCAGGTATGCACTCACTACAGCCTTAGTAAGAGGCTGCTTTCCTTTGGTTACAAAGAAAGTGAATCCAGGTTCCAAATTTGTGAACTTGTCAAATTATTGTCTAACTAATTAATTGTGATTGCCAGCTTGTAACCCAACCTGTGTTAGCTTACTGTGACTATATCTCATATGCTGATCTGCCTATTACTTAATTATTTGATTTCAGTGGTAGCCATGGCTCAGTGTGCAGCACCCTCACCTCTGAGTTAGAAGGTTGTGAGTTCTCATCCCACTTCAGAGACTTGAGCACAAAAATCTAGGCTGAAGCTCCAGTGCAGTACTGAGGGAGTGCTGCACTGTCAGAGGTGCTGCCTTTTGGATGAGACGCTAAACCGAGGCCCCATCTGCCCTCTCAGGTGGACGTAAAAGATCCCGCGGCCACTATTTCGAAGGAGAGCAGAGGGAGTTCTCCCCAGGTATCCTGACCAATATTTATCCCTCAACCAACATCACTAAAAACAGATGATCTGGTCATGATCACATTTCTGTTTGTGGGAGCTTGCTGTGCGCAAATTGGCTGCCGCGTTTCCTACATTACAACAGTGACTGTACTTCATTGGCTGTAAAGCGCTTTGGGATGTCTGGTGGTCGTGAAAGGTGCTGTAGAAATGCAAGTCTTTTTTTTTCTTGCAATGGAGTTCAGTGGACCTCTTGTGCGTGTACTCTTTCCAACATGTAGGAAGGTGTGCACGTCAGTGAGGTGCATTTGTTGATACAGTTCAGCTCTTGTTGAAGCTCAGTAGACTGGGGGTAATTAGATCTTCTTGTTAAAAAGTACTGACGTTCCTTTCTGTCTTGGGCTTCTAGTGGCTCCGTGTCATTCCCTTTACCTCTTCTGCAATATCAAAAGGCCATTGTCCATTTAAATCTCCCATTTGCAACGGGAGTCATTGTTGTACTCCAAGTGAATTACCAACAATTTAGGCCCGAAAGAATTATAGAATTGACTTGGCTTGGGTTTCAAAATCGCCGATTAAACATATCATAGATAAGAAGGTCATAGCAAAAGTATAATTTTATAAGCCAAATTTTTGATAAGATGTGACCTCTTTGACAATTTACTCTTTTGAACAAGCAGCAACAAGTCAACAATACCCTTGTTCTTTTTGTTGTGCAAATGGCCAGGATCCAAGATACTGTTCTCACAGAACTGGAATGACAATGAAGTTCTAGTCCAACAATATTTGGTGTCTGCTCCCATCCAGCTATGCTATATCATCAATGACTGGTAGAATTGAGCCATTTTCTGTCTAGCATTGAGGTCCCACTTGTACTTCTATTCGGGCATAGCCCAAGTTGGCAATTGTTACTGCACTATATTTTGCAAATAAGATAAATGAGCAGAAATTACTTTTGGTAATATTAGTAATAAATACTTAATACACTCCTGTGACTTACTTCTCTGCCTGCTCTAATGGAAGCATTAATCCATTAAAATAGGGGACAGAGGAATAGCAGATACCATGTGTTGAGCATTTGCTCACTAATCGCCGACTGTAATTTCTATTGATTTTCATAATGTTCGCACACTGTGTACAGTGTGTACCTTTATCTTTATCTGCTTTAGGTGTCAATGGTAGCACTCTTGTCTCCGAGTTAGAAAGTTATGGGTTCAAGTCCCGCTCCTCTAGAGATTTGAGCACATAATCTAGACTGACACTTCAGTGCAGTACTGAGGGGGTGCTGCCCTGTTGGAGGTGCCGTCTCTTGGCTGTGACATTAAACTGAGATCCCACTGCACTATTCGAAGAAGAGCAGGGAAGTTTACAGATGCCTTGTCCAACATTTATTCCTGAACCAACATCACAAAACACAAATTACCTGGTCATTTATCTCCTTGCTGTTTGTGGGATCTGACTCTGTGCAAAATTAGCTGCTTTATCACTCTACATTGCAACAATGACTACTTCAAAATACTTCATTGGCTGCGAAGCATTTTGGGACATCCTGCGGGAGTGAAAGATGATATATAAGTGGAATTTCTTCACTTATATAGAACTTGTTGAGCGTTCACATGCAATGGAACGCTCTTTTAGGCTTCTTGCCAAGCAGTGGAAAAGTAAGAAAAAAATGGAGCATTCTTGACCTGTTTCTTTTTTTCTTCCCCCTTGGTAAGTTCACGATGAATAAAGTCTGATTCCTGAATAAGAATATTCATAGAAAGGATGGTTGGTCATTGAAACCTACAAGTACCCGTTCTTCATGAACCCAGTAATGAAATTACTATATAAAATGTTTCTTCTTGAGGTTAGGAAACTAGTTTCATTTGAGTATTCACCCATTTGACGTTTGAAATCTTCTCTGGCAGAGGCCCTGCTGAGTTTTGTTTGCCTCTCCAAACTTGTTTCTCCTCTTCTCCTGAAGCACTGCATCATGTTAGGGTACAGTTCCACAGGCGTCAACTACCCTTGAGCACCTCAACCAAATGATCATTCATTGTGAGCCCAGCCACCTAGTTTTGCCAGGCCATTGGACCTTGTGAGGAGCCATGACAGCTAATGTCAATGCTGTTCTTACCTTCCACTTTCCCAACAAGAATGACCAGATCATGATCGGAAATGGGAACACCAACTGCTTTTCTTCCCCCATCTCCCGCCCAGCTTACATTTCCCAGGAGTGCTGAAGCCAAGTGCAACCATCTTGGATGAACACGGCATTCTGTCATTTCTGCTAGCCAACCCGAACTGTTGAACATGTCTACTTTCTCTCTTGACTGTAGAGACCCTGCATGAAACGGGTTTGGACGGCTTCAATCCCTAGTGGCTGAGGGCCCAGGGCAACAATACTGCCCACATGTTGGGGCACACTTACAACCTCACTGAGCGAGGCCATGGGTCAGCTGGTCAGGGGAATGAATGAAGTCGATGAGGCTACCCTTTCAATTATGGTGGATGAGAGGGATCGGGTGGGAAAGTGGAGTTGAGGTCGAAGATCCGCCATGATCTTATTGAATGACGGGGCAGGCTCGAGGGGCCGTATGGCCGACTCCTGCTCCCAATTCTTATGTTCTTATGAAAGAAGAGGCATTTTTAGTCTGCAACTGGAAGTTCTATGTCTAACCTAGGGGCGTGTGATGCTAACATTGCATGTTTGAAATGGGAGAGCTTTACTTTGTCCCTTCCTTGCCAAGTGAGCACAAAAGATCTTCCATCCATATTACCTTTGCAGATCTTGTACACAACAGATCCAAATTGCCCAATTTTGAATTGGTTCAAATGTTAAGTTCAGTAAGACATTATCACTCTCCCCGGATCTGCTCAGTTTCCTGATTCTTTCTAAAGTAATCAAGTCCTTCCCTTAAATTTTATGTCGTGTGGTACTTCAACTTAAATATAATGACAAAAATACAGAAGATTGATAGACCTGTGAAATGTGGCAAACATTGTTCGCCCACATATGTTACCTGACTAGAGGCTAGGGGACTTTTGCAAAAATTTACCTGCTGACAATATAATTGGCTCGGAATATCTTTAGTTCCTGATGTAATGCCTGGTGCACTCAGTTACTACCTGTACTACTAACTGCTTGGGGAATTCCATTTGCTGCCATCAGCAATGACTTAGTAACAGGTGTATCTCCATTATGCCCAGGTTGGTCATAATCAATAATGTGTCAGTCTTGACAGCAATGACAACCAGCATTTGTATAGTGCCTTTAACGCAGAAAAACGACCCCAAGCACTTCAGAGGTGTAATCAGATTAAAAATGCATGCCGAGCCAAAGAAGGGGGGACGGGGGGCAGGGAGGGTTGACCAAAAGCTTGATCAAAGAGGTGGGTTTTAAGAAATGTCTTAAAGGAGCAGAGGCGGAGGGGTTTCGGGAAGGAGTTCCAGAGGTGGAGCAAAGTAGGGGGGCGGGGGGGGGGGGGGGTGAAGAGAGGAATGCACAAAGAGGCCAGAGTAAGTAAACTGAGTTCTGGAGGGGTTGTGGGGCTGGAGGAGGCTACAGTGATGAGGAGGGGGGAAGGCCATGAAGGGATGTAAATACAAGGATGAGAATTTTAAATTGGAGGTGCTGGGTGGGGGTGGGATGGGGACCGGGAGTCAATGTAGGTCAGCAGGGACAGGGGTGATTGGTGAGTGGGACTTGGTGCGGGATAGGATACGAGCAGCAGATTTTTGGGTGAGCTGAAGTTTTATGGAGGATGGGGGACCGGCCAGGAGGGCATTGAACTAGTTGAGTCTGGAGATGGCAAAGGCATGGGTGAGGGTTTCACCAGCAGATGGGCTAAGGCAGGGTGATGGTATAGAGGTAGAAGTCGGCGGTCTTTGCAATGGAGAGGTTGCGACACACCAGTTGTAGCTGCCATCATGCTCTAAATTGATTACAAGTTTATCTAGCTAACCAATTAGACAGGCTTGGGAAAGTGCCTTAAAATTCCATCTGTCTGCCAATCCTTCTCTCGCGCCTTTTAGCCTCCAGCCTCTCACTCATTCACAAATGTTCTCCATTCAGTCTCACTGTGGTTGTTCCTTCTCTAATCTTTCTGCCTTATCCCTTTTAAACTCCAGATCCTGTATGTTTCTCCTCCTGCCTGAATCCTAGCGGTGCGGAAATGAACACTCACTACATGGATTCCCACTACGATTCATTCTTTTCTCAAGACTGGAAAACGGCAACTTGCATTGATATGGCACCTTTTAATGTGGTGAAAAGGTCCAATAGCACTTCACAGGGGCGTTAGCAAAACACAATTTGACGCCAAGCTAGACAGGGAGATATTATGCCAGGCAAGAACTGGGTTTTGAGGAGCATCTTGAACGTGGAGGGAATTTCAGAGCTTGGGGCCGAGGTAGCTGAAGGCATGGCTGCCAATGTTGGACTAATTAAAGAAAGACTTGCATTTCTATAGCGCCTTTCACGACCACCGGACGTCCCAAAGCGCTTTACAGCCAATGAAGTACTTTTTGAACTGCAGTTGCTGTTGTAACATGGGAAATGCGGCAGCCAATTTGCGCACAGCAAGCTCCCACAAACATCTGGTTTTTTTTCAGTGATGTTGATTGAGGGATAAATATTGGCCCAGGACACCAGGGATAACTCCCCTGCTCTTCTTCGAAATAGTGGCCATGGGGTCTTTAACATCCACCTGAGAGAGCAGGCGGGATCTCGGTTTAACGTTTCATCTGAAAGATGGAACCTCCGACAGTGCAGCGCTCCCTCAGTACTGCACCAGAGTGTCAGCCTAGATTTACATGCTCAAGTCCCTGGAGGTGGACTTGAACCCACAACTTTCTGACTCAGAGGCGAGAGTGCTACCCACTGAGCCACTGGCTGACACTAAAGAAAATCAGTGATGCACAAGAGGTCAGAGTTGGAGGAGCTGTCAAACTCAGTCTTCCCTTTCAATTTGGTGTCACCTACCACTACTTCTTGCGTTCCCCATTCTTTTCAAATTTAGTGCTGCCCTGCTGTTTAATAATGCAGTGGTTTCAAGCAAATTCAGTTTAACGCAGTGAAGACATAAGAGTTAGCCAAAAAAAACCCTTCAAAATCTTGTCTGAAGTTTGCACTGGAGAGGGGACAATGAAGACCAAACTTGGTGCAAGTGTTGCTGCCATTCTCTGTAGTTTGAAGTGAAGACGGTGAAATTGGATGGTGATTGACGTAAGAAAACTACTAAGCACTTGGTCTAAGCATTAAACAAAGCTTTAATCAACTGTTTTACAACATGGAGGTCTAGCTGTGTCCTTCACTAGTTCCTGTTAAGAATGTCCAGCGCAAGCTGGGCCCGTGCCCGAGTATTTATACTCTCCCTGGACAGCGCCACCCATAGGCCGCTCAGTATTATTTCATAAGTCTTTCTTTCATGAATGACTGATTCATGTCAGTGATCACTATCACTTCACCTGTCTAACCTGGATTTGAATCCAATCCAGTTTGATGTAATGAACATCAACTCTGTATATCACAAGTTAGGTCCCAAGTAAAATGAGTTTGGTCATTCTTGATACAGTTTGCTCTGGGTACCAGCTTACAGTTTTTTTTTGCTATTTTTTAAATTCCAGTTTTGTCCCCTTTGACCCTTGTCACCATTCTTCCCTCAACCAGCACCACTAAAAAAATACTATCTGGTCATTCATCTCATTTACAGTTTCTGGGACCTGGCTGCATGCAAAGTGTTTGACTATATAAGAACAGTAAAAAGAGGGACTTGCCTTCAAATAGTGCCTTTTATGAACCATTTTGAAGTCCGGCACGGACTCGATGAGCCAAATGGAGGCGAGTAGGAGGCGGGACTCCCACTTTTGATGTTGTAGTCCCGCCTCCATCGAGTTTTGGCCAACCCACTCGATTTTCCCTTGATTGACCTTGTTGAGCCCGCCCAGTGGGCTCAGCAGGCCAATTAAGGGCCACCCGGCAACAGGTGACATCACAGATTGACATTTCATCTGTCAAGAACTTTTGACAGATGAAATATCAGCGTTTGACAGCTGTTTGAAGCTGTCAAACACTGACAATCTGTACACTAAGTTAATTCCTTCCTCTCAGGCTGATTTAGAGATCTCTCCAGAACAGAAAGCAGAATGCTGCAATTTTTGACAGCTCGCGGCCATTCTGCTTTCTGTGCCGGTGAGATGAGGGACTCCCAAGACCTGAAGGAAGGAAGCCTGCATTAGTAAGTAAAGGTAAGTAAAACTTCTTTAAACACTTTGCACACACCAAACACACTTACCTCTGCACTCATGCATCCATCACTCACCTGAACACCGGACATCTCGAACCCTCCATGCCCTTCAGCCCGACGGGAAGCCTACACTTCAGGGATAAAAATAGGGATTAGGCCAAAAGCTGCCTGTTAACTACCTGTTAACAGGCAGTTAATTGGCACTAATCCCCTTCCCACCTCGGGGAGGCGGCTCCCAGCACAGGTCGGGTACCCGCCTCCTGGGAAACGGACATGGAGGCGGGTTGGGGGCGAGAAGGGTTCGTGTCCCCTGATTCTGCAATTTTAACACTCCACATGCCTCCATTCCCGTCTCCACGGCCCAGGGAAATTCGAGCCCCTTGACTTGTTATGACTCTAAGTGTAGTTTCTGTTGTAATGTAGGGAAGCGGCAGCCAACTTGCGCACAGCAAGATCCCACAAATAGCAATGAAATAAATGACAAGATTATCTGTTTTAGGTGTTGGATGTTGACCAGGACACCAGGAAAACTCCCCTGCTCTTCTTTGAAATAGTGCCGTGGGTACTTTTACGTCCACCTGAGAGAGCAGACGGTGCCTCGGTTTAATGTCTCACTCGAAAGATGGTGCCTCTGACAGTGCAGCACTCCCTCAGCACTGCACTGGAGTGTCGATCTAGCTTTATGTGTTCAAGAAGGGAAGAACTTGCAATATATGCTTACATAGAGCTTTTCATTTTCTTAGGACATTATTTCATGGTCAATTAATTACTTTTGAAGTGTAGTCATGTTGCTTTATAGTCAAATTTAGCACAGCAAGTTCTTCTTCTTAGGCAGTCCCTCGGAACCGAGGATGACTTGCTTCCACACTAAAAATGAGTTCTCAGGTGACTGATGAGTCCAATGCGGGACCTACAGTCTCTGTCACAGGTGGGGCAGACGGTGGTTGAAGGGGCGGGTGGGTGGGGTTCTTGGGTTGACGTGCGCTCCTTGCGCTGCCTGCGCTTGGCTTCCGCTTGCTCCCGGCGAAGAGACTCGAGGTGTTCGGCGCCTTCCCGAATGCTTCTCCTCCACTTTGTGCGGTCTTGGGCCAGGGATTCCCAGGTGTTAGTGGGATGTTACACTTTTTCAAGGAGGCTTTGAGGGTGTCCTTGAAGCGTTTCCTCTGCCCACCTGGGGCTCTCTTGCTGTGCCGGAGCTCTGAGTAGAGCGCTTGTTTTGGGAAGCTTTGACAGCAAGGTACTACAAACAGCAAATGAGAGGAGGGACCATTTTAGTGATTGAGGGCTAAATATTGGCCAGGACATGATCCCTGTTCTTTAAACGTGCCGTGGGATCTTTTATGTCCACCTGAACAGGGCCTTGAGATTTAACTTGGCACCTGAAAGATAGTGCCTCCAGCAGCATTTAACAGCTACAGGAAACTCTTTTAACCGGCACCTAAATAACCGGAAATCTCTGTTAACCGGCAAAATTCAGGAGTAGGTTCAGGTAAGTTTTACTTCATATTAGTGGCCGTTCCTGGACCTGTGGTTGTGTAACTGGGGTTCGTGCACTTGTTGCTAAGCAACAGGACTCTTGGTCTGTGGCCGGAGTTCCTGCACATGTTGCTAAGCAACAGGGAAGCCTGGATTTGTTGCTGTGTACGGAGCTCTCATACCTTTTAAACTATACCTCTCTGTAATCCGGACTTTTTGATAAACTGGCAACACGCCGGTCCCATTGGTGCCGGATAATAAAGAGTTTCCTGTATTAATATTAATAGCAGAAAAAGCTGGAAATACTCATCAGGTCAGGCAGCATTTGTGGAGAGAGAAACAGAGTTAACGTTTCAGGTCGCTGCCCTTTCATCAGAACACTTCTGTATTAATGATAGTAAGTTGAAGCCTGTACAACTGACTGCACTTGGAGCTAATTCATTGCATAATACGATCTGGGTACCTGATAAGGTGCAAATTCTTTCTTTCTAGACTTCAAGACGACACAGACAGGCTGGTGGAATGGGCGGACACATGGCAGATGAAATTCAACGCAGAGAAATGTGGTGATACATTTTGGTAGGAAGAATGAGGAGAGACCATACACACGAAATGGTACAATTTTAAAGAGGGCGCAAGAACAGAAAGACCTGGGGGTGCTGACAAAGCAGTTAATAAAGTATACGGGATCCTGGGCTTTATAAATAGAGGCACAGAGTACAAAAGCCAGGAAGTTATACTAAACCTGTATAAAATACTCGTTCGGCCCCAACTGGAGCATTGTGTCCAATTCTGGGCACATAGAAACATAGAAGATAGGAGCAGGAGTAGACCACTCGGCCCCTCGAGCCTGCTCCGCCATTTAATGAGATCATGGCTGATCATCCAAACTCAGTACCCTGTCCCTGCTTTCTCCCCATACCCCTTGATCCCTTTAGCCTTAAGAAATATACCTAACTCCTTCTTGAATAAATGTAATAAGTTGGCCTCAACTGCCTTCTGTGGTAGAGAATTCCACAGGTTCACCACTCTCTGGGTGAAGAAATTCCTCCTCATCTCTGTCCTAAATGGCTTACCCCTTATCTTTAGACTGTGACCCCTGGTTCTGGACTCCCCCGCCATCGGGAACATCCTTCCTGCATCCAGTCTGTCTAGTCCTGTTAGAATTTTATAAGTTTCAATGAGATCCCCTCTCATTCTTCTAAACTCTAGCGAATATAAGCCGAATCAACCCAATCTCTCCTCATACGTCATTCCTGCCATCCCAGGTATCAGTCTGGTGAATCTAGCACCACACTTTAGGAAGGACGTGAAGGCTTTGGAGAGGGAGCAGAAGAGATTTACTAGAATGCTTCCAGGGATGAGGGATTACAGTTATGTGGATAGACTGGAGAAGCTGGGCTTGTTCTCCTTGGAGCAGAGAAGGCTATGAGGAGATTTGATAGAGGTATTCAAAATCATGAAGGGTTTAGATAGAGTAAATAAATGGCTGAAGTGTCGATAACCAGAGAATACAGATTCAAGGTGATCGGCAAAGGAACCAGAGGCGACATGAGGGAAAAGCCTTTTTACGCAGCGAGTGGTCAGGATTTGGAATGCGCTGCCTGATAGGGCGGTGGACACAGATTCAATAGTAGCCTTCAAAAGGGAATTGGATAAATATTGAAGGAGAACAAATTGCAGGGATATGGGGAAAGAGCGGGGGAGTGGGACTGACTGGATTACTCTTCGAAAGAGCCGGCGCAGACTCGATGGGCCGAATGGCCTCCTTCTGTGCTGTACTATTCTATGATTCTATATGGTACACCTGACACTTTTTTTCTAAATGAACCATCTGGAAGACCTACTCTTGAATATTTTCAGTGAATATTTTCCTCCACAAATCCATCTGCCCTTTGGGGGGGGGGGGCGGTCAAGGATCAATCCTCCTTAGGACATTTTACTACGATTTAGGCGCTACCTAAATGCAGGTTGTTTTTGTTGGTGACACAGGTACAAATGGCAATGGGAAGAGCAAAGTAAAGGTTATTTGTGGGGGGGGGGTAATTTAAAAAAAAAACACATTTAGCCCGAGTAACTTAAGCTTTCCCTTTGCAAAGACAGACCCTTTCATCATGGAGTGCCACTGACGTGTCCTGTGTAGCGTGCTAAGCCTAAACACATGCCCGTTCCCCATTCACACGCGAAGCTCAGCCCATGAAAGGCTTGATGTGCCTGTTCGGCAACAATGCGGTGAGCGCTAAGTGTGTCAGGTATGTTTGTGTGGAAAGGCAACTTGGAGAAACCAGAACATCAAACGCTGCTGGCCTTCGCTGAAAGCGACGGAGGAGAAATAGACCACAAGTACACCGCACGGATGGGGCACACTTCTACAAACCCAAGAGCAATGTGCAGAGAACCCTGCTTTACTTTTCAGCATGGGTCATTTTCGATGGGAAGGGAAATTATTTACGAGTCTTAACTTTTTTTCCAACCCACCATCATTTGCAATATTAAAACTGCGTTGAAATAACTCCCCCCAACCCATTTGCAACTGCGTTGAGATAAATCTGGCGTGGTTTGCTATCTCCGAGTTATAGTTATTGCAGGTGCTAAAAGGTTATTGTTGATTGTATCCTGTAACAATGTTTCCTTTTTAATTCTAGGCATGTCGTGTGTAATGGAATCGAGAGTCTCAGAAATGTTGGCTGATGTCCCTGTGTTTAAAAAAAAACCCAGTGAGTACAGTAACTTGTCAGTATAATGGAAAGTGGATTGCGTACTTTACGCAGTCAGTGATTGACAATGGTTGATCAGATTTTGAGGCAATCCGGGTCTGTCCTGTCGCACCAATCGTCACACGAGAGGCGGGGCTCTAAATGTCAGAGGAACGATTAGGTGCAAAGGATTCCTATTAAAAAAAATAGCAAACATGTTTATACACTTGTTCAAGATATAAAGGGGTAGATAGAGAGAAACTATTCCCGCTGGTTGGGGAGTCTAGGACGACGGGGGGCATAATCCCAAAATTAGAGCCAGACCTTTTCAGGAGTGAAGTTAGGAAACACGTCTGCCCACAAAGGGCGGTAGACATTTGGAACTCTCTTCCGCAAGGCAACTGATGCTAGATCAGTTGGTAATTTTGAATCGGAGATTGGTAGCTTTCTGTTAACCAAAAGTATTTAAGGGATATGGGCCAAAGGCGGGTAGATGGAGTTAGGCCGCAGATCGGCCATGATCTCATTGAATGGCAGAACAGGCTCAAGGGGCTGAATGGCCTCCTCCTGTTCCTATGTTCCTAATTGCCAGTTTCACCAAAGCAGCCAAATTTGATGTAACCTCTAATACGAAAGCAAAATACTGCGGATGCTGGAAATCAGAAATAAAAACAGAAAATGCTGGAAATACTCAGCAGGTCAAGCAGCATCTGTGGAGAGAGAAACAGAGCTAACGTTTTGGGTTCTGAAGGAAAGGTCATCGACCTGAAAGGTTAACTCTGTTTCTCTCTCCACAGATGCTGCCTGACCGGCTGAGTATTTCCAACATTTGATGTAACCTCATTTGGAGCAACATCTAAATGTTTGTGTATGTTTTGTACTTTACATCTGCGTCTGTTTGCAAGGAAAAAAGTCAACTCAGTTTGCTAATTGTTTAGACATGGAAATATAATGCCGTTCCTTCATCGTCGCTGGGTCAAAATCCTGGAACTCCCTCCCTAACAGCACTGTGGGAGCACCTTCACCACACGGACTGCCGCGGTTCAAGAAGGCGGCTCACCGCCACCTTCTCAAGGGGCAACTAGAGATGGGCAATAAATGCCGGCCTTGCCAGCGACGCCCACATCCCGAGAATGATTTTTCTTTTTAAAAAAATATGCTATTTATAGCAATTATGAACTTTTTTATTCGTAGGGCATATTGTCTAGCAAATCAGGAATCCCAGTTTTTTAGCAATATTTTGTGCCCAAATAAATCATCGTGGATTAAATTCTATTTCCTGCGCTGTCCTTTATTGCTGATAAGATAGTATTGTTCTAAAACAACTTTGAAGCAATATAAACAGGAATATTAAAGCTGCAATAAACAGCAGATTAAAATCACATTGACGCAAGCTGCTGACTGAAGTTCAACTTAATGGTGCGTTGAACTGCCAACTGGCATAGGTATTGGTGTGTGCAGTCAGTACAGTACGTTTAGAATGGTAGTGGGCCTATCTCAGCTGGACCTCTTTCTCCACCTGCTCCTCTCCTGCTCCTAAAGGAAGACTTCTATCTCTATAGCACCTTTCACGACCACCGGACGTCCCAAAGTGCTTTACAGCCAATGAAGTACTTTCGGCTGAGACGTTAAACCGTGGCCCCCGTCTGCCCGCTCAGTAAAAGATCCCGCAGCACTATTTTCGAAGAAGAGCAGGGGGGAGTTCTCCTCGGTGTCCTGGGGCCAATATTTATCCCTCAATCAAGATCACTAAAACCTGGTCATTATCACGTTGCTGTTAGTGGGAGCTTGCTGTGCGCAAATTGGCTGCCGCGTTTCCTACATTACAACAGTGACTGCTCGTCAAAAAGTACTTCATTGGCTGTAAAGCGCTTTGGGACGTCCAGTGGCCATGAAAGGCGCTATAGAAATGCAAGTCTTTTCGATGTTAGAAAAGAATGTTTGCCACTTTTATAGTGTTAAATTTGGATTCCAGGAAAACCAGCAGCCATGCACCAGTTCCCAGCATTTAGCCGACGGAATGCAGCTCCCTTAAGCTGGCAGCGAAATCATAGACTCTGCTCTTTTTGGGTCTACCGTCCTGGCACTGGGCTGAGGTGGTTAGGTTATAGTGGTGTAAACGCCGGAAGTGGACTTCCAGACTGCTGAAATCCGACCTAAATGAGCACCATGCAAAATGAAGCTTTGGAGTGGCTATTGGAGTTGAAATCCACATCCCAGTTAACCATACTGAAAACTGCACAGGCAGAAAGTGTCATATACAATCAGCAGTCTCTTGTATTTATTCAAAGCTAGTGTCTTAACTACAGGGAACAAGCGTTTTGCTCTGGCCAGATAAGGAGAACTTCTGAATGCAAATACTAGGAACGGAGGCAAAATGCATGTGGGTTCACCTGTGCCAAATATTAACTCCGAGCTTCATAAGTTGTCGTGTGTGGAAGGGACAATTATAAACCATCTGTGCATAGTGGTTAGCACTGTTGCCTCACAGCGCCAGGGACCCGGGTTCGAATCCGGCCTCGGGTGACTGTCTGTGTGGAGTTTGCACATTCTCCCCGTGTTTGCATGGGTTTCCTCCGGGTGCTCCGGTTTCCTCCCACAGTCCAAAGATGTGCGGGTTAGGATGATTGGCTATGATAAATTGACCCTTAGTGTTAGGGGGATTAAATACGTGGGGTTACGGGGATAGGGTGGGATATGTGTTGGTGTAGGGGTTACAGGGATCGGGTGGGATATGTGTCGGTGCAGGCTCGATGGGCCGAAATGGCCTCTATCTGCACTGTGGGGTTTCTGTGATTCTGTGATTCTGTGAATTCCAAGTTGGGATCTGGCCTCAAATATGGGTTATCCGAAGGCAACTGGTGGGTATCTATGCATATAGATTTGTCAGCTGTGGCTCAGTGGCTAGCACCATTGCCTCTGAGTCAGAAGGTTGTGGGTTCAAGTCCCCGCTCCAAAGAGTCTGAGCACACAATCCTCCCGTGCAGTACTGACGGAGTGCTGAACTGTCGGAGGTGCCATCTTTCGAAGAAAACGCTAAAATGAGACCCCGTCTGCCTTCTCAAGTAAATGTAGAAGATCCCACGGACACTATATCGAAGAAGAGCAGGGGAGCTCTCCCCGGTGTCCTGGGGCCAATATTTATCCCTCCGCCAACATCACTAAAACAGATGATTTGGTCATTATCACATTGCTGTTTGTGGGAGCTTGCTGTGCGCAAATTAGCTGCCGCGTTTCCTACATTACAACAGCGACTCCACTTCAAAAAGTACTTCATTGGCTGTAAAGCGCTTTGGGACATCCTGAGGTCTTAAAAGGCGCTATAGATATGCAGATTTTTTTTCCAGATCATTAATTTACATTTACGCAAACATTTTTGGTCCACCTGTCTTCTTAATAGTGTTGCAGCATTCAACCTTCCTGCAGTACGAGCTGATTATGACTCCTTCTTAATGATCCATTGAAAAAGGCTGAATCGTTTTCTGACTGCAATTCAGCAGAATTGCAGTGCAGTTGATGGAGCTTCCTTGTATTCAAACCACGTGTTAGCATCTTTCCTTAGGCAAGATATAGACTCCAGTACATTTTGAAGCCCGTTGCCATTAGTTCATCCTCTATCGGGGTAAGATACTGGAGTTTGATTTTTAAGGTAAATTAGAATAATCTACTGGGATCGAGAAATAGTAACTGAATCAAATGTGGGTTCACGTGGCATTTTTGAATAAGCAACTAAGTTAGCACAGGAAACTCTCGATTTACTGGCACCTAAATAACCGGAAATCTGTGTTAACCGGCAAAATTCAGGAGTAGGTTCAGGTAAGTTTTACTTCATATTAGTGGCCGTTCCTGGATCTGTGGCCGTGTAACCGGGGTTCCTGCACCTGTTGCTAAGGAACAGGGATGCTTGGTCTGTGGCCGGGGTTCCTGCACCTGTTGCTAAGCAACAGGGAAGCCTGGATCTGTTGCTGTGTACGGAGCTCTCGTACCTTTTAAACTATACCTCTCTGTAATCCGGACTTTTTGACCACGCCGGTCCTGTTGGTGCCGGATAAAAAAGAGTTTCCTGCACATAAATGAAATGGACTTTGTACTGTACATGGTGACCTTCAGAAGGTATTAGGCTAGATTGCTTACAAGGGTGAAAGTTCATTGAATCAGTGAGGAAGTGCCCAATTGGATAGAAAATTGGCTTGAAAATAAACAGCAGTCATGAACAGGAATACTTCAAGTCAAGGGGCAGTGACTAGTGCAGTCCCACAGGATCAGTCCTGGGAGCTCTGCCACTTACTAATGTTCACGAGGCAGCTTAACAAAAGTACTGTAAGCTGCCTGCCTAGTTTTGCAAATTGTACTAAATTGTGTGGGGAAAGTAGATGAGTAGTAAAATCTACTGATAAATGTAAGGTAATGCTTATGAGTGTAAAACAGTGAATGGAACCGTTCATTGAGGGGTGCACCACATAGTTTATGGGGAAGGGATATAAGGGAAATGCCTTGCCTTTCATACAGCACCTCAGACTGCCCTCGCCTGGTTCCATTCTTATCTATCCAGTCATAGCCAGAGAATCACCTGCAATGGCTTCTCTTCCCGCTCCCGCACCATTACCTCTGGAGTCCTCCAAGGATCTATCCTTGGCCCCCTCCCAGTCCTCATCTACATGCTGCCCCTTGGCAACATCATCCGAAAACACATGAAGTTCCACATGTACGTTTATGACATCCAGCTCTACCTCACCACCGCCTCTCTCGACCCTTCCCGCTGTCTCTAAATTGACATACTGCTGGTCTGAAATCCAGTACTGCATGAGCAAAAATCTCCTCCAACTAAATATTGGGAAGACCAAAGCCATTGGGCTGGGTTTTCATTGAGGAGGCGGGACTACAACTTTCGGGGTTGTAGTCCCGCCTCCATCGAGTTGTAGCCAACCCACGCGATTTTGACTTGATTGACCAGCGGGCTCAGCAGGCCAATTAAGGGCCACCCGGCAACAGGTGACATCACAGATTGACATTTCATCTGTCAAGACCTTTTGACAGATGAAATATCAGCGTTTGACAGCTGTTTGAAGCTGTCAAACACTGACAATCTGTACTCTAAGTTAATTCCTTCCTCTCAGGATGATTTAGAGATCTCCCCGGAACAGAAAGCTGAATGCTGCAATTTTTGACAGATCGCGGCCATTCTGCTTTCTGTGCCGGTGAGATGAGGGACTCCCGAGACCTGAAGGAAGGAAGGCTGTAAAGGTAAATAAAGGTAAGTAAAACTTCTTTAAACACTTTACACACATCAAACACACTTACCTCTTCACTCATGCACCCATCACTCACCTGAACACCGGACATCTCGAACCCTCCAAGTCCTTCAGCCCGACAGCCCGCCTCGCTAACTTGGCGTGGTTTGGAGCCGTCGGGAATCCCACACTTCAAGAATGAAAATAGGGATTAGGCTAAAAACTGCCTGTTAACTACCTGTTAACAGGCAGTTAATTGGCACTAATTCCCTTCCCGCCTCGGGGAGGCGGGCCCCAGTGCGGGTTGGGTATCCGCCTACTTTGAAACTGGCATGGAGGCGGGTTGGGGGCAGGATGGGTTTCTGCCCCCCAATTTTGGGATTTTAACCCTCCACACACCTCCAATCCCGCCTCCACGGCCCAATGAAAACTCTGCCCATTATCTTCGATCTCCGCCACCGACTCCGTCCCTCTCCCTGGCAACTGTCTGTGGCTGAATCAGACCGTTCACAACCTTGCTGTTGTATTGGATGCCGAGATGAGCTTCCTACCACATATCCACACCATCACTAAGACCGCCTATTTCCACCTCCATAACATCGCCCGACTCCGCCCTGCCTCAGCTCATCTGCTGCTGAAAGCCTCATCCATGCCTTTTTACTCTCCTGGCCACCTCCCCATCTTCCACCCAACATAAACTATAGTTCATCCAAAACTCTGCCCGTGTCCCAACTCGCACCAAGTACCGTTCACCCATCATCCCTGTGCTCGCTGACCTACATTGGCTCCTGGTTTGGCAACACCTCGATTTTAAAATTCCCATCATTGTTTTGAAATCCCCTCATGGCCTCGTCCCTCCCTATTTCTGTAATCTCCTCTAGTCCTACAACCCTCCGGGTTCTCTGCACTCCTCCAATTCTGGCCTCTTGCACATCCCCGATTTTCATCGCTCCACCATTGGTGGCCGTGCCTTCAGCTGCTGAGGCCCCAAGCTCTGGAATTCCCTCCCTAAACCTCTCCGCCTCTCTATCTCTCTCTCCTCCTTTAAGATGCTCCTCAAAACCTACCTCTTTGACCAAACATTTGGTCGTCTGTCCTAATATCTTACGTGGCTCGGTAACACTCCTGTGCAGCGCCTTTGGATGTTTAAGGGGCTATATAAATGCAAGTTGTTGTTTTTTCCTATTAGTGGGCCTCGTGTGGCATTGCTGATGGATAGTCTGGTTCTGGAGCACTGCACCACATATGCTATAGTTCTGATGTTAGCTGCTAACACTGTCTGTCCTTTAAAGACCACAGTTCCCTATAGGCAAAACCAGGCAATTGACCTCAGCAGTTTATAAGGAGATATAATCGGAGGGTAGTGGTAACTGCTTGTAAATTTCAGGCTGCAAATCAATGACTGAAGCTAGACCCTCTGTTTAAGAATACTACTGAGGGAATTCCAGAGTGTGGCTTCTCGGCAGCTGAAGGAGGGAGATGCACAAGAGGCCAGAATCGGAGGAACGCAGAGTCCTGGGAGAGGCATTGGGACATTTTTTTCTATGTTAAAGATGCTATATAAATACAAGGGGGGAAACATTGGGCATCGCCCATTTTGGGGCGCTAATATCGGCCGGGCACAAAGTTTAGCGCCCGGCGCTAATTACCGCCTCCGACTGCAAAATTCGCCTCTATCGCCCCCTGGAGGTGATTTGAGCGCTAATTCAGGCGCTACACACCTCTCTTAAGGCGCTAACATCGGGGAACGAGGCGCTGCCTCAGAACGCTACCGAAGCTCAGGCGATGTCCGTTACCATGGAAGCCAGACAGACTGGCGCCGTCCAGTTCTTAAAGGGGCGGGGCCATCTTGCTGGCCAGCCACTCCCTGCTCATTGCAGCCTTGAACCTCAGCCTGGAGAGACCTCGAAAGCAATTGTGTTGGAAGCACTAATGGATAGGCCCAGGGAAAGAGCTCGGCGCTTAGGAACCTCAAAAGTGGTGCTGAGGGCCAAAGCGCCTTAGGACAGCATTAAAACCAAAAATTTTGCCAACAAGAAAAGGCAGGAAGCGCCGCCTTTAAATAGCACTTCCCCAGCCCCTGCCTGACTTGAAAATGTTCCCCTCTACCTGTCGTTCCTAGCGGCAGGTGCTAAGGCAGGGGGCGCGACTCAATATCCAGTCCGGGGCGTTGCACGCTTGACTGACGTCACGATCTGCGGGAGCAGGAGATCATGGCAGTAGTGTTTAGCGTCGCCGCAAAACAAGGCAGTTGAGGCCAATTCATTAAATATATTCAAGAAGGAGTTGGATATATTTCTTAAGGCTAAAGGGATCAAGGGATATGGGGAGAAGGCAGGGACAGGGTACTGAATTTGGATGATCAGCCATGATCTCATTGAATGGCGGAGCAGGCTCGAGGGGCCGAGAGGAATTAGAGTCAACGTTTCGGGTCAAAACCCTTTACCAAGACTAAAGAGGCACAGGGAATGAAATAGATTAAGAGGCCAGGCTGGGGGAGAACAAAAGAGAAGAGACATTAAGAGGTATTCAAGATGAGAGGAGATGGTGATAGGACTAGTGGAGACAAAAGACGGCTCTAGATTAGGTGTGAAATGCGCTGGCAGAATGGGAGACAGCTGCCATGTGGGAGAGAGAAAAAAAAAAGAAAGGCGGGGGGGGTGGGGGGAAAGGCCAAAACAAAGGTGTGGATAAAAAATATAAGTAAAAATGTAATAGGGGCCGAGGTTATGATCTGAAATTGTTGAACTCGATATTGAGTCCGGAACGCTGTGAAGTGCCTAACCGGAAGATGCTGTTCACCTGGAGGCAGGGATGAGAGTTTCAGCAGCTAATGGGCGGAGGCAGGCAATGTCACGGAGGTGGTCTTTGCGACGGAGAGGCTACAGGGCCAGAAGCTCAGCTCGGGGTCGAATAGGATGGTGAGGTTGTGAATGGTGTAGTTGAACCTAAGACAAGACCACACAGAGAATGTAGAAAGTTGGGCCATGGCAGGAGCTAACCATTTACATGTTCCTCTTTGTGCCACATTATATATATATAGTATATTTCTGTAGGATTGGCTGGTTACAACAATAGAGAAAGAATTTATACTGCATTCAATGTCAAAATATTCTTATTATCTCACATTACAGTCTCTTATTTCAGTGCTGTAGGTGATGATTTATTCAATGTTGGAAAGTCAATTTGCTTTGTGCAAATCTAACTATAAAGCGATTCTATTCTCTCTTCTGACCTATCACCTTAAACAATGTTCCATTGTATGTCAAAATAACAATGAAAAACAGCGGGTTACAAGATGCATTTGTTTTATGGTTCGGGTGATGTTTATTAACCACTCGTGTTTTATGTCATTGGAACCCCTTGATATTGCAACTTCCTAGTAATTCAATCATACCATCTGTGATTTGCTACTTTATTATATTGTCACTAAAGCTGAAGATAAAGGAAGAACCCACCTTTATACAGCAGCTTTCGCAACCTCAGGATATCCCAAAAGCGGTTTACAGCCAATAAAATCCTGGTGGAATCGTAGAATCGTACAGCACAGAAGGAGGCGGTTTGGCCAATTGTGCCTGTGCCGGCTCTTTGGTAGAGCTATCCAACTAGTCCCGCTCCCCCGCTCTTTGGTAGAGCTATCCAACTAGTCCCACTCCCCCGCTCTTTGGTAGAGCTATCCAACTAGTCCCACTCCCCCGCTCTTTGGTAGAGCTATCCAACTAGTCCCACTCCCCCGCTCTTTGGTAGAGCTATCCAACTAGTCCCGCTCCCCCACTCTTTGGTAGAGCTATCCAACTAGTCCCACTCCCCCGCTCTTTGGTAGAGCTATCCAACTAGTCCCGCTCCCCCGCTCTATGGTAGAGCTATCCAACTAGTCCCACTCCCCCGCTCTTTGGTAGAGCTATCCAACTAGTCCCGCTCCCCCGCTCTTTGGTAGAGCTATCCAACTAGTCCCGCTCCCCCGCTCTATGGTAGAGCTATCCAACTAGTCCCGCTCCCCCGCTCTATGGTAGAGCTATCCAACTAGTCCCGCTCCCCCGCTCTTTGGTAGAGCTATCCAACTAGTCCCGCTCCCCCGCTCTATGGTAGAGCTATCCAACTAGTCCCGCTCCCCCGCTCTTTGGTAGAGCTATCCAACTAGTCCCACTCCTCCCTGTGCTTTTCCCATAGCCCGGCAAATGTTTTCCGTTCAGAAGGGTCGGTAACCAGAGGACACAGATTTAAGGTAATTGGCAAAAAAAAAACAGAGAGGGGGAGATGCGGAGAATGTTTTTTTACGCAGCGAGTTGTTGTGATCTGGAACGCGCTGCCTGAAAGGGCGGTGGAAGCAGATTCAGTAGTGACTTTCAAAAGGGCATTGGATAAATACTTGAAGGGGTAAAAATTTGCAGGTCTATGGGGAAAGAGCAGGGGGGAGCGGGACTAATTGGATCGCTCTTTCAGCGAGCTGGCACAGACACGATGGGCCGAATGGCCTCCTCTTGTGCTGTATCATTCTATGATTCTAAAATAGACTTTCAACATTAACACTTGGCAACATTTTAATCACCACTTCCTGATTTACTTTGTCTCCTACTCTTTTTAGCACTTGGCGGTGTGCTGCGCTATAGATGGATCTTGGCTCTTCACCTTGGTTACTTAATGTAGTTTGGGGTGGAATTCAACATAGACATCTAGGCAAAAGGCTAGAAATGGGCAAATCTGCCACAAACCACTGGCCCCCATTCACAATATCTGTGGTTGAACTTCATGATGCCATAGAAGTTATACACCAAATATCTTCTCTCAGGGCTCACCTGTAGCTTCAAAGCATAAAATAAAGTAATAAGGATGACTGAGAAATGTTGGTTATTGTACAGATTGATTACATTTAGGAAGTATGGGGGTAGGTCAGTAGAATATATTTTACCAAGAAACAACAGATATACGGTAGCTGTTTTCAAGGTTTCTGTCTGAGCAGCTTGATGTACAGATCATCTTTTAGTCTTAACTGAGCTAGGATACACATCTCTCTCTCACATGGCAGCTGTCTTTCATTCTGCCAGTGCCGTTTACACTTCATCTAGAGCCATCTTTTGTTTCTTAACTTGTCCCATTACCATCTCTTTTTGCCTCGCACCATCATTTCTTTTGTCTTTTAATCTCTCCTACCTTCCATCCTATCACAGACCTTCCCTTTCATTCTTTCCTCTCCTTCCCCCCTCTCCCTGCCCCTGCTCTTGTTTAAAAACCTGTTCCATCTCCAGCTTTTTTCCAGTTCTGACGAAGGGCCATCGACCTGAAACGTTAACTCTGTTCCTCTCTCCACAGATGCTGCCTGACCTGCTGAGTGTTTCCAGCATTTTCTGTTTTTATTTCAGATTTCCAGCATCCGCAGAATTTTGCTTTTGCACACAGGATATCTATTGGGTAAAAGATAAAGCTAATGTAGATTGCAAGGCATCAAGTTTCAAGCTTATGTCTCAACAAGTGAGGCTTGAACTAGTTATGAAAACCAGAGTGACTTGTGCTAACTAATAATATTTAAACACAAATAGAATTATAATGTGGAGCAAGCAGGGGGGGGAGGCGAATTAATTTGAGAGACCAACAACAACTTACATTTATATAGCGCCTTTATTTCGCGCTAAAGGCACTATGCTAAAGGTGCTATATAAATGCGAGTTGTCCCAAGGCGCTTCACAGGAACGTTATCAAACGAAATTTGACACCGAGCTGCATAAGGAAATATCAGGACAGGTGACTAAAAGCTTGGTCAAAGTAGGTTTTAAGGAGCGTCTTAAAGGAGGAGAGAGGCGGAGAGGTTTAAGGAGAGAATTCCAGGGCCTAGGGTCTAGACAGCTGCAGCCTGGTGAAGGAGAAAGGCACAAAAAGGCTACCAGAAGAGGAGAAGAAAATGGAACAGCTGACAAACAGAACAACCGACTGATCAAGAAAATAGAAAGAAATGAGAGAAAGAGAGAATGGATAGCAATTGCCAAATAAATCCTTCGGAGCGCTGTTCCTTCATCAGGTGAAGTGGAGAGATGCATAAAGACACAGCTTATATAGTCAGAGAATAATGCCAGATGATTACAGGTAATCTTTCTAACTGCCCTTTATCACACCTCAGCAGAGAGATAATCACAGCAATCAAAGGTGTGAATGGTGTCCAAACAGATCAGTCAGGAAAACATTACATCAAAGAACAGCGAGGTGGGGTCTCAAGGGGTCAAATGTTGCAGATGCTGGGGTCTGTATGAAAAACACAAAACAGACAAAAAAACATTGTTTTTGCTGGAAATCACAGCAGGTCCGCCACGCTACATGTAACCCCACCTGACGTAGGGTCATCCAGACTCGAGTCGTCATTGGCTTGTTCTCTCTACACAGATGCGGCTGGACCTGCTGTGATTTCCAGCAAAAACAATGTTTTTTTGTCTGTTTTGTGTTTTTCATACAGACCCCAGCATCTGCAACATTTGACCCCTTGTGACCCCACCTCATTGTTCTTTGATGTAATGTTTTCCTGACTGACCTGTTTGGACACCATTCACACCTTTGATTGTTGTGATTATCTCTCTGCCGAGGTGTGATAAATGGCAGTTAGAAAGATTACCTGTAATCATCTGGCATTATTCTCTGACTATATAAGCTGTGTCTTTATGCATCTCTCCACTTCACCTGACGAAGGAGCAGCGCTCCGAAAGCTTGTGATTTCAAATAAAACTGTTCTTACATTTGTCCACCCCAGTCCAACACCGGCATCTCCACACCACAAATAAATCCTAACAAGTGAAGGAAATTTAACAAAATAGTTTACATAAAGATTGCAGAGTTATCCAGATCGTCAGTCTAAGGTAGAAACACGGTAAATATACAATGTAGCGCAGGAAGAAATAGCGAAGAAAGAAATTAAGGTTGAACTTAACGGAGGATGAGCATTGATTCTACCATGGAGACATCACAATTCATCCTGCCCCCGCCCGATGTCCACATTACTGTCACTTTCCAGCAGGAATTCAAGCTGTTTATTTTCTCTCTCGCCTTAGCCCAGTGCCACCTGCCTTGGTTGAGATCAGTTACCGCAGCACAAACTAGGGATTGAAATCTGGAACGTTTCCTGATCCATCTGCCTACTGGTTAAGCCATTTAACAGTTTCTTCTTCTTAGGCAGTCCCTCGGAACCGAGGATGACTTGCTTCCACATTAAAAATGAGTTCTCAGGTGACTGATGAGTCCAATGTGGGACCCACAGTCTCTGTCACAGGTGGGGCAGACGGTGGTTTATATTTCAAGTTAAGGGATGATAGCAGGGACATTTATAATTAATTGGTCCTCAAACTCTGCCTTTAAAAGCAAATCATTTATGTTAATGAATTGGTCAGCTTTAAGTGACCTGAGACGTGAGGTCACCTCAGTGCTGTCGTGCTTATCATAGGGGCATCTTCAAGGTGTAAATTGAAATTACCAATTAACTTGAGCAGAAGGATACGTCACCCTGGGCAGCTTAGACCAGGTGTAAAACAAATGCCTTATCACATTGCCATGAGGCTATTCCAACTCTCACGATGAGACAGTATCACATTTGTCTTCCTGTCAAAGTCAAATATGTAACAACCTTCTCTAATGCTTCAGCCATTGTAGGTATTTTAAAGAAAAATTATTATTAAAAAAAAGCCTGCTAATTTTTCAGCAGAGTATTTTTTTTTAATTAACCCTTCCAGTGCATTTACTTGTCCTGGGGTCTGGGGGCCACTGTGTGGATTTGTGAGCCCTCCTCCGTGTTTAAATGATACAAACATAGCTCAAGATGGATCTACAGTGAGGCCGGGTCTTCTTAAATAGTCCAGACTCCAGACAGACTGAAAACTCAAACTTGAAATAAAAACGAGAAACTGCTGGAAAAAATGCACAGCAGGCCGGGCCAACAGCTGTAAAAGATAAAAGTCAGGTTCTGATGGTTCTGGGTGTGTTACCCTTCATCAGAAACCCAAAACATCAAACCTGCTTTTCAGGCAATGTTTTAAAAAAAAAAGTTTATTTTGAGTGATTCTCGCAGCTTCAAAATGAACAATGGGATTCAGGAGGAGGAGGAAGAGATTAAAGAAGGTAAGTCAATTAAAAGCTAAATTAGATCAAAGTCAAATTTAACGGTGAAAGGGGACCAGGAACGAGAAGAAAAAGGACAAAGTGAGCAGATTTGGGACCATAGGAATAAGACTACGCTATTCAGCTCCTTGAGCTTGTTCTGCAAAAGTATTGAAATTATTTATTTCAAATTAAAATTGAATTGAGTGCTTCATTTAGTTTTAATAGTATTAATATCACTGTCGGTGCAGGCTCGATGGGCCGAAATGGCCTCTATCTGCACTGTTGTGATTCTGTGATTCTGTGATTCTGTAATAAACCCACTCCTAACATTGTGTTATGCCAATATTAATATTCGATTCACTGAGCTAAGAACTAGTCAGCCCGGGGAGACAGGAATTTCCTTGGATCTACCGGAAGTCTAAGGGTTAATGTGTAACCCTGTTATTAGGTTTTACCTATCAGGAAAGGATGAACAGGCTTTCGTCTCTGTTTTTTCTCCTCTTGAAAAGAGAAGGCTGAGGGGTGACCCTAATAGAGGTCTTTAAAATTATGAAAGGTTTTGATAGAGTGGACACAAGGGAGAGTGTGGGGAAGAGCAAAACTAGGGGCCGTTATTAGACGATAGTCACCAAGAAATCCAATAGGGAATTCAGAAGAAACTTCTTTACCCAGAGAGTGGTGAGAATGTGGAACTCGCTACCACAGGGAGTGGTTGAGGTGAATAGTATAGATGCATTTAAGGGGAGGCTAGATAAGCATATGAGGGAGAAGGGAATAGAGGGTTACACTGAGCGAGTTAGATGAGGAAAGACGGGAGGAGGCTCGAGTGGAGCATAAACACCGGCATGGACTGGTTTGGCCGAATGGCCTGTTTCTGTGCCGTATATCCTGTGTAATTCAATCTAAATACTTTTGGAAGAGAGGAAAAACACAATTTGACAGTGAAGTCACTGAACAAATGAAGTAATTGCTGCTGATTTTTTTTAAAATTTCAAAATAAAATTGACACCAACCTTTTAATCATTTTGAGTTGAAGTACTTGCCTAATGTGTGGTACGGACAACAGAAAACGCTGGAAAAACTCAGCAGGCCAGGCAGCATCCGTGGAGAGAGAAACAGAGTTAACGTTTCAGGTCTGGGACCCTTCATCAGGCGAAAGGTCTTCGACCTGAAACGTTAACTCTGTTTCTCTCTCCACGGATGCTGCCCTGGCCTGCTGAGTGTTTCCAGCGTTTTCTGTTGTTATTTCGGATTTCCAGCATCCGCAGTATTTTGCTCTTGTGTGGTCCGAGCAGCCCACTTGATGTGGGGGCTGGGGAGGCTTTTCATGTGCTCTTGATGCTGCTAAATTGTAAATGTCTTCCTGAGGAATGGGTCTAATACAGAGCGCACAAAGGAACTATTCCCTGGTGAGCTACCTTCTATATCCTCCTCAGGAGCCTGACCATAACTCACTTCTGTCTGAGCCTGTCAGATCAGCTGCCCATATACAATATAAATTTTTATTCCCTCGGTTCTTGGCCATGTACCCTGTTGAAACTTCTCAGTGCACTAGCCTGTGACACTTAAAAAAAAAACTTTTTAAACGATCAAAGTAAACGAAAAGGCACTGGCTTTTTAATACTTTATTTAAAAAAAAAAGTATTTCCCAGGTGTTCTCTCTAATGACAAGCAACCCATCAAGGGGACCCAAAAATGCCCTCATGGACACACATCTTTCACACCTGTCTGTGCAATGTCATAAGCATGCTTCTAGTTCATTTTGGAACAATGGAAACACGAACGATTTTGAACAATTCTGGACTAATATATCTTTGTACTTTCTTTTTTTTTTAAAGTGTAGTACCTGATTGGCTCGTGGTCGCGTGCGAAGCCTCTGCTCGGGGTTTACCTATCGGCAATATTTACAATGAACTTTGGATCCTTTGCACGCAAGTTTTGAAAAAAAAAACTTCACCCAGCTTTGAAGAGACGAGACACAGGGATTTTTTTTTTGGAAACACGATATCCCATTTTTTTTCTCCAAACCATTTGTCCGTTTACTCTCTACCCCCTCGCCCCTCCTCCCATTGTTGGTGGTCTAACGATTGCATTTTATGATTATTTTGCAATGTGCAATTCTGGAAAAAATATATATATACTGTGCAGAAGTTAATACACTGAAATAAGACGGGCTTGGAAAGTGTTCTACGGTGTTTAATTTGAATGCAAAAAATAAATTCGTTGGAACACAACAAATTCCTAATTTATCTCATATTATTTTCCATAATTAGTTTGAAAAGTGCTCATTGAATGCACATGAACTAAATTAAACCCACTTTATTGCATGCCCTGGACTTTTTTCCTTCTGATAAACTCGTTTGAGTCGAATCAGCTTCGGGGGGGCAATTATTTTTTTAATGGGGGTTTGTTAAAATTCGCTTTAAAATGTACCGGTTCTGTTCAATCCGTTTGCAGTACTTTCAACCAAAATTTAGCTTTCGTTAACCGAAATAAAAATAAACAAGAACTTCACTTCGGTGCCGGGAGCAAACTGACACTGGTACACACACACACACAAAAAAAACACACATTTGGTTCAATTGGAATCTAAAATATATAGATTTGATCCAAGGTGAAAGAAATGAACGAATATTGGGGCCATTTCCACCACCCGCTCCCTCTGTGAAACTGACTGGATGGGGAAAGAGTTGAAGACTGGGACAGAGAGAACTAGTTTGTTCAAATCCTTTTTTAGGGAGGGGAGAAGGAGAAGGATTCTGGTGGCTTATGTATTGCAACCTGGTAAATGCATCAAAAAATCCTGCATGTTTAGGGTGTCAGTCACACACCCCTCCCCCCAACCGTGTAAGTTTCCTGCACAGATTTGCGCCTATTTTGTACTTTATGCACACACTGGGCGGATAGATGTTAGGATTTTATTCTTAAGGTGTAACCGTTCCCCCTTTCTGTGTTTTTTTTAAAAATTGCGTGTCTTTAGGGTATTTGCAAAAAGATGGGTGCGTGCAAAGAAGCGAAGGCGTGTGGAGAAGGACCTTTGGCTAATTATTGGAGAGGCCAAAGGCTACCGTTGCGTGCGGCTCTGGAGAGGAAGAGAGCTGCAGTTCATTGCTGATCACAACACACCCAGTCGGAGGGACATAACTCAGGCCCTGGCTGTCACGCGAGAATAGAGCACACCTGATTATCAGCCAGAAAACTAGTTCCTTGCTCCACATGGAAAATGGGGAAGTGCTGGCAGGGGGGGCACAGCCTGGAGAATTCAAATCCAAGATCAGCTGGCCCCCCCCCCCCTCAGTTGTGAACTGTGTCAGTAGTGTCAGTTGTGGCTCAGTTGCTAGCACACTGGCCTCTAAATCATAAAGGTTGTGGGTTCAAAATCCCACTCCAGCAGCACATAAAGCTAGGCTGACACTCCCAGTGCAGCGCTGAGGGAGTGCTGCACTGTCGGAGGTGCCGTCTTTCGGCTGAGACGTTAAACTGAGGCCCCGTCTGCTCTCTCAGGTGGACGTAAAAGATCCCATGGCACTATTTCGAAGAAGAGCAGGGGAGTTATCCCTGGTGTCCTGGCCAATATTTATCAATCAACCAACAAAAACAGATTATCTGGTTATTATCACATTGCTGGGAGCTTGCTGTGCATTACAACAGCGACTCCACTTCATTGGCTGTAAAGTGCTTTGAGACGTCCAGTGGTTGCAAAAGGTGCTATATCAATGCAAGTCTTTTTTCAGTTCGCCTCCCAGTTGCTACAATGATGTCAATGGCCTCTTGCCCTTCCATTGGCTGGTGGGAGGGGGGCTATGCTTTCGGTGTCGGCTGTGGGTCAGTGGATAACTTTCTCACCTCTGGGTCAGAAGGTTGTGGGTTCAAATCCCACTCCAGAGACTTGCAGGATAGTGCACTGTACCCGAACACGGGGGGGGGGGGGGTTGCAATTACAAGGTCATCTGAGTATAAGGGCAGTGTAACTCTAGTCTGTCTGACTATTCTCATGATTCATGGAATATAACCGCACCCTTGTTGATCTTTTCTCCGCCCGCATAACTCCAGATTCCTCATTTTCAAATCCCTCCATGGCCTCGCCCCCACCCCCCCTCCTCCTCCCTATCTCTGTAATCTCCTCCAGCCCGACTAGCCTCCGAGATATCCGCTGTCCTCCAATTCCGGCCTCTTGCACATCCCCAATTTTAATCACTCCACCATTGGCGGCCGTGCCTTCAGCTGCCTTGGCCCTGAGCTCTGGAAATCCCTCCCTAAACCTCTCCGCCTCTAGGCACCTCTCTCCTCCTTTAAGACGCTCCTTAAAACTTACCTCACCTGTCCTGATACCTCCTTCTATGGCTCAGTGTCAAAAGTGTTTTTACTGATATCGCTCCTGTGAAGCACCTTGGGACGTTTTACTACGTTAAAGGCGCTATACAAATACAAGTTGTTGTTGTTGTTGTTAACGGCGCTCTATAAATGCAAGTTATTGTTTGTGAGTTTCAATTTTTATTTGCTTCATTTTAATGTTTGAAGGATGCATTTCAAAATATATTTCATGTGCTGAATAATCTACAAATTTTGATATTCAAGGTAAAAACATTAGGATTATTCAAAATGCAATTTGATGAAATTATGGGACAGTTAATGTACCTGAAGGATGAGCTAGAATGGGTCAAAACACCTTTCTGATTGCTGGCCTTTCTAATGTTTTTATAGTCTGTAATGACTCTGTCCCACAGTGTTAATGGGGGAAACAGCAAAGGGATTTTTAATTAGAGGTTTTTTTTTTTAAGTTGAAACATTTAGCCAAATTTGAACATTGAAAGTGCGATACTTTTTTTTTTCAGAACTGTTGCCATAAAAATTCAAGGGGGAGGGAGATTTCCTCTTGTGTCTGATTTCGTGACATTGTAAATGGAGCTGGAGGGTTTCCTTTGATCACTTTCGAGAAAAATTTAAACACATTTTAACTGGAAATAGCAATCACAGGAAATTGTTTGCTATGTTAAGGGCAAGATCACAAGATAAATACAGATGAGGAGGGCCAGTCAGCTCATCCATCCAAAAAAAAAAACATCCTACACCGACCTTGCGCGCCCTCAATTCAACAAACCAAAAAATCATTTTCAAGGTTCGACTTCCATGATCTACCTGGAAGTCCATTCCCAGCTGTTGATTGCTCTTTGTTTGAAAAACTTCCTGGCGTGTGCAATACAGGAAACGTTTTTTGTACACGGTGAGTTGTTGCGATCTGGAATGCGCCGCCTGAAAGGGGCGGTGGAAGCAGATTCAACAGTGACTTTCGAACGGGAGCTGCATAAATACTGGAAGGGCTGCGGGGAAAGAGCAGGGTGGGGATTGGGACTAATTGGATCGCTCTTTCAAAGAGCCGGCACTGGCACGATGGGCCGAACGGCCTCCTTCTGTGCTGTATCATTCTTTGATTCTATTCTCCTGTCGGGGGTCACAGTCTAAGGAGGGGCCAAATGGCCTACTCCTGCTCCCACCTTCTATGTTCTGTCACTACCTGTCAGCCATTTAGGACTGAGATGAGGAGGAATTTCTTCACCCAGAGAGTGGTGAACCTGTGGCATTCTCTGCCACACAGGGCAGTTGAGGCCAATTCATTAAATATATTCAAGAAGGAGTTGGATATATTTCTTGAGGCTAAAGGGATCAAGGGATATGGGGAGAAAGCAGGGACAGGGTGACGTAATAAAACTCACTACGCACTTGGTTTGAGTATAAAGCAAGGCTTTAATCAACTTGTTTCAGAACATGGAGGTCTAGTTGTACTTCACTAGTTCCTTGTCTTACAAAATGGCCCTGGCAAGCTGGGGCCCACGCCCGAGTATTTATACTCCTTGGACGGCGCCACCAGCTGGCCGTCCAGCGTTATTTCATAAGTAGTTTCTTGATGATGAGATTTATAACACAGGGTACTGAATTTGGATGACCAGCCATGATCTGATTAAATGGCGGAGCGGGCTCGAGGGGCCGAATGGCCTACTCCTGCTCCCACCTTCTATGTTTCTATGTTCTGTCACTACCTGTGTCCTTTCGTTCTATGGTCATGTTTTAGTTTGAAGTAATTTTCTGGGTTTATCTGTTCTACCACATTGCTATTGGCTATCCCTGAGGCGCCTCTTTTCAAGATCGAAACGCCCTAGTTTTTCCACTCTATCCTCATAAGTCTATCTGCTGACAATAGGAGTGAGTCCTTTGCCACTTCTCCGCATTGCCTCCGGCGCTGTGACATGCCTTTCTTGCAGCTCAGTGACCAGAACTGGATACGGCACTCTAGTCAGAAGGTTGTGGGTTCAAAATCCCACTCCAGAGACTTGAGCACAAAAATCTAGGCTGATACTCCAGTGAGGGAATGCTGCACTGTCGGAGATGCCGTCTTTCTCAGGTGGATGTAAAAGATCCCGCGGCACCATTTCGAAGAAGAGCAGGGGTGTTATCCCCGGTGTCCTGGCCAATATTTATCCCTCAATCAACATCACTATAAAACAGATTATCTGGTCATTATCACATTGCTGTTTGTGAGAGCTTGCTGTGGACATCCTGCGGTTGTGAAAGGCACGGAATAAAAGCAATTCTTTCTTCTTTGTGTGGTCTGATCAAAGCGCAGTACCATTTAAGCATGACTTTTCATGACTTGTACTCAACTCTCCTAGCTTCATAGTTTACCATTTGCTTTGCTGTTTTGCATTGATTGAATAAAACTAGCAAATCTAGGGAAACTTCCCTCTTTTCCTTCCCGTTCATCCCCCTCCCCCAAAGTATCACAGGAATGATGGCATTGGAATACAATAGAAGTAATATAAAAAAAGAAAGACTTGCATTTCTGTTGCGCCTTTCACGACCACTGGACGTCCCAAAGTGCTTTACAGCCAATGAAGTACTTTTTGAAGTGTAGTCACTGTTGTAGGAAATGTTTAATGTTTATATAAAATGAAATATAATGAATGGTAGGTCAGATTAGCAATGTACGAGAAATGATCACATTCATTATGACTGGGAAAGATACTAAAGCGACCCCTTGAATAATAATCCTTGTGCAGGGCTAGTTTCGACTATTATTACACTTTACCAGCCAGCGTCACTGGTGTCTGATACCCAATTTCTGATGCTAGTAGTCTAGCCTGCTTTCAAAAACATATAATTTATTTTTTGGTGTCATTGATCATGCATGCCTCCAGTATGGTATTTGAAGTAAACAATGGAAGCAGATGTGGATACAGACCATGCCTGCTTATTCCATGTCTGAATGTCGATTCAAAACATGTGTTTATTTTCTCCTGCTTTTTAATTATACTGTTATATTATTTTATATATATCGAATGCATTATAATCCTTCATTTGGTAAAAGACTTTGCAGATTAACACAGCAAAAAAAAAAGGTACTATGCATAAAACCCCCCACAATGATGAGACAACAAAATACGCGCTGATGCTTAGTTTGGGTACCACCAATCATAACCTAAAATTGGATCGTAATGTGACTTTTGAAGTTCAATAACTACTTTAGCTATCACCAATTTATGCACTTCCTATGTTTAGAAACATAGAAACATAGAAGATAGGAGCAGGAGTAGGCCATTCGGCCCCTCGAGCCTGTTCCGCCATTCAATAAGATCATGGCTGATCATCCAAACTCAGTACCCTGTCCCTGCCTTCTCCCCATATCCCTTGATCCCTTTAACCTTAAGAAATATATCTAACTCCTTCTTGAATATATTTAATGAATTGGCTTCAACTGCCTTGTGTGGTAGAGAGTTCCACAGGTTCACCACTCTCTGGGTGAAGAAATTCCTCCTCATCTCTGTCCTAAATGGCTTACCCCTCATCCTTAGACTGTGACCCCTGGTTCTGGACTCCCCCGCCATCGGGAACATCCTTCCTGCATCTAGTCTGTCTGGTCCTGTTAGAATTTTATAAGTTTCAATGAGATCCCCTCTCATTCTTCTAAACTCCAGTGAGTATAAGCCCAGTCGACCCATTTGCTCATTTTGGGCTGGAAGGAGGGCATCATTTAGGAGCAGAGTGCGGCATAAATAGTTTTCAATATCAGCTGACAAGAGATTCACTTTGCAGAGTTGGACAGGTCCCCCCGCCCCCCTCACACCCCCCCACCCACCCAGCCAGTTTTCCCTGTTCTCCCTCCTTTGCTTGTATAGTGCCTTTCACCACCTCCGGACATCCCAAAGCGCTTTACAGCCAATGAAGTACTTTTTGAAGTGTAGTTACTGTTGTAATGTAGGAAACGTGGCAGCCAATTTGCACACGGCAAGCTCCCACAAACAGCAATGTAATAATGACCAGATCATCTCTTTTTAGTGATGTTGATTGAGGGTTACCAGGGAGAACGCCCCTGCTCTTCTTCGAAATAGTGGCCATGGGATCTTTTACGTCCACCTGAGAGAGCAGAAGGGGCCTTGGTTTAACGACTCACCCGAAAGATGGCACCTCCGACAGTGCGGCGTTCCCTCACCACTGGCACTGGAGTGGCAGCCAACTGCAGCAGCTCTGTGCTGAGTAAGCTGAGGTCAGCTAACCCAAGAAAAAAAGGACTTAGATTTCTATAGCGCCTTTCACAACCCCAGGACGTCCCAAAGCGCTTTACAGCCAATGAAGTACTTTTTGAAGTGTAGTCACTGTTGGAATGTAGGAAACACGGCAGCCAATTTGAGCAAAGCAATGCGATAATGACCACATCATTTGTTTTAATAATGTTGCTTGAGGGATAAATATTGGCCCAGGGCACCGGGAAATAACTCCTTCGAAATAGTGCCGCGGGATCTTTCACGTCCACTTGGGAGGGCAGACAGGGCCTCGGTTTAACGTCTCATCCGACGGACGGCACCTCCGACGGCGCAGTATTGCACCAGGGTGTCACCTAGATTTTGCGCCAGGAGTGGGACCTCAACCCACAACCTCCTGACTTAAGAGGTGAGAGCAACGTTCCCTTTAAGGTGCGCGGTGGTGCGCCGGATCCGGAAGTCCCGCGCAGGCGTGGCCGCGCAGCAAATTTAAAGGGACCGCGCACGGGGAAAAAAATTGGAGGGAACATTGGGTGAGGGTGCACCCGCTGAGCCACGGCTGACAGATGGTGGATGCCCCGCCATCGTCGGTCCATCCAGGAGCTGTTGAAAGTTGCCGTAGAAAGTAACCAAAGTCTGAATGCCAGTTAGTGCAAGACAGGTGTTCTGCAGGCAGGGACCTGTTTGGCAGGTGTGCTAACATTCTTTTCAGTTTAAATATATACTGTAGACAATCTTTAAACCTACAGACTGAAGCAAAGGAAGAACTGTAGCCACTAATTAGTACACCGACAAAATAAATCAAATATGTTTAAGTTCAATTGCTAAATAGGCAAAGGTAGCACTAACAATGTATGTAAATTTTAAGCATGATATTTATATTTCCAAATTTTCTCCCTATGCACATGACAGCAGCCGTACTGTGCCGCAGACTGCTTCAGTTGCGAGGCTAGCTGGTGATGTGTTGGCATGGGGCGTAATCAGAAGCCCAATTCTCTCTTCACTTAGGTGTCCACGCATATGTATTTTCAGCTGGCTTGCTGGGTGAAATCAGGAGTGGGAGCCTTGATTATTTTTTGTAAACCTTCCTATAGTCCGAGAAGGCACCGATCGCTGCCCTAGCTCTCTGATCAGAGAGAGAATGTAGCAAAGGCTGAGGGATCAATCCCTTTGTTTCTTAACCTGTCCCATTACCAACTCCTTTTGCCTTGAATATCTGTTAATGTCTCTTAATGTCTTTTAACCTCTCCTGCCTTCTATCCTATCACAGACCTTCCCTTTTGTTCTTTCATCCCCTCCCCCATTTCCCAGCCCCTACACTTGCTTAAAAATCTGTTCCATTTCCTGCTTTTTTCCAGTTCTGACGAAAGGTCATCGACCTGAAACGTTAACTCTGCTCCTCTCTTCACAGGTGCTGCCTGACCTGCTGAGTATCTCCAGCATTTTCTGTTTTTAGATCAATCCCAGGGTCTGAAGCGAAATCAGAAAATGCTGGAAATGCTCAGCATCTTTGGAGAGGTTAGAAAGGTTCAACAGGCAAACTCAAATTTAATGTCGTATATAATAGCATTCTTCTCGATGAATTTACATTTTGCGGTTCAGGTATGACCTCTTAATTCTCAGTTTATAGCGCCATCTGGACTCCACCACTGTGACCCTGGCTCATTGGATCTTTGGGCCACCTTCTGATTTTGGGGATTTATTTCTGCCTGAACTCAATTTTTTTTGAAATCAACTGTGATCAAATTACATTTATGGGTCAAAAAACACCAATATTTCTGTTTAGAAAACTTCAGGTTTAATCAACAAACCAATTTTTGAAGGAACAAAAAATAATTCCTTGCAGCTACCGTGCAGTGTCAGTCGTGGCTCAGTGGGCAGCACCCTGGCCTTTGAGTCAGAAGGTTGTGGGTTCAAGTCCTCTTCCAGGGACTTGAACACAAAAATCCAGGCTGACACTCCAGTGCAGTGCTGAGGGAGTGCTACACTGTCGGAGGTGCTGCCTTTCCAGTTTTGAAGAAGGGTTCGACCCGAAACGTCAACTCAAATTTCTCTCCACGGATGTTGCCTGACCTGCTGAGTTTTTCCAGCATTTTCTGTTGTTAAACCGAGCTCCCGTCTGCTCTCTCAAGTGGACATTAAAGATCCCATGGCATTATTTCAAAAAAGAGCAGGGAAGTTATCCCTGGTATCCTGGCCAATATTTATCACTAAAAAAAAAACCCAGATGTTTGTGGGAGCTTGCTGTGCGCAACTTGGCTGCTGTGTTTCCTACATTACAACAATGACTACACTTCAAAAGTACTTTATTGGCTGTAAAGTGCTTTGGGATGACTGGTGGTCATTTAAAAGCGCTTTATAAATGCTAGTCTTTCTTTTTATCACGTCATACTAAAGGGGATTGACATACATCATACATCAGTGCAATCTCCCCCATGGAATGTGATTCAGCCATCTCTGGGACTCAGCTGATGGAAGGCGTGCCCCATTGATGCTGCATGTTGGAGCAGATAGAAGATCCAATGCTCCCTGTGCCATACAGGGAACACAGCAGAACTCTGTGGTGTTTATGGGTTCCTAGATTTTAATCGGGTTGATGCCAACCTTTGCCTGCACACAAGTCCTCCGAGGCCATGCTGAGAGGGGCACATTTCCAAAGAGTTCTCCCTCGTGATTCAGAACTCCTAGACATGCAACCAAAGGGCATCTTCTGACCTAATGTGTGAGATCCAGGACAAAGCTGTGAGGTGGGTATAAGGGGATTGAGTTTCAGGAAGGGAGAGCTCCAGTCTACATCCCCTGAGAGTATCCTGGAGGAATCATCACCACCATGGCTGGCATGCATCATTGCCAAAGCCTCTTGTGTGAGAACCTTGATTACATAGGTGGTGATGAGTAAAACTGGTATGTGGTATTAAACTTGGATATTTAGAGCATCAAGGTTCCTGGCCTAAGCTGAGTTGTCCTGTGTAGGTTCTTTCACCCGGCTGAAAATGCATAAGCATCGTACGGCTGATGACGAAACTCTGCAATTTGGGATTGCAGCCACTAGAAGGTATTACCTGAAGGCTGTGTATGAGAATGTGACTCACATACCCATGTCTTGGTGCCGACCATGATTGCATTGCAGAGAGATGAGCAGTTGCTACATTGCCAATGAATGAAACCACCATTCAGTGGTGTGTGTGTTCAAGCTGTGGTCAGAAGCATGATGGTAATGCACCTGCACGTTGTACAGTGAGTTGTGCTGTTCAGTGTGCTATTTATGAGGGCTCCATCCGGCAGTTGTCTAATGCCCAACTAATGGCTGTTCCTCTTTGGAGGGGGGAGGGGAGGGAGTGGTAGGTGGGGTCTCTTTGGGGTCGACATGGCTTCAAGCTCACATGCCAGAACATTGGAACCAAGCCATCTTCTGTGACAGACTTGGTAATCCCATCCCTGAGCCAGGACGGTCACAGCACTGTTGGGAATGGAACCTGGAAGGTGAGACCTTCACTGGGGGCTGAAATTTTTCCCACTCCGCTCCAGGGAAGCCTCTAGGCCAAAGCTCTAATAATAGTCATAGCTGGACAAGCAATGAGAAGCTTACTTTGCTCTTTTCATTCGTTCAAGGAATGTGGGCGTCGCTGGCAAGGCCAGCATTTATTGCCCATCCCTACACATAGCCAGACCATTTGGCCCAACCAGTCCATGTTGCTGTCTATCCTCCATTGCCAGCTTTTCGTTGAAGAATCGTAGAATCTTGCAGCACAGAAGGAGGTCATTCGGCCCATCGTGCCTATGCCGGCTCTTTGAAAGAGCGATCCAATCAGTCCCGATCCCCTACTCTTTTCCCATAGTCCTAAAGATGTTTCCCTTTCAAGAATATATCCAATTCCCTTTTGAAAGTTACTACCGAATCTGCTTCTACTACCCTTTCGGGCAGTGCATTCCAGATCATAACACTTTGCTGCATAAAATATCTCCCCTTTGGTTCTTTTGCCAATTATTTTAAATCTTTGTCCATCCTGTCAGTGGAAACAGTTTCTCCTTATTTACTCTTATCAAAACCCCGTATAATTTTGAACACCTCCATTAAATCTCCCCTTACCCTTCTCTGCTTTAATGTTACGAAAAATATATGATGCCGATATATTACTATGTAAGATAGAAAGGTTAATTATCAGGTTTAACCCTAAAATCAGAAGGCTTACTTGTAATTTATTCAGAGATGTCCAATTATACTTGCAAAATCAGGACGAACAAGTCAAAAGAATAGTTTTCAGAGTAATATGATCAAATAATTTACATGATTTACAAGATGCACAGCAGCAACTTGCCAAGGCTTCTTCGGCAGCACCTCCCAAACCCGCGACCTCGTCCACCTAGAAGGACAAGGGCAGCAGGCGCACGGGAACACCACCACCTCCAAGTTCCCCTCCAAGTCACACACCATCCTGACTGGGAAATATATCGGCCGTTCCTTCACCGTCGCTGGGTCAAAATCCTGGAACTCCCTCCCTAACAGCACTGTGGGAGCACCTTCACCACACGGACTGCAGCGGTTCAAGAAGGCGGCTCACCACCACCTTCTCAAGGGCAACTAGGGGATGGGCAATAAATGCTGGCCTTGCCCGCAACCCCCATGTCCTGTGAACGAATAAAAAAAACATAAGTTGCTTTGAGGGTAAGCACAGAATCATAGAATAATACTTATCTAAGGATAAGGGGTAAGCCATTTAGGGCAGAAATAAGGAGGAATTTCTTCACCCAGAGAGTGGTGAACCTGTGGAATTCTCTACCACAGAAGGCAGTAGAGGCCAATTCATTAAATATATTCAAGAAGGAGTTGGATATATTTCTTAAAGCTAAAGGGATCAAGGGATATGGGGAGAAAGCAGGGACCGGGTACTGAATTTGGATGATCAGCCATGATCGCATTGAATGGCGGAGCAGGCTCGAGGGGCCGAATGGCCTACTCCTGCTCCTATCTTCTATGTTTCTAATACAGCACAGAAGGAGGCCAGTCAGCCCATCATGCCTATGCTAGCTAGCACAGATATATTTTAGCATCCAGGCTTGCTGTAACTCTTGAGCAATCTATAAGGGACATTGGCACGCACATTTTCTTATCCGAGATTTACTTTGGATCAAAGCCACCCATTACCTGATCTTTGATGCGTGCATGATTATCGATTTGCATTTTTGTACAGTGACAGAAGCACACTGATTGTTTTAAACGCAAGATTTCCTTTTGGTAAAATCCTGTCAAAGAGTATCTAAGCAGTTAAGTTAAGTCGTTAATACCTGTGCACAAACAAATGAAATTTCGACTGCGGCTCAGTAGTTTTAATGCTAAGAAGTCTTATGTAAACTCGCACTGCTTTAGGGGATCGTGCATGCGTCCTCACTTCCTGCATAATTTACAGCTGAGTGTCAGGGCTTGTGAATAAACACCAGTGGCGCTCATGAGCAGCGCCGCGCAGTTATTCCATTCCCCTTTGCAATCTGCGCCTGGAGCACTTCTTAGACAGCTTTGCGTGCGGACAGGTTATCTTTCTTAATCTCTTCCCTGGGACAACAAGTCAGGTATCTGAAAGGGGAACTGGTTCTGATTTATCGTTCATTTACCACAGATTCAGAATGTGCACAGTCACAGGACTACCGTTTCATTAACTACAAAGGGACAACATAAGAACATCAGAATCTCCAGTTACATTTCAGGGCAATTTGCCTTAAAGGGATAGAGCGCCTTTTGTCTTTCTGCTTAATAGGTTTTAATGAGCACTCCCAGAAAAGAGATCGCCCCAACGTAGCATTTAGATATCTCGAATTTCACAACTGTACGGCTGGTTTTATCAAGGGCTGGAGAATATCCCTGTACAGATCTGATTATATGAAAGTGAGAAATCCAGACATAAATTGACTTGTACCAAACGAAGTCATTCATACTAAAAGTAGCAGATATTACAAATGTTGCAACCATATTTATCCCTCAATCAACATTAACCACAAAAAACCCCCAATATCTGGTCATTATCACATTGCTGTTTGTGGGAGCTTGCTGTGCGCATATTGGCTGCCACGTTTCCCACATTACAACAGTGACTCCACTTCAAAAGGTACTTCGAAAGCAAAATACTGCAGATGTTGGTAATCCGAAATAACAACAGAAAATGCTGGAAAAACTCAGCAGGTCAGGCAACATCCGTGGAGAGAAATTTGAGTTGACGTTTCGGGTCGAACCCTTCTTCAAAACTGTAAAGAAAAAGAAAAGAAAGAAGGCCCTGCCTTCCAGTTTTGAAGAAGGGTTCGACCCGAAACGTCAACTCAAATTTCTCTCCACTGATGTTGCCTGACCTGCTGAGTTTTTCCGCATTTTCTGTTGTTATTTCAAAAGGTACTTCATTGGCTGTAAAGCACTTTGGGACATCCTGAGGCCATGAAAGGCGCTATAGAAACGCAAGTCTTTCTTTCGTAACCTTTTTAGAATGATGGACCTGTAATCGAATTGTTAACCATTAATAAAATGGGCCACGATTATTTTTCATGGTGCTTCTTCACACCTCTCAGAAATGTTTGGCATATAAAGGATTGCATTGGCCTGCATTGACTATTGTGTTGTCATAGGAACAGGAGGAGGCCATTCAGCCCCTCGAGCCTTGTTCCACCATTCAATGAGATCATGGCTGATCTGTGACCTAAGTCGATATACCCGCCTTTGGCCCATATCCCTTGATGTAAGAAAAAGGAGACTTACCATCAAGTAACTTTAAAGTAAGCTTTAAGTAACTTATAAACACACTATATACACAAGAGAGGTCTTTACCATGCCTCTGGTAGAAGCCTCTTACAATACTGAACAGACCAGTATTTATACCAGTCCAACAGGAAGTGACATATGACAGGAAGTGAGGTATGTACACAGTTCATAGTTCATAGTTCACAGGAAGTGATGACATAACTTCCCGGATGTTATCATTTTTATCACATCCCTTAATACCTTTGGTTAACAGAAAGCTATCAATCTCCGATTTAAAATTAACAATTGATCTAGCATCAATAGCCGTTTGCGGAAGAGAGTTCCAAACTTCTACCACCCTTTGTGTGTAGAAGTTTCACTCCTGAAAGGTCTGGCTCTAATTTTTAGACGATGCCCCCTAGTCCGAGACTCCCCAACCAGCCAAAATAGTTTCTCCCTATCCACCCTTAATATCTTGAAAACTTCGATTAGATCGCCCCTTAAACTTCTAAATTCCAGGGAATCCAACCCCAGTTTGTGTAATTTCTCCCCATGTAATTTAACCCTTAAAGTCTGGGTATGATTCTGGTAAACCTACGCTGCACGCTCTCCAAGGCCAATCTATCCTTCCTAAGGTGTGGTGCCCAGAACTGCTGGCAGTGCTCCAGGTGTGGTCTAACCAGGGTTTTGTATAGCTGCAGCATAACTCCTACACTCCTGTCAGCACTGAAATCTGAAAGAAATTCCCTGCTTTTTTTCTGGACAGCTTCTTCGGCCGGCTTTGCATCCCTCTTGTCGAGTTAATCATGTTGTGGTAGCGAGCTAGCGTGCGGTCTCGGCGCTGCCTGGCTGATTACTGGAGGCAAGGGTCAAGACAACCAAATACCGAGATTGACCCCGGCCAGCTATGGAAATTAGAGAGCTGCTGTGGTCGCGGAGCTGCTTTCGACAGCAGGAGATTGCTTAAAGAAGCCCCGAGAGTGATCAATCAGAGCTCTGCCGCTTCTTTGGTCATTACAAGGGACATGCCGTGCGAGTGACTGCTGTAATCCTCTCTCCACTTCCTCCAGCACCAGTTTAAACACAGTGAAGGTGGCAGCTGAAAACAATTCACAAGTATTTTGCAGTTAAAAGGGCGGAGGAGAATTAGGAAATCCTAGTTTAACCACTCCTTCTAGACATATACATTCTTCATTGCTCTTATCCTTATGTGTTCTTGGCTGGATTCCAACTAATTTCAGAAATTGAACTACAAATAAGCCAAGTATGCATCGGGGAGTAGAACACATCTATCCACAGATGAGAACTAGCTCCCTCAAGAGTTGCAGAAGGAGGAGGGGGGCGGGGAGAGGGGATCAAGTTTTTTTTACACTCAGTAATTGCACGCAATTGAATTATTGTGAAGGGCGCGTGTTTGGCGCACAGCAAGATCCCACCAAACGCCCAGTAAAGAGCAGCGGGGATGAATGGCTCCCTTCATGTGTTGGGTGAGGGTCGAGGGCGTGTCATTGGCACCTTGTACTGCCTACCCCAGGCGGCTCAGCAGGTGGAGGTTTCACACTGGAATGTTAATTAAAGATATCTTCTAATTAAATATGGCCACTCTAATCAAAAGTAGTCGCAAAGATATAAGGCTGCATTTTTTTTGAACTAAAGTGGACTGGTAAAAATCCGTCTGGGAAAAAAAACCCAAGACCTGACATAAAGGTGGTGAAAGATTGACCCTTTACTGCAGCCCCGAATATACCACGAATATGATGGGCTGACATGTGTTGGTCCCGTTCATGACTTTTTGGTAGTTTTGTCAGCTGAGTTTCAGCCTCATTTTCTGCGTTTGTGCATTCACATACATGACCCAGGTTTTGACATCAACTCTGAAGCATTCAGATGTGTGGACATTACTAAAATCAGATGCAAAATCAATAATGGTCATGGAGATTTCAAATAGAGTTTAGGTAAATTCTTTTCATGTGTTCCCACCAGTGGCTCAAGCATTGGCGGCCGTGCCTTCTGTTGTCTCGGCCCCAATCTCTGGAATTCCCTGCCTAAACCTCTCGACATCTCTTTCCTCCTTTAAGACGCACCTTTAAACCTACCTCTTTGACCAAGCTTTTGGTCACCTGCCCTAATTTCTCCTTATGTGGCTCAGTGTCGAATTTTGTTGTCTTATAAAACTCCTGTGAGGCGCCTTGGGACATTTTACTACGTTAAAGGCGCTATATAAATGCACATTGTGTGTGTGACACTGGCAACGCCACAGTTATTGTTATTGGCCATCTATAGTTAACCTAAGTTAACCTGACATGATTCTCTGACTATATAAGCTGTGTCTTTATGCATTTCTCCACGTCACCTGACGAAAGAGCAGCGCTCCGAAAGCTTGTGATTTCAAATAAAGCTGTTGGACTATAACCTGGTGTTGTGTGACTTCTTACATAAGAAGGTACTGACTGACCTCCTTTTTGAACCGTGGCCATTCTTGTGCCCAACATGCCGGGCAAGGAATTCCAGAATAGACACCGCTATAATAAAGGAATGGGATGAATTTTTTGTCCATTATCTATTATTTTTATATGTTCATGTTAGCAATCTTGGGTCCAGTACTGTTGGGGTAGCCGCGCCTTTCATGACCACAGGACATCTCAAAGCACTTTACATTACTTACTGTGCCATCTAACTGAGTGTCATCAGCAAACTTGGATATAGGGCTCTCTATTCCTTCATCCTAAGTTCTTTATAAATACGGTGAAAATCTGAGGCCACAGCACAGATCCCGGGGGGGACACCACTCGCCACACCCTGCCAATTGGAGTACATACCCATTATCTCTACTCTATGTCTCCTACCTCCTAACAAATTCCCTACCCATGTCAAAAGGCTGCCTCCAATTCCGTGTGCTTCCAATTTTTTGTAACCGTCAATTGTGTACATTTTTAGGATTGATTTCCATGACTCTGACAATTTTTCTATTAAAATTTATAAATTAGCTTTGAAATGAGTGGCCTTGATTATTATATGTTCCTTTACCTATGTGTTTAATTTTATTTCTTCCCTTTTTGAATACCCAAAAATCACAGCGACATGGTAGGCAAGAGTTACCAGGTTGGAGGTAGGTCCGTGTGCCTGGAATTTCCCTGGAGGTTCTCAGGACCACCTGTCGTATCTCCAGCAGAACCCCTGGAGAAATGGCATCAATGGCTAAACTTTGCTGTTCATACGGTTTCTCCAGGATTTCCATCAACCTTCCCATTGAAGTTGTGGTGGGAGGTCAGGAAGATTGACCCCTGCGTGCGTCAATGCCTCTTTGGAGTGTAGTCGAAGCCATGTGCTTGAGAAAAGTATCATTGTTTTAAAAATGAATTAAACATGTTAAACTTGCATGAGTTGCCAGAGCCTGGGGGGCTGAGCTCCATGAGTCTGCAGCCCAACCTACATGCGCACACAGGAGAGCAAGAGCAAGAGAGGTGACCATGACGCAGACAGCAAGCGAGCACCCCGTGTCACACTGTGGTGTTCAGCAGCACTGGGAAAGGAGGAGAGCCGCGGAGATTAGTGGCACTGGTGTATCCTGGGCTTTGTTAGGGTTCGGATGGTGGCCCTGTTGTTTGGCTGAATTGGAGGGGAGGACCTGGGTCTTAGCAGCTTGGGGATGGGCTCTTGGGGCTTATCAGCATGGGAAAGCCCTGGGCTTGAATACATTGAGGAGATAGTTCTGTGACCTGGCAGCGTTTGGAGGAGCAACCTGAGGTTTGGCAGAACTGGGGATGGAATGTAAGATTTGAATATACGAATTAGGAGCAGGAATAGGCCACTCGGCCTCCTCGAGCCTGCTCCGCCATTCAATAAGATCATGGCTGATCTGATTACCCCACACTCCCGCCTACCCCCGATAACCTTTCAACCCCTTGCTTACCAAGAATCTATCTACCTCTGCCTTAAAAATATTAAAAGACTCTGCTTCCACCGCCCTCTGAGGAAGAGAGTTCCAAAGACTCACGACCCTCTGTGAGAAAAAAAATTCTCCTCATCTCTGTCTTAAATGGGCGACCCCTTATTTTTAAACAGTGACCCCTAGTTCCAGATTCTCCCACAAGAGGAAACATCCTCTCCACATCCCCCCTGTCAAGACCCCTCAGGATCTTGTGTTTCAATCAAGTCACCTCTTACTCTTCTAAACTCCAGCGGATACAAGCCTAGCCTGTCCAACCTTTCCTCATAAGACAACCCGCCCATTCCAGGTATTAGTCGAGTAAACCTTCTCTGAACTGCTTCCAGCGCATTTACATCCTTCCTTAAATAAGGAGACCAATACTGTACACAGTACTCCAGATGTGGTCTCACCAATGCCCTGTATAACTGAAGCATAGCCTCCCTACTTTTGTATTCAATTCCCCTCGCAATAAACGATAACATTCTATTAGCTTTCCTAATTCCTAATTGACTGAGAGTTCTGGAGCATAGTGAGAATATAAATATCTGGCAGTATGAGGGTGCAGAACTAAATGAGGGCAATATAAAGATTTAATTGTCTCTCCTCATTTTGTGATTTAATGCACAAATTGCATAGATAAGGGTGGAGGTAATATATATTGTTTTTTAAAATGATCCAACAAAGTTGTGTTTTTTTTGGCACAAAAAATACATTCAATTTTATAAAATGCACTCTTGTTGCTCGTCATACAAATTTCTAAAATTTTCAGCGGAGAAGATCACTTACTTCAAATAAAATTCTCAATTCATATTGCATTGTTTTCAGGTTTATAATCCGCCCCCCCCCCACCCCCCCCCCCACGAGTTTTGCCTGACGTGATCCTGGTTTTCTGTTCAACTATAAAGGTGAAGGAACCACAAACAGCAAGTGCCAATACAACTGCTGTAAACAATCTTAATGAATTTTTTGATTCTGACTATAAACAAATCTGCAAATGGTACCACCATTTCAAGCAGTTTTAAAATAGGAACAGGAGGAGGCCATTCAGCCCCTCGAGCTTGTTCCATCATTCAATGAGATCATGGCTGATCTGCGGCCTAACTCCATATCCCTTTGGCCCATATCCCTTAATACCTTTGGTTAACAGAAAGCTATCAATCGCAGATTTAAAATTAACAATTGATCCAGCATCAATTGCCATTTGCGGAAGAGAGTTCCAAACTTCTACCACCCTTTGTGTGTAGAAGTGTTTCCTAATTTCACTCCTGAAAGGTCTGGCTCTAATTTTTAGGCGATGCCCCCTAGTCCTAGAATCCCCAACCAGCGGAAATAGTTTCTCTCTATCTACCCTATCTGTTCCCCTTAATATCCTGAAAACTTCAATCAGATCACCCCTTAACCTTCTAAATTCTAATGTAAGAAGTCACACAACACCAGGTTATAGTCCAACAGTTTTATTTGAAATCACAAGCTTTTGGAGCGCTGCTCCTTCATCAGGTGAAGTGGAGAGATGCATAAAGACACAGCTTATATAGTCAGAGAATAATGTCAGATGTTTACAGGTAATCTTTCTAACTGCCATTTATCACAGCTCGGCAGAGAGATAATCACAGCAATCAAAGGTGTGAATGGTGTCCAAACAGGTCAGTCAGGAAAATTCTAGGGAATACAACCCTAATTTGTATAATCTCTCCTCCTAACGTAACTCTTGATTCCGGGTATCATTCTGCTAAACCTACGCTGCACTCCCTCCATGGCCAAATCATTTGTTAAAACAAAGAAACTCATTCTGCTGCCATTTCTCCCCATACCCCATTAAAGTTTTCCTTTTCAAATATCTGCCCGCTTCCTTTTTAAAAGCTATTATGGATTATGCTTCCACCACTGTTTCTAGTGGGGAATTCCACATCCTAACAACTCTCTGCATAAAAATTCATAAATAATTCTCGTGACCTCGCCCTTTGTTCTTTTTCTAATCTTAAATTTATGATTCTGGTTACTGACTCACTGACAAGTGGTAGTAGCTTTTCCAAATTTACTTAATCAAAATCCCTCTTAATATTGAGCACCTCTGTCAGATTTCCTCTTGACTTTCTTTGTTCTAATGAGAGGACCCCCCAGTTTCTCTAGTCTCCCCTCATAACTAATGTCTCTTGTATCTTGTATCATTCTCGTGAATCTGTTCTGCACCCTCCCCATGACATTGTTACTACAGTACGGCACCTAAAACTGGACTCAATATTTTAACTGTGACCTTAACCAATGACCTCCCAAACCCGCGATCTCTACCACCTAGAAGGACAAGGGCAGCAGGCGCATGGGAACACCATCACCTCCAAGTTCCCCTCCAAGTCACACACACCATCCTGACATGGAAATATATCGGCCGTTCCTTCACCGTCGCTGGGTCAAAATCCTGGAACTCCCTCCATAACAGCACTGTGGGAGCACCTTCACCACACGGACTGCAGTGGTTCAAGAAGGTGGCTCACCACCACTTTCTCAAGGGTAATTAGGGTTGGGCAATAAATGCTGGCCTTGCCAGCGACGCTCACATCCCGTGAATGAATTTAAAAAAAAATTCTTTAGGCTTAGAGTTACATCTTTGCTTTTTGCACGTATTTATAAAACCTAGGATTGCATATTTATTTGTACAGCTTGATCAACTCGTCCTCCCACTTGTAAAGATTTGTGTGTCAAAAGTCTTTCTGCTTCTCTACTCCTTTTGAAGTGATATCATTTAGTGTGTATATCCTCCCAAAATGCCTTGCATTTCTCTGCATTAAACTTCATCTGACATCTACCTGTCTCATCTCCTAACCTTTCGATGTGCTCATGATGTTGCGTACATCCACACACCAGCCAGCTTGCCTGAGCATTAAACTTGCCAACCGATGCCCAACTAGATCACAGTCTCCCCGAGAATTGAACATTCCACCATGATAATTCCCACTTACAGGAAACTCTCGATTTACCGGCACCTAAATAACCGGAAATCTCTGTTAACCGGCAAAATTCAGGAGTAGGTTCAGGTAAGTTTTACTTCATATTAGTGGCCGTTCTTGGATCTGTGGCTGTGTAACCGGGGTTCCTGCGCCTGTTGCTAAGCAACAGGGAAGCCTAGATTTGTTGCTGTGTACGGAGCTCTCGTACCTTTTAACTATACTTCTCTGTAATCCGGACGGTTTGATAAATCGGCACCACGCCGGTCCCGTCGGTGTTGGATAAAAAAGTTTCCTGTACCTAGAACCAAATTAAATAAACTGATAGCAACCAGTGACTATGCAGTATAAACAAGGGACTCTGTGGCTTGCAGAAAGAATAAACTGCTGCGTGAGTCACCCACATGGTGCTCACTCACTCATCACCATCGCTCATGGTTTATTTGAGTGGAAAACCACTGTATCTTGTGGTGCATCCGTTAATAGACCAAGAGGAAACCTGGGAAAGTTTATTGACTTTAGCTGACCACTTCCTTTCACTTGCAGCTTTTTATTCAGTGCCGGTTTATTGCAAATATTCCGGGTCTTAATAAAGTGTAAATAATAGTATCAGCTTTCTAAACTGTTACCTTATCCGTGTTCCCAGTGAGCGCCGGACTTGTAGGAAAGGCTTGGAGTGAGCTCTAGGCCCTAATGTTTCCATAGATGATTGGAAGGAAATTGGACTCGCAACATATTGAGTTATAACCAGCAACCAACTTAAACTTAAGATTTGTACAGGAGCTACTCTGTTACATAGGAACATTGGAACCTAGGAACAGGAGGAGGCCATCTAGCCCCTTGAGCTTGTTCTGCCATTCAATAAGATCATGGCTGATCTGCGACCATATACCCGCCTTTGCCCCATATCCCTTAATATCTTTGGGTAACAAAAATCTATCAATCTCAGATTTAAATTTACAATTGATCTAGCATCAATTGCTGTTGGCGGAAGAGAGTTCCAAACTTCTACCACCCTTTGTGTGTAGTAGTGTTTCCTAATTTCACTCCTGAAAGGTCTGGCTCCAATTTTGAGACTATGCCCCCTCGTCCTAGACTCGCCAACCAGCGGAAATAGTTTCTCTCTATCTACCCTATCTGTTCCCCTTAATATCTTGAAAACTTCGATCAAATCACCCTTGCTGTGAGATGCCATCAATGGCATGCTGGGGTATTATTGGGTTGCTGAAGAGCTAGTCTACTTACACTGTATCTTACGGTCTTGCTCTAAATTACAATCACTGATACGGGTGGCCATTTTAATATCTTTTGGCACTTCATTGCAACTTGAGTTGCTGGCCTACAAATTAAGGTTATCACTTGACGTACCTGCAGGTAGCCTCCCAGAACTTCTGCTTTCTGGGTGCACGTATAGCCTCCAGCATAAGTGACCTGGGTGCTGCATTCAATGGGGAAATCGTCTAGGCAGAGAAGATCACACATGCTCTCCAGTCAGACGAGGAACAGTTCTTATTGCGTCTGGAATTCATTAATCATACAGCACAGAAAGAGGCCATTCAGCCCATCGTGCCTGTGCTGGCTCTTTGAAACAGCTATCCAATTCATCCTGTTCTTTCCCCATAACCCTGAAAATTGTTCCTTTTCATGTATATATCCAATTCCCTTTTGAAAGTTCATTCCTGATCTATTTGTGCTTGTCAATACAAGTTCCTCCAACAAACCCCATTGACGTAATAAAACTCACTACACACTTGGTTTAAGCAGAAAGCAAGGCTTTAATCAACATGTTTCAGAACATGGAGGTCTAGTTGTACTTCACTAGTTCCTTGTCTTACAAAATGTCCCTGGAATGCTGGGCCCACGCCCAAGTATTTATACTCCTTGGACGGCGCCACCAGCTGGCCGTCCAGCGTTATTTCATGAGTAGTTTCTTGATGAGGATGAGATTTATAACACCCATTATCACCAATTCCGCCGAACCAGATCCAGCTTGGTGGTAATCCCCGGATGTACCAACTGCAATGCAGCAGATTTTCGCCACAATAATGAGATGGGAACATGATGAGCAGTATCTTGTCCAGGACTTTGTCTAAATTGATTATGTTGTCAGGCGTTTGCCAGCCTTATTTTGTTGACATCAGTGGAAATTAAAATCAGGGGAGATGTATAACGGGCTGCCGATTCGCCATCACCCATTTTACACTATCGCACAAAGTCAAAATCTACCCCATAACCCTACCTCCAACCCAAGTCACTGTCTAGGAGGCTCTGTTCCGGAAGCAGAGCCTTGCAAAATGTACCCTTCTATTTCCTTCCCAGTGTTTGCGTACTCCATCTTAGATTAATTGTACTTTCCTTTTTTTCCTGTGTCTATCTTGCTGCTTCAGTATTCGTTCCTTTAAACACTTTTCTCACTTCTTGCCCTTCCCTTCTTTTCTGTGCGTTATTTTTCTAAGGATTGCATTAAAAGTAGACTCTGTGTATTGGAGAAGGTTGGAGGGGAATCTTCCTCAAGAATCCTCAAGGGACTTGAGCACATAAAGCTAGGCTGACACTCCCAGTGCAGTGCTGAGGGAGTGCTGCACTGTCGGAGGTGCCGTCTTTCGGATGAGACGTTAAACCGAGGCCCCGTCTGTCCTCTCAGGTGGACGTAAAAGATCCCGCGGCACTATTTCGAAGAAGAGCAGGGGAGATATCCCCGGTGTCCTGGGGCCAATATTTATCCCTCAATCAACATAACAAAAACAGATTATCTGGTCATTATCGCATTGCTGTTTGTGGGACCTTACTGTGTGCAAATTGGCTGCTGCATTTCCCACATTACAGCAGTGACTCCACTTCAAAAAGTACTTCATTGGCTGTAAAGCGCTTTGAGATGTCCGGTGGTCATGAAAGGCGCTATATAAATGCAAGTCGTCTTCTTCTTCTTCAGGTTTAGGGCTTTGAAAAAGGGAGAGAATTCTGCAGCGATGCAAGACCTCATTAAATCCTAGCGATCCCTGTCAATTATGTAATCTTGAAAATAGTCTGTTAGAATAAACAACCTTAAGCTACGCCATTTTCACAGTGGCCTCTCCCAGATTTCGTTCTGGGGCATCTGGCCAGTGTGAATGTCAAAGCAGGAAATGGGCCATTTGTGTAGCTCGAGCTGCAAAATGTGTTATCTTCAGTACAGAGAAGATCAAGTCAATAAATCTGTTGGGGAACATTGACCATGATGTTAGTCATCTTCCGCTACTCTTTTGGGCTTTGGAGCTTTCTTCTGTCACAAACGTTCAGTTCTGGAATCAGCTGTGCGCTGTACTGGGACAACAGAGTGGTGAAGGTGTCTAGAAAAGTTGGTAGAAGCAGCAAAGCTTTGACCACGCTCGATCAGCTCCGATGGATGGGTCACATTGTCCGCATGCCCGATACGAGACTCCAAAAACAATCGCTCTACCCGGAGCTCCGACACGGCAAGAGAGCCCCAGGTGGGCAGAGGAAACGCTTCAAGGACACCCTCAAAGCCTCCTTGAAAAAGTGCAACATCCCCACCGACACCTGGGAATCCCTGGCCCAAGACCAGAGCACAAAGTGGAGGAGAAGCATCCGGGAAGGCGCCGAACACCTCGAGTCTCTTCGCCGGGAGCAAGCGGAAGCCAAGCGCAAACAGCACAAGGAGCGCACGTCAACCCAAGCACCCCACCCACCCGCCCCTTCAACCACCGTCTGCCCCACCTGTGACAGAGACTGTAGGTCCCGCATTGGACTCATCAGTCACCTGCGAACTCATTTTTAATGTGAAAGCAAGTCATCCTCGGTTCCAAGGGACTGCCTAAGAAGAAGAGAAGAGAAGGAATCTTCAAGATGCCTTAATCTTGTTTGTTGGCTTCACTGATCTACTGAGCCTCAACTCATGGACTATTTATTGTAAGCCAGTTTGTCAAGCTGTCGGGCAAACACATCTCTTGTTCCAGGAATGGCACTGTCCAAATATATGCAGTCCATGAAGATAGTCCACTCGGCTTCAGAATCCCCTTTAACAGCAGAGAGCTGTGGCTGAGTTAATCATCCTCTACGGGGATATGACTAGATCAGCATCACAAGTGTGGCTATCACTTGGATACCAGCATTAGTGCCAGGAACGCAAGAGTTGGTGCAAGTGCAGCCAGGAGCAGCGTTTGCCTTGCGGGAGCTCTGCCCAATGGTTCAGTTTGGGGCCCCTACATTTTACAAGGCAATGATACCAAATGTTACCTCCGTCGACTGGTGCCAAATCCACACACGCACCATTGTGAAGAGGCACGTTTGCAATAGGCAATATTCAAATAGTTGACAAAATGAAAAGTGAGAGATGGGAATGAAGGAACCGATTAGCATTTTTCTGAATAAACTAATTATATTCTATTTTTTGCTATGGACCTCAAAAATTCATATAGACACAATGTGACCGTATACAAGTTTTCTTTGGAGCACTATCATTACGCAACAAAAATGAAGTTTAATTTTATTTCCTTCGGTATTATGTACAGTTGTTCCTTCAATACTCCATTAAAGGGGTCAGTGAGTATCCTTTTGCCAAAATCCCTAATAATACATCTTGAGATTTGGTATTTAAAAAAAATGTTTTAATTCGTTTATGGGATGTGGGCGTTGCTGGCAAGGCCAGCATTTATTGCCCATCCCTAATTGCCCTTGAGAAGGTGGTGGTGAGCCTCCTTCTTGAACTGCTGCAGTCCGTGTGGTGAAGGTGCTCCCACAGTGCTGTTAGGGAGGGAGTTCCAGGATTTTGACCCAGCGACGATGAAGGAACGGCCGATATATTTCCAAGTCAGGATGGTGTGTGACTTGGAGGGGAACTTGGAGGTGGTGGTGTTCCCATGCGCCTGCTGCCCTTGTCCTTCTAGGTGGAAGAGGTCGCGGGTTTGGGAGGTGCTGCCGAAGAAGCCTTGGCGAGTTGCTGCAGTGCATCTTGTAGATGGTACACACAGCAGCCACGGTGCGCCGGTGGTGGAGGGAGTGAATGTTTAAGGTGGTGGATGGGGTGCCAATCAAGCGGGCTGCTTTGTCCTGGATTGTGTATATTTAAGGCAAAAACAAAATGGGTCACACACCCCCTGCTGTGGTACTGATTCACATAGACCAAATGGTCCTAGGGTTATCGGCCTGTATGCTAACGTTGGCCTCAGCGCCCTGGGTGAGGGTGGGGGTTTCAGGAGTTTACCGGCCAGGGTTCCTGCTCCTGATCCTATCCAGTAATTCTTGCTGCAAAGTGCGTGTAAACCTGGTTGAGATAGAGTGGGAAGGGCTGGCCTGTGATGCCCACATTCACTGACCAAGCTCTCACACAAAGAACGGGACAACTTTTGGTGAGAGCCCAGAGGGAACCTGGCATCCGGGCAACCGCAACCCAACAAAAGCCGGCCCAGGCGGGGACCCAGGGATTGGCTGTCAATGTAAACTAGGGGCAAGATTTTCATTGGGCCGTGGAGGCGGGATTGGAGGCGTGTGGGGGGTTAAAATCCTGAAATCGGGGGCACGAACCCATCCCGCCCTCAACCCGCCTCCATGCCAGTTTCAAAGGAGGCGGGTACCCGACCCGCACTGGGACCCGCCTCCCCGAGGCGGGAAGGGGATTAGTGCCAATTAACTGCCTGTTAACAAGTAGTTAACAGGCAGTTTTTAGCCTAATCCCTATTTTCATTAGTGAACTGTGGGATTCCCGACGGCTCCAAACCACGCCAAGTTAGCGAGGCGGACCGTCAGGCTGAAGGGCTTGGAGGGGTCGAGATGTCCGGTGTTCAGGTGAGTGATGGGTGCATGAGTGAAGAGGTAAGTGTGTTTGGTGTGTGTAAAATGTTTAAAGAAGTTTTAATTACATGTACTTACCTTTACAGCCTTCCTTCCTTCAGGTTTCGGGAGTCCCTCATCTCACTGCACAGAAAGCAGAATGGCCGCGATCTGTCAAAAATTGCAGCATTCAGCTTTCTGTTCCAGGGAGATCTCTAAATCATCCTGAGAGTAAGGAATTAACCTGGAGTACAGATTGTCAGTGTTTGATAGCTTCAAACAGCTGTGAAACGCTGATATTTCATCTGTCAAAAGGTCTTGACAGATGAAATATCAATCTGTGACGTCACCTGTTGCCGGGTGGCCTTTAATTGGCCTGCTGAGCCCGCTAGGCGGGCTCAACAAGGTCAATCAAGTCAAAATCGCGTGGGTTGGCTAGAAATCGATGGAGGCGGGACTACAACCCCGATAGTTGTAGTCCCGCCTCCTACCCGCCTCCTCAATGAAAATCCAGCCCTAGGTTTTAGCAAGAGGGTAGCCTTTTTGCATTTAAGTTGCATGCCATTGATATAGACATTGCCCATTCGTGAACTTAGGGAGAAACCGATGAAATAAAATATGACAGTAGCGTGTTCCTTATCCGCACTAATGGGGACCCATTTCTCCAGGGTGTGAAAACATTGTGGATATCAGGTCATGTCCCACAGGACGGACGGTGCAAGGTGGCAGGTGATGGGTCAGGCTACTTTCTGACACTCTGAAGCACCGCCTTGCGCAGAGGGAAGGGTGGGTTTGTTGCAGTTTTCCGAGGAGTTTCTATTGCAGAGGGATCTGGGGGTCCTAGTGCATGAATCACAAAAGGTTAGTATGCAGGTACAGCAAGTAATTAGGAAAGCTAATAGAAAGTTATTGTTTATTGCGAGTGGAATTGAATACAAAAGTAGAGAGGTTATGCTTCAGTTATACAGGGCATTGGTGAGACCACATCTGGAGTACTGTGTACAGTATTGGTCTCCTTATTTAAGGAAGGATGTAAATGCGTTGGAAGCAGTTCAGAGAAGGTTTACTAGACTAATACCTGGAATGGGCGGGTTGTCTTATGAGGAAAGGTTGGACAGGCTAGGCTTGTATCTGCTGGAGTTTAGAAAAGTAAGAGGTGACTTGATTGAAACATATAAGATCCTGAGGGGTTTGGACAGGGGGGATGTGGAGAGGATGTTTCCTCTTGTGGGAGAATCTAGAACTAGGGGTCACTGTTTAAAAATAAGGGGTCGCCCATTTAAGACAGAGATGAGGAGAAATTTTTTCTCAGAGGGTCGTGAGTCTTTGGAACTCTCTTCCTCAGAGGGCGGTGGAAGCAGTCTTTGAATATTTTTAAGGCAGAGGTAGATAGATTCTTGATAAGCAAGGGGGCGAAAGGTTATCGGGGGTAGGCGGGAATGCGGAGTAATCAGATCAGCCATGATCTTATTGAATGGCGGAGCAGGTTCGAGGGGCCGAGTGGCCTATTCCTGCTCCTAATTCGTAGGTTTGTATGTTAGATCCTGGAAGGCGTGGCACTAGACTCCAGTTGAGTGGGGAAGGGGAGCGGCTGCAGGCAGGGCGAGGAGGGCGAGCTGAACCATGTGAAGAAGGGGGTTTGAGTAAAGGTCCAGCTGGGAGAATCTCTGCAGATCGTGGCGGTTCGTCCTACGCTAGGTGTCCTTCGATTGGATCCGCTCAGGGCAAATTGCACAGGTTACATGGACCTAACGGGGCCCCCTGGCTGTAGTGCAAGACACTGCATTAATCCACAGTATTGGCATGGAATATCAGCAGTGAAGCTTCACACGGAATTCCTTCTTGTGAACTCGGTCCCAGACTGTCCCCTTGCCTAAAATTCTGCTTCTTGTCTAAAAATTCAAAACACAGAGTTAGCTGGTGGTGTGGTAGCAATTTTCCAAGTGCGTGGTTTATGATATTTATTTTCGAAGGAATCTGGGGGCAGTGGAATGCTCCTGAAAAGGATTAGAACTTTTGACATTTTACTCGGTGCATTTTCCAGCAAGGCTTTTTCTTAATACAGAAAAATTTTATGATATTTAGATGTCGGCTGTGGCTCAGTTGGTACCACACTCACCTCTGAGTCAGAAGGTTGTGGGTTCAAGTCCCACTCCAAGAAACTTAAGCACATAAAGCTAGGCTGACACTCCCAGTGCAGTGCTGAGGGAGTGCCACACTGTCAGAGATGTCATCCTTCAGATGAGACGTTAAACCGAGGCCCCGTCTGCTCTCACAGGTGGATGTAAAAGATCCCACGGCACTATTTTGAAGAAGAGCAGGGGAGTTATCCCCGGTGTCCTGCGCCAATATTTATCCTTCAACCAACATAACAAAAACAGATTATCTGGTCATTATCACATTGTTGCTTGTGGGAGCTTGCTGTGCGCAAATTGGCTGCTACGTTTCCCACATTACAACAGTGACTACACTTCAAAAAGTACTTCATTGGCTGTAAAGCGCTTTGAGACGTCCAGTGGTTGTGAAAGGCGCTATATAAATGCAAGTCTTTCTTTCTTTATACTGTTGCAGCGGGTAGTCAAAACTGCCCAACGCATTACCGGCACCCCGCTACCGACCATAGAGCACATATACCAGAAACGCTGTCTACGGAGGTCACGGTCCATCATCAAAGACCCTACCCACCCCAGCCACAGTCTGTTCGCCCTCCTGCCATCTGGGAGACGCTACAGATGCATTCGCACCCGTACGACCAGATTTAGGAACAGCTTCTTTCCCAGGGCTGTCATCCTACTGAACTCCACAAATAAACTCTAAAGCCTGCACATCTGCCAATGCACTTTATTATGGTTATGTTTATGTTAATGTATTACAAGCCAAATGTATGTTGAATGTTTAAATGTCTTAATCCAAATGTACACTCTCGGGAGCCGCAAGCCTACATTTCGTTGTACTGCACTTGTGCACTAACAATGACAATAAAAGTTGATTTGATTTGATTTGATTTGGTTACATATGAGATAATATCCCCCACTAAACTGGACAGAAGACTATAATTGTGAATCATGTCTGTTGACCTAATGTGTTTATATTTTTTTTAAAGTACAGTTACTTTTCAACTCTTGCTTCAATTTGGTTCTTGCTGTACTAATATATCTGGTTTTAATATGAACCACAGAACAGGAGTCCTTCACCCATTCTGTGCTGAGACACAATAAATCAGGTGCTCAGCTTGCTACCATTTGTTGAATGAATGGTTGGAGCACGCATTGGGCAACAACAAACCAATGGCTTGCCAGGTGCAATTTCTGTGCTCACATGAATCACTCGGGGCTGACTCTTAAGAATCTGTTCTTGCTAGAGTTGCCAATTAGGCTATCAGGAAAGCAAAGCTGTGCCAAGGAATCATTTTACATTTCCTAAACTGTACATCTTTTACACAAGTAGCAATTTATCCGCAGGCTTGTGCTGTGGAACTGGGGAGACCAAACGCAGATTGGGTGACCGCTTTGCAAAACACCTCCGTTCAGTCTGTAAGGGGGACCCCGAGCCCCCGGTGGCCTGTCACTTTAATTCACCGCCCCATTCCCACTCAGACCTCACCGTCCTCAGCCTCTTGCATTGTTCCACGGAAGCTCAGCGTAAGCTCGAGGAACAGCACCTCATCTTTCGATTAGGCACTCTACAGCCCTCTGGACTCAACATAGAGTTCAACAATTTCAGATAATAACCTCAGCCCCTATCACATATATATATTTTCTTCTTTTTTATTATCCACACTTTTTGTTTTTTCTTCCCTCCCTTCAGCTGTCCTTCATTCTGCCAGCGCAATTCACACCCCATCTAGAGCCATCCTTTGTTCCTCAACCTGTCCCATTACCACCTCCCCTTGCCTTGAATATCTCTTGAATAGAGAGCATCCTGATGAACTGTATCACAGTATGGCATGGCAGCCGTAGCTACTATGACCGGAAAGCCCTGCAGCGGGTAGTCAAAACTGCCCAACGCATTACCGGCACCCGGCTACCGACCATAGAGCACATATACCATAAACGCTGTCTACGGAAGTCATGGACCATCATCAAAGACCCTACCCACCCCAGCCACAGTCTGTTCGCCCTCCTGCCATCTGGGAGACGCTACAGATGCATTCGCACCCGTACGACCAGATTTAGGAACAGCTTCTTTCCCAGGGCTGTCATCCTACTGAACTCCACAAATAAACTCTAAAGCCTGCACATCTGCCAATGCACTTTATTATGGTTATGTTTATGTTAATGTATTACAAGCCAAATGTATGTTGAATGTTTAAATGTCTTAATCTAAATGTACACTCTCGGGAGCCGCAAGCCTACATTTCGTTGTACTGCACTTGTCCACTAACAATGACAATAAAGTTGATTATTATTATTATTATTATTATTATAATGTCTCTCAATGTCTCTTAATCTCTCCTGCTTTCTATCCTATCACTGACCTTCCCTTTTGTTCTTTCATCCCCTCCCCCTTTTCCCAGCCCCTAAACCTGCTTTCCATTTCCTGCTTTTTTTCCCAGTTCTGATGAAAGGTCAACGACCTGAAATGTTAACTCTGTTTCTCTCTCTCCACCGATGCTGCCCTGGACTGCTGAGTTTTTCCAGCGTTTCCTGTTGTTATTTTGGATTTCCAGCATCCGCAGTATTTTGCTATTGTATACTGTGGAACTCCATCCTGGGTTGGAGCTGTGCAGAGTCATTCAACGTAAGACCCTTAGAACAAGAGAGAGAGAGAGAGAGAGACTCAACTCTCATGACAACAGTGTTGATTTGAAGGTACTGTGTACCACAGAGATAAAAGGACCATGTGCCTAACCCACTGCACCATAAATTATTTCAGATATTTCTTCATGTCATCAACGCAATGTGGCAGCAGATGTGACTTCAGGAACATTGCCCAGCCAGGCGAAGGTTGTAATGATACTGTAATTTAAACACTTCCTGAACACATTGAGTCCATCAAGGTTAAACAGACTGGTGATGGAAATGCTTTAACATTGACGCATATCTAAGCAGAAGAAAAAAAAAGAAAAAAAATAGCTCCCAAGTTGAACCTGGTTAGGAAGTCGCGGTTGGTAAAAGATCAATACTGTAGCCCTGCAGAATAAACAAGAGTCGCCAAAGGTGCTTATTAAGGGCATTCTATTCAAACAATGTTATGCAAATGTTAAAACTATTAGATATCCCTGGTTTTTATCCATGATTTGCCACCCACAATCAATTTGAGGCTTTAAAACAATTTGTTAAAAAGGCTTTTATCAGCTAGTGGGTAACTGAGGATCACATTTTATTGGCATCCTATGCAACACTTTCGAACAAGGTGATCATATTACATCTTATATGATCATATTGCTGTGGCTCAGTTAGTAGCACACTCGCCTCTGAGTCAGGAGGTTGTGGGTTCATAGTCCCACTCCAGGGACTTGAGCACATAAAGCTAGGCTGACACTCCAGTGACAGTACTGAGGGAGTGCTGCACTGTCAGAGGTGCCGTCTTTCAGATGAGATGTTAAACTGAGGCCCTGTCTGCTCTCTCCGGTGGATGTAAAAGACCCTATGGCACTATTTCAAAGAAGAACAGGGGAGTTATCCCCAGTGTTCTGGCCAATATGCGCTTTAAGATGTCCAGTGGTCGTGAAAGGTGCTATATAAATGCAATTGTTTCTTTCTTATCAAACAATAAGGAAATTAATCACTGTGATCTTTCAGGCTTATTTTGGTTTCTACTAACTAACTCCAAACTTAAAGAAAAGAAAGACTTGCATTTCTATAGCGCCTTTCACGACCACTGGACGTCTCAAAGTGCTTCACAGCCAATGAAGTACTTTCTAAGGTGTAGTCATTGTTGTAATGTGGGAAACGCAGCAGCCAATTTGCACACAGCAAGCTCCCACAAACTGCAGTGTGATAATGACCAGATCATTTATTTTCAGTGATGTTGAGTGAGGGATAAATATTGGCCTCGGACACCGGGGAGAACTCCCCTGCTCTCCTTCGAAATAGTGCCGCGGGATCTTTTACGTTTACCTGAGAGTCCAGCTCGGTTTAACAGCTCATCCGAAAGGCGGCACCTCCGACAGTGCGGCACTCGCCTCAGCACTGCACTGGAGTGGAGTGTCAGCCTAGATTTTTGTGCTCGAGTCTCTGGAGTGGGGACTGTGAACACATAACCTTCTGACTCAGAGGCGAGGGTGCTGCCCACTGAGCTACAGCTGACAGACCATTCACACACCCTACTGTGGCAGCACTGATTGTAGTTAAACCGAGCTCGACATGTGTTAGGTGGGGGAGAGGGTGTACTCAAAATGACAGGTGCAGGAACTAGGGGCAGGTGATGCCACATCCCTATCTTTTACAGCTTCTCTTGTTAAATTGCCAACCTGGCAATACTTGCTTCATTGAGGTACCACTTTGGGCGGGGGCTGACACCCACGGAGCTCTGTGCCAGCTTGAGTGAGCCAGTGCAGTGCCTTCAGGTGAAAAAGAGGAAAAATCTGTTTTTCCAAAAGAAAATAAATATTTATATAAAAAAATAGACTTTGAGGGATGCATTGAGATGCTCTCTAATTCAAACAGCTCAAACTATTTTACATATAATAAATTACTTTTGAGGTGTAATTACTTTTGTTTTGTAGGCAAACATGGCTGCCATTTTGCACACAGCAGGATCCCACAGACAGCAATGAGATGAGCAGCCCGTTGATTATTTTCATAGCGGTGTCGGTCGGCCGCACCAGGAGAACTTCTTGCTCTTCTTCAGAGGTGGCCATGGAACCTTATCGTCCACATGGACGGAGGCACAGGACTAGGGATTGACATCGCATCCCTAGGATGGCCTCTCCGACAGTGCAGTCGCCCCCTCGGTACTGCAATGAAGTGTCAGCTTGGATTATGCATGTACAGTCTGGCGTGATCCCAGAGTGCTTCCAACTAAGACAAGCCGACACGCATGAAATAAAATGTAAACGTTAGGTGATGACTTATTCTGTAAAATACTGGGTAGTTTAGTGAACTGCTGAAACCTCAAAGATTATAGTGCACCATGGAAATCTGTCATTATCTTTTTTTGGCTATGGAGGAAATAAGCATGTCCTCACATTGCAACAACAACTACCTTCCACGAGTACTTCAGTGGCTTATAAAGCGCTTTGGGATGTCCTGTGGCTGTGAAAGGCGCTACAGAAACGCAAGTCTTTTTTTCTTTACTCATGAGGTACTGCTTGGACTTTGTTATATATTCCGGAGAGCGAACGCTTCTGAAATCTACCGTCCAAATTAACCCAATAATACTCTTCAAACCTCACATTGGCGAACTTGCCAATCTCGACCCTCCCAGCAGAGCAGAGGTAAAAATAAAGACTTGCACAGGAAATGAAATAGATTAAGAGGCCCTTTAGTCTTGACAAAGGGTTTTCACCCAAAACATTGACTCTATTTCTCTCTCTACGGATGTTGCCTGGCCTGCTGAGTTTTTCCAGCATTTTCTGTTGTTATTTCAGATTTCCAGCATTTTGCTATCGTACTTGCATTTCTATAGCACCTTTCACAACCACTAGACATCACAAAGCACTTTACAGCCAATTAAGTACTTTTTGAAGGGTAGTTACTGGAGGAAATGCGACAGCCAATTTGCACACAGCAAGCTCCCACAAACAGCAATGTGATAATGACCAGATCATCTGTTTTTTAGTGATGTTGATCGAGGGATAAATATTGGGCAGAACACCGGGGAGAACTCCCCTGCTTTTCTTCAGAATAGTGCCGTGGGATTTTTAATGTCCATCTGAGAGAGAGCAGACAAGACCTCGGTTTAACGTCTCATCTGAAAGAGGGCACCTCCGACAGTGCAGCATTCCCTCAGTACTGCACTGGGAGTGTCAGCCTAGATTTTTGTGCTCAAGTCTCTGGAGTGGGACTTGAACCCCACAATCCTTCTGACTCAGAGGCAAGGGTGCAACACAGTGAGCCACGGCTGAGGCGCTATATAAATGCAAGTCTTTCTTTTTCTTTACCTCTGCTCCTTTCCAGCTCTGCTCCACGCTGGGAGGGTCGAGATTGGCGAGTTCGCCAATGTGAGGTTTGAAGAGCATTATTGGGTTGATTTGGACGGCAGGTTTCAGAAGCGTTCACTCTCCAGAACATATAACACAAGAACAAAGTCAGAGAAACAGCGCTACAGCGCTGTAGTCCCAAATTCAATCTGCGCTCCCTTTTAGTAGCGTTCCCCACTGGGAGCGCGGAGCAAGTGAATCTAACCTATAACCTGTGAGGTCCCACGTCACAAAATGTATAATAACAACAGTAAATGCTGGAAAAACTCGCATTTTCTGTTGTTATTTCGGATTTCCAGCATCTGCAGTATTTTGCTATCACAAAATGTATAGTCTAGAAATGACTGTTCGCAATCAAGCAGACGAATGCTTAATGCATTTGAATGACATTCCTCTTTCCATTAAATGGAAGCGTTAACCCATTTTATTTTAAATGGGTTAATGCCTTTGCTAAAATAGCAGATGAAGAATGTGTCACATGAAGGCATTAAGCACTGATCTGCAGTCATTTCTAGCCTCTATTCTTTGAGGTCCCATATCACACAACACTATAAATAGAACAGAAAATCATGAGAGCAGCGAAACTGTCCTTTAATTAACAGTATTTTCAATTGAGAAAAAAAAATTAAAATTGCCACACAGTTGCTTATTTTTGAAAAGATGCCTAATTACAGTGAAGTCTGGTGTATTGATCAGGGTGGTGGAAATGCCTGATCTGTGACTTTTATGCGGGCCGTTCAGCCGGAAAAAGATACTTATTGAATAAGTTACAGCCCCAGGCTCACGGACCAAGCCTGTGGTTGAGTTAGAAATAAACACTTTTGAAGTTTTTTTTAAATGTCGTCTCACCAGAGTATTTGGTCTGGGTGGGCACAAAATGAAGTTATTTTTAAACTGAGAAAAAGAAAGACTTGTATTTCTATAACGCCTTTCACAACCACCGGACGTCTCAAAGCGCTTTACAGCCAATGAAGTACTTTTGGAGTGTAGTCGTTGTTGTAATGTGGGAAACGCGGCAGCCAATTTGCACACAGCAAGCTCGCACAAACAGCAATGTGATAATGACCAGATCATCTGTTTTTGTTATGTTGATTGAGGGATAAATATTGGCCAGAACACCAGGGAAAAATGCAGCGCTCCCTCAGCACTGCACTGGGAGTCTAGCTTTATATGCTCAAAGTCCCTGGAGTGGGACTGTGAACCCACAACCTTCTGACTTTATGAGGCAAGTGTGCTACCCACTGAGCCACAGCTGACACAAAGGTGTCCAATTTTGGACAGTAAAGATGTCAAGGCCTTGGAGAGGGTGCAGAGGAGATTTGTTAGATAGTACCAGGCATGCGGGACTTCAGCTACGTGGAGAGAATGGAGAAGCTGCGATTATTCTCCTTAGAGCAGAGAAGGTTGAAGGGAGATTTAATCGAGGTGTTCAAAATCATGAAGGGTTTTGATAGGGTAAATAAGGAAAAACTATTTCCACTGGCAGAAAGGTAGGTGACCAGAGGACACAGATTTAAGGTAATTGACAAAAGAGCCAAAGGTGAGATGAGAGTGTTTTTTCTACACAGCGAGTTGTTGTGATCTGGAATGCGCTGCCTGGAAGGGTGGTGGAAGCAGATTCAATAGTAACTTTCAAAAAGGAATTGGATAAATACTTGAAGGGAAAAAACTTGCTGGGCTACGGGGGAAAGAGCAGGGGAGTGGGACTAATTGAATAGCGCTTTCAAAGAGCCGCACAGGCATGATGGGCTGAATGACCTCCTTCTGTGCTGTATCTGCGCTCCTCTAATTCTGCCCTCTTGAGCATTATTATAATCGCTCAACCTTTAGTGGCCGTGCCTTCTGTTGCCTAGGCCCTAAGCTCTGGAACTCCCTCCCTAAACCTCTCCGCCTCTCTACCTCCCTCTCCTCCTTTAAGACGCTCCTTAAAACCTACCTCTTTGACCAAGCTTTTGGTCACCTGCCCTAATTTATCCTTATGTGGATCGGTGTCAAATTTTTTGTCTTAAAATACTCCTGTGCAGCACCTTGGGATGTTTTACTATGTTAAAGGTGCTATATAAATACAAGTTGTTGTTGTTGTTATCATTCTATGATTCTAAAGTGAAAGCCCAAGGCTCATAGTACAGAATACCACTGAGGCTGAAAAGAAACATAGAAACATAGAAGATAGGAGCAGGAGTAGGCCATTCGGCCCCTCGAGCCTGCTCCGCCATTCGATGAGATCATGGCTGATCATCCAAACTCAGTACCCCGTACCTGTCTTCTCCCCATATCCCTTGACACCTTTAGCTCTAAGAAATATATCTAACTCCTTCTTGAATATATTTAAAGACTTGGCCTCAACCGCCTTCTATGCTAGAGAATTCCACAGGTTCACCACTCTCTGGGTGAAGAAATTCTTCCTCATCTCTGTCCTAAATGGCTTACCCCTTATCCTTAGACTATGACCCCTGGTTCTGGACTCTCCGACCATCGGGAACATTCTACCTGCATCTAGTTTGTCCAGACCTGTCAGAATTTTATAAGTTTCGATGAGATCCCCTCTCATTCTTCTAAACTCCAGTGAGTATAAGCCCAATCGACCCAATCTCTCCTCATACATCATTCCTGCCATCCCAGGGATCAGCCTTGTGAATCTTCGCTGAACTCCTTCCATGGCAAGAACATCCTTCCTCAGATAAGGTGACCAAAACTGCACACAGTACTCAAGGTGTGGTCTCACCAAGGCCCTGTACAACTGCAGCAAGACATCCTTGCTCCTGTACTCAAACCCTTTTGCTATGAAGGCCAACATACCATTTGCCTTCTTCACCGCCTGCTGCACCTGCATGCTTACCTTCAGCGACTGCTGCACAAGGACACCCAGGTCTCGTTGCACTTCCCCTTCTCCCAATCTATTGCATTCAGATAATAGTCTGCCTTTCTGTTTTTGACACCAAAGTGGATAACCTCGCATTTATCCACGTTATATTGCATCTGCCATGCTTCTGCCCAATCACCCAACCTGTCCAAATCATCCTGGAGTTTCTCAGTATCCTCCTCGCAGCACACACGCCCACCCAGCTTTGTGTCGTCTGTAAACTTGGCGATATTACATCTAGTTCCCTTATCTAGATCATTAATATATATTGTGAATAGCTGGGGTCCAAGGACCGATCCCTGCGGTACCCCACTAGTCACTGCCTGCCACTCAGAAAAAGACCCGTTAATTCCTACTCTCTGCTTTCTGTCCGCCAACCAGTTCTCTATCCAAATCAATACCTTGCCCCCAATCCCATGTGCCTTAACTTTACACGCTAATCTCTTATGCGGGACCTTATCGAAAGCCTTTTGAAAGTCCAAATACACCACATCTACTGGTTCTCCCTTATCTATTTTCCCAGTTACATCCTCAAAAAATTCCAGTAGATTAGTCAAGCACGATTTACCTTTTGTAAATCCATGTTGACTTTGTCCGATCCTGTCACTGTTTTCCAAGTGCTCAGCTATTACATCCTTTATAATGGACTCTAGCATTTTCCCCACTACCGATGTCAGGCTTACCGCTCTGTAATTCCCCGCTTTCTCTCTACCACCCTTTTTGAATAGTGGGGTAACATTAGCTACCCTCCAATCCATGGGTACAGTTCCAGATTCCAGCGAATTTTGGAAGATGATCAGCAATGCATCTACTATTTCTAGGGCCACTTCCTTAAGTACCCTAGGATCTAGATTATCAGGCCCTGGGGATTTATCGGCCTTCAATCCCATCAATTTCCCCAACACCATTTCCCTACAAATACTGATTTCTTTCAGTTCCTCCCTCTCATCAGACCCTATGCTCTCCAACATCTCTGGGAGGTTATTTGTGTCCTCCTCTGTGAAGACAGAACCAAAAGAGTAGACAGAAAGATTAGATCAACTAAGAGGTTATGGTTGGGTATCGCCAGGTTTGTGGTTTACAAACCTGTAGATTGTAAGAAAGAAGATAAAGAATTTCACAGTTTTGAAATTCTGGGAAAGGATGAGGCATAATAGGATGCTATGCAATGAATAACAGCAAGGATACAAAAAGGAAGAATATGTGGAACAAGATAGTTGGAGCTTAGGAACCTTCTGAGGGGTAGTGATTGTAATTTTTTTTATTCATTCACCGGATGTGGGCGTCGCTGGCAAGGCCAGCATTTATTGCCCATCCCTAATTGCCCTCGAGAAGGTGGTGGTGAGCCGTCTTCTTGAGCTGCTGCAGTCCGTGTGGTGAAGGTGCTCCCACAGTGCTGTTACTGTTGGCGCTGTTGTAATGTAGGCAATACTGTAAGTATTACCTCCCAGATTGCACCATCAGCTCTTGCAGCTCTAGTCCACGGTGCAACCCCTCCCGTTGCAGGTGGGAAAACCTTCAGCCATATTTCCCGAGCATGCTAGAATTCCCTTTCTAAAGCCCTCTGACTTTCCACAGCTCCCGCACATTCCTCGGAACAGACGTCTTTGTCACTTCTCCTAACCCTCCTCCCAAGCTCCTCCTCAGTGCCTGAGCTCCCATCTTGGTGTAGCGCCCTGAGACATGTCAAAACCTTAAGTGTGCCCTGTTCCTGGGACTAAGGACAGGGTCACTGGCAAGGCTTGGAAGCTAAGCAGAGCCAGGCCTGGTTAGTACCTGGAGGGGTGACCATCAGGGATAGACCAGGTGCAGAAGGTCACGGAAGGAGCCCTGAGGAGGGGCAGTTGGTGAGAAGGTCACGGAAGGAGCCCCGGGAGGGGCGGCTGGTGAGCAGGCCCGGGCGTTGGGCTGAAGATTGTCGGAATGGTGGAAATGGAATGGCAGCGCGCACAGATGCAGTGGCTTTGCTTCTCCCAGGACGGTGCTATTTACGTTTAATGTTAATGTTATTTGTACTGGTCATGGGAGCTTGCAAGATCACATTTCGTTGTTCATGTACTTGTACAATGACAATAAAGTTGAATTATTAATATAGAAAAATAGGAGCAGGAATAGACCATTCGAGCCTGCTCCGCCATTCAATATGATCATGGCTGATCCTCTATCTCCATCCCATATTCCCGCTCTCTCCCCATACCCCTTGATGCCTTTTGTGTCTAGAAATCTATCCATCTCCTTCTTAAATATATTCAGTGACTTGGCCTCCACAGCCTTCTGTGAGTGCAACTTGTTTCTGCTGCTGTTATATTGCCTCGGGAAACTTTTTAATTTGTGAACCCGATTAATCATCATGCAGGAAAGATTGTTTTTGAAAGAAAAACTCCAAATTACTATTTTTATACACGGATGATCTATAGTTTCCAACATAATACCTTTTAAAAAGTATTTATCTAAAAATAAAAATGATTTAAAATACACTATTCTAACTACCTTGGCACTGTGGCACGAATAGCTACTGATAAAGCAATGGGGTATTTATAGCAAAATCCTACGCACGTACTTTAAATGTTATTGCACGGTGACTAGAGGAAATCTTATCCCATTGTCCTCCTTAATTAATAAAATATCTTTTTGGCCTTAGTTATAATGGATTTTTTTTCAAGGGATGGTTTAAAAAGATAAGCAAAGCTTTGAGTAATGAAGTCTTGAGAAAGCTTTCCTTAACAATGGAGCTCCAATGACGGGGCCGTGGAGAATATAAGAATTGTGCATTCAGTTTGCTTTGCTAAGCTGAGCTTGTGAATCAATTTACTCCTGCTTCTCAAAAATAATTCAAAACATCAGGCTCTTCTCTTCCATCGCCCGTCTGCACTGCGCAGGCTCCGGCCAGTTCAGACCGTAAATGGCAATTGGGGTCCTAGTTATGCCGTAGGACTCCGAAATCCATAGTAAAAGGGGGCGCTTTGGACACCCGGACCTATGCCCCTTTGAAAACGGAGCCGACCCCATTTTGAGGCCGTTACCCTACCAATTAGGGCAGTGAAACTCGACCCCATTGCGTCCTCTTCCTCCACTGTGAAAACCGATACAGAGCACTCATTTAACATGTCTGCCATTTCCCTATTATCCATTACAGTCTTGCCTGCATCCATCGTTAATGGACCCACATTCCCCTTTACCGCTCCCTTTCTCAAGATATTTATAAAAAATGTTGCTGTTAGCTTTGATATTCCGTGCAAGTTTTTTTCCCATATTCCCTTTTTGCACCTCTTATTACTTTGTTTGTATCCCTTTGATGCTTTTTATAGCTCTCCCAGTCCCGTTGGATCTGCACTTTGCCTTGCATTGATGTATACCTTTTCTTTTAAGAACATAAGAAATCAGAGCAGGAGTTGGCCACACGGCCCCTCGAGCCTGCTCCGTCATTCAATAAGATCAGGGCTGATCATCGACCTCAACTCCACTTTCCCCGCCCGATCTCCATATCCCTCGATTCCCCTAGACTCCAAAAATCTATAGATCTCAGCCTTGAATATACTCAATGGGCTCGATTTTGCCAGGCCCGAGGAGGCGGGATTGGAGGCGTGTGAGGTGTTAAAATCACAAAAACATGGCGGGCGGTTCCGATCCCACCTGCAGCCCACCTCCGAGCAATTTTCCCAGAATCGGGGTTTCAGACCCCATTTCCATCCCACCTCCAAGAGGCAGGATAGGCTCTTAAGGCCCTGAACAACCAGTTAATTGCCTCTATAATCCCATTTTGAGAGGCCTTTCTGATTTTATCACTTTTCCCCCATCCTGCACGTCTCCTCTGGAATACGCCAGTTAACGCTGGCGGGCTCACAAGTGGCTTGCTTACTAACAGCTGCATCTCCACCATTAAAAAGGAGTTTTCACCAATGATCATTTACAGGTGGCAGAAACTTGCTGTCTCAGGTCTGGGGGAACTTTTAGCAAGCCTACTCATTGTTGTGGAAGTTTGGAGCCTGACACCCATCTCCAGTGTGACCTCCTGGGAAACCCCTCTCCCCACCTTGACTGAGCGCTTCCTCAACTGAGGCATATACCAGAAGCATGGGAACCATTTATTTCCTTTCCTCCTGGACATCAGATTTGAACGAAGACCAGCCGCGGCAGCAGCAGAACCATGAACAACAGCAGCAGCAATAACAGGAGCGTCAAGCTGTTGCTCACCCACCTAAAGCTGCACAGGCCAGAAAGCACCAGCGCACGACCACATTGCTGCCCGGGATGCAAGGGATGCACTCATGTTGGCCAGATTTGCTTAGCCTGCATGATCAAACACTTTTGCCTCGCACCTTCTTACCAGAGCATCAACAATGGACAAGAACCTGTGATTCCTATCACTCTGACCACCATACTGACAATTGCAAGTCACTCTAAGCCCTCAATGTGGAAGTCCCATTTGCGAAATGACACAGGCCACAACTTCAACAGTTTGACATCAGAAGTTTTTAGCACAACAAGCAACTGATGGCATTTCAAAAATAAACACAACATAACACCCAAGTGACTACCCTTGTGACTACTTGTGCATTATCTTACTCTTACGCGTGCTCCTACGTGGTGCATCCCCTGTGGCTTCAGCAGATGTGGAGGCCCCTTGCTCACTTTCTTGCTGCTCCTGTCTCGACACCTTTGGCGGCCATCCTCTGGGGTTGCGAACCTATGAGGGCTCGTCAACAGTCTGCTGCTCCTGCGGCTGTGCAGGGGATGAGACGCCCATCTCAGTTGGGTGAGGACTCTGGTAGGGCTCTGACCGAGGGCTTTGGTTGTGTGAGCGCTTGGAGAGGAGCCCCCACTTCCTTGTTCTCTGCCACCAACATCCCTTTCATGGGTCAGCCCCACTTCAGAGCTAGCAAGTGGCTTGACAGCACCTTGCTGCACTTCAGGGGGGCCATGAGGACCCGTTTATGCACTGGATGTCCTACTCCAGTGGACTTTCATGAAGGTCTGGTTTCTATGCTCAATAGCTGACCATCGCACCTCAAGAGATGCCAGTCTATTCTGAACAATGACTATGTTTTCAACACTCTGGCGGCTTAGCTCCTCCATGGCCGCAGCCATCCTCTCCTTTACATTAGCCATCCTTTCCACGGAGGTTGCCATCCTTTCTGTGGTGATGCGTTCATGCACCAATGCCTCCACAAAGGCTCTGCTCTTGTTCCCGATGGACTCCTCCATTCGCTCCACACTCGCAGCGACCCTGGAGACAAAACCTGCCAGAGGCTCCTGCACCTATTCCCGGAGTTCCAGCACCGCTCTCCTTCTGGATGGACCCAGAGGCACAGGGTCGACATGCAGCTGAGCCGAGCTGGCAGAGACCTGCACCCTCCAATGAGGACTCTCCACTGCTGTCCCTGTCTCTGCCATCTGCTGATGCTCACTTGTGAGCTGTGATACACCAGGTGACAACACTACTCTATCTTGCGAAGGTCCCACCGAGGTGTGAGTGTCTGCGCTGGTGCTGGGTGCGCTTATTTCTGCTGACGCTGCGCCCTCAGAGGTTGCAGCTACCTCTGAGGAGTCTTGAAGCTCAGGCTGTTCCTCCTGGACAGTGGGGACGGGGGCTCTCGATGGTCCTGATGGGGGAGTAAAGGAAAGAGTTAGAGATGTGAGGTAAAGGTTGCATGCACATTGAATTGTGCAGATGATCATAAGTCAATCTGTTAGAGCATCAGAATCATTATCAGTCACTCATGCAATGTCAATGAGAGAGATGCCAAACTATTCTGTCACCAGCTTGCTGTGATGCGCCCGTCTGTCCGTCCCCCACTTGCGCGTCATCCTCCACTCGCACGATCTCCAGGGCCGCCTCCTCTGAGGTGGTGAGCTGGGCTACTGAGGGTGGCCCTCCTCCTGTCCTTGCTCTTCCCCTCTTATTGTGGGCTCTCTTTTCCTGCAATGAGGGACACAAGTGGAGTTTGAGTGAGAATGAAGGAGTGTAGAGAATCCATAGCATAGATACTTAGAAGGAGACAAAGGGCCCTCCCTGTGTGTTGTAAGTTGTTGTCATTGCATCACAGTGATAGGGAGTGTGAGGGCTGCATGGTCGAATAGTTAAGTGAATGTGACCATAGAGAGGGAATGGGTAAGGGTGCAGGGATGTAAGTGTCAAGTGGGATGTGGAGGAAGAGGTTGGCAAAGCAGAGTGCTGGTGAGGAGAGGCGATGGGGATCAGATTGAGGGTGATGGGAATGTCATACTCACTTTTCCTGTGCGGAGAAGGTCAAGAAACCTCTTCCTGCACTGCAGCCAGGTTCTGCGGCACATAGAGATTGAGTTGACCTCCTGGGCCACTTGCAGCCACACAGCTTTAGTCTGCTGGGGAGGCTTTTTCCTCCCTGAGGAAGGGAAGAGCACCTCCTTATTTGATCTTGCTCCCTCCACCAGAGCTTGGAGGGAGGCCTCATCGAACCTTGGAGCACACTTTGGCCTGCTGCTGGACATAGTTGCTGAATGAAGCGATCACAACAATGGGCATAAAGTTTAAAGTCTCCAGAAGAAGCAAAGCCGCTTGCAGGCCTTAAATCCAGCAGCATTGATGATGTCATCGGAGGCGACTTTCTGTATGAAAAGACTCATTGGGCCAGGGGTTTCCACACGCTGGGAATCAAGTGCCCAATTAGGGCAAAATCGCACTTTTTTCCCACTTCACATCGGAGTTGGGATCCTGACACGAAAACCACCTGACACGCCCCAGCCCGCCCCCAATGGCAAAATCGAGCCCAAAGACGCAGCATGCACAGCCCTCTGGGGCAGGTGCTGTCTCTTACCTCGTGTGTTGACTAAGATTGTTTAACTACACTTTGCCTCTTAGGGGTATGCACTGGTTTTGTATTGTACCAAGTACTTCTTTGAACACTTCCAACTCTTTGCAGGTTTACCCATTAGCAGTTCATCCCAGTTTACTGCGGTAAATTCAAGTCTCATCGATTCGAAGTTTTCCTTACTGAAATTTAAAGCTTTGGATTGTGACTCTCCCTTCTCCCTCTCAAACCTGATGATCAAATTCCATCACATTAAGGTCACCATTCACAAGACATCAAGGCTTATGGGGAGAGAGCGGGGAAGTGGAGTTGAGGCCAAGATCAGATCAGCCATGATCTTACTGAATGGCGGAGCAGACTCGAGGGGCCGAATGGCCGACTCCTGCTCCTATTTCTTATGTTCTTATGTTCCCATACCATCAGATTGTCAACTAATTCTGGCTCGTTACTCATCACTAAAGCTAGTATGACCTGTTCCCTTGACCATTGTAAAACATATTGGCGGGGGGGTGAAATTGGTCATTGGAGGGTAGTGCAAAATGGGCAATAGTGAATCGGCAGCTCATGTTACATGCTGTCAGATTTTTATTCCCCATTGATGTCACTGGAAAAGAAAACCATACTGAGTGTAAAACAGGCTGCTGATTCGCAATCGGCCAATGGCCAATTTCACCACCTTGGTTCTAGAAAACTGTCGGGGGATTGACAGGGTAAATGCTGGGAGGCTCTTCCCCCTGGCTGGAGAGTCTAGAACTAAGGGGCTTAGTCTCAGGATAATGGGTCGGCCATTTAAGACAGAGATGAGGAGGAATTTCTTCACTCCGAGGGTGGTGAATCTTTGGAATTCTCTACCCCAGAGGGCTGTGGAGGCTCAGTCGTTGAGTATATTCAAGGCTGAGATCAATAGATTTTTGGGCTCTAGGGGAATCAAGGGGTGTGGAGGTCGGGCGGGAAAGTGGAGTTGAGGTCGAAGATCAGCCATAGAAACATAGAAGATAGGAGCAGGAGTAGGCCATTCGGCCCCTTGAGCCTGCTCCGCCATTTAATGAGATCATGGCTGACCATCCAAACTCAGTACCCTGTCCCTGCTTTCTCCCCATATCCCTTGATCCCTTTAGCCTTAAGAAATATATCTAACTCCTTCTTGAATATATTTAATGAATTGGCCTCAACTGCCTTCTGTGGTAGAGAATTCCACAGGTTCACCACTCTCTGGGTGAAGAAATTCCTCCTCATCTCAGCCCTAAATGACTTACCCCTTATCCTTAGACTGTGACCCCTGGTTCTGGACTCCCCGCCATCGGGAACATCCTTCCTGCATCTAGTCTGTCTAGTCCTGTTAGAATTTTATAAGTTTCAATGAAATCCCCTCTCATTCTTCTAAACTCTAGCCAATATAAGCCTAATCGACCCTCATACGTCATTCCTGTCATCCCAGGTATCAGTCTGGTGAATCTTTGCTGCACTCTTTCCATGGCAAGAACATCCTTTCTCAGATAAGGCGACCAAAACTGCACACAATACTCAAGGTGTGGTCTCACCATGACCCTGTACAGCTGCAGCAAGATATCCCTGTACAGCTGCAGCAAGACAGCCATGATCTTATTGAATGGCGGAGCAGACTCGAGAGGCCGTAGGGCCGACTCCTGCTCCTATTTCTTATGTTCTCATATGTTCTGAATATATTCTAGAAATTCATCTCCTTTACTGTTTGAGCTGTTCAGCTTCTCCCACTCAAGTGAAAATTAAAACCACCCATTATAACCACATTGTTTTTGCTACATGCTTCCCTGATCTGAATATTTATACACCTCCACCCCCCAACCACTACATCACTAGTATCAGGAGGTCTTGTACCCTTTGCAGTGTCAGCTGTGGGTAGCACCTCTGAGTCAGAAGGTTGTAGGTTTAAGTCCCACTCCGGAGACGTGAGCACAAACAAACCTAGGCTGACACTCCCAGTGCAGTGCTGAGGGAGTGCCGCACTGTCGGAGGTGCTGTCTTTCAGATGAAACGTTAAACCAAGGCGGATGTAAAAGATCCCATGGCACTATTTTGAAGAAGAGCAGGGGGAGTTCTCCCCGGTGTCCTGGGCCAATATTTATCCCTCAACCAACATCACTAAAAAACAGATTATCTGGCCATTGTCACATTGCTGATTGTGGGATCTTGCTGTGCGCAAATTGGCTGCTGTGTTTCCCACATTACAACAGTGACCACACTTCAAAAATACTTAATTGGCTGATAAAGTGCTTTGGGACGTCCTGAGGTTGTGAAAGGTGCTATATAAATGTAAGTCTTTGCTATTCCTTCACCAGTAGTGTTCTCACTGCCCCATCATCCTTACTGATATCCTTTCTTTCTACTGCTATTGTGTCTTTTATCAATATTACTACTCCTCCTCTCCAAAATTCCCTCTCCTTTCTACAGACCGGATAGCCTGGAATATTTCGCTCCCAGCTTGTAGCCAGGCCCCTGTAATAGCAAAAATCATACCCTTTAAGCTGAATTTGTTATTTTAACACCCTTTTAAAAACAAATTCTTATGCTAGATGCATTCTTGTACAGAACTTTAAAAAAAACTTTTTCGATTTCCCCCTCATTTAAAAAAAGACTAACATTTTTTTGTTGCTAAAGGCAAGTTATGGCGAGCTGTAAAATTCGTGCAATGATTATTTTTCTCCAGCAGATTTCAGTTCTGAATCTGTTTCGCTGTAAATGGGGCTTCGTTGCATTTTTTTTGTGAATTCTGCTCATTCTTAAAAACTCTCAGTGTTGCTCCCTGGAATGATTCCATGTGTTTAACACACACACACACACACACGCCTCCAAAAGTTGGAAAGGATAGACTGTGTGTAAATATATATTTGAATGGATGACCGCACTATGAGCAGTCTGGTGGAGCGCCATAAAGGGTAAAAAAAAAATGAGTTCGTGTGTAACAAGATCCAGGACTGGAGTAATTGTCCCTCCCGAACAATTGGTGACTGTGCAAATCGAGACAAAAAGCAGCTTTGCGTGCGAACGTGACTTGATGGTACGTGAGATGCCAAGAATCGTATAGCAGGTAATGCAACTTGAACTATGTGTGCTCAGTCACGCAACAGTCCCAAGCGAGCTGCACCGGAACACTCCCCTTCCTTACACCCTTTCCTCGCCAGAGTTATCAGTCTCCAAGGACAATCTCACTGGGGTTTAAAACATTTTTTTTAGACTTCTGAAGCAAGCAGCTCGATTTTAACCTCACAGCAAAGGTTAGATCTGGGCGGCTGTGGATTAAGAATCAGTAAGAAGTCATCAATATACTGTCAGCCCTGGATGCATTCTTGTACAGAACTTTCCCCCATACTTTAAAAAAAAACTTTGTAGATTTTCCCCTCATTTAAAAAAAAGACACGCTTATCAAAATTCACGACAAGGCCTTGGACAACGTGGACCACTTTCCATACCTCGGGAACCTACTGTCAACAAGGGCAGACGTCGATGACGAAGTCCAACACTGCCTTCAGTGTGCCAGTGCAGCCTTCGGTCGCCTGAGGAAGAGAGTGTCTGAAGACCAGGACCTCAAACCCGTCACTAAGCTCATGGTCTACAGAGCAGCAGTGATACCCACCCTGCTGTATGCCTCAGAGACATGGACCATGTACAGCAGGCACCTCAAAGCACTGGAGAGGTACCACCAACGCTGCCGCCGCAAGATCCTGCAAATCCATTGGCAGGACAGGCGCATCAACGTCAGTGTTCTTGCTCAGGCCAACATCCCCAGCATCGAAGCTTTGACCACGCTCGATCAGCTCCGATGGACGGGTCACATCGTCCGCATGCCCAATACGAGACTCCCAAAGCAAGCGCTCTACTCGGAGCTCTGGCACGGCAAGAGAGCCCCAGGTGGGCAGAGGAAACGCTTCAAGGACACCCTCAAAGCCTCCTTGAAAAAGTGTAACATCCCCACCGACAGCTGGGAATCCCTCGCCCAAGACCGCACAAAGTGGAGGAGAAGCATCCGGGAAGGCGCCGAACACCTCGGGTCTCTTCGCTGGGAGCAAGTGGAAGCCAAGCGCAAACAGCGGAAGGAGCACACGTCAACCCAAGCACCCCACCCCACCTGCCCCTTCAACCACCGTCTGCCCCACCTGTGACAGAGACTGTAGGTCCCGCATTGGACTCATCAGTCACCTGAGAACTCATTTTTAATGTGGAAGCAAGTCATCCTCGGTTCCGAGGGAGTGCCTAAGAAGAAGTGTCAGCCCTGGCTCCAAGTGGCCAGCACACTCGCCTACTGAGTCAGAAGGTTGTGGGTTCATAGTCCCACTCCAGGGACTTGAACCCGCGTCCCCTATTTTAATCACTTCACCATTGGTGGCCGTGCCTACAGCCATCCAGGCCCAAAGCTCTGGAATTCCCTCCATAAACCTCTCTGCTCCCTCTCCTCCTTTAAGATGCTTCTTAAAACCTTCCTGTGACAGCCGTGGCTCAGTGGGCAGCACCCTCACCTCTGAGTCAGAAGGTTGTGGGTTCAAATCACACGCCAGAGACTTGAGCACAAAAATCTAGGCTGACACTCCCAGTGCGATACTGAGGGAGTGCTGCACTGTTGGAGGTGCCGTCTTTCGGATGAGACCTTAAACCGAGGCCCTGTCTGCTCTCTCTCAGGTGGGTGTAAAAGATCCCGCGGCACTATTTCAAAGAAGAGCAGGGGAGTTATCCCCGGTGTCCTGGGCCAATATTTATCCCTCAATCAACATCACTGAAACAGATTATCTGGTCATTATCACATTGTTGTTTGTGGGAGCTTGCTGTGCACAAATTGGCTGCCGCATTTCCCACATTATAACAGTGACCACACTTCAAAAGTACCTCATTGGCTGTAAGGTGCTTTGTGACGTCCTGGGGACGTGAAAGAGGCTATATAAATGCAGGTCTTTTCTTTCTCTTTGACCACATTTTTGGTCACCTGTTCTAATATCTCCTTATGTGGCTGGGTGTCAAATTTTGTTTGATAATCGCTCCTGTGAAGCGCCTTGGGACATTTTACTGCATTAAAGGTGCTGTATAAATACAAGGCTTTCTTTCTTTCTCCTGCTCCTATTTCTTATGTTCTTATGTTCAATCTGATCACCGACTTACAGTATCACTGAACCCTAAAGGTCTTTTTAAAAACAGTAAGAAATCTATAACTCAACGGAGACCTGGGACAAGGGGAAACAGGAAGGACCAAGAATGGGAACAAAATTTATTTTATTATTTATTATTTAAAAAAATGAACCGAGATATAAAGAAAATGAAAAGTAAAATGAAAAGGTGAAAAATTAAACTTCTTTTAACAGCAGCGGTTGAGCTGAGGCAAAAAATTTGCAGGGAAAGGACGGGGGAGTGGGATTAGCTGAAGTGCTCTTGCAGAGAGCCGGCACAGGCTCGACGGGCCGAATGACTTACATTTCTATAGCGCCTTTCACAACCATCGGACGTCTCAAAGCGCTTCACAGCCAATGAAGTACTTTTGAAGTGTAGTCACTGTTGTAAAGTGGCAGCCAATTTGCACACAGCAAGGTCCCACTAACAGCAATGTGATAACGACCAGATCATCTGATTTTGTTATGTTGATTGAGGGATAAATATTGGCCCCAGGACACCGGGGATAACTCCCCCTGCTCTTCTTCAAAATAGTGCCGCGGGATCTTTCACATCCACCTGAAAGAGCAGACGGGACTTGGTTTAATGTCCCATCTGAAAGACGGCACCTCCAACAGTGCAGCACTCCCTCAGCACTGCACTGGGAGTGTCAGCCTAGATTTTCTGCTCAAGTCCCTGGAGTGGGACTTGAAACCCACAACCTTCTAAACTCAGAAGCGAGGGTGCTGCCCACTGAGCCACAGCTGACACTCTGAATGGCTTCCTTCTGTGCTGTAACCATTCTATGAAATTAAAACAAGTTTGGGGGGAGACTTTTTCTGCCTTTCGAATATGACGGTTCCATTGACTAATGATCCAACATTAATTTTATACTAAAAGGGAAATTCCAACACTGTTCTCAGAATCTCTTATCTGATCTCCCATCAGCCGCTATGATTTGCCCTGAAGTGGACGAGGAACAATAGGGTAAAATAATGAAAATTATTGGGGAAGACAGAATAAAAACACAGCAGATGGGTGGCATCAATTAGTATTTATTGGCGGGGTGGGGGGAAGAGGGGAAAATAGAAAAGCAAACCACAAGAGTTATACATATAAGAGTGTGTGCATGTGTATAAACATAGAAACATAGAAACATAGAAGATCGGAGCAGGAGTAGGCCATTCGGCCCCTCGAGGCTGCTCTGCCATTTAATGAGATTATGGCTGATCATCCAAATTCAGTACCCTGTCCCTGCCTTCTCCCCATATCCCTTGATCCCCTTAGCCTCAAGAAATATATCCAACTCCTTCTTGAATATATTTAATGAATTGGCCTCAACTGCCTTGTGTGGTAGAGAATTCCACAGGTTCACCACTCTCTGGGTGAAGAAATTCCTCCTCATCTCAGTCCTAAATGGCTTACCCCTTATCCTTAGACTGTGACCCCTGGTTCTGGACTCCCCGACCATCGGGAACATCCTTCCAGCATCTAGTCTGTCCAGTCCTGTTAGAATTTTATAAGTTTCAATGAGATCCCCTCTCATTCTTCTAAACTCTAGCGAATATAAGCCCGATCGACCCAATCTCTCCTCATACGTCATTCCTGCCATCCCAGATATCAGTCTGGTGAATCTTCGCTGCACTCCCTCCATGGCAAGAACATCCTTCCTCAGATAAGGCGACCAAAACTGCACACACTACTCAAGGTGTGGTCTCACCAAGGCCCTGCCAATGTTGCTAGGCAAGTGTGGGCAGGTGGCTCACATAGGATCCTTATCCTCGTGTTCAAATCCCTCCAGCTCTGGAACATAGCAATAGGAGTAGGCCATTCAGCTCCATCCGTGAGGAAGTGCCTGTCCCGAAAAGTGTCGACAACAGAGCCTAGTATATAGCTCAGAAGAGGGAAGGTGAAGGGATAGATCAGGTCTAACTTCTTCACATCAGTCATTTTAAGACTTGAGTTGAACACGTCTCTGGCAAGAAAGTCAACTGTACATTGGCCCAGTAACTCGGGTCCCAACGCGTGAGTACGGACGGAGTACCCACGCGTGGACCCGATGGAAATGCCGGTTTCTTGCATGCACAGCGCATGCGCGGGAAACCAGCATTTCCGGACCTCTGAACGAAGGGGTTCAGAGGTCGAACGCGTGCGCGCAGGAGTCTGCGCGTGCGCTTTGCACTTACGTTTTTTTTACAGGTTTTTCCGTGAGGGTAAGTCTTTAGATTTTAGAAATGTAAAAACCAGGCGTAAGGACTGCATTTTAAAAGGTAAGTGGTCTAATAATTAAAGTTAGAATTTTTTTTCCACAGGTTTATTATTTTTAAAGAATTTACAGTAAGGTAAGTGTATTTTTAGACACGATTTCGTGAAAAAAAAAAAATTTTCCGAAATTTGAATAATTGTTTAAAATAGTTTTTTAAAGTTATTAATAGTTCATTTAATTAGTGGGATTTTTAAAAACTTTTATTTTAAGTTTAAGTACTGTTTTGGGCACCCGGAGTTTTCATGAGTTTGACAGTTCTTACTATCAAACTCATGAATGAACTTTTGCAACCTCCCATTGGTTGCCCAGTGCTCACGTGATCCCAGCCGGCTCATCGAACTAACTACGCCGCTGGATCACGCTAGCACAGCGCGCCGGGACCTGGACCGGGCCACAGACCGGAAATCCACGCAGGCCCAGGCCTCAAATGTCGGCGCGCCAGGTAAGTGTAGGTCGGGGGCTTGCACCCGCGGGAAGCCCCCGAATTTCTGGGCCATTGTGTTTTGGAATTCTGGGGCCAGCCAAATGAGCCAAGGTGGCTCAAAGTGGTGTCAGCCAGTGGCTCAGTGGGTAACACCCTCGCCTCTAAGTCAGAAGGTTGTGTTTTCATAGCTCCACTCCAGAGATTTGAGAACAAAATCGAAGCTGGCACTCCAGTGCAGTATTGTGGCAGTGTCGCATTGTCGGAGGTGCCGTCTTTCGGATGAGACGTTAAACCGAGGCCCTGTCTGCTCTCTCGGTTGGATGCAATAGATCCCGCGGCACTATTTTGAAGAAGAGCAGGGGAGTTCTCCCCGGTGTCCTGGGCCAGTATTTATCCCTCAATCAACATCACTGAAACAGATTATCTGTTCATTATCATATTGCTGTTTGTGGGAGCTTGCTGTGCGCCAATTGGCTGCCGCGTTTCCTACCTTACAACAGCGACTATATTTCAAAAGTACTTCATTGGCTGTAAAGTGCTTTGGGAAGTCCTGAGGTCGTGAAAGGTGCAAGTCTTTTCTTTTTTTCCCCCAGTCCTATATATTCATAGAAACATAGAAAAATGGGAGCAGGAGTTGGCCATTCGGCCCTTCGAGCCTGCTCCGCCATTCAACATTATCATGGCTGATCCTCTATCTCAATACCATATTCCCGCTCTCTCCCCATACCCCTTGATGCCTTTTGTGTCTAGAAATCTATCTATCTCCTTCTTAAATATATTCAGTGACTTGGCCTCCACAGCCTTCTGTGGTAGAGAATTCCACAGGTTCACCACCCTCTGAGTGAAGAAATTTCTCCTCATCTCAGTCCTAAATGTCCTACCCCATATCCTGAGACTGTGACCCCTCATTCTAGACCCCCCCAGCCAGGGGAAACATCCTCCCTGCATCTAGTCTGAATAGCACTGTCAGAATGTTATATGTTTCAATGAAATTCCCTCTCATTCTTCTAAACTCTAGTGAATACAAGCCTAGTCGACCCAATCTCTCCTCATACGACAGTCCTGCCATCCCAGGAGTCAGTCTGGTGAACCTTCGCTGCACTCCCTCTAAGGCAAGTATATCCTTTCTTAGGTAAGGAGACCAAAACTGCACACAGTACTCCAGGTGTGGTCTCACCAAGGCCCTGTACAACTGTAGTAAGACATCCTTGCTCCTGTACTCAAATCCTCTTGCAATGAAGGCCAACATACTTATTCTTCTATCTATACGAGGTCTCCCCTCAGTGATGTACCCGAGATTGGGGACTCAGTGATGTAGAGAGTGGACCAAAGTGTGTTGGCAGTCCTTCGCACCGTGTCCCCCCACTAATGATTCATTAGCAGCCCTAATCCTGGGGAAGTTAGTTAAGTGTGAGCTAATAGCTTGAACCTCTGCTGTGAGGTATTGTAACATAATTACTGCCATAACAACAGGAAACACTGGAGATACTCAGCAGGCCAGGCAGCATCGGTGGAGAGAGAAACAGAGTTAACGTTTCAGGTCGATGACCTTTCGTCAGAATAATTACTGCCATGTCTGCAGGTAATACTTTAGCATGAAAGTCTTCAAAAGGAACTGCTATTTATCTCCGTTCAGTCAATAGCCTGAGATGTTGCCTCAAGGGTTGAAACATTTACGTGATAATAGATGGTTGTTAGTGAGTTAGGAACCAAAGCGATTTTTTTAAAGAATCATTAAATTTTTTGATTATTCTACCCATCACACACACAGATGGGTGTAATATAAATGAAAGGGTGATAAAATACTGATACAGGATCTTGAGTTATTTAATATTGTCTGAGGCTGCCATAATGTTATGAGATTCTGGTAGCAGATTACCATTAATTGACTGTGCACTTGTTATATTTCAATGCAATACATTCTCGCTGCAGTGACACGGTGCTCCTAGGCTTAGACTGGTTGGCACAGAGTGTGATTTGGCAGCTGGCAAGGCTCGCGTTATTCGAAATACACAGTAGGACAGTCAGCATTTGCAAAGAGAAAAGGCGGATCATTGATGTTACAGCAGGGCGGTGGGAGTGGGCCCTACATCAGACCTGAAATCACATGTCTTCTCTTCTCTCTTTACAATGGTCACTGGCCTGTATATTTTAGCATTTGCAGAATTTCCCTCTTTAAAAAACATTTTTTTTTACTCCTTTTATTTCCCGGACCTGTCAATCGTGCTTTATCTCTCCTCCTGTTAAGTCTGTGTGTTCCAGTTGTATTAAGATTAATTACTGACACAGACTACAAGAATAAAGTTCAACAGGTCTTTACTAGTTGGAGGTCAGGACTATACTAAATACAATATCACTACACAGTACTTAGATACCGGTGGTCACCACCGGTATTACGTATACAGCAGCCAGAGAAAGTAGTACATTTCTTAAGGTGGAACAGGCTTAAGTTCTCTTAAGGTGGAACAGGTTACATACACCACAATCCTCCTTTTTTAGCTTAACAGTCATATCCCCATTTAACATAACATAATAACATATATACATATATATAACTTCAGGTATAAACAGTTCAAAGGTTTAGTCTCTCAGGAGGCCTTCTGATTCGGTTTGGATAACGCCTTTCAGTGGTCTCTGATTCTTGTTGCTGAGGTGACTCTTCTTGTTGGTTTCCTATGTATTGGACATCATCATCAGGTACAGTCCCTGCCGAGGTAGATGCTTCAGGTTCATTAACGTCTTCCACAGTTGTCTCTGTCGCAACCATGGGTTCGACCCTTGCTCTTGATTCTACCAGTTGATCCGCATGACGCCTTATCACATTGTTACCAATATCTACTGTGTACATCAGAGGTCCTTGTCTGGCCCGAATTGTTCCGGACTGCCATTTTTCGTTTCCATAGCCCCTTGCCAACACTGGTTGTCCTACGTCGAAACTTCGAGTGGACTTGTTATTAATATGCCGGAACTGTTTGTTTTCCACTTCCCTCCGCACATTTGGTTTTAACAAGTCCAACCTGGACCGCAACCTCCTGTTATAAAACATCATGGCAGGACTTTGGATAGTCACTGCATGAGCGGCGTTTCGATATGCCATTAGGAAATTGTCCACCTTGTGTTGTAATGGATACTGATCATCGTTCATGGCCTTTATTGCCTTTTTGAATGTTTGGACAAATCTCTCGGCCAACCCGTTTGTCGCCGGATGATATGGGGCAGAGGTATAATGTTTCACCCCATTCTTCTTTAAGAATTTTTGGAATTCTTCCGACACGAACTGTGGTCCGTTGTCCGAACATATCTGTTCTGGCAATCCGTTCCTTGCGAATATTGTTCTTAACACCGCAATTGTCTTTTCTGAAGTAGTGGTATTCATCTTGATCACTTCTGGCCATTTGGAATGTGCGTCCACCACAATTAGGAACATGGAGTCCATGAATGGATCAGCAAAGTCAATATGTACGCGTTGCCATGGGGCTGAAGGCCATTCCCATGGGTGTAGCGGTGCGATTGGAGGTGCATTTTGCACTTTCTGGCACCCAGCGCAGCTTTTTGTCAACTCCTCTATCTGTTGGTCAATGCCCGGCCACCATACATAAGCCCTTGCAAGACTTTTCATCTTAACTCCCCCCAGATGACCTTCATGCAGTTCCTTTAGAACTCTTTCCCGTAACTTGGGAGGAATAATCACTCTTGTCCCGTACATCAAAGTACCATGGCAGACGGACAGCTGGTCTCGCCTTGCCGAGAATGCCGGTAACAGAGGATCACCATGTGTTGGCCATCCCTTCACTGTCACCTCGTAAACTCGGGACAGTGTCGGGTCGTTCCTGGTTTCTCTTTCAATACTTGCATTGGTGACTGGTAAACACTCGATGATGGTCGAATGAAATAACTCAACAGGGTCAACTTTCGTCGTCTCTTCTGCTTCAGGTAGTGGCAGGCGCGACAGCCCATCAGCATTGCCATGCTGCTTTGTACCTTTGAATTCTATTTGATATTGATGTGCCCCTAGGAAAAGGGACCATCTCTGGAGTCACTGTGCTGTCATCACCGAAACACCCTTCTTAGGGTTAAAAATGGACACCAACGGCTGATGGTCTGTCAGAAGTGTGAATTTTTGGCCCTGCAGGTAATGATTAAACTTCTTCACTCCCGATACAAGGCTGAGAGCCTCCCTATCGATCTGCGCATAGTTGCGCTCAGCGGAGGTCAATGATCTGGATGCAAACGCGACTGGCCTTTCCGTGCCATTTGGCAACTTGTGTGAGAGTACTGCCCCAATACCATATGGAGAAGCATCACAAGCCAACCGAATAGGCAGTGTCGGGTTGAAGTGAGCCAACACTTCCTCTGAGGTGATCAATTCTTTGCTTTTGCGAAATGCCTTCTTACAGTTTTCGCTCCATTCCCATGGTACCCCCTTCTGTAAAAGAGCGTTCAGTGGGTGCAGTACCGTGGATAGATTCGGTAGAAACTTATGGTAATAGTTGATCAATCCCAGAAACGACCTCAACTGAGAGACATTATCCAGAGCGGGAGCCTTTACAACTGCCTCTATCTTGTCAGGAGACTTATGAAGCCCCTCCTGGTCAATGACATGACCACAGTACGAGATCCGCTTCTGAAAGAACTCACATTTCTGCCGATTAACTCTAAGTCCATACTCTTTCAGTCTGTTGAGCACCAGTTCCAAGTTTGCGAGGTGTTCTTCATCACCATCACCTGTAATCAGAATATCGTCCAGGTAACATTGTGTGCCTGGAATTCCCTGTAATACCTGCTCCATGGCCCTCTGCCAAATTGCCGGAGCCGATGCCACTCCAAAAACCAGCCTATTATACCGGTACAAACCTCTATGCGTGTTGATCGTGAGGTACTGGCGTGACTCTTCTTCAACCTCCATCTGCAAGTACGCCTGCGCCAGGTCTATCTTGGTGAAGTGTTTCCCGCCAGACAACGAAGCAAAAATATCCTCAATCCGCGGAAGCGGATACTGCACCGTGTGAAGCACCGGATTAACGGTGATCTTGAAATCTCTACAGATGCGAACCTTCCCTGGTTCTCCTGGCTTGTTGCTCGAAGGACGTTTCATAACGGGAACAATGGGCGTAGCCCACTCACTCCAATCTACCTTAGACAGTACACCTGAACGTTCTAGCGCTTCCAGTTCCGCTTCTACAGTAGGTCGTATTGCTTTGAAAAATTTTGGTTGTGCATGTTCATCAATCTTGATGTTTGCTGTAATTCCTTTCAGTGTTCCCAGTCCTTGCTGGAACACCTCTTTAGCATCATCCAATATTTTGGACAATCGTTTAGGTTTGACATCTGTTTCCCCGGAATCTACCGTTAGTGCTTTTAAGGAGTGCCAGTCCATATTCATTTTCCTAATCCACTCCCATCCCAGTAGTGGTGGACCTCCTTCAGGTAGCACATATAAGTCCATTACTTGGCTTTCTTCGCCCTTGTGGACCACTTTTACCTCTATCTTTCCGATGGGGTACACTCTTTGCCCCGTGTATGTTTTCAATATAATCTCCGTATCCCGTAGGGGAATATGTTGGAATAACCTTTTGTAATCTTTCTTATTCATGACCGTCAATGCCGATCCAGTGTCCAATTCCATCTTTACTTGGACTCCTGCTATCTGAAGAGTGACCCAAATTGTCTGGAGATCTGCATCCTTACCAACGTTGTGTACTCTTAAGCTACCCAGTTCATTACTGCTAGCGTCTGAATCTGACTTCTGTTCGTTCGAACTGGTCTTTGTCACCTTGTGCACCTTTATGTATTTTCCTTGCGGTGACTTTTTGTTGCTGGTCTTCTTTCCTGACCGGCATACTTTAGCTATGTGGCCAAGCCTGCCACACGTTCTGCATTCTTGGTTTTTAAACCAACACTGGTTCTGATCGTGTGTTGTCTTTCCACAACGATAACATTTTACAGTACTCAAACCCAATTTATTTGTACTGTGTTCCGGTGACCGTAGCTGCATTACTGCCGTGCCTCTCGCTGCGGCTTCGTGTGCTGCTGCCATAGTGACCGCTTTCTCAAGCGTCAGCTCATTCTCCTCGAGCAGTCGCTTTTGTGTATCTTCTTTTAATAATCCACACACAAATTTATCTCTTAGCGCGTCTGTTAGTCCCGTTCCAAACTGACAGTACTTTGCTAGCTTACGCAATTCCATTAAATATTCAGCATTGCTTTCATCCTTCAGCTGCCTTCTGCTGTAAAATTTAAATCGTTCCACTAGCATCAGCGGCGTGGGGTTTAGATGATTTTTCAGGACAGTAACAATCTCCTCGAACGTCTTATCTGCCGGTTCATCTGGTGATAAAAGGTGTTTCAATTGCCCGTATGTCTTCGCACCCATTAAGTTCAATAAAGTTAGTGCTTTCTCTGCATCTGGGATTTTATTTGCTTTACAATAATTTTGTATGCGTTCTACATACATGGCCCAATCTTCGATGTCGCCATCAAAGGTATCAATGTTCCCATGTTTAGGCATCGTTGCAATTTATTTTATCCCAAGATGGCGGCTTCCCGCTCTTGTCTTCGTCCTCCGCCTACAAAATGGCGGTTTTCCCGCGCTTGGCGGTCTTCACCCACTGGCTGCAATGGCGTTTGGCGTGCCGCTGCTGCTCCCCTTTCCCAGCGGTTAGTAACTCCCCCAACGCTGTCTCCGCTTCACCGCGGCTCCCTCGGGCATTCGCGCTTCCCCGATGTCGCGCCTCGCAGCCCTTCTTGCAGCCCGGTTATTAGCACCGGCTGCGTTCGCCTTCACCGCGGCTCTCGCGCCTTCAGTCGCCCCAGACGCTGCGCCTTTTTGGCCCGAAAGCGGCCCGGCCCTTATCACCAGCTGCGATCGATGTCCCCGCGCTGCGCCTTTCGGCCCAAATGCGGCCCGGCCCTTATCTCCGGTCGTGATCGATCTCACCGCCCTTATTCCTCCGTCTTCCTCCCCCCCGTCTGTACAGCCAACGCGGCCGACTTTCTGCTCGCGTCGCTGACCGGCTTACCCACCACCGAGGTAGAAAGAAGATAGCTGACTGCCGCTGATGGAGGCTTCGAGTTCAGGATGTCTTCTGCACTCCGGGTTCTCGATGCCTGCCGCGCGACGTGTCTTCCAGCAGGGTGATGAGGGTGGATGCCTCTCTTCGACGCCCGTTCTGTGGACGAAGCCGCCGTGGATATAAACTGCCGCAGGGTAAGAATCGGACTCGTCGCCACTGTTAAGTCTGTGTGTTCCAGTTGTATTAAGATTAATTACTGACACAGACTACAAGAATAAAGTTCAACAGGTCTTTACTAGTTGGAGGTCAGGACTATACTAAATATACAATATCACTACACAGTACTTATATACCGGTGGTCACCACCGGTATTACGTATACAGCAGCCAGAGAAAGTAGTACATCTCTTAAGGTGGAACAGGCTTAAGTTCTCTTAAGGTGGAACCGGTTACATACACCACACCTCCCACCCGCTCATTCTCAACGGTTCGAGAGTGCGGGAGGGAGCTGCACAGGCAGTGACTTCTCCATCAGTTTTCCTTTATTCCCGCCGGAACCCCAATACTCGGCCCTAGCAGCGAGACTGCTTTGGAATGTAGGAACAGGAGCAGGCCATTCAGCCCCTCAATAACAACAGAAAATGCTGGGAAAACTCAGCAGGCCAGGCAACATCCGTGGAGAGAAATTAGAGTTGACGTTTCGGGTCGAAACCCTTTTTCAAACTGGAAAGGAAATAAAATAGATCGAAGGCAGGGCTGCGATAGAACAAAAGAAGTAAAAGAAGTAAAAGAAACATTAAGAGGTATTCAAAACCAGACGAGATGGTAATAGGACAGTGGAGACAAAAGATGGCAAGATTAGATGTGAAGTGTACTGGCAGGATGGGAGACAGCTGCCGTGTGGGAGAGAGAGAAAAAAGGAAAGGTGGGGGGGGGGGGAAGGGAAGATCCAAAACAAAGGGTGGAAAAAAAATATAAGTAAAAATATAATAAGGGCCGAGGTTATGATCTGAAATTGTTGAACTCGATATTGAGTCCGGAAGGCTGCAAAGTGCCTAATCGGAAGATGAGGTGCTGTTCCTCGAGTTTACGTTGAGCTTCCGTGGAACAATGCAAGAGGCCGAGGACGGTGAGGTCCGAGTGGGAATGGGGCGGTGAAAGCCTGCTCCACCATTCAAATAGATCATGGCTGTTCTGTACCTCAACTCCATTTGCCCTCTGTTGCTCCATATCCCTTGGTACCATAACCTAACAAAAATGTCATGGCAGCAGAAGTAGGTTTTAAAGAAAGAAAGATTTGTATTTATATAGCGCCTTTCACACCCTCAGGATGTCCCAACATCATTTACAGGCAATTAAGTACTATTGAAGAGTGGTCACTGTTGGAATGTAGGAAACGTGGCAGCCAATTGTGCACAGCAAGCTCCCACAAACAGCAATGTGATAATGACCAGATCATCTGTTTTAGTGATGTTGGTTGAGGGATAAATATCGGCCAGGACACTGGGGAGAACTCCCCTGCTCTTCTTTGAAATAGTGCCGTGTGATCTTTTACATCCACCTGAGAGAGCAGATGGGCCTCGGTTTAACAGATCATCCGAAAGACGGCACCTCCAACAGTGCAGCACTCCCTCAGTACTGCACTGGGAGTGTCAGCCTAGATTTATGGGCTCAAGTCTCTGGAGTGGGATTTGAACCCACAACCTTCTGACTCAGTGGTGAGAGAAAGTGCTACCCACTGAGCACTGGATGACACCTTTTAATTTATAAAGTCTTAAAAACAAAATTATATGACGACTGAGAGCCTAGTAGCAATCTGATTACTGGTAATTTAGTGGGAGGGTGGAATCACTTGGGATCCAGTTGTTTAAAAAGTAGGATCAGGGAGGTGGGCAGACCTGTGTTGGGTTCATTTTGGGTATACACTTTTTTTTTGCGAAGTATAATTATTTGTCAATGTCGAATAAAATTATTTTAATGTATCTTGTACAAAGAAGTTTACAGCTGCGCCTATGATTGGGACCTTACAGTATTTTTTTCATGGAGCATGTTAGGAATAAAAGCAGGGAATACACGTGCATACAAGACTAGAAATTTAGGTCACTGAGGGTTGGAGGTGGGGTGGGAGGGTGTTGTCGTCCTCCTGCAGTGTCTCAGTAGGCAGCATAGAAACATAGAAACTAGGAGTAGGCCATTCGGCCCTTCGAGCCTGCTCCGCCATTCAACGAGATCATGGCTGATCATCCAAACCCTAGCACCCGGTCCCTACACCGACAGCCATCCCACCCAAGCCCTATCCCCGTAACCCCACATATTTAATCCCCCCTAACACTAAGGGCCAATTTTTATCATGGCCAATCAACCTAACCCGCACATTTTTGGACTGTGGGAGGAAACCGGAGCACCCGGAGGAAACCCACGCAAACACGGGGAGAATGTGCAAACTCCACACAGACAGTCACCCGAGGCTAGATTTGAACCCGGGTCCCTGGCGCTGTGAGGCAACAGTGCTAACCACTATTCCACCGTGCTCTCTCAGAGCACTCTTGCCTCTGAGTCAGAAGGTTGCGGGTTCAAATCCCACTCCAGAGACTTAAGCACATAATCCATGCTGACACTCCCAGTGCAATACTAAGTGCACTGTCGGAGGTGCTGTTTTTCAGATGAGACGTTAAACCGAGGCCCCGTCTGCCCTCTCAGGTGGATGCAAAAGATCCCACGGGCACTATTTCGAAGAAGAGCAGGGGAGTTATCCCCGGTGTTCTGGGCTAATATTTATTCCTCAACCAACACATAAACTAGATTGATAGCAAAATACTGCAGATGCTGGAAATCCGAAATAACAACAAAAAATGCTGGAAAAACTCAGCAGGCTTGAAAAAGGGTTAGACCCGAAACGTCGACTCTAATTTCTCTCCACGGATGTTGCCTGACCTGCTGAGTTTTTTCCAGCATTTTCTGTTGTTATTACATTAACTAGATTATCTGGTCATTATCATATTCAACGTTCCCTCTAAGCTATGCGGCTGCGTAGCTCTCAGCCGGTCCCGCACTGTCTGGGACCGGATTTTCTATTGTTAAATTTCGCGCATGCACAAAACTGTGAATGGGCCATGCACCCAAAAAAAAATTGGGGGGGAACATTGGTCACATTGCTTGTGGGAGCTTGCTGTGCGCAAATTGGCCGCCATGTTTCCTACACTACAACAGTGACTATTCTTCAAAAGTGCTTCATTGACTGTAAAGCGCTTTGGGGCGTTCTGAAGTCGTGAAAGGCGCTATAGAAATGCAAGTCTTTCTTCTTTGGAGCTTACAGCTCCAAGCTCACACCTGCTCTACGATCCACTCTGGGCTCTCCTGAACCACCTACCTCCCTTAAGCACAGTCTTGGCTACAAGGACAGGTTGGAGAAGCTGGATTTGTTTTCATTAGAGCAAAGGAGGTTGAGGTGGTAATTTGATAGAGGTGTACGGGTTTGGATAGGCTAGACTAGTTGATGGTACAAAGACTAGGGGACACAGATTTAAGGTTTTGGGCAAGAGATACGGGGGGATGTGAGGAAAAACTTTTTATGCAGTGAGTGGTGAAGACCTGGAACTCGCTGCCGATGGAAGTGGTGCAAGCGGAGACACTCAGGCCCAGAAATTCAGGTCGGGGGCTTCCCGCGGGTGCAAGCCCCCGACCTGCACTTACCTAGCGCGCCGGCCGTTGGGGCCTGGGGCTGCGTGCATTTCCGGTCTGTGGCCCACTGCAGCTCCCGGCGCGCTGTGCTTGCGTGATCCAGTGGCGTAGTTAGTGCGATGAGCCGGCTGGGATCACGTGAGCACTGGGCAACCAATCGGAGGTTGCAAAAGTTCATTCATGAGTTTGATAGTAAGAACTGTCAAACTCATGAAAACTCCGGGTGCCCAAAACAGTACTTAAACTTCAAATAAAAGATCCCACTAATTAAATGAACTATTAATAACTGTAAAAAAAACTAATTTAAACAATGAATCAAATTTTTGAAAAAAATAATTTTTTTAAAAATCAGGTCTAAAAATACACTTACCTTACTGTAAAGTCTTAAAAAATAATAAACCTGTGGAAAAAAATTTCTAACTTTAATTAATAGACCACTTACCTTTTAAAACTAAGTACTTACGTCTGGTTTTTAAATGTGCAAAAAGTACAGGCCTTCACACACGGGCAAACCTGTCAAAAAACCGGAAGTTCAACGTGCACGCGCTGCCTCGTACGTCGCACGCGCTGCCGCATACGTCGCACGCGTTTCACCTCTTAACCCCTTCGTTCAGGGGACCGGAAGTGCCGTTTTCCCGCGCATGCGCTGTGCATGCAAGAAACTGGCACTTCCATCGGGTCCACGCGTGGGTACCCCGTCAGTACTCACGCGTTGGGACCCGAATTTCTGGGCCTCAATGTTTTCAAGGGGAGACTGGATGGGCACTTGAGGGAAATAAACTTGCAGGGCTACGGCGATAGAGCGGGGGAATGGGACTGACTGGACTCCTCTACAGAGAGCCGGCACGGACTCGATGGGCCGAATGGCCTCCTTCTGTGCCGTTATGACTCTATGACTCCTCCTCCTTTTCTCTCAGCCATCCTGTCTTCCAACACCCCGCGCTCTCAGGCTCCTTGCTACAGCTCTTAGTATTCCCTGCCTAACCATTCTGTACACTGCCACCACTATGCACAATTCGTGCGCTTCAATATCCAATTTCTTGGGGAGTTGCAGTGACTGTTAGGAAATGTTAAGCTTGGCCCATAGATTTTTCTTTACCTTTTTTTCAATTGAAAAGTAGGCGGCCCATCTTGTACACAAGTATAATAACGCAGTAGACCCCTTGTTGGTTTTTTGTGTGGACTGTTTGACAAATGCTCGACACGTTGACCTGTCTGCTGTGTCTTTCCAAGAATTTCTGCTTTTATTTGCATTTGCAGCATTGGGAAATCTTTCCTTTTAGCCCGCATGTTGGTGGAACGATCAGGTCCTATTCTCTTGCACTAACATTAGACTTGTTCCCTGCTGCCCCCTTTACTTTCACTTTGGTATTGCACAAGAGAGAACCATGATTCAGACTTGTGCACCGGACAGCAGAGGACTCAATTCTTTCCCATCTCTATGGTGTTCTGGCTCTGGTATTTATCATACTTTTTGGATCAAAATATGTTCAAACTCAATTACTTTTTCAGTGATTTTTCACAATCCCCAACTCGTTCCCTTCAGTCAGCAGTAAGGACAGAATCTGATTGAAAGGCTCGGCTTCCTTCACACTTCAATTCAAATCGCTTTATTGGCATGACAAGTTAGTAGACCTCTCTCTTCCCCCCCCCGCACCCTCCGTCCCCATTTATTTTTGTCTCATCTCTTTTATTTGCACTTTTGCAGCCCTCTTGAGCATCCCTGATTATAATCGCTCAACCATTGGTGGCCGTGCCTTCAGCTGCCTGGGCCCTAAGCTCTGGAATTCCCTGCCTAAACCTCTCCGCCTCGCTACCTCTCTCTCCTCCTTTAAGACGCTCCTTAAATCCTACCTCTTTGACCAAGCTTTTGCAACCTTGGTGTCACATTTGACCCTGAAATGAGCTTCCCACCACATATCCGCAGCATAACAAAGACCGCCTACTTCCACCTCCGTAACAGCGCCCGTCTCCGCCCTTGCCTCAGCTCATCCGCTGCTGAAACCCGCATCCATGCCTTTGTTACCTCTAGACTCGACTATTCCAGCACACTCCTGGCTGGCCTCCCACATTCCACCCTACGTAAACTTGAGGTCATCCAAAACTCGGCTGCCCGTGTCTTAACCCGCACCAAGTCCCGTTTGCCCATCATCACCCCTGTGCTCGCTGACCTACCTTGGCTCCTGGTTAAGCAGCACCTCGATTTCAAAATTCTCATCCTTGTTTTCAAATCCCTCCATGACCTCATCCCTCACTATCTTTGTAATCTCCTCCAGCCCCACAACCCCCGAGACATCTGCGCTCCTCTAATTCTGCCCTCTTGAGCATCCCTGATTAAAATTGCTCAACCTTTGGTGGTCGTGCCTTCTGTTGCCTGGGCCCTAAGCTCTGGAATTCCCTCCCTAAGCCTCTCCGCCTCACTACCTCTCTTTCCTCCTTTAAGACGCTCCTTAAAACCTACCCCTCTGACCAAGCTTTTGGTCACCTGCCCTGATACCTCCTTATGTGGCTTAGTGTCAATTTTTGTTTGATAACACCCCCGTGATGCGCCTTGGGATATTTTACTATGTTAACGGTGCAATATAAATCATGTTGTTATGGGGGTGGGGCGGGGGCGGGGATTATGGGCAGGAAGAAGGAGAGATGTTAGGGGGAGGTAGTTGACAGCACAGTCAAAACGGTAGGTTGAGGTGAGGCTTTTGAAGAGGGGAAGATGGTAGAACATGGGGTTGTTGAAGATTATGTAACTAGTGCATTGATTCAGACCTACTGTTTGAATATGCACCAATCAGTAGGTATTGGATTTACTTCTTACAGGGCTTCACGGGGTAGATGCAGGGAGAATGTTTCCCCTGGCTGGGGAGTCTAGAACCAGTCTGAGAATAAGGGGTCGGCCATTTAGGACTGAGATGAGGAGAAATTTCTTCACTCAGAGATGGTGAATCTTTGGAATTCTCTACCCTAGAGGGCTGTGGAGGCTCAGTCATTGAGTATATTCAAGACGGAGATCGATAGATTTTTGGATATTAAGGGAATCAAGGGATATGGGGATAGTTCAGGAAAGTAGAGATGAGGTAGAAGATCAGCCATGATCTTATTGAATGGTGGAGCAGGCTCGAAGGGCCGAATGGCCTGCTCCTGCTCCTATTTCTTATATTCTTATGTTAAACTTATGGTCATTAACTAGTTGTCAGTCGTGGCTCAGTTGGTCACACCTTTGCTTGTGGGTTCATGTCCCACTCCAGAGACTTGAACACAAAAGTCCAGGCTGACCCTCCAGTGCTGTACTGAGTGCAGCACTGTCGGAGGTGGCGTCTTTTGAATGAGATGTTAAACCGAGGCTCCATCTGCCCTCTCAGATGGACGTAAAAGATCCCGCGGCACTATTTTGAAGAAGAGCAGGGGAGTTCTCCCCCGGTGTCTTGGGACAATATTAACATCACTAAAACAGATGATCTGGTCATTATCACATTGCTGTTTGCGGGAGCTTGCTGTGCGCAAATTGGCTACCGCGTTTCCTACATTACAACAGTGACTCCACTTCAAAAAGTACTTCATTGGCTGTAAAGCGCTTTGGGGCGTCCGATAGTCGTGAAAGGCGCTATAGAAATGCAAGTCTTTCTTTTTCACCTGTAATGTGTAGTTCACCAGTAAAATTAGAGATCCCTTCTGTTATCTCATTAGTGAAAAGAGTCTGTTGCAGTAAAAATGTAGACATGACCTCCAGTAGTATTTCCAGCTATTCATTTCTTCTTCAGCTGCAAGTTTGCACTCTGGCTCTCGTCCTGGCTCAATTAAAAAGACAACTCTGCCCCTTTGATAGCAAAAGCTGGGCCACACGGCAGCTCCCCGGTTTGATCCCCATTCCGTGTGGTGTCAGTTGACCTAAGCCTGGGCTGGAGTAGAAGTTCTGTGATTGGCCTGAACACTCCAGGGCCAGGCGAGCGATCGATCAGCCAGGGCTCTAGCTTTCTGGTTGCTATGCAGTGGCCCCTGCTGGTAAGTGCGTGCATGTGTGGGTGAAAATTGCGGGGAGCTCACACATGAATTCTCAACGTGAACTCCCGAGCTTTGGGGGCAAAGCCTTTCTGACGAGAGAGCAAACTTGTAAAGTTACCCACATGGTGTAGGATTATACTCCAATGCTGCGCTGTTGGGGGCGCCATACATTGAATGAGATGTTAAACTGAGGCCCTGTCTAGGTGGGTGGTAAGGATCCTGAGGTACGATTGAAGGAGAGCAGGGTATTCTCTGATGTCCTGGCCAACACTCCTCCCTCAACCAACACCTTCATCGATGACCTTCCCTCCAACATAAGGTCAGAAATGGGGATGTTCGCTGGTGACTGCACAGTGTTCAGCGCCATTCACAACTCCTCAGATAATGAAGCAGTCCATGCCTGTATGCAACAAGACCTGGACGATGTTCAGGCTTGGGCTGATAAGTGGCAGGGAACATTCACACGACAGAAGTGCCAGGAAATGACTATCTCCAACAAGCGAGAGTCTAACCACCTCCCCTTGACATTCAACGGCATTACCATCGCCGAATCCCCCACCATCAACATCCTGGGGGTTACCATTGACCAGAAACTTAACTGGACCAGCCACATAAATACAGTGGCAACAAGAGCAGGTCAGAGGCTGGGTAGTCTGCGGCGAGTGTCTCACCTCCTGACTCCCCAAAGCCTTTCCACCATCTACAAGGCACAAGTAAGGAGTGTAATGAAATACTCTCCACTCTCCTGGATGAGTGCAGCTCCAACAACACTCAAGAAGCTCAACACCATCCAGGACAAAGCAACCCATTTGATTGGCACCCCATCCACCACCTTAAACATTCACTCCCTCCACCACCGGCGCACCATGGCTGCAGTGTGTACCATCTACAAGATGCACTGCAGCAACTCGCCAAGGCTTCTTCGGCAGCACCTCCCAAACCCGCGACCTCTTCCACCTAGAAGGACAAGGGCAGCAGGCATGTGGGAACACCACCACCTCCAAGTTCCCCTTCAAGTCACACACCATCCTGACTTGGAAATATATCGGCCGTTCCTTCATCGTCGCTGGGTCAAAACCCTGGGACTCCCTCCCTAACCGCACTGTGGGAGCACCTTCACCACACGGACTGCAGCGGTTCAAGAAGGCGGCTCACCACCACCTTCTCGAGGGCAATTAGGGATGGGCAATAAATGCTGGCCTTGCCAGAGACGCCCACATCCCATAAACGAATAAAAACCCCCCATCAAAAACAGATCAACTGGCCGTTTATTTCATTGATGTTTGTGGGATGTTGATGCAGAATAACTGCTGCATTTGTCTGTATATCAACAGCCACTGCATTTCATGAGTAATGGACCTCGTGAAGCACTTTGAGATGTTTCAGCTAAGAGGTCGTATAGATGGAAGTATTTAATGATGATGTTGAGGAGCCCTTGACGCTTTCTAGTCAGTGCGTTTACTTACCTTTTGATGTAAGAAAACTACTAGGCACTTGGTCTAAGCGTTAAACAAGGCTTTAATCAACTGTTTTTCAACATGGAGATCTAGTTGTGTCATTCACTAGTTCCTGTTGAAGAATGTCCTGAGCAAGCTGGGCCCATGCCCGAATATTTATACTCTCCCTGGACAGCGCCACCAGCAGGCCGCCCAGTATCATTTCACAAGTCATTTCCACATGAATGACAAGATTCATGTCACCTTTGTTGGGGAGATGGCCGTGTTGAAGATTTGCAGTTGAGATGTTGGTGTCCTTGCCCTTTCCATTCACAGCTGTGCTGTGCACCTCTCAGAAGTTGGCTCTTGGTGCCAAAGGGATCCATCCTCTGCTCTTGCTCTTTGCCCGTTTCCTCTTGACGAAACAATGCTGCTTTCTTCCACAGGCTCGGCCATGAATCGACATGTTGGCTAATCGCCAATGTAGGTGCAAATGGTAAAAACAGCTTTGAATTGGTCATCATTTCAAGATAGTCAAAAAAAATCGTAATCTATATTTTTGCGCGCAACATTTTATGGAGTGCGGGTGAATTTTAAAAAAATTCTTTGTTTGGTAATGTTTTATTGGCGGCCAATATCAAATTGGGCCAACTACATGTGGGTGGTATTTTTTAGGCAGTGAATATTGTACGATTTACAATGTTTAAAAGGCGAGGACCTGATGGACGTCCCATTTCCTCATGCAAGATTCAGAAAACAAAGGGCATTTTGTCTTTTTGATGCACCAATTTATCATATCCACTACTTGCATTATGCATCAACTTGAACTTTGCAATTCTTGTCGAGTCTTGGAGGTGTGGCCTGCATTCCTCTACATGCTGAAAACCTCAATAATTCAATACTTCCACATCCATTTCTTGGGTGCGGTATATGTACACGCTGGAGCAGTAGGTCTTCTTCTTAGGCAGTCCCTCGGAACCGAGGATGACTTGCTTCCACATTAAAAATGAGTTCTCAGGTGACTGATGAGTCCAATGCGGGACCTACAGCCTCTGTCACAGGTGGGGCAGATGGTGGTTGAAGGGGCGGGTGGGTGGGGTGCTTGGGTTGACGTGCGCTCCTTGCGCTGCCTGCGCTTGGCTTCCACTTGCTCCCGGCGAAGAGACTCGAGGTGTTCGGCGTCTTCCTGGATGCTTCTCCTCCACTTTGTGCGGTCTTGGGCCAGGGATTCCCAGGTGTCGGTGGGGATGTTGCACTTTTTCCAAGGAGGCTTTGAGGGTGTCCTTGAAGCGTTTCCTCTGCCCACCTGGGGCTCTCTTGACATGTCGGAGCTCCGAGTAGAGCGCTTGTTTTGGGAGTCTCGTATCGGGCATGCGGACGATGTGGCCCGTCCATCAGAGCTGATCGAGGATGGTCAAAGCTTCGACGCCGGCACCAGCGTCCTGGGATGAATCTTCAATTCCTGGAGTCTCCGGGGCAGTATTGGAGGGTTAGCGACCCTTATTCCTTCTCCTGATGTGGAAGTATTGCCTTAATAGCGTTTTCATCAACAGCCAAGCAAAACTCACAGCTCAGGCCATACTCTCACCATTACTTCCAGGTCCCTTTCCAGGCCTCCATGTGTTAACTCTTCATTGTATGTCCCTCGTTTTCAAAAATGCTTTTACAATTTTTGGTGTTAAATTTCCATTTATCTGTCCAATTGTAGAACTGATCTAAATTGTGTATCCTAGCTGTCTCTTCTCTTCTTCCTGTTTTAAGTGTCATTTTGCAAATTTAATAAGCTTTTTCACCGTTGATCTGTTTTGGGTGATATTCGAGAGGCAGTTCAGAGACAGTTCACTCGGTTGATTCCACTCCCACATGGCAACTGTCCTTCATTCTGCCAGCGCAATTCACACCCCATCTAGAGCCATCCTTTGTTCCATTACCACCACCTCTCGCCTTGAATATCTCTTAATGTCTCTCAATGTCTCCTAATCTCTCCAGCTTTCTATCCTATCACCGACCTTCCCTTCTGTTCTTTCATCCCCTCCCCCTTTTCCCAGCCCCTAAACTTGCTTTCCATTTCCTGCTTTTTTCCAGTTCCGACGAAGGGTCTTCGACCTGAAACGTTGACTCGGTTTCTCTCTCCACGGATGCTGCCCTGGCCTGCTGAGTATTTCCAGCGTTTTCGGTTGTTATTCCGGAGATGAAGGGGCTGACTTATGAGGAAAGGTTGAGCAGGTTGAGCCTATACTCATTGGAATTTAGAAGAATGAGAGGTGATCTTATTGAAACATATGATACCGAGGGGGCTCGACAAGGTAGATGCAGAGAGGATGTTTCCCCTCGTGGGGAAATCTAGAACTCGGGGGCACAGTTTCAGAATAAAGGGTCGCCCTTTTAGAACTGAGATGAGGAGGAATTTCTTCTCTCAGAGGGTCGTAAATCTGTGGAATTCTCTGCCCCAGAGAGCCGTGGAGGCTGGGTCATTGAATACATTTAAGGTGGAGATAGACAGATTTTTGCAAGATAAGGGAGTGAAGGGTTATGGGGAGCGGGCGGGGAAGTGGCTTTGAGCCCAAGGTCAGCCATGATCTTATAGAATGGCGGAGCAGGTTCGAGGGGCCAAGTGGCCTATTCCTGCTCCTATTTCTTAAGTTCTTATACTTGTTGAGGGAGGAACGTTGGCTATGGCTCTGGGATCCTCTTTAAGTCGTATGATGGGATCTTTAGCCGCTGCCTAAACAGGCAGGTAGGACCTTGGTTTAATGACTCAGCTTTAATCTCTCAGCCCTGCATATTGGCACGCCAAGCTTAGGCTCTGTGCCCAAGTCCTGATGCAGTGCTTGAAACCCTCAATCTTCTGACCCAGAGATGACCAACTGAGCTGACATCTCTATCTCTATGTAACTTCTTTACCCAGAGAGTGGTGAGAATGTGGAACTCGCTACCACAGGGAGTGGTTGAGGCGAATAGTATAGAGGCATTTAAGGGGAGGCTAGACAAGCATATGAGGGAGAAGGGAATAGAGGGTTACGCTGATAGATTTAGATGAGGAAAGACAGGGGGAGGCTCGAGTGGAGCATAAACGCCGGCATGGACTGGTTGGGCCGAATGGCCTGTTTCTGTGCCGTATATCCTATGTAATGTATGTAATATGTAGAAGTCAGTGTTGCATTTCATTACCTATCATTTTTGCATTGATTGCATTTTTAAAAAATCCTTTTATGACCGTACATTTAAAGGAAGTTTTAAGGATGATTTGGGCTTTGTGTGTGCTTGTTGGGATTATCAGTTTAAATTCCTGTGACAACTGATGGAAGATAACAGCAAAGTAGACATGCCAGGCGATTTCCTCTTGGATTCCAGCCACCCTCAGTTTGCCTGAGTCCACAACAACACTCTTTAAGGCCCCATTGAAGATGCAGCATTAACTCACTGGGATTCCATGGCAAGGGTGTCCAACCTGCACCTCTCCTGAGGCAATCCAACCCTTGAAGCCCAGTACATGTAGCTTGAGATGGACACGAGATGGTGGGCCTATGCTCGCTGGAGTTTAGAAGAATGAGAGGTGATCTCATTGAAACATGTACGATTCTGAGGGGGATTGACAGGGTCGATGCTGAGAGGTTGTTTCCCCTGGCTGGAGTGTCTAGAACTAGGGGACATAGTCTCAGGATAAGGGTTTGGCCATTTAGGACTGAGATGAGGAGAGATTTCTTCACTCAGAGAGTTAATCTTTGGAATTCTCTACCCCAGAGGGCTGTGGATGCTCAGTCATTGAATATACTCAAGACAGAGATCGATAGATTTTTGGACTCTCAGGGAATCAAGGGATATGGGGATTGGGCGAGAAAATGGAGTTGAGGTCGAAGATTGGTCATAATCTTATTGCATGGCGGAGCAGGCTTGAGGGGCCATATGGCCTACTCCTGCTCCTATTTCTTATGTTCTTATGTTCCAGCTTTGGATTTAAACTTCATGCGTGGTCCTTGAGTTACAATGGTACACACTGATGCACAAAGACAAAGACTTAAACACTGCTGTGTGCTAGAGTGACCTCTACTGCACTAAATCAAAATGTACTTGAAGTTGTGGTGCCAATTCTCCCTGATTCCATATGTAAACTCTGAGTTTTCAAGTTGTTGGCATGAACTTCAGTGGGGTGACGGGAAACATAACCCAATCCAGTTATGGCCTTGCTGGTGTCTCAGTGGCGTGACCATTTGGTGTGATACTCAGCCGTACAGACCAGCAACGTCCCAGGTTCTATGGTGAGAAATCTGATCTTGGGTGAGGTGATGATAGACGGTACAACTTCCTGGGCAAAAAAAGAAAATATCAGAGCAGACCCTTATGCCAATCAAGGTTTGGGTGAGGATAAGTTTGGACTTGATTCCGATTCCTTCCATGGTTAAATGGCATGGCCACCATGGGAAGAACATAGGAACAGGAGTAGCCCATTCAGCCCCTTGAGCCTGTTCTGCCATTCAATTAGATCGCGGCTGATCTGTATCTTAACTCCATCTGCCCGCCTGTAACCCCTAATACCCTTACCTAACAAAAATCTATCAATCTCAGTTTTGAAACTTTCAATTGCCCCTCAGCCTCAAAAGCTTTTTGGGGGAGAGTTGCAGATTTCCATCGAAACATAGGAACAGGAGGAGGCCATTCAGCCCCTTGAGTCTGTTCTGCCATTCAATGAGATCGTGGCTGATCTGCAACCTAACTCCATATACCTGCCTTTGGCCCATATCTCTTAATACCTGTGGTTAACAAAACGCTATCAATCTTAGTTTTAAAATTAACAATTGGTCTAGCATCAATTGCTATTTGCAGAAGAGCTTCAAAGAAGAGAATCCACTACCCTTTGTGTGAAGAAGTGTTTCCAGGCAACACCCTAGCTCTAATTTTAAGGTTATGGCCCCCCCTTGTTCTGGACTCCCCCCACCAGAGGAAATGGTTTCTCCCTGTCTAACCTATCAAATCCTTTAATAATCTTAAACACCTCGATTAGATCACCCCTTAACCTTCATTACTCGAATGAATACAAGCCTGGTCTATGCAGCCTGTCCTCATAATTTAACCCTTTTAACCTCGGTATCCATCTGGTGAATCAGTGCTGCACTCCCTCTCCAAGGTCAATATATCCTTCCTGAGGCGTGGTACTCAGAACTGAACACTGTCGACATTCACACATGGCCACTCGGGCGTTCTATCAAAGTGCGGTTGGTGCATGTGGACGTACAAAATTTGGGGATAAAAAAAAAAACCAAAATGAGTGGAGGTGGAAGAAAGGCAGGTTGACCCGGGAATGCGGAACTCCCTGGGGTAGATACAAGCCACCCTCGTATATCCCCAGCGCAAATCAAAATAGGAGCAGAATCCCATAACTGTAGATTTCCAGGGCAGGGAGAATACCCTGTCAAAATTTATTACGATTTATACAAATGGGTGACGTACTTAAGACAGAAAGTATTTCTTTCACGGTTTTCCTTCCCCCCTTTAAGGTGACTGACATTTCAGATTCCGTGTCAAAGTGCAGGGTGGAATGGAGATCAGAAACTGACTGCATTTAGGACTGTGTCACGTCACACAATATAACCTTTCGAGCATTTTAATTCTGGTAAGAACAAAAGAACGAAAGAGTTAGGAGCTGGAGTCGGCCATTCGGCCCCTCGAGTCTGCTCCGCCAGTCAATAAGATCACGGCTGATCTTTGACCTCAACTCCACTTTCCCGCCCGACCCCCACATCCCTCGATTCCCCTGGGGTCCAAAAATCTATCGATCTCAGCCTTGAATATACTCAATGGCTCAGCATCCACAGCCCTCTGGGCCAGAGAATTCCAAAGATTTACCACCCTCTGAGTGAAGAAATTCCTCCTCATCTCAGTCTTAAATGGCCGATCCCTTATTCTGAGACTGTGACCCCTAGTTCTAGAAGCAAACTTGTCACACAAAAGGGCGTTCACCCGACTACAATAGAAATGGTGACCGACAGACCTTGCAAAATGATAGTTGATCAGATTTATAATTCATTGCGATGGAAACAAATTGCACAGAAACCACACACTGTTTATTTAGCAAATTAATTCTGAGGAAATATACCCATTAACGAGCAGTGTAGTAGTGTAACAGGAAAACAAGAGCTTCAAACAGTGTCAGTCACACGCTTTGACTTGCATTTCCCCCGCAGCTTGTAGTTTTGGACGACGCCTCGGCAAACAGAAGAGAATTACTGTTGGCGATAGTAGCAGATCAACACACTTAACACATCCACAGTGGCATTCCTCTGCCCACTATTCAATGGAGACATTCGCCTATTGAAGGTAAGTGGCCTTTCGTCGTGTGTCGGCTCAAGCAGGGGGGGAAATTGACAGGCCATCCGCACACCCACACAGTCCAGCCTATTCAGCGGAACCTGGTTGATTCCCCCCCCAACCCCGTCCCTGATCTGGGGCACTGCATCCAATTGTAACACCCCACTTGGTGTTCATTGTATTCAAGTGGTATATATCAATTGGGTGTTCATTGTATGCAGGTGGTGGGTATTCATTGGGGACTCTTGTGTGCCGGCTCGGGAAGGGTGGAAGCTTATCTTCGGGTGCACGGTGTTATAAATCTCATCATTCATCAAGAAACTACTCGTGAAATAACGCTGGACGGCCAGCTGGTGGCGCCGTCCAAGGAGTATAAATACTCAGGCGTGGGCCCAGCTTGACAGGGACATTTTGTAAGACAAGGAACTAGTGAAGTACAACTAGACCTCCATGTTCTGAAACAAGTTGATTAAAGCCTTGCTTTATACTCAAACCAAGTGCGTAGTGAGTTTTATTACGTCACATGGTATGTAATGTGTGTCTCTGTAAATAAAGGCTTCTATCCTTCCCCACCTGGCTATCCAACTTTTACACTGCTGCCCAATTTGGGACATTATTGGGCAGGGATGGGGAAACGACAGTGAAACACGCAAAGTAATCGTGCATTTTCTCCGCTGCTGCTTTCCTGTTCCACTTCCTTACTCTCCCAATCTAAGGAAAACAATTGCAATCCGAAAAGAGATAAATAAAATTGACACCACAAAAAATAGAACTACTCGAAATATAATTTCTCAATAGATACCTGAGTATACTTTTCATACTATAATCAGACACATGCATATTCAAGCATAAATACCTTAGCAATACTATAAACCTGAGATACAAATCATTTGAACCATTCCTTGAAAAACAAAGACCATCATCGGCATATTTCACAAGAAAACAGATACAAATTAGCGTCATAATCATCAACATTCTTTGGTTCATCTCTATCTTCCTGTTGTATATATTTATAAAATACAGTAAATTGCCAGTGACATTTCCCACAGTCGGTTGTTAAATATAAGGATTTGTTAATGTACAAGGCAATGATGGTGTTGGGGGAGAGGCTCCACAGAGCCACCTAGTGGCCAGAACCTGCGACTGCATCGTGACAAAAAATTGAATGGGAAATGTTGACATAACAATTTACAATGGTAAATGTTGACATGGAAGTGTGACCAGAAATTATGACAACAGGAAGCAACGTTTGTGGACAGGAGTGTGTACTCTATGCATGATTTTTAATAATATATATAGATAGATATTTGTCTAACAATTAGTTAGGAAACTGGCTGTGCGCTCCAAGAAACAAGGCACCATTGCTGTCCAAGAAGGCCCTGTGAGCTACCAGAAAAAGCTTCCGGTTGGAGACGGAGCAGGCCATAATTTCTGGGAACAGCCAGCGAAGCAGCTTTGCACTCTCTGGGCTGTACATACCTTCCCCAGCCTTTGGGGAAAGTACAGCGCCCAGCTGTGCACAGTTGAAAGAACACGTATGAGATTCCTTTTTAGACGGGCTAGCGTCTGGTTAAAATAGCAGAGGGAGGGATGTCGTTTGAACATGTAAAAGCGGTCGGTCATTAACAATGCAATGATTTTAGCCCAGTTGTTGCGAACCGTGACTCAAAAGCGATCACACACGCACAGCCGTTTGCATTATGTCAAGGGCTGTGCAAACTGTCCTGCAGTGTAAATGGAGCAGTCGCTACCATATAAATCCTTGGCATTGATACAGATCCTTACCATGTCACAGCCTCTCAAACACAACAAATTAAATTTGGAAGCAGTGGAGTTGCAATGGTAAATGTTGTCGTAGAAGTGTGACCAAAACTCGTGACAACAGGAAGCAAGTTTTGCAGTCAGGAAGTGTCCACTCTACACATGTTTTTAAAATTATTTATATGCAAGAGTAATTGGGAAATGGGATGTGAGTTCAAAGTGCACAGGACCCGGACAGGAATGGAGAGTGCCTTGCTAAAGCCGCAGTATAAAATGCAATATTGGTGCTGTTTCCCCAGAACCCAGTTCTACGGAGGGTGTCATCAGCAGTAATCAGCAGTGCACGCTCGCCTCTGAGTCAGAAGGTTGTGGGTTCAAGTCCCACTCCAGGGACTGAAGCACAAAAATCTAGGCAGACACTCCCAGTGCAGTGCTGAGGGAGTGCCGCACTGTCGGAGGTGCCGTCTTTCGGATGAGACGTTAAACCGAGGCCCCGTCTGCCCTCTCAGGTGGACGTGAAAGATCCCGCGGCACTATTTCGAAGAAGAGCAGGGGAGTTCTCCCTGGTGTCCTGGGGCCAATGTTTATCCCTCAATCAACATAACAAAAACAGATGATCTGGTCATTATCACATTGCTGTTTGTGGGAGCTTGCTGTGCGTAAATTGACTGCCGTGTTTCCCACATTACAACACTGACTACACTCCAAAAAAGTACTGCATTGGCTGTAAAGCACTTTGAGACGTCCGGTGGTCGTGAAAGGCGCTATAGAAATGCAAGTCTTTCTTTTTAAGCAGTTAAAATGAAAAAGAAACTGACAAAGATGTGGGGAAACACAATCCGATGTTCATGCAAATCATTTCATCCTAACCTAACACTGATTTTAAAATAATTGGCAAAAGAACGAGAGGCGAAATGAGGAGAAATTTCTTCACACAGACGATTGTTGTGACCTGGAATGCACTGCCTAAAAGGGCGGTGGCATCAGATTCCATGGGAACTTTCAGAAGGCAATCGGACATGTACTCGACGAGGACTAATTTGCAGGGTTATAGGAAAAAAGCTGGGGGGGTGCGACTAAATTGGAGAGCTCTTTCAAAGGGCCGGCACAGGCAGGACGGGCCGAATGGCCCCCTGTAAGATTCTAAGAAGTCAATGGTAAGTAAAATCGAGGGGCTGATCTGATCGCTTCAGTTTCCCACTGGGCGGGTTTGGTTAAAATGATCCCCGTACTGTTGTGATTTGTTTTAACAGCAAAAAACAATTTTCATCGATAGAGCGCCTTTTAATGTAGGTTGGCGTCCCAAGGCACTTCACCGAAGCGCAATCAGACAGAAATTGGCACTGAGTCAAAGAAGGTGACCTGAGGAGGGGGGAGGTGACTACAAGCTCGGTCAAAGAGGTAGGTTTTAAGGAGAGTCTTAAAGGAGGAGAGAGAGGCGGAGAGGTTTAGGGAGGGAATTCCAGAGCTTAGGGCCTAGACGGCTGAAGGCACGGCCGCCAATGGTTACAGATGCAGAGATTTGCTTCTTAAGGGAAAGTTAACGCAGTAAGTTGGTAAGAGTAGAATTTCCTCTTATAGCGCCTTTCAAAACCTCAGGACGTCTCAAAGCGCTTTACAGCCAATGAAGTACTTTTTTGAAGTGGAGTCACTGTTGTAACGTAGGAAACACGGCAGCCAGTTTGCGCACAGCAAGCTCCCACAAACAGCAATGAGATAATGACCTGATAATCTGCTTTTTCCTTTAGTGGCGTTGATTGAGGGATAACTGTGGGTCTGGACACCAGGGAGAACACTCCTGCTCTTCTTCGAAATAATGTCATTGGATCTTTTATATCCACCTGAGAGGGCAAATGGGATCTCGGTTTAACGTCTCATCCGAAAGACAGCACCTCCGACAGTGCAGCACTCCCTCAGCACAGCACTGGGAGTGTCAGCCTAGATTTTGTGCTCAAGTCTCTGGAGTGGGACTCGAACCCACAAAGATAGGTGGGAAAGCAAATTGTGTGGAGGAAGCAATGAAACTCCAAAGGGATATAGGCAGGCTAACTGAGTGGGCAAAAATCTGGCAGATGGAGTATAATGTGGGAAAATGCGAGGCTATCCACTTTGGTAGGAAAAATAAAAAAGCAAATTATTATTTAAGTGGGGAGAGATTACAAAATGCTGAGGTACAGAGGGATCTGGGGGTCCTTGTACAGGAATCACAAAAAATTAGCATGCAGGTACAGCAAGTAATTAGGAAGGCAAATGGAATGTTGGCCTTTATTGCAAAGGGAATGGAGTATAAACGTAGGGAAGTCCTGTTACAACTGTACAGGGTGTTGGTGAGACCACACCTGGAGTACTGCGTACAGTTTTGGTCTCCTTATTTAAGGAGGGATATACTTGCATTGGAGGCAGTTCAGAGAAGGTTCACTAGGTTGATTCCGGAGATGAAGGGGTTGACTTATGAAGAAAGGTTGAGCAGGTTGGGCCTATACTCACTGGAGTTTAGAAGAATGAGAGGGGATCTTATTTAAATATAAGATTCTGAAGGGGCTTGACAGGGTAGATGCAGAGAGGATGTTTCCCCTCATAGGGGTATCTAGAACTAGGGGGCATAATTTCAGAATAAGACAGAAATGAGGAGGAATTTCTTCTCTCAGAGGGTCGTGAATCTTTGGAATTCTCTTCCCCAGAGAGCTGTGGAGGCTGGGTCAGTGAATATATTTAAGGTGGAGATAGACAGATTTTTCAATGGTAAAGGAGTCAAGGGTTATGGGGAGCGGGCAGGGAAGTGGAGTTGAGGCCAAGATCAGATCAGTCAGTTTTGAAGAAGGGTCAAACCCGAAACGTCAACTCAAATTTCTCTCCACGGATGTTGCCTGACTTGCTGAGTTTTTCCAGCATTTTCTGTTGTTATTTCAGGTCAGCCATGATCTTATTGAATGGCGGAGCAGGCTCGAGGGGCCAAATGACCTCCTCCTGCTCCTACGTCTTACGTATGTCTTATGTTAACCTTCTGAGGCAAGAGTGCTACCCGCTGAGCCAAGGCTGACACTAGATAGCGACCAGGGGCAAAAAGTCAAAACCGCAGGCTTTTACAATGCACTTTTAAGCCAGTAAAACGTTCCAAGGTGCTTCTCCAACACAAGAATGGGCATTGAGCTATAGTGGGAGACTGTTTAGTGGAAGTGACCAGAGGATGCAGAGTTGGATGAACTAAGTGCAGGGGCTGGTAGGACTGGAAGGGGATGGTGAGCTCAGGTCATGGAGGAATTTGTAAAGAAGGATAAGGATTTTGTATTCAATACATCGGGGTAACCAGTGGAGGATAAGGGACCAGGATGTGCGTAGGATAGGATGTGGGCGGCAGAGTTTAACTGCCGCACTTTGAAACAAACAAATATCAATTAAGCACTGTACATTCATTTCTTTATATAAGTAGTTTGTGGCACAATACATGGATAGTGATGTGATCTGACGCAAAGATACAATGAAATCGAGAGAACAGGCGCTGTTCAACATTCTGGGAAGATCTGGTCACCTATTGGGATTGCCGGAATCTGTGGGAAGCACCTCCTCTTGCCCAGATCCCACGTCTTGTGAGTCTAGGGGCAGGCTGTCAAGGGTAATGCCTCGTCGCTCGCCGAACACTCGCTCCTGCAGTTCGATTATATCATGTCTGATGTCAGCCATCATCAGTAGGAGAAAGTCAAATGACCCAGGGGGGCCCTGAAAATGGAAGAAAAAGAAACAGCGCAAAAAATAAATAGGTCCGACAATAACTTCCTTCCTATTTTCATAGCAAAACCCCTCCTTACAAGTTGGTTCAAGGTGAGGATTTTATTGAATTTCCTTCATATCTTCAAAAATACGATGTTATCGACCAGGAGAGTGGACCTGTTGATTTATTTGAGTGAGTGAGATGCCAGGGTTAGAGCTGACGGCGCAAGTCAGGTCAAATCAGGGCAGACGAGATTAAAATACCTCTAACTTAGAGCTTGAAAGCATTGCAGTTCTATTTTATTTTAAATGCTAACATTTGAATTGGCAGAAGCATTGCCCAGATCAGGTGTTGGCTGTGGCGAGGCCGTGTGAGCCACGTGCACTAATTGTAGCCTTACACGCACTCGCACAATACAGGTAAATAAATGTACCTCACAGGTGTGCATTTGCTTAACAAGTGTCTACCATCACTCAATAATTGAGGAAGTACAGCATTCACACATTCTGCTTTTCATCTTGCCATTTTACCTGCAAACGCACAAAAAGGTTAAAGAAAGAGAGACTTGCATTTATATAGCGCCTTTCACCAGCTCCTGATGTGCCAAAGTGCTTTACAGCCAATGAAGTACTTATAGGGGGGAAAATTCAGTTGGTTTGCGCCTCCCCTTTGCGCCTTAAGACAGGTGTGAAGCGCCTGATTTAGCGCTCCAATCAACTCCAGGGGCGATAAAAGCCAAGTTTGCAGTCGGAGGCGAAAGTTAGCGCCAGGCGCTAAACTTTGCGCACGGCAGATAATCTCGCCCCAAATGGGGTGATACTGAATTTTCCCCCCATAGAGTCACAGAAGGAGGCCATTCGGCCCATCGAGTCCGTGCCGGCTCTCTGTAGAGCAATCCAGTCAGTCCCATTCCCCCGCTCTATCCCCGTAGCCCTGCAAGTTTATTTCCCTCAAGTGCCTATCCAGTCTCCCCTTGAAAACATTGAGTGTCTCCGCTTCCACCACTTCCGTCGGCAGCGAGTTCCAGGTCCTCACCACTCGCTGCGTAAAAAAGTTTTTCCTCACATCCCCCCGTATCTCTTGCCCAAAACCTTAAATCTGTGTCGCCTAGTCCTTGTACCATCAACTAGTGGGAACAACCTTTCCCCGTCTAGCCTATCCAAACCCGTCATAATCTTGTACACCTCTATCAAATCACCCCTCAACCTCCTGTACTCTAATGAAAACAAATCCAGCTTCTCCAACCTGTCCTTGTAGCTAAGATCCCCCATCCCCGGAACCATTCTGGTAAATCTCCTCTGCACCCTCTCAAGGGCCTTCACATCCTTCCTAAAGCGTGGTGACCAGAACTGGACGCAATACTCCAGCTGTAGCCTAACCAGCGCTTTATAAAGATTCAGCATAACTTCTCTACTTTTGTACTCAATACCTCTATTTATGAAGCCCAAGATCCCATATGCTTTGTTAACCACTCTCTCAATATGTCCCGCCACCTTCAGGGACCGATGCACATTAACTCCCAGGTCCCACTTTTGAAGTGTGGTCACTGTTGTAATGTAGGAAGCGCGAACACGCATACACCGTACGAATACGACTATTGAGATCACGTGTCCAACGACGGTGTCTATTACTCATTTCTTTTACTTACAAATCAGAAATGCAATTACCCACCTCTGGATTCCCAATTAGCCACACGTGGCTAACGGACTGGACGGCCCTGAGCTAATGGAACGTAGAGTGCATCTATAAATCTGTGCTTCTGGATGGCGTTACTGAACATCCGGCTTTCTCCATCCCTCCGTGCGTCAGTCCACAGGTTCTGATCTCCCTGTGCAACGCCCCAATGCAACTGCCAGCACTGGTCACATAATGCCACGGTTGCTTGAGGTAGAGGCACGAGTAAGGTGTGATATCTAAAGTCACCTTCGAGTGTGCTGTGTGCATGCAATAGTTACTTTTCTGCAGAGGTCAGATTCAGAATGTCTGTCTCTTTCTTTTTCCCCCGACTTGTTGCAAATTCCATTTTCGTTATCGTTTATCTTGGTGGTTTCGGAGACTTCCTGTGTTGAAGTGAGAGGCACTTGTGCATGTCAATAATCTCTGATGTGTAACATCAAAGTTGCATTAAACTGGAGAGAAAACAAAATACCTCCAGGTGCAGCAGCTGTCGCTTTTGTGTAGATGTTGAGACAGTCGGTCGGCCGCCTACCTTCAGAGCGGAAGCGCCCAATACATGGCACGGAGTTAGTATGCCCCCCTCAACAGAACGGAAACTGGGAATGCTGGAGACACTCATCCGGTCAAGCCGCATCGATTGAGACGGCAGGAGTTATAGGTGTAGACCCTTCAAGAGAATGGGAACAGACACACACACACACACACACATCAAGTGCACACACAACACACATGTAACACAGACAACACACACGCAACACATACAATGTTCCCTGTAATTATGTTTGGCGAGCGTGGCCTCTTTTAAGGCTGCGTGGGGTCTGTGGAACGCCACGCGACCACGCAGTTTGCAGGGTACATGGACCACACACACGCAACACATACCACACGCACGCAACACATGCCACACACACGCAACACATACCACACACACACATTGTTATAAATCTCATCATCATCAAGAAACTACTCGTGAAATAACGCTGGACAGCCAGCTGGTGGCGCCGTCCAAGGAGTATAAATACTCGGGCATGGGCCCAGCTTTCCCAGGGACATTTTGTAAGACAAGGAACTAGTGAAGTACAACTAGACCTCCATGTTCTGAAACAAGTTGATTAAAGCCTTGCTTTATGCTCAAACCAAGTGCGTAGTAAGTTTTATTACGTCACACATCACGTGCACACTTAACACACACGTAACACGCACTGCAAATGCAACGTACACCGCCACATGCACACGCACACTACACACACAATATACAACACACAAGCACGTGCACCCCCACATCACGCCTGCACAGCACGCTGCAACACACACGACAGTGACCTGCACAGTGCTTACATGGTGAACAGGAGACGGTTAAAAGGTGGAAGTGCTATTGACGGGAGACAACAGGATTGAGCATTGGAGAGAAATTGAAGACATTTATCAGATACAGAGAATGCACGGATAGCTGAGGCGATGGGGAGGGGTGCTACAGACTGCCCCACTAGCACGGTTTGACTGTACTGATTCGTCCCTTCTTTCCTTCTACCCCCCAGAAACACTGACACCCCGCCCCGCCACCCTTCCCATTCTTCTATTCCTCTTTAAATGCTGCTCATCCTTAATGTATTTTTTTCCCCAGGTCTGACAAAAGATCGACACTTGAACCATTATTGTGTCTGTTCTCTCTGCGGATGCTGAACGTTTTCGGCATTTTCTGTTGTTGTTTCAGGGTTCCAGTCTTTTTTTTTTGCATTTTAATTAGAAAAGAAAAAAGAATGGGGGGAAATTCTAAAACGAGTTGACTATCCAGGATTGGCGTTCTTTTGTAGTCGGGCCTGCGAGCATGCAGTTAGGATGAATGAAAATCCAAGTTACTTCAGGCTTTCTTTTTATCATGCCACCTTTGGTTTTGTATGTTCATATGACTCCATATACCTCAGTGTAAATCACCTTCATTTTTAGCCTATTCTTTCCTTACACTGCGATCCTATCAGCCAGTGGCTCAGTGGGTAGCACTCTCGTTTCTGTGTCAGAAGGTTGTGGGTTCAAGTCCCCACTCCAGGGACTTGAGCATAAAGGCCCAGTAATTCGGGTCCCAACGCGTGAGTACGGACGGGGTACTCACGCGTGGGCCCGATGGAAGTGCCGGTTTTCAGGATGCACAGCGCATGCGCTGAAAACCGGCATTTCCTGTCCTCTGAACCAAGGGGTTAAGAGGTGGAACGCGTGCGACGTTTCAGGCAGCGCGTGCGCGCTGAAATTCCTTTTTTTGTAAAGAGTTGCCCGTGCGTAAAGGCCTCCGGTTTTTACGCGTGAAAAAAGCAGACGTAAGTACTTAGTTTTAAAAGGTAAGTGGTCTATTAATACAATTTAGAAATTTTTTTCCACAGGTTTATTATTTTTAAAGAATTTACAGTAAGGTAAGTGTATTTTTAGACCCGATTTGTTAAAAAATTATTTTTTTCAAAAATTTGATTAATTGTTTAAAATAGTTTTTTACAGTTATTCACAGTTCATTTATTTAGTGGGATGTTTTTTTAACTTTTATTTGTAGTTTAAGTACTGTTTTGGGCGCCCTGAGTTTTCATGAGTTTGACAGTTCTTACTATCAAACTCATGAATGAACTTTTGCAACCTCCGATTGGTTGCCCAGTGCCCACGTGATCCCAGCCGGCTCATCAAAATAACTACGCTTTAATTCTGTTTAAAACTACTTCACATTCTTCAAAATAATGTAAAAGTATTTAAAACTTTATAAAAGTTAGCAAAAGATTAATAAAAATACAAAAAACCTGTTTAAAATGCTGCTCTGCATGTAAAAATACTTTGCAGCTTGTGAGAAACATTGGGGGCGTGTCCTATGGTAAGGAGACCTCAAGGGGCGTGTCTCACTTACACTCCGCGCTCGAGGCTTCGCGCTGGCTGCACTCCTGGGCGGCGTGACGTCAGACGCTGCCCGGGAGTAATCAACTGAAAAAAGGAATTCCACGCGTCCCGGGAGCAGAACGGCCGGCGCGCCGGGTAAGTGCACATCGGGGGCTTGCACGCGCGGCAAGCCCCCGAACCTAATTTCTGGGCCATTATCTCCACTGACGCTCCCAGTGCAGTGCGGTCGGGAGGTGCTGTATTTTGGATGAGGCATTAAACAGAGCCTCATAGGACTCCTTGATGTCGGGAAACACCTCTTTACACAAAGGGTAGTGGAAATCTCTAACTCTGGCTGGCGGCTGGGCGGGCGGTCAATTGAAAATTTCAAAACTGAGATTGATAGAAATCTTTTGTTGATAGATTTCTGTTAGGCAAGGGTATTAAGAATTATGGAACCAAGGCGGATAGATGGAGTTAAGATACAGAACAGCCATGATCTAACTAAATTGTGCAATGAAAACAGAAATACTCAGCTGGTCAGAGCAGCATCTGTAGAGAGAGAAACAGAGTTAATGTTTCGGGTCGATGACCCTTCGTCAGAACTGGAAAAAGTTGGAGATGGAACAGGTTTTTAAGCAAGTGTAGGTGCCGGGAAAGGGGGGAGGGGAGGAAAGAACAAAAGGGAAGGACTGTGATAGGATGGAAGGCAGGAGAGATTAAGGGACAAAAGGGATGATGGTGCGAGGAACAGGCTCGAGGGGCTGAATGGTCTACTCCTGTTCCTATGTTCGACTATCTTTAGTCTTGTGACCCCCCTCCCACCTTAACTCCTACCTTGCCAAAATGAGAACGCTGCTTATAATCCTGAACATAAATAAACTCTGAGCTATTCTGACTATTGGGCCTCACCCAGCAGGCCAACAAAACAGAGGGGCATTGCTTTTCCTCCTGTTGAGGGAGTCAATGTTTATGCATCAACGATCGTCTGTCATGAGCATATCTAAACCGAACCTTGGGACATGTGGAATTCAGTTTTCGAATAGCTTCTGTATAGATTTTCTCCAAAGGTCCTTTTTTTCCCCCGAAGCCAGCTCGCTTCTCATTGCGCGGCTCACGGGCAGTCTGGAGTCTGGGGCACAGGTGGTGATGTTTAGCTGCTTAACCTGGCCTGTCTCTTGGGAGGCCGCACTGTTGGGGAGGTTGTCTAAATAGATCCTAAGATCAACTGCAGGTTACTTGCTGCGGGTGAGAGAAGTTATCAGATTGCCAGGTCCTTGTAAAGTTTTGGATCCGGGTCAACCTGCAATTTCTCTCACCTGTCGCAATTAACCTGTAATTGACCTCCACGTGAAATGGCTGCCTTCCTCTGTTTGTACTTTTTGACGCGAAGGGCGGAATCTTACCTGGAAGGCCGAGTTCGAGGCGGGACTGCTGCCTTCCGGGTTCCAGTCCCGCCCCCAGCGACGTCCGACGAACAGACGCTATTTTCCCCCTGATTGGCCTTGTTAAGCCCCGCCCTGCGGGCTTGCCGGCCAATTAAGAGAAAGCCGGTGTCAGATGACGTCAGTTGATGACGCTTCATCTGCCGGTTTGCTTAAAGGCACATGCACCACACTTGTTTGACAGATGATTTGACAGTGTTTGACGGCATTGAGGTGCTGTCAAACACTTACAGTCACTGTCCAAAGGTGAGCCCCTGCTCCCCAATTACTCTCTCCTTAGGATAAAACAGATGGCAGCTGCAGCTGAGATTGCAGGAGCCATCTGTCACTTCTCCCGTTGAGATGAGGCTACACAAACACTTCACAGCTTCTCACCTGCAGAAACATCTAAACACATTAAAAATTACTTTCACAACATTTCCTTACCTCTGATACTCACCATTGTCCCATTGCATCCTTCACACCACTTCTGCAGCTGTCATCCAAACACAAACATTACAACAGACCCACAGCACGCCTCACTTACCCTGGCGGGGTTCCCCGATGTCGGGAAGCCCGCAGCAGCAGTCGAAAAATTACAAAAAGCCTCTTAGCTGCCTGTTTACTACCTGTTAACAGGCAGTTAAGTGGCTATAATCCTCTTCCCGCCGCTAGGAGTTGGGTACCTGCGCAAATCGGGGACCCAACTCCCAGGAATATTGGTTGGAGGCGGGTTGGGAGCGGGTTTGGGACCCACTCCCATTTTGGGGGATTTTCCCAGCAGTCCCGCCTCCAAACCCGCCTCCTCAGAGCTGGTAAAATCCAGCCCTTAGACATCTATGATGTGATCAATGCTTTCAGATCTTCCACATAGATGGAGATATATATATACAGATATGAACAGAGTTGCAAATTAATATTTTGAAGCGCACTCTGATATCTTACTGGTAGTCCACGTGGTCCTGCAGGTCCCCTCTCGCCCTGAAACAAGAACAGTAAAGATTCACAAATTAATGGATGGCTTTTAAACCAGACGCAAGCAAAGACAACGGGCTAGTCGGGCGGTGGTGCAAAATTGTGGGACTGACTATCAGGCACTGTGTATAGCGACAACAACACCAACGTGTATTTATATAGTGCCTTTAACGTAGTAAAACGTCCCAAGGCGCTGCACAAGAACGTTGTAAAACAACAAATTTGACACCGAGCCACATAAGGATAAATTAGGGCAGGTGACCAAAAGCTTAGTCAAAGAGGTAGGATTTAAGGAGCATCTTAAAGGAGAGGTAGCGAGGCGGAGAGGTTTAGGGAGGGAATTCCAGAGCTTAGGGCCCAGGCAGCAGACGGCACGGCCGCCAATGGTGGAGCGATTATAATCAGGGATGCTCAAGAGGGCAGAATTAGAGGAGCGCAGATATCTCGGGGGCTGTGGGGCTGAAGGAGATTACAGAGATAGGGAGGGGGCGAGACCATGGAGGGATTTGAAAACAAGGATGAGAATTTTGAAATCGAGGCGCTGCTTAACCGGGAGCCAATGTAGGTCAGCGAGCACAGGGGGTGATGGGTGAACGGGACTTGGTGCGAGTTAGGACACGGGCAGCCGAGTTTTGGATGACCTCAAGTTTACGTAGGGTGGAATGCGGGAGGCCAGCCAGGAGTGCGTTGGAATAGTCCAGTCTAGAGGTAACAAAGGCATGGATGAGGGTTTCAGCAGCAGATGAGCTGAGGCAGGGGCGGAGACGGGCGATCCGATACTGCCTGTTTCTGCGTCACCGCCCGAGTCGAATTTCTAGGCCAACCACCTCCCCATTACGAGATCAGAAATATATCACGCTGTGCAACGTCATGAACGAACCCATTCAGATGAAGACCCTTTTAATGAATGAACCCATTCAGATGAAGACCCTTTTAATGAATGAACCCATTCAGATGAACACCCTTTTAATGATGGTGTTGGTGTGCTTAAAATAAATAAGTTAACACCTTTGTAGAAAGCAGACAAAGGAACATCGCTTAAGTGATAGCAAAATACTGCGGATGCTGGAAATCCGAAATAACAACAGAAAACGCTGGAAAAACTCAGCAGGCCAGGCAGCATCCATGGAGAGAGAAACAGAGTTAACGTTTCAGGTCTGTGACCCTTCATCAGAACTGGAAAAAAAGCAGGAAATGGAAAGCAAGTGTAGGGGCTGGGAAAAGGGGGAGGGGATGAAGGAACAAAAGGGAAGGTCAGTGATAGGATAGAAAGCCGGAGAGATTAAGAGACATTGAGAGACATTAAGAGATATTCAAGGCGAGAGGAGATGGTAATGGGACAGGTTAAGGAACAAAGGATGGCTCTAGATGGGGTGTGAATTGCGCTGGCAGAATGAAGGACAGCTGAAGATCATAACCTCGGCCCCTATCACATATATATATTTTCTTCTTTTTTTTATCCACAATTTTTGTTTGGCCCCCTCTTTTTTTTCTTCCCTCCCACATGGCAGCTGTCCTTCATTCTGCCAGCGCAATTCACACCCCATCTAGAGCCATCCTTTGTTCCTTAACCTGTCCCATTACCACCTCCTCTCGCCTTGAATATCTCTTAATGTCTCTCAATGTCTCTCAATCTCTCCTGCTTTCTATCCTATCACTGACCTTCCCTTTTGTTTTTTCACCCCCTCCCCCTTTTCCCAGCCCCTAAACTTGCTTTCCATTTCCTGCTTTTTTTCTCAGTTCTGACGAAGGGTCATCGACCTGAAACGTCGACTCTGTTTCTCTCTCCACCGATGCTGCCCTGACCTGCTGAGTTTTTCCAGCGTTTTCCGTCACCTAAGTGGGTTCATGACTGATATCACACGGCAGCAACTTCAACCCTGTTACGCAGTCCACTTTATTTCACATTGAATTTTCTCTGAATAAAAGGCTCAGTGAATTCTCATCGTAATGAAGTTTAGTAAGCATATTAGTCAGATCCTGAAAGGTCTACTTCAAACCAAAATCAGTCTAAGATAATAATCAATCAATACATAGCATGCTTGTTTTTATGATGGCGACTGCAACCAAAGTTACATTGAAGGGCCTTGTGCATATGAACAATGAATAAGTCTCAGTTGTCTGCCCTCTGTTTGAATTTTCTACCTTAAAAATAAAATAAAAATAGGTTTTGAAGGACTTGGTGGCATGTCTTCACTTCTGCTGTTGATCCTGGGCTGTCTGGGTCTGGGTATAGTTGTGGTGGTTAGCAGCTAACCTGTACTCTTTGACCTGTACCTCGGGAGCCTACTGTCAACAAGGACAGATGTCAACGACGAAGTCCAACACCGCCTTCAGTGTGCCAGTGCAGCCTTCGGTCGCCTGAGGAAGAGAGTGTTTGAAGACCAGGACCTCAAACCCGGCACTAAGCTCATGGTCTACAGAGCAGTAGTGATACCTGCCCTGCTGTATGCCTCAGAGACATGGACCATGTACAGCAGGCACCTCAAAGCACTGGAGAGGTACCACCAACGCTGCCTCCGCAATATCCTGCAAATCCATTGGCAGGATAGGCGCACCAATGTCAGTGTTCTTTCTCAGGCCAACATCCCCAGCATCGAAGCTTTGACCACGCTCAATCAGCTCCGATGGATGGGTCACATTGTCCGCATGCCCGATACGAGACTCCCAAAACAAGCGCTCTACTCGGAGCTCCGGCACGACAAGAGAGCCTCAGGTGGGCAGAGGAAACGCTTCAAGGACACCCTCAAAGCCTCCTTGAAAAAGTGCAACATCCCCACCGACACGTGGGAATCCCTGGCCCAAGACCGCACAAAGTGGAGGAGAAGCATCCGGGAAGGCACTGAACACCTCGAGTCTCTTCGCCGGGAGCAAGCGGAAGCCAAGCGCAGGCAGCGCAAGGCGCGCACGTCAATCCAAGCACCCCACCCACCCGCCCCTTCAACCACCGTCTGCCCCACCTGTGACAGAGGCTGTAGGTCTCGCATTGGACTCATCAGTCACCTGCGAGCTCATTTTTAATGTGGAAGCAAGTCATCCTCGGTTCCGAGGGACTGCCTAAGAAGAAGACTCTTTGATAATTTCAAGGACACCTGAAGTATAATCAGTGCTCTCAGAAGAGAGGCACTGCTAATTGCTAGGGTGCGGTTCAATGGACATGGGAGCAGTAGCACCCCTTCACCGTGCCCTCCACCCCATATCAGCCCAAGTGGCAATTCTTCATGTCTGAGCTGAAACTATGACTGTTAGAAGGCTACTTGACTGTGAGAAGCATCACACTGGGCCCGGCCTCCTCCACAAACGCGCGTCTTCCAGCCTGAGTCACTGGACGGGGTGATGAGGAATGAAAACCCCTGGCTGATCTTTCGCCTCCTTCGCCCCCCCCGGGTACACAGAGCCCAATTGCTGCTCCCAACCGCAGCACAAATCGGGACTTGACCTTGAGATCGCCCGGGTCTGCAGAGCTCAGTATCGCACCAGACGGTGGATTTAGCAGCAGATAATACCGAGAGGATCAGACGAAGTCTTCTTCTTAGGCAGTCCCTCGGAACCGAGGATGACTTGCTTCCACATTAAAAATGAGTTCTCAGGTGACTGATGAGTCCAATGCGGGACCTACAGTCTCTGTCACAGGTGGGGCAGACGGTGGTTCAAGGGGCGGGTGGGTGGGGTGCTTGGGTTGACCTGCGCTCCTTGCGCTCCTTGCGCTTGGCTTCCGCTTGCTCCCAGCGAAGAGACTCGAGGTGTTCAGCGTCTTCCCGGATGCTTCTCCTCCACTTTGTGCGGTCTTGGGCCAGGGATTCCCAGGTGTCAGTGGGGATGTTGCACTTTTTCAAGGAGACTTTGAAGGTGTCGAAGCATTTCCTCTGCCCACCTGGGGCTCTCTTGCCGTGCCGGAGCTCCGAGTAGAGCGCTTGATTTGGGAGTCTCGTATCGGGCATGCGAACGATGTGACCCGTCCATCGGAGCTGATCGAGCGTGGTCAGAGCTTCGATGCGGGGGATGTTGGCCTGAGCGAGAACACTGACGTTGGTGCGCCTATCCTGCCAGTGGATTTGCAGGATCTTGCGGAGGCACCGTTGGTGGTACCTCTCCAGTGCTTTGAGGTGCCTGCTGTACATGGTCCATGAGGCATACAGCAGGGCGGCTATCGCTGCTGCTCTGTAGATGAAGTAGGGGTGGGCGGAGGCTTGTGTGGGAGGAAACGCTTGGAGATCCGTAGAAGGTCCAGGATGTCCGACCGAGAACTCGAGGCATTCGACAAAAAACCCCAGAAGATGAGACGACATGACCCAGTTGGGCCGAATGGCCTGTTTCAGGCACTGTAAATTCTGTGTAGTTCAACCTTTTAACCAGTGGGGGTTGCACAGATCATTTCCAGAACATTGTGCTCGTGCAGCGCACGGTGTGTGGGCTGAAACAGGACACACATGAGAAAATAGGCTTCGTAACAATGTTCAGGAAAAATAAGCTGGATTTAACTGTACCTTAAGTCCGTTCTTTCCTGCTGCCCCAGGAGCACCCTAGAAATATAATGGATTAATTTTAATGTGCAAAATTTTCTCTCATCTGAGGGTTGATGATGCAGTGGTGTGGGCTGCATTAGTCCCCGGGCCTACATGGCCAATAACACCCATCTCAATTGCCTGGCATAACTCCAGTGAGATCAGCCAGTGACTGAAGCATTGGAACAAAGAAAGACTTCTACATTTCTACAGCACCTTTCACGACCACCGGACGTCCCAAAGCGCTTTACAGCCAATTAAGTACTTTTTGAAGTGTTGTCATTGTTGTAATGTAGGAAATGCAGCAGCCAATTTGCGCACAGCAAGCTCCCACTTGCTAATAACCAGATAATCTGTTTTTTAGTGATGCTGATTTGAGGGATAAATATTGGCCAGGACACCGGGGATAACTCCCCTGGCTCTTCAAAATAGTGCCATGGGATCTTTCATGTCCTCCTGAGGGCAGACAGGGCCTCGGTTTAACGTCCCATCCAAAAGGCAGCACCTCCAACAGTGCAGCGCTCCCTCAGCACTGCACTGGGAGTGTCAGCCTAGATTTATTGTGCTCAAGTCTCTGGAGTGGGACTATGAACCCACAACCTTCTGACTCAGAGGTGAGGGGGCTACTCACTGAGCCAAGCCTGCTTTAAGGTTCCACGGGACACACTGAGGCTCTGCTGGTGCCCATTCCCCCAGAAAAAATAATGCAGGCATTCAACAAGCAGCTTTTCACTCGCTGTTCCTCCCCACCCCCTCCTGAACCTCACTCCCAGCACCAGACCAAATGATCAAAGAGCTGAGAGTGACAGGAAAATATTCAAATGAGTTGACAGTTCATATTTGGGTGGGATCATCCCTGGCTCAGTTGGTAGCACCCTCACTCCTGAGTCAATGAAAGTTGTGGGTTCAAGTCCCACTCCAGAGACTTGAGCACAAAATTCTAGGCTGACACACCCAGCGAGTGCTGCACTGTCGGAGGTGCGGTTTTTCGGAGGAGAGGTTAAACCGAGTCCCTTTTGGCCCTGGATTTCCTGGTGCACCTTGAATTAGAAAATTTGGCACCGTGTTTACTGAGCAAATGGCTTTCCCCGAGGGGCTGCAGCGGTGGAACGGGACAGATCCTCACAAAGGGTCAGAGATAAAAGCGGGACACCGACTGCCCCTCTGCACTGTGCAGCGTCTCACACGGTCATAGCAGCACCGATGACAAATGGCTAGTGAGGTACGGATGTTGGCTGCAGCCCATAAAAGCCGTACCTCAGCAAGTGTTGGAGAGAAGAGAGGCAAAGTGAGGAACGTGGGTGAGTATTAGGTTCGGGTGGAGTATAAACACCAGCATTGACCAGATGGGCTGAATGGCCTGTTTCTGTGCTGTAAACTCATAGATTCATAGAAATTTACGGCACAGAAGGAGGCCATTCGGTCCATCATGTCTGTGCCGGCCGACAAAGAGCTCTCCAGCCTCATCCCACTTTTCAGCTCTCGGTCCATAGCCCTGCAGGTTACGGCACTTCAAGTGCATATCCAAGTACTTTTTAAATGCGATGAGGGTTTCTGCCTCTACCACCCTTTCAGGCAGTGAGTTCCAGACTCCCACCACCCTCTGGATGAAAAATATTCTCCTCAACTCCCCTCTAATCCTCCGACCAATTACTTTAAATCTATGCCCCCCCTGGTTATTGACCTCTCTGCTTAGGGGAAATAGGTCCTTCCTGACATAAGAAAACTACTAGGCACTTGGTCTAAGCGTTAAACAAAGCTTTAATCAACTGTTTTACAACATGGAGGTCGAGTTGTGTCCTTCACTAGTTCCTGTTAAGAATGTCCTGCGCAAGCTGGGTCCGTGCCCGAGTATTTATACTCTCCCTGGACAGCGCCACCCGCAGGCCGCTCAGTATTATTACATAAGCCTTTCTTTCATGAATGACCGATTCATGTCACTTCCTATCCACTCTATCCAGGCCCCTCAATTCGATTCGATGTAATCCATTTGATGGGTCAAAGCCTCCTCTGAAGTAGAGGACAGAAGAGTTTCGAACTAACGCACTGAGCATTCACACACTAGTGACGTCATTCCTCAGCCATAATGTTTGAGCGGCTAATAATGGTGAAGTGCCTCCTGATATTAGCTGTTCCCTCACCTTTTTGTCGTTTAAAAGTACAAGAGCAACTCTGACACGCTCACACCGGAAAATTCACTCACCACTGGACCTCGTCTTCCTCTCTTGGCGTGGGATAGATCCGGGATGGGGCCCATGGGGCCCATGTCGCCTCTGGGTCCACGTGTGCCGGAGGCTCCTGGAGGTCCTACAGGCCCAGTGCTGCCTTTTGGCCCCGGATTTCCTGGTAGACCTTGAATTAGAAAAATTGGAATAAACAGTGTTTACCGAGCAAATGGCAAGTTTAGTTTATTAATCTCAATTTATCATCTTAATTTAGCCTAGAAACATTATCGTGCAAGCATTTAACTCGTTCATTTTTAAATAGTATTATACCTCTGTTAAAATAGTAATTGTGACAATAATTGAAGCATTATTATCTACGATTTAGCTTTATTTTGCATTATTTAATTCTGTCACAATACATAAGGGGTTAAAAACAAAATTCGCTCACAGGCTAATGTATGTTTCAGCTCACTTTGTTTCAATTTAATCCGATAATTAGAACCTAGAGTTGCATAGAACCTACAGCGCAGAGAAAGGCCATTCAGCCCAACTGGTCTATGCCGGCGATTATGCTCCACATGAGCCTCCGCCCACTCGAATTACCCCTGTGTTCCTCTATTCCTTCTCCCCCATGTATGCATCGAGCCTCCCCTTAAATGTGTCCATGCTCTCTGCATCGACCACTCCATGTAGCAGCGAGTTCCACATTCTCACCACTCTGTGTGTAAAGAAATTCCGCCTACTTTCTTGATTTGATCTTTTAGTGGCTATCTTATATTTAGGCCCCTTTTGCTCTGGACGCACCCACAAGTGGAAACAGTTTCTCCATGCCCACGCTATCGAACCCCTGCATAATGTTAAAAGCCGCTATCAGATCTTGTTGTTTTCGGAGCGGGGCCAAGCCATTCAATTCAACTAATCTGCGTGACTTGTTTAAATGTGTTTTGATTGGTAGCTCCCTTTGGATTGAAATTCTGCGAGATCCCAGTGATAAAGGTATAAATCAGCGAATCTATCGAGAACTTTCCCAAAGAGTCTGTCTAGAACCTCCAAAGAGGGATGGCGAAGGCAGATAACTTCCATAGTTTGTGAGCACTATGTAAGAAAATTGATTACAGCATAATTTATCATAGATGTTCCAAACTATTATTTTCTATTACAATCAGAAGCTAGCTCAGCTAAACAAGCCACTGTAACAATATGTGTATGTTACTGATACTCTTAACTTGAAAGAAAGACTTGAATTTCTATAGCGCCTTTCACAACCACTGGACGTCTCAAAGTGCTTTACAGCCAATTAAGTATTTTTGAAGTGTAGTCACTGTTGTAATGTAGGAAACGCGGCAGCCAATTTGCACACAACAAGCTCCCACAAACAGCAATGTGATAATGACCAGATAATCTGTTTTTGTTATGCTGATTGAGGGATAAATATTGGCCCAGGACACTGGGGAGAACTCCCCTGCTCTTCTTCGAAATAGTGCCGTGGGATCTTTAACATCTACCAGAGAGAGCAGACGGGGCCTCGGTTTAATGTCTCATCTGAAAGACGGCACCTCTGACAGTGTGGCACTCCCTCAGCACTGCACTGAGAGTGTCAGCCTAGATTTTTGTGTTTAAGTCTCTTGGAGTAGGACTTGAACCCACGACCTTCTGACTCAGAGGTGAGAGTGCAACACAGGTGAGCCACAGCTGACATTTAGGGCTGAATTTTCCAGCCCCGAGGAGGCAGGTTTGGAGGCGGGACTGCTGGCAAAAGCAAAAAGAATGGGAGCAGGTCCCAAACCCGTTCCCAACCCGCCTCCAAACAATCTTCCCGGGAGTCGGGTCCCCGATTTGCACAGGGATCCAACTCCTAGCAGTGGGAAGAGGATTATAGCCACTTAACTGCCTGTTAACAGGTAGTTAAGAGGCTTTTTCCCATTTTGAGATTTCTGCTGCGGGCTTCCCGACGTCGGGGAACCCCACCAAGGTAAGTGAGGTGGCTGTGGGTCTGTTGTCATGTTTGTGTATAGATGACAGCTGCAGAAGTGGTGCGAAGGATCCAATGGGACACTGGTGAGTATCAGAGTTAAGGAGATGTTGGGAAAGTCATTTTTAATAAGCTTAGATTTTTCTGTAGGTGACAAGCTTTGAAGTGTTTGTGTGGCCTCACCTCATTGGAAGAAATGACAGATCGCTTCTGCAACCTCACCTGCAGCTGCCATCTGTTTCATCCTAAGGAGAGAGTCATTGGAGAGTCTTGGTGCAAGGGCGCACCTTTGGACAGTGATTGTCAGCACCTCAATGCTGTCAAACACTGACAAATCATTTGTCAAAAATAAATGGTACATGTCTCTTTAAGAAAACCGGCAGATGAAGCGTCATCAACTGACGTCATCTGACACCGGCTTTCCCTTAATTGGCCAGCAAGCCCGCAGGGCGGGCTTAACAAGGCCAATCAGAGGAAAATAGCATCTGTGTGTCAGACGTCGCTGGGGGCGGGACTAGAACCCGGAAGGCAGCAGTCCCGCCCCCAACACATCTCGGCAGGTAAAACCCAGCCCATGTTCTTTTACTATTTAATAAATCTGTCTAGCATTTAAAGGCTAAAAGGAGGTTTCGCGTAATGTTATTCTACCACGTTCCAAAGATCAGGAGAATCCCATGAATTCACGGTAGCTGAAACAATCCAGAAAAGGTTGATCTTGATCTTGATAGGTCAAGTGAAAACGCTCTCAAAGCAATAAACAGATCAGGTTTCCTTACGAGACTATTGTCCTGTCTAATATTTATCCCTCAATCCAAATAACAAAAACAGATTGTCTGGTCATTATGGCATTGCTGTTTGTGGGATCTTGCTGTGTGCAAATTGGCTGCCGCGTTTCTTACATTACAACAGTGACTACACTTCAAAAAGTGCTTCGTTGGCTGTAAAGCGTTTTGAGACGTCCGGTGGTCGTGAAAGGCGCTATAGAAATACAAGTCTTTCTTTTTTCTTTTAGTCCAAAGCATGGAAGCCAAAAGCATGTTGGGTAAAAGAAAACCCAAACACGGAACAATAATGCACTCATACATGATTAATATCCGACACGAGGGTGATGGAGCGGATATGGGGTCAGAAGCTCAGCTCAGAGACCAACAATGTTCCCTTTAAGCTGCGTGACTGCGCGATTGCGCCCCAGGGGATCCCATGCAGCCGGTAAGCTGGCTTTTAAGTTGAAAAAAAGCTCTCATGCGTGGACTTTTGAATGGGCCGCTCAGTCAGTTAAAGGGGCCGCACGGCCCCCCCAAAAAATTAAAGGTAACTTTGGACGCCAAGGTTGCAAACCATCTGGTTCGGCCTCAGACAGTGGCCAGGGAAGAGGGATGGAGTCGGTGGCGAGGGAACGGAGTTTGAGTCTCAGTCTTGTCTGACTTCAGGGGCGATAGCGCTGCTAAATGAGCTAAGCTGACACCTGTAAGAATAAATAGGAGCCTGGGAGTGAATGTACAAGAATAAGTTGTTGACATTCTCCTCATTTCTCCATTTGACTTTTAAAACAGAGGCGTTGACGATCGCACCTCCTCCTTAATGATATTTTGCCATTCGTTGGCATTTGTGTTTTTTGGGGTTAGTGCTTGACCGATTCCATTGCTCCCAGCGCAGTTATCAACTGGTGGATAGAGACAGCAGCAAGTATGTGGCACAATTGACAAAAACAAGACCTGCCTGCTTAAGTTTACATTGGATTTCAGCCACAACAATCACGAACAGTTTACTTAGTCACGACAGCATTCTTTAATGCCACGGTGAAGGCACAATTCTAAACAGAATACTTTTGACAGTATGTCAAGTCGAGTGTAAACAGTTAATATTGGTTCCACTTTTCTACACTAATAATATAAACTCTTCCTCCCTCCTGGTCATGTGCTCACTGTTCTCTCCGTGCAAAATTCCCTTGATAAATATCGGAATGAAAACTCTACTGAGTTTAGTTAAGGCATGTTCCATGAAGGGTTCCATGGACCACTCGTTGCTTCTGAACACAAGGCAAAAGTTCAAACAATGTGTGATGTAGCTTTCCTTCCAATCCGGTCTGGACTTGACTCATACTCCCAATCTCCGACACTTAAATCTTTTCTTTATTAAGGTTCCAATGTGTCTAATTATTCTTTTCTTTATTAAAGTTCCAATGTGTCTAATTATCCTGTTTTTACAGTGCAACTTTAATTAATACCAACCTATTCTTTCATCTACTTTAACGTCTGAAAATTAATTAAGATGTGTGAAGCTGGAACTGGGTGGGCGAGAAGGTTTGGCAGGGAAACAGAAAGAAAGAACTGGCATTTCTGTGGTGTCTTTCATGGCCTCAGGATCTTCCAACACGCTTTACAGCCAATGAAGTACTTTTTGAAGTGTAGTCACTGTTGTAATGTAGGAAACGCAGCAGCCAATTTGCGCACAGCAAGCTCCCACAAACAGCAATGTGATAATGGCCAGATAATCTGTTGAGGGATGACTATTGGCCAGGACACCAGGGAGAACTCACCTGCTATTCTTCAAAATAGTGCCATGGGATCTTTTACGTCCACCCGAGAGAGCAGACGGGGCCTCGGTTTAACGTCTCATCCGAAAGACGGCACCTCCGACAGTGCAGCACTCCCTCAGCACTGCACCGGGAGTGTCGGCCTAGCTTTATGTACTCAAGCCTCTGGCGTGGCTTGCCTCAGCTCAGCCGCTGCTGAAACCCTCATCCATGCCTTTGTTACCTCTAGATTTGACTATTCCAACGCACTCCTGGCTGGCCTCCCACATTCTACCCTACGTAAACTTGAGGTCATCCAAAACTCGGCTGCCCGTGTCCTAACTGGCACCAAGTCCCGTTCGCCCATCACCCCTGTGCTCGCTGACCTACACTGGCTCCCAGTTAAGCAGCGCCTCGATTTCAAAATTCTCATCCTTGTTTTCAAATCCCTCCATGGCTTTGCCCCTCCCTATCTCTGTAATCTCTGATATCTGCGCTCCTCTAATTCTGCCCTCTTGAGAATCCCTGATTATAATCGCACAACCATTGGCGCTTGAAATTCCACGATCTTTTGCACGGGTTACGCTGATTTCAGGAAAAGAACAGCGCAACCGAGCGGAAATTCCAGGCCTGGATCTTCACTTGTCGGTACGAGGAAATACTGTTTGTTTTGTATGTTACAGACTACGTTTTGTACATCAGTTATGTTCCTTTGAAACATGTGCTGAAACAAGCCCCTGTCTGACCCCAAGTTGTATCATGACATTGGGATCCTTCCATTACCCAAATAGATTACCAAAACTTCAAAAAAAACTGACCCGCACAAACCCCAGCTGTGTATTTATGTAGAATAACCTAAACTGGGGTGTGTTTTAAGGATGTAACAATCTTGAATTAGAGCTGTTGGTAATCTACATAGAATCGTACAGCACAGAAGCAGGCCGTTCAGCCCATCTTTGAAAGAGCTCTCCAATTAGTCCCACTCCGCTCGCTCTTTCCCCATAGCCCTACAAGTCTTTATCCTATTTCCTTTTGAAAGTTACTTTCAGGCAGTGCATTCTAGATCATCATAACTCGCTGCGTAAAAAAATGTCTCCTCATCGTCCCCCCAAGTTCCTTTGCCAATTATCTTAGATCTGTGTCCTCTGGTTATCGACCCACCTGCCAGTGAAATCAGTTTGTCCTTATCTACTCTAAAACCCTATATAATTATAAACATCTCTATTAAATCTCCCCTTAACCTTTTCAGCTTTGAAGGCTTTAAGGAGCGTCTTAAAGAAAGAGAGTGCTGGAGAGGCGGAGAGGTTTAGGGAGGGAATTCCAGAGCTTAGGGCCCAGGCAGCTGAAGGCAAGGCCACCAATGGTGGAGCGATTAAAATCGGGGATGCAGAAGAGGCCAGATTTGGAGGAGCGCAGCGATCTTGAAGGCTTGTAGGGCTGGAGGAGGCTGAGAGAGTGGGGCGAGGCCATGGAGGGATTTGAAAACGCAGATGAGAATTTTAAAACTGAGATGTTGCCGGCCCGGGGGCCAATGTAGATCAGCGATGATAGGGGGGTGATGGGAGAACGGGACTCGGTGCGAGTTAGGACACGGGCAGCCGAGTTTTGAACGAGCTGAAGTTTATGTCGGGTGGAAGGTGGGAGGCGGGCCAGGAGCACGTTGGAACAGCCAAGTCTAGAGGGTTTCAAAAAAAAAAGCAACGAGCTCTGCCCCGCCCAGCACTGTCAGGTATTGAACCTGAGACTCCCCTATCTGTATGGTTCACGTTGCTCACTATGCAATCTAATCAACCACTGTGCTGTCAGCGACACCAATCCTTAATCACCCTCTCAAATCTCACATATAATGCACACACAACAAAAAAATAACAATTTAATGGTTCTCACGCAATCCAGCTGTGCAGGTAACTTTTCCATAAACCACTCAAACTCCGTCCTTGTGGTTTATGGTATCAGGTGAACGTTGAGGTTTGAGTTACACCCTTGTGATACATTCCAAAGTAATCTTGCCCTGTATGCGTTGCCTATTGAAAACCAGCCTTATTACAACACAAAAAATGTAGCTACAATACTGCCACGACAGTCTCACAAAAGAATTGAAGAATACACTTACGATCTCAATAGCTAAGTGAAGAAATCTTCCCACCCCCCCCCCTCCACCCCCCACTTGGTTGCAATGAACTCAAATTCCTTGCTAGTTCCCAATTCTTGGATTCCCACGTTGACCGCGCACTGGTCACTTCCATCAGTGCACTTGAAGCCTTCAACGGCTGACGGGCATTGCTAGATAAGGTTTGGCTGATAAATGGGCAAAATAATATTGTGGTTTGATATAAGAAACAGGAGCAGGAGTCTGCCACACGGCCCCTCGAGCCTGCTCCGCCAGTCAGTAAGATCATGGCTGATCTTCGACCTCAACTCCACTTTCCCAGCCTAGCCCCGTATCAGCGTTCCCTTTAAGCTGCGGGCAAAAGCAAAAAGCCGCACATGCGCGGTATTTTGAATCGCCCCCCCACAGTCCCTTAAAGGGGCCACGCGGTGCCAAGCAAAATTATGAGGAACATTGCCCCGTATCCCTTGATTCCCTTAGTATCCAAAAATCTATCGATCTCAGCCTTGAATATACTCAACGACTGAGCCTCCACAGCCCTCTGGGGTAGAGAATTCCAAAGATTCACCACCCTCTGAGTGAAGAAATGTCTCCTCATCTCAATCCTAAATGGCCGACCCCTTTTTCTGAGACTGTGACCCCTGGTTCTAGACTCTCCAGCCAGGGGGAAACATCCTCCCTGCATCTACCCTGTCAAGCCCTCTCAGAATCTTATACGTTTCAATGAGATCACCTCTCATTCTTCTAAACGCCAGAGAGTGGAGGCCCAATCTACTCAATCTCTCCTCATAGGACATCCCTCTCATCCCAGGAACCAGTCTGATGAACCTTCGTTGCACTCCCTCTACGGCAAGTACATCCTTCCTTAGGTAAGGAGACCAAAACTGTACACAGTACTCCAGGTGTGGTCTGATATATTTCAGTTCACCTGACGAAGGAGCAGCGCTCCGAAAGCTTGTGATTTCAAATAAAGCTGTTGGACTATAACCTGGTGTTGTGTGACTTCCTACATTTGTCTACCCCAGTCCAACACCGGCATCTCCACATCATATTTCAGTTTGTTCAGGCTAATTGTATTATTGATGCTGTCCTTTAAACAGGGGAGCGATGGGGCACTTATAGAATGTATGCCTTTGTTGGAGGAACTGGGTTGACCCTTACTGGACTTTCTCAGAGTCTCATTGGTCACTTAAGCTAGATGGGAGGTGATCTTACCAGATGGTCCAGGGGCACCAGGAAGGCCAGGTAGATGACGAGGGCACAGCAATGTTTCTGTGCATTTCCTCGCCAGCTGTGTCTTTTCACTGGCGTTATCCAGGCTTGTGAGCAGTAGCTGGGAAAAGGAAAGGCAAGATTTAGTTATTAGGTCGCTTTGCAAAAAACACCCTGTTATTAATAAACCCCCGAATTCAAACCAAATATGCTTAATTCAAACTGCGAAGGTTCACTGAGAGGTGAAACTTATAAGATTCTGAGGGGGATTGACAGGGTAGATGCTGAGAGGTTGTTTCCCCTGGCTGGAGAGTCTAGAACTAGGGGGCATAGTCTCAGGATAAGGGGTCGGCCATTTCAGACTGAGATGAGGAGGAATTTCTTCACTCAAAGGGTTGTGGATCTTTGGAATTCTCTACCCCAGAGGGCTGTATCGTTGAGTATATTCAAGGCTGAGATCGATAGATTTTTGGACTCTAGGGGAATCGAGGGATATGGAGATCGGGCGGGAAAGTGGAGTTGAGGTCGAAGACCAGCCCTGATCTTATTGAATGGTGGAGCAGGCTCGAGGGGCCGTATGACCGACTCCTGCTCCTAATTTTAACGTTCTTATGTTAACTTCAGAAATCAGTATCTTGACAATCCCAGACTGCTAGGTCACAGCTTCTTCAGCTTGTCTGATCTAAGCCGTGTGCAATAATAACAGAGAGGGGGTGAAATAGGACACGGGCAATAATGCAAAAACAGGCGGAATTGCTTTTGCCGCCCGTTACACGACACGCCCGATATTCTATTGAAGTCAATGGCGCTGAGTATCGGGCGGGGGGCTATAACGGGCGATTGATGCGATACCGCCTGTTTTGTGTCAGAATGCTGGAAATGCACATCGGGTCGGTCAATGTCTGAAAAAGAAAAGCCAAGTTTCACATTTTGAGTGAGGACTGTCAAAACCAGTGAGGCCTCTGGAAGCTTTTCACAGTTTCACATCTTATTTTCATTATTATTTGTTTGCGGGCAGTGCTGGCTAGACTGCAGTTAAGGCGGATAAATGAGTGTTAGGCCACTGTAGGAGACATTAAGAGTTAACTCCGTCGGCCAGACCAGATAGAGGTGGTAGGGTTCTGACGAACGTTCATCGACGTTAACTCTGTTTCTCTCTTCACAGATGCTGCCTGACCTGCTGAGTGAATCCAGCATTTTCTGTTTTTATTTCAGACTTCCAGCATCTGCAGTATTTTCTTTTTGTGTTGCTGTAGAGGTGGTAGGGATTCCCTAAAGGACATTTATCAACCAGTTGGGTTTTTTATGACACTCCAGCTTTTTTCTAGTGCCAGCCCACCATTTATTTATTGAATTCTCTTTCCCAACTTGCCATGTTGTGAATTGAACTCTGGGTTACGAGTCCAGTACCATAACCATTATACTACCTTATCCTATCAAATACCTAAAATAAAAACAGAAAATGCTGGAAATACTCAGAAGGTCAGGCAGCATCTATGGAGAGAGAAACAGAGTTAACGTTTCAGGTCGATGACCCTTCGTCAGAACTGTCCTATCAAATACAGGAAACTCTTTGGTATCTGGCACCGATGGGACTGGCGTGTTGCCGGTTGATCAAAAATTCCGGATGACGGAGAGGGTTATCTACTGAGGCTATTTTTAACAAACAAAAATAAAAAAAATCAAGCAATGTGCAGTATACAGTAATTGGGTACTCACCTACAGAATGTTGTGTTAAATGGATGGTGGAAGATGCTTGATTAAGTACAGTACTGCCAGTTGAGGGTAATGCAATGCAATGACTACCAGCAGCGTGGGAGACACACAGTACCCCTGTAAAATGGCGGATCAGAAGAGACTACCGGCAGCGCGGGAGAGTCAGACTCCTGTTACAGGGGTATTGAGGTGTTCCGACTTCCGACAGCGCCAAGAAGCCAAGTAGTGGCAGTTTGGAGAACTACCCCCACTGACTAACTCGGCCACCGCGGGAGACTCGGATTCGGCAACATTGCCGGTTATTGAGGTGTTGTTTTCGGAGTGAGAATTTTGCCGGTTAATAGAGAATTCCGGATATTTAGGTGCCGTTTAAACAAGAGTTTCCTGTACCTGGTAGTGTAGACAGTCCATAGTACAATGAGTGAGGACATATATCTGAAAGAAGCTCTGAATGATTTTTGGACTCTAGGGGAAATCAAGGGATATGGGAATCGGGCGAGAAAGTGGAGTTGAGATCAAAGATCAGCCATGATCTTATTGAATGGTTCGAGGGGCCATATGGCCTACTCCTGCTCCTATTTCTTATGTTCTTATGGGTGAGGGATAAATATTAGCCAGGAGAGAACTCCCTTGCTCTTATCTAATACTGCCGTGGGATCTTTTGCATCCACCTGAGAGGGCAATGGGGGCCTCAGTTTAACATCTCATCCAAAAGACAGCACCTCTGACACTGCAGCACTCCCTCAGTACTGCACTGGGAGTGTCAACCTAGATTTTTGTGCTCAAGTCCCTGGAGCAGGACTTGAACCCACAACTGCCTGACTCAGAGGCAAGAGTGCTACCCACTGAGCCAAGTCTGGCATCTAAGATCGAAACGAAAAACTCAGTATTAAAAAGCTGTGTGGAACAGCGACTGCTCTTGGGGCATCAGAGTGCCCTCGGTGGGGGCGAGATGACCCAAGGCCTACAGATCGCGTGAACCCACCCAGGGGACGAAGAGTGTCAGGAGAATTTGTTTCTGTCTTGAGAATTACACACCTTAAAACAGTAATTCAATAAATCCGCAATGAAATTGTGATCGTCGGCACCGATGTGAGTGAGAAGGGAGGGCCTGCAGGCCTTCTTGAGACAGGTAAAAAGAAAGAAAGACTTGCATTTATATAGCGCCTTTCACGACCACCGGATGTTCCAAAGCGCTTTACAGCCAATGAAGTACTTTTGAAGTGTAGTCACTGTTGTAATGTAGGAAATGCGGCAGACAATTTGCGCACAGCAAGCTCCCACAAACAGCAATGTGATAATGACCAGATCATCTGTTTTTGTTATGTTGGTTGTGGGATAAATATTAGCCAGGACACCGGGGAGAACTCCCCTGCTCTTCTTCGAAATAGTGCCGCAGGATCTTTTACGTCCACCTGAGAGAGCAGACGGGGCCTCGGTTTAACGTCTCATCCGAAAGACAGCACCTCCGACAGTACGGCACTCCCTCAGTACTGCACTGGGCGTGTCAGCCTGGATTTTTGTGATCAAATCTCTGGAGTGGGACTTGAACCCACAAGCTTCTGACTCAGAGGTGAGAGTGCTACCCTCTGAGCCCCGGCTGACAGAGGTAAGCTAAAACAGTCGGAATGTCTTCCTGATCTGTGCTTATTTTTGTGATTACAAGTTGTTTTTAACGGAGAAATCTCATTCAGGCGTTGAGGCCCAGGACATCACAAGGTTGAACAGAATGGGAGAGGAGACCGAGTAAATCAAAAAGCAGTGGTTAGGTTTTAAAACCGGTAGATTGTGGGAATGAGGGGAAAAAGTTATCCAATTTAAAAATCACAAGGAATTGCAATCTTTTCCGTTTGTTCTGTCATTTCTGTTGATTACCTCCCCTCTTCCCCCTGTGTTTTTAAATAGTGACAACTGGCTTGTTAAGCTTAACCCTGTACTCCGCTGCAATGGAGTCACTAGCCTGGGATATTCCACAAATGTCTCATTTCAGCCGTGTGTAGTTAACGTCCCTTCCTTGCAGTACCAGACTCAGTAACTCCTGCAACCCAGGCCCTGCTTGTGATCAGCACCCACTGGGGCAGATCTTGTCTTTGTGAGACAGCGATAGAGAGTGGGAAGCCCGTCGTACATCTCTTCCCCATTTGTATTTCCATTGAAGTCAAAAATGGGAAGAGATGGTAAATGGGCTGCTGACTCGCTATCACCCAGTTTACACTATCGCACAAAGTCAAAACTTAACCTCAATATTGTGATTATAACAGAAAGAAGACAGAAAGAGGCAGAGGGAGTCCAGAACCAGGGGTCACAGTCTAAGGATAAGGGGTAAGCCATTTAGGACTGAGATGAGGAGGAATTTCTTCACCCAGAGAGTGGTGAACCTGTGGAATTCTCTACCACAGAAGGCAGTTGAGGCCAATTCATTAAATATATTCAAGAAGGAGTTAGATATATTTCTTAAGGCTAAAGGGATCAAGGGGTATGGGGAGAAAGCAGGGACAGGGTACTGAATTTGGATGATCAGCCATGATCTCATTGAATGGTGGAGCAGGCTCGAGGGGCCGAATGGCCTACTCCTGCTCCTATCGTCTATGTTTCTATGTTTCTAAAAGGCTGGAAGGATGTTAGGGTGTTCATCATAATCCTTTGCAATGATTGACTTCCTTTATTCTCCTCTCCTGAAGTACTGATATGTGTTGTGATATATGGGTACATTTTCTGATTGACAGAGTTGGTGTATGAACATTTAATGGGCTCGCCTTGTGTCGATACCTCTTTAAATATCAGGCAGAGCCATAGCGATAAGGAGTAGTCACGTTTTATATATACGTATATAAAATAACAAGTTAACTTACAGTAGTTTCAGGAGCTGCAAGGGTTTGCTGTTTACACGCAGAGGAGAGTGAGAGATCACAAAGGAATCACCTGACTCGTCACCTGACGAATCCCACGATGATGATCCAGACGCTACGTCCTGGCAGCCAATGTGTGCCTCGTGTTATATTCCTGTTCTGCCCTGTTTTTTTAGGTGTCCATTAACCCATTTGAAATAGATTAGTGACTGCATAAAGCTACACACAGAGCAGTGCTGCCCGAGCACATTATGTTTGGACCTGAACATTATTGATTGTTTTGCTGAATGTTGCCAAGCTCTCTGGTACCTTGCGCCAATGTTCGCTGGTGACTGCACAGTTTTCAGCGCCATTCACAACTCTTCAGATAATGAAGCAGTCCATGCCCGCATGCAACAAGACCTGAACGACGTTCAGGCTTGGGCTGATAAGTGTCAGGCAACATTCGCGCCACAGAAGTGCCAGACAATGACTATCTCCAACAAGTGAGAGGCTAACCACCTCCCCTTGACATTCAACGGCATTACCATCGTCAAATCCCCCACCATCAACATCCTGGGGATCAGCATTGACCAGAAACTTAACTGGACCAGCCACATAAATACTGTGGCAACAAGAGCAGGTCAGAGGCTAGGTATTCTGCGGCGAGTGTCTCACGTCCTGACTCCCCAAAGCCTTTCCACCATCTACAAGGCACAAGTCAGGAGTGTGATGGAATACTCTCCACTTGCCTGGATGAGTGCAGCTCCAACAACACTCAAGATGCTCGACTCCATCCAAGACAAAGCAGCCCGCTTGATTGGCACCCCATCCACCACCTTAAACATTCACTCCCTCCACCACCGGCGTACCGTGGCTGTACTGTGTACCATCCACAAGATGCATTGCAGCAACTCGCCAAGGCTTCTTCGGCAGCACCTCCCAAACCCACGACCTCTTCCACCTAGAAGGACAAGGGCAGCAGGAGCATGGGAACACCACCACCTCCAAGTTCCCCTCCAAGTCACACACACCATCCTGACTTAGAAATATATCGCCGATCCTTCATCGTCGCTGGGTCAAAATCCTGGAACTCCTTCCCTAACAGCACTGTGGGAGTACCTTCACCACACGGACTGCAGCGGTTCAAGAAGGCGGCTCACCACCACCTTCTCAAGGGCAACTAGGGATGGGCAATAAAAGCTGGCCTTGCCAGTGACGCCCAGATCCCATATACGAATTTTTTTTAAATGACCATTTTTCAGGAGTTGAGCTTGGATCGTGTCAGTTAGCGAGCTGGGCATCACAATCAGGCTCAATCCAATCATCACTAAACACCTGTAGCTGTGCCTTGCTGCTCTGGGTGTGATCAACTAACTCAACACCGAGCAAGGATTGAACCAAAGGGGCCTTTCCTGCTTTGCATGACTCAGTCTGCATGAAGTATTCGCTCCGTGCGTAGCATTAAGAAGGCATACGGGATACTTCCCTTTATTAGCCGGGGCATAGAATATAAGAACTGGGAGGTTATGCTTCAACTGTATACAACACTAGTTAGGCGAGAGCTAGAGTACTGTGTACAGCTCTGCTCACCACATTACAGGAAAGTTGTGATTGCACTAGAGAGGAGATTTACGAGGATATAGCCAGGACCGGAGAATTTTAGCTATGAGGAAAGATTGGAGAGGCTGGGGCTGTTTTCTTTGGAACAGAAGAGGCTGAGGGGAGATTTAATTGAGGTGTATAAAATTATGAGGGGCCTAGATAGAGTGGATAGGAAGGACCTATTTCCCTTAACAGAGAGGGTCAATAACCAGGGGGCATAGATTTAAAGTCATTGGGAGAATGATCAGAGGGGAGTTGAGAACTTTTTTCACCCAGAGGGTAGTGGGGGTCTGGAACTCAGGGTGATAGAAGCAGAAACCCTCATCGTGTTTAAAAAGTACTTGGATGTGCACTTGAAGTGCCGTAACCTGCAGGGGTATGGACCAAGAGCTGGAATGAGGATGAGGCTGGATAGCTCTTTTTCGGCCGGCACAGACATGATGGGCTGAATGGCCTCCTTCTGTGCCATGAATCTCTATGGTTCTATGGTTCACCTGTCCAGTGACTGGGGGGTGGCCCACAGTTTAGAAAAGGACTCTAATGGTGGCACTGCTTTCTTGACCGCTTTCTGATGGTTGGGCGAGGATTGGATTGGCTGCGTGGCATTCGCTATCTGCAAAGTTAACCATTTATATGTCACCATGAGAGGCAACTCCCAGTGTTATTTTGACTTCACCACACGTGCACAAATTGACTCAATTATTGTGTTTTCATCACTTTAATCGTTCACAGATTACACAGCAATTCACACGCATTAAATTTGACTCATCACTAACCTCCTCAAATGATATATAATTTAGGCAATCAGTGCAAAGCCCCTGTACATTAGTTAAACAGTTGTAAATGAACAGTTGGAAGAACATAAGGCAAAAATATTCCAAGTATTTTTTTAATCATTGGTAGTTGTGCAATGGCGGAGCCAGTGGAGGGGAGAGGAACTGAAGCCTGGAGAAGGGGGTGGAGGACACAGCCTCCTGCTTCCTTCCTTATCTACATCTTCCCTGCGCAAAACTCTGCTGCCCATATCCTAACTCCCACCCAAGTCCCGTTCACCCATCACCCCTGTGCTCGTCAACTTACATTGGCTCGGGAGCCTACTGTCAACAAGGGCAGATGTCAATGACAAAGTCCAACACCACCTTCAGTGTGCCAGTGCAGCCTTCGGTCGCCTGAGGAAGAGAGTGTTTGAAGACCAGGACCTCAAACCCGGCACCAAGCTCATGGTCTACAGAGCAGTAGTGATACCCGCCCTGCTGTATGCCTCAGAGACATGGACCATGTACAGCAGGCACCTCAAAGCACTGGAGAGGTACCACCAACGCTGCCTCCGCAAGATCCTGCAAATCCATTGGCAAGATAGGCGCACCATCGTCAGTGTGCTTGCTCAGGCCAACGTCCTCAGCATAGAAGCTTTGGCCACGCTCGATCAGCTCTGATGAACGGGCCACATCGTCCGCATGCCCGATACGAGACTCCCAAAACAAGCGCTCTACTCGGAGCTTCGACACGGCAAGAACGCCCTAGGTGGGCAGAGGAAACGCTTCAAGGACACCCTCAAAGCCTCCTTGAAAAAGTGCAACATCCCCACCGACACCTGGGAATCCCTGGCCCAAGACCGCACAAAGTAGAGGAGAAGCATCCAGGAAGGCGCCAAAAACCTCGAGTCTCTTCGCCGGGAGCAAGCGGAAGCCAAGCGCAAGCAGCGCAAGGAGCGCACGTCAACCCAAGCACCCCACCCACCCACCCCTTCAACCACCATCTGCCCCACCTGTGACAGAGACTGTTGGTCCCGCATTGGACTCATCAGTTACCTGAGAGCTCATTTTTAATGTGGAAGCAATTCATCCTCGGTTCCGAGGGACTGCCTAAGAAGAAGAAGAAGACATTGGCTTCTGGTCCAGCAAAGCCTTGATTTCCTTCACTCCACCATCGGTGGCCGTGCCTTCAACTACCTAGGCCCTAAGCTCTGGAATTCCCTCCTTAAACCTCTCCGTCTTTCTACCTCTCTCTCCTGCTTTAAGATGCTCCTAAAACCTACCTCTTTCATCTGTCCTAATATCTCCCTATATGGCTCAGTGTCAAATTTTGTTTGATAACACTCCTGTGAAGCGCCTTGGAATGTTCCACTATGTTAAAGGTGCTATATAAATGCAAGTTGTTTTAAAAACAAAAACCCACGAATCATTCGGTGTAAATCCCACTCTGGCCACCATGAATGTTCAAGTTCCACTCTTTATAGCCAGTTGACTAGTTTCTAGAAACAAGCATAATTCCTATCCTTTTCCTGATGGGCCAAAGGATTCCAGTAAACATGCGTGGAGGGGCGAGCAATTAAGAACGTAGGGAGGGAATTCCAGAGATTAGCGCCTAGGCAGCTGAAGGCACGGCCGTCAATGGTGAAGCGATTAAAATCGGGGATGCGCAAGAGGGCAGGATTAGAGGAGCGCAGCGATCGCAAAGGCTTGTAGGGCTGGAGGAGGTAACAGAGATAGGGAGGGGGCGAGGCCATGGAGGGATTGGAAAACAAGGATGAGGATTTTAGAATTGCGGCGTTGTTGGACCGGGAACCAGTGGAAGGTCAGCGAGCACAGGGATGACGGGTGAACGGGACTTGGAGCGAGTTAAGATGCGGGCAGCAGAGTTTTGGATGACCTCAAGTTTACGTAGGGTAGAATGTGGGAGGCCAGCCAGGAGTGCGTTGGAATAGCCAAGTCTAGAGGTAACAAAGGCATGGATGAGGGTTTCAGCAGCGGATGAGCTGAGGCAGGTTCATTTACAGAACGACTTTACAAACAAACTGGGGGGGAAAAAAGCTGTTTCCGCGAAGACTTTAACAGTAAATGACATTGTTTTGGTGCAGTGTAAATGATAAGTCCTACAATACAGAGCACTAATTCATATTACAGCCTCTGGGCTTGACAGGAAGAGCTCGTGACACTTGGGATAAAAATCCCTTGTGCACTTACCCAACGATCAATATCATTAGAAAAGTCCATTAAATGTTGGTGGGTTCAGAACTATTTCCTGCTTTTTAGGACCTGACTTTCTGCATGAACTTTCTCGCAAACTTTAATGTTGCAACAACATCAAGAATTAATAAATAAAAACAAAGCATAGTAACAAGCAGCCATTCATAATTCAGGTGTGTGCCTTTAGCACAACTACCCACTAAGCTGATTCAGTAACTAATAATAGGTTTGTGACTAATCTAACCACAAAAGCATCTTTATGCATCATGACAAAAGCCATATTCAGCTATTTTTATAAATAAGCTGCAAGCCAACCACAGAATCCGAGCTCACCTGAGTTTCACAAATTGGACCCAATCCTGTTTTCCTGTTTGATTCAGACTCTCGACAGTGCGGCTCTGTGATCTCCCAACCAGGGCAAAGGCCATTACAATTGGCCTCGGTACTTTCTGGTCTATCAAGTGCTGATAGGTGCACATGTATGGAAGTTGTGAGATAACAGATTATCAGGCTCCGACAGTCGAATAGTCTGATGACACTCGCTGTGGATGAAGAATTGCCAGGTGGATAAGGTACCAAAGCTGGCAGGTCCTAGGACAGTGCTCAGGACGGGAATCAGGACCGCTCTACTCTAACGTCAGCCGTGGCTCAGTGGGTAGCACTCTCGCCTCTGAGTCAGAAGGTTGTGAGTTCATAGTCCCACTCCAGAGACTTCAGCACATTACCCAGGTTGATACTCCCAGAGCTGCACTGTCAGAGGTGCCATCTTTCGGATGAGACGTTAAACCGAGGCCCCGTCTGCTCTCTCAGGTGGACGTAAAAGATCCCACGGCCACTATTTCGAAGAAGAACAGGGGGAGTTCTCCCCGGTGTCCTGACCAATATTTATCCCTCAACCAACAGACAATGAAGTACTTTTTTGAAGTCTGGTAACTGCTGTAATTTGGGAAACACGGCAGCCAATTTGCACGCAGCAAGAGCCCACTAACAGGAATGTGATAATGACCAGATAGTCTATTTTTAGTGATGCTGTTTGGCGGATATATATTGGCCCGGACATTAAAGTTATCATATTGACAATGGAGTGTGTGACAAGATTTACTGGCAACATGAATGGCGGGATTCACAGAGATTGCAGAGTGAGGATTATAGTGTATTACCTTCTGCTTGAGCTGTGTCAAAGTCTGCTTCATCTGTATAAACTCTTCGCAAGTGACTGAACAAGTGCCAGCACTCATCAGGTGCTCGGATTTAATCGCACTGCTGTCTGGAAGAGGGAGGAACAGTGAACGTCTTCTTTAGTTAATCAGCCACGGCTCCAGGATTGAAGTTCTGTGGACATTTAATCACCGAGCAAGCTGGCGATGCAGGACAGCCGCGTACTGGTTCAACAGCACGAAACAGAGGAATAGGAGGATACAGGCTCCCTGTTCCTCCATCCCATAATTTCTCACACGCACCCACCCCTCCTTCCACCTCCCCCACCAGGCTGTCTGGGAGAAGGGCCAGCAGAGGCAAAGAAGGAAAAGGTGAGTCAGCCTACACCACTGTGGCACCTCTTATGGAGTGGCACTGGCAGAGTCGTTGGGAGTAGGTCATCTGCCATTTCCCTAGTTAGCTCATGGCATGACTGGGTTAAAGACAGAGAATGCTGGAGGACACTCAGGCAGCACCTGCGGAGAGAGGGAAACAGGGTTAACCTTGACCTAGTTGGTCGATGACTGGGTGCTTGGGTGAGGAAATGGAGGGCTGGGGGCTCTTGTGAAACTGTACCCCAGTTTTCAGAAGCGAGGAGGAAAAATTGGCAAAGAAAAACTTATGGTAGGCTTTTTGTGCGAGGATTAGTAGAAGAAAACCTTCTGAGCAGGTTATAGGACACGCTGGAAAGGCTTTCTTCCCACATTGTTTTATCCCCCAAGACTTGGCTTCAAGGCTCCAGCTATGACTTTTTTCTAATTGTTGCTCAACCTATTCTAAGCTGTAAACATTCCCACAGCCTCCTGCTCCTCAATTTGCTCCTTGTTATAAACATTTCAACATTGAGAATGATAGATTTTTGTTAGGCGAGGGTCTTAATGGTCATGGAACTGAGGCGGGTAGATGGGAGTTAAGATGTGGATCAGCCTGGATCTCATTGATTGGTGGAACAGGCTAGAGGGGCTGATTGGCCTCCTCCATATCAGCCTTCAGCCTTCTCCACTGCCTCCTCCTCCACTGCTCAACCTTGATCCACTGCGGACCCACAATTTCTACCTAATCAAATCAGCAAAGGATGATGAAGGAATCACACATTTATGTCCCCATAAAGGTGTCTTATCGTATCTATCAGCTTTGGGATGATCTTGTATGAGCAATAAGATAAATTTAGCCTAATTACAGGAAACTTTCTATTTACCGGCACCTAAATAACCGGAAATCTCGGTTAACCGGCAAAATTCAGGAGTAGGTTCAGGTAAGTTTTATTACTTGCCTTCCTCGATCTGTTGCTGTGCAAGGGTGTGGCTGCAGCTGTTGCTAAGCTACAGAGATGCTTGGAACCTGTGGCCATTGTTCTGAACCTAGCAACAAGGTTTGTTGCTTTATACGGAGCTCTCAGCTCCGTATCTTTTACTATAGCGTTCGGTTATCCGGAATTTTTGATGAACCGGCACCACGTCGGTCCCGTCGGTGCCGGATAAAAAAAAGTTTCCTGTACATGTTACATAAATTGGAATCTACTTCTACTACCTGCCATGACACCAGTATTAAAAAGAAAAGTGATAAACTAAACATGGTCAAAGGTATGGAATTATTTCCTACATAATGAAGAGTAATACAGCCCAGTGTGTATTCCGAGACATTGGTTTGATATGATTGTGATAAAGTGCTTGAACTTGGTGTTTACGATTGGTGATGCCTCTCAATGTGCCAAGGTCTAATGTTATCCAGACTGTGCATCAACCTACTTGTAACAAGCATTTAACAGCCTTTTATTCCCAACTGCTGTAGTAAATCTCCCCTAGTGTTTCTACGGTAAGCTACAGTATGTGTTGCACATAGCAATTAAGATTGTTTCTATGATTGCTTCGGGACATAGAATTAGAGTAGATAGCTTCGAGTGAAGAGCTAACATTGTCACAGGCATAATGGAGTGAATGACCTCTCTCTGAGCTGCAGTTTCTATAATTCTATGATCAGAGGTGACAGGCGGACCTGGGATTTGAAAAGAATTTTATGCTCAGTGACTGTGAAGTATGGTGTTACATAGAAACATAGAAGATAGAAGCAGGAGTAGGCCATTCGGCCCTTCGAGCCTGCTCCGCCATTCAACGAGATCATGGCTGATCATCCAAACCCTAGCACCCGGTCCCTACACCGACAGCCATCCCACCCAAGCCCTATCCCCGTAACCCCGTGTTAAAGTATATGAAACTTAAACATGCAATAAAGGTCAGGAAAAGATCCAACTGGTCCAACAAGCCCATCCCACCCAGGTACAATGTGCTTTCTAATTAGCTTAGAAGATGACAACATAAGAAATAGGAGCAGGAGTCAGCCATACAGCCCCTTGAGCCTGCTCCGCCATTCAATAAGATCATGGCTGATTTTTGACCTCAACTCCACTTTCCCACCCGATCCCCATATCCCTTGATTCCCCTAGAGTCCAAAAATCTATCGTCTCAGCCTTGAATATACCCAACGACTGAGCATCCACAGCCCTCTGGGGTAGAGAATTTCAAAGATTCACCACCCTCTGTGATGAAATCTCTCCTCATCTCAGTCCTAAATGGCCGACCCCTTATCCCAAGACTGTGCCCCCCTGGTTCTAGACTCTCCAGCCAGGGGAAACAGCCTCTCAGCACCTACTCTGTCGAGCCCTCTCAGAATCTTAGATGTCTCAATAAGATCACATTCTTCTAAACCCCGGAGAGTTTGGGCCCAATCTACTCAATCTCTCCTCATAGGACAACTCTCTCAGCCCAGGGATGAATGTAGTGAATCTTCGTTACACCCCCTCTAAGGCAAGTATATCCTTCCTTAGATACAGAGACCAAAACTCTCAATAGATCTCCCAAGAACCCATTCAAAGAAGCGTGACTTTTTTTTATGCTACAGACCGATTTATAGTGCAGTGCGATCTTTAAACAAGATTTATGTTAACCGAGCTCCCATGGAGTTAAGCTGAGCAGTTCAATACTGTATAATGACAGACGCATCTTATCACATAATGAACAATCTAGTATTCTGCAGCTAAAGTGGAACTGTGTCTAAAGTGGCCTGTCCCTTTAACACCACAAAGTTTAATAGCTGCAAGGAAACATAGTCTACGGTCAGTAAGAGTTCATTGTTGTTCAGTGAGGGGAGTTTGCTGGTAGAAGGCACTTTGCAAATCCTCAGCTCGATATCATAGGAACAGGAGGAGGCCATTCAGCCTCTCCAGCCTGTTCCACTATTTAATTAGATCATGGCTGATCTGTATCTTAACTCCATCTACCCGCCTTGGTTCCGTTACCCCTAATACCCTGGCCTAAACAAAAATCTATCAATCTCAGTTTTGAAATGTTCAACTGACCCCCAGCCTCAACAGGCTTTTGGGGGTGAGAGTTCCAGATTTCCACTCCCCTTTGTGTGAAGAAGTGCTTCCTGACATCACCCTTGAACGGCCTGGCTCAGATTTTAAGGTTATGCCCCCTTGTTCTAGACTCCCCCCACCAGAGGAAATAGTTTCTCTCTATCGACCCTATTGAATCATCTTAAACACCTCAATTAGATCACCCCTTAATCTTCAGTACTTGAGGGAATACAAGCCCAGTCTATGCAACCTGTCCTCATAGTTTAACCCTTTTAGCCCCGGTATCCGTCTGGTGAATCTGCGCTGCTCCCCCTCCGAGGCCAGTCTATCCTTCCTGAGGTGCGGGGCCCGGAACTGAAAGCAGTGACTCCAGATTGGGTCTGATAGAATATCAGAAAAAGAGCCCACATCAAATGACTGTTCTTCTTATTTTTTATTTCTTTTGACACATTGGCCCAGATATTCCGATGCCTACGGGTGGGTACGCGCTGTGTACACAATCGTAGGGACATCGGAAATGCCGGTTTCAGGCATGCCAAGCGCATGCGCTGAAAACCGGCATTTCTGATCTGTCAAGAATGCTCTCGACAGATCGGACGCCTGCCCTGGAGAAGGGCCTCCGTGGGGAGAGAGTTCCGCTTTCTGCAGAACCTCCGCCCGCTGAAATCCCTTAAAAATCTTACGCCTGGTAAAAGCCTGCGTAAGGCCTGCTTTTACCAGGGTAAGAGTAGAAAAAAGTTTTTAAAAATGTTTTCACTGATTTATCATTTAAAAATACTTTTAAAAAGCTAAGTTTATTTTTAGCCCCGTAAAAAATTTAATTATTTTTTAAAAATTTTTGTTTAAAATTATTGTAATTTCAAGTCATTTTAAAAATGTGATTTAAAAAAATGTATTTAAAGTTTTACTATATTTTTTCATTGATCTCCATTCATATATTTGACAGGTCTTCCTGTCACGTGTATGAAGGGAGATTCCCTTCCGTGATTGGCTCCCGTGATCCCAGGGACGCTGTGAACCGCCTGCGCCTCTGGAATACGTGGGCCCTGCGCACTTGGTGAGTCCCAGGAGCAGAAGCGTGTGTGTCATGGGAGCCCTCAGGTATGGGCGCAGATTTTTCCAGATCGCAGACCTCCGCCCGCGGGAGGCCCGCGATCGGAAAATAAGGGGCCATTGACGTTTGAGATTTTGAATTATGATAGATATTCTCAAAAATGTTCCTACGGACTTGTGATTCTCCCATGGTCTCGGTTTTATACATTGCAACAGGCTGAGGGATTACAGCACCACCTCCGGAGCAGATACAAGTTACAGGCATTCTTGTCGTAGTTTGGGGTGAATTTCCCGTGGCTTCTCCCGCCCTGCCGCTGTAACTTTGGGCAGGTGTTTGGCAGAAACCCTGTTTGCGCCCGAAACAAGGGCTTCCGCCGAACTTACACTGAAGTTTCGGCAGCGGAGTTGGGGAGACCACGAGGAAATTCACCCCATTGATTTTTTTTTAGACAAGAGGTTGCAGCGCCACCTCTGGGGGGAAGTAAAAATAGCAAGTGTTACCATTCGAGGCATCGAGAACAAAAGCAAAAGACATGGCAGCTGTCTCCCATTCAGCCAGCACATTTCACACCTAATCCAGAGCCGTCTTTTGTCTCCACTAGTCCTATCACCATCTCGTCTCGTTTTGAATACCTCTTAATGTCTCTTCTCTTTTGTTCTCCCCCAGCCTGGCCTCTTAATCTATTTCATTCCCTGTGCCTCTTTAGTCTTGGTAAAGGGTTTTGACCCGAAACGTTGACTCTAATTCCTCTCCACGGATGTTGCCTGGCCTGCTGAGTTTTTCCAGCATTTTCTGTTGTTATTTCGGATTTCCAGCATCTGCAGTATTTTGCTATCGTACAAAAGCAAAGAAGCTCTGCTAAGCCTTTATAAGTCACTGGTGAGGTCTCACCCGGAGTATTGTGCCCAATTCTGGGCACCACACTTTAGGAAGGATGTCTTGGAGCAGGTGCAGAAGAGATTTACAAGAATGGCACCAGGGATGAGGGACTTCAGTTATGTGGAGAGACTGGAGAAGCTGGGATTGTTCTCCTTAGAGCAGAGAAGCTCAAAGGGAGACTTAATAGCTGTGATCAAAATTATGAGGGGTTTTGATAGAGTAGATAGGGAGAAACTGTTTCCACTGGCAGGAGTGTCGGTAAGATTCACCAGACTGATACCTGAGATGGCAGGAATGACGTATGAGGAGAGATTGGGTCGATTGGGCTTATACTCACTGGAGTTTAGAAGAATGAGAGGGGATCTCATTGAAACTTATAAACTTCTAACAGGACTAGACAGGCTAGATGCAGGAAGGCTGTTCCCGATGGTGGGGGAGTCCAGAACCAGGGGTCACAGTCTAAGGATAAGGGGTAAGCCATTTAGGACTGAGATGAGGAGGAATTACTTCACCCAGAGAGTGGTGAACCTGTGGAATTCTCTACCACAGAAGGCAGTTGAGGCCAATTCATTAAATATATTCAAGAAGGAGTTAGATATATTTCTTAAGGCTAAAGGGATCAAGGGCTATGGGGAGAAGGCAGGGACAGGGTACTGAGTTTGGATGATCAGCCATGATCTCATTGAATGGCGGAGCAGGCTCGAGGGGCCGAATGGCCTACTCCTGCTCCTATCTTCTATGTAACCAGAGGACATAAATTTAAGGTAATTGGCAAAAGAGCCAGAAGGGAGATGAGGAAACATCATATTACGCAGCGAGTTGTTGTGATCTGGAATACACTGCCCGAAAGGGCGGTGGAAGCAGATTCAATAGCAACTTTCAAAAGGGAATTGGATCAAGACTTGAAGAGGATAATTTGCAGGGCTACGGGGAAAGGGCGGGGGAGTGGGACTAATTGGAGCGCCCTTTCAAAGAGCCGGCATAGGCACGATGGGCCGAATGGCCTCCTTCTGTGCTGTATGATTCTATGATTCATTACAACATTACTGATTCATTTCAATGAACTTGGGGAATGACTACATTATTAACTGAAGGATTTCAGTATACTATAGATAGATATAATATCCTTATAACTTTCAACCCTTTATTAAAACTGAGAAAATTTGGCAAAACTGACTTTTTTCCTGATGAACTGTTTAAATTGTTTGAACTTTTTTCTTTAATACTGAACATATAAGCTTTAAGAACTAGATTTTTTTTTCCCCAAGTAAAAAATGATTTTAATCATCAATAATAATGATGATTTTATTTGAAACGGGGCAGATTTTTAAAAATGACTTTTACGCCATGTTGTTTTATAACGCCCATCAGATCAGTAAAAAGGAACATACTTCCTTACCATTAAAAGCTCTGAGACAGGACTTGCCATCAGTGAACAAGTAAAATCCTTCTCGGCACTCACATCTGTAGCTTCCGAGCGTGTTAGCACATTTGTAATCGCAAAGTGTGCCATTATTCATCGAACACTCGTCTATATCTGTGGAGAACAGCAGCAAATACGTGTTACTGGTCTAAAAATAGTAGGCATTCACCATCACTAAAACTAGGAGTGATTATCTGTCACATGGTGTAAAAATGCTGGCCCAGAATTTCCTGTAAATTTGTGCCCTAACGACTGGCAGCGTAATGACGATATCTGGTGCAAAAAGATTGAGGATGTTTTGGCGTAAGTGACCCGCGCCCGTTCCTACCTAAAGGTCAATTGGACCGGAGGGGGCGTGCGGCACTACTTTTAGATTTCGGGGTTTTATCGAACCATTGTCTCATTCAAGAAGATTTTTAAAAATTCAATCTTGGGATGTGGGCGTCGCTGGCAAGACCAGCATTTATTGCCCATTCCTAATTGCCCTTGAACTGAGTGGCTTGCTAGGCCATTTACTAATAGGCAGTTAAGAGTCAACCACATATAGGCCAGACCGGGTAAGGGTGGTAGATTTCCTCCCCTAAAGGACATTAGCGAACCAGTTGAGTTTTTATGACAACCCGGTAGTTTCATGGTCACCCATTACAGATAATTGCTTTTTGATACCAGATTTATTTAGCTGAATTTAAATTCCCCAGCTGATGTGGTGGGATTTGAATTCATGTCTGCAGATCATTAGTCCAAGTCCCTGTGATTACTAGTTCAGTAACATAACCACAATGCTACCGCACTACATTCAACAAGAGGACAGCGGTTCCCATAAGCGAACCCTATCCACTACCATTCGGAAGATGGATCTTCCTTATGAAGTGCCTTGGCAGAGGTGCATACCCAGGGATTAACAGTGACTTCACTTGCAGTCATACTGAATTTAGTGTATTTGACACTACACTTCATAATAACAGATATTTTACTTATATTCCATGGGTTTATCAGTTACAGCAACAAATATATTTATTTATAATTTAAATAATGATGTGAAGCACTAAAATAAAAAAACGCAAAAAATATATTTATGAACACAAGTATAAGGAAGTCCACAATCGGTCAATTACCCTTTGTAGGAACATTTGTGTTACCATAAAATCACTGCGAAACAATAAGAAAAGGTCTTTCCCTGAATGTGGATGATCAGCCATGATCTCATTGAATGGCGGAGCAGGCTCGAGGGGCCGAATGGCCTACTCCTGCTCCTATCTTCTATGTTTCTATGTTTCTATGAATGACAAATTTAGTCTCCTTTCATCTTCTTCTTTAAGCTTCATTATCACATTGCTGTTTGTGGGAGCTTGCTGTGCGCAAATTGGCTGCCACGTTTCCCACATTACAACAGTGACTACACTTCAAAAAGTACTTCATTGGCTGTAAAGCGCTTTGGGATGTCCCGGTGGTCATGAAAGGCGCTATATAAATGCAAGTCTTTCTTTCTTTCATTCGTCTCACGACCTCTCCTAAAATTCAAACAAATGTTTTTTTCATAAGATTCCCACCATCTCAATGTCGCTGCAATTTGATGGCGAACAAACACTTTGGTGCTTTCTTAGGCTTATTCCTGAGTCCCGTTCAAAAGGTATTTCACACAACCACGCAGAACAGTGATGCATATCCTGCGGGACGTGGACCATCTCACAATATGGTGTCAGTTGTATAACCTTAAGAAAGCATTTCACGTTAAAGATCCATAGCTGTTAATTCAACCAGGGAATGAGGCCTGTTTGATCTTTTGATCAACTGACATGGTTTCCTCTCTAATTAAACAAAGCAGGTCATTCGCACTTTGCAACAATCACTAATTTGTTTTATACAAGCTGCAATGCAACACTAAGGTATAGATCAGGCTTATTCAGATCTCTGGGACGTCTGCGTTCCATTCCTCAAAGCAGTACAATGGAAACGATGCACGCTGATTAAAAGAATTTGCATTTATTACAGTTACGAGCTGTGAAAGCGCTGTTAATAGAAAGAAAGACTGGCATTACTACAGCGCCTTTCACGACCACTGCACATCTCAAAGCGCTTTACAGCCAATGAAGTACTTTTTGAAGTGTAGTCACTGTGGTAATGTGGGAAACGTGGCAGACAATTTACGCACAGCAAGCTCCCACAAACAGCAATTTAATAATGACCAGATAATCTGTTTTTGTTATGTTGGTTGAGGGATAAATATTGGCCGGGACACCAGGGAGAACTCCCCCTGCTCTTCTTCAAAATAGCGCCGTGGGATCTTTTACGTCCACCTGAGAGAGCAGACGGGGCCTCGGTTTAACGTCTCATCCAGAAGACGGCACACTCCGACAGTGCGGCGCTCCCTCAGCACTGCACTGGGAGTGTCAGCCTAGCTTTATGTGCTCAAGTCCCTAAAGTGGGACTCGAACCCACAACCTTCTGACTCAGAGGCGAGGGTGCTGCCCAGAGCCACGGCTGACACTATCACATTAAGATCAGCGACATGTTTCTCATTACATTTTGCCAAATTGCGAGATGACTTCAGAGGCAAAAAGCTAACGACGATCATAGAAACATAGAAGATAGGAGCAGGAGTAGGCCGTTCGGCCGCTCGAGCCTGCTCCGCCATTCAATGAGATCATGGCTGATCATCCAAATTCATCTTGTCCCTGCCTCTCCCCATATCCCTTGATCCCTTTAGCCTTAAGAAATATATCTAACTCCTTCTTGAATATATTTAATGAATTAGCCTCCACCGCCCTCTGTGGCAGAGAATTCCACAGGTTCACCACTCTCTGGGTGAAGAAATTCCTCCTCATCTCTGTCCTAAATGGCTTAGCCCTTATCCTTAGACTGTGACCCCTGGTTCTGGACTCCCCCACCATCGGGAACATCCTTCCTGCATCTAGTCTGTCCATGCCTGACAGAATTTTATAGGTTTCAATGAGATCCCCTCTCAATCTTCTAAACGTCATTCCTGCCATCCCAGGTATCAGCCTGGTGAATCTTCGCTGCACTCCTTCCATGGCAAGAACATCCTTCCTCAGATAAGGTGACCAAAACTGCACACAATACTCAAGGTGCGGTCTCACCAAGGCCCTGTACAACTGCAGCAAGATCATTCCCGGTGTCAGGAATTTTAAGCGATGAGACAAGGTTCAGGAAGGTTTTCATTTAGAAAAAAGTTAATCCGAACACATTACTCACTGCGAGCAAAAGGGTTCAAATAACAGGAGGCATAAGTTGAAAAACGAGGGAGTTGTAGTAATATGAGAGGTGAGGCGGAACACCTTCCCCCAAAGAATAATAGAGTTATGGACAAGTCAACTGGAAAGGTCATCCAGACGGACTGAGTAAATCAATTCAAGAGGCAATTACATGTGTTTCTGGAGAGACAAAGGATTGAAGGATATGGACGGGTAGCTGGGATTGATTTGTCAAAAGGTGACAAGCCAGTGCAATTCCTGACTCTCGTGTTGCACTACAATCTGGTTTGAAGAATCACATTACACGTGGCTTTGCAAAAGATGGCACAAGCATGCTCCTGTTTATTACCGTCTCGTCAGAGTTAAAATGACATCGATGGTACAAGTTATGAATAACTTTTTTTTATTAATGCGGACGTCAAACAAACGAAATAAAGATGGTGAATTTAAGATTCCGTAGTTCCGATCACTCCAGACCTCAATTTGGGACTCGGGCACAGTTCCAGTGGTGCCAGCTGCCCTCTAGATCTTCATCTAAGTGGCTATTCTTCATTTGTTGACGTAGACGGCAAGTGCGGGCAAACTATTTTATCGTGAGGGCCATCACAAATGGCCCCTAATCCGGTCCTCGCCCAATGCCCACATACATACAGGCCCAGAAATTTGGGTCGGGGGCTTCCCGCGGGTGCAAGCCCCCGACCTGCACTTACCTAGCGCGCCGGCCGTTGAGCTGTGGGCCCGCGTGGGATTCCGATCCTGGGCCTGCTCCAACTGCCGGCGCGCAGTGCTTGCGTATCCCAGGGGCGCAGTTAGTTCGAAGCGTCCCCTGGGATCATGTGGGCCATGGACAGCCAATGGTAGCAGGGAATCTGTATTCATAGATTTGACAGGAAGACCTGTCAAAACTATGAATACAATTCAGCCCCAGAACATCACTAAAACTTCAAATAATTTTTTTTAAAACATCAAATTTTTAAAATAACTATAAATTACATAAAATAACTATTTTAAACAATAATTTAAATTTTTGAAAAAATTAATTACATTTTCTAACGGGGCTAAAAATAAACTTACCTTTCTTTAAAGTATTTAAAAATAATAAACCTGTGGAAAAAATGTTTTAATTTTACTTAATTCACCACTTACCTTGTTAAACGCAGGCCTTGCGACTGCTTTTTACAAGCGTAGCTCCTGGAGACTTACCCTCCCGGAGAAACCTGCAAAAAAAACGGAAGTTCCAGGCGTACGCGCTGCCTCTCCGGCGCACGCGTTCGACCTGTGAACCCCTTCCTTTAAGGGAACGGAAGTTCCGGTTTCCCGCGCATGCGCAGTGCATGCACGAAACCGGCACTTTCGTTGGGCCTACGCGTGAGTACCCAACGATTACTCACCCGTGGGGACCTGAATTTCTGGCCCATACAGTTTCCAGCGCGGGTCAATTGATAGTGATCAGGAGTACTAGGAACCCTGGCCAATTGTCCCCTGCTTGGCACAGGGCCTAATTGGAACACCCTCCACCACCATCCCAGCCGAGACCAGCTAACTTAGGACAGCCTGTACGTTCAATATGTGACTTTCCTTGTCCGTATGGCTTCAGGCAGCGTATTTGCTAACTGTGCCTTTGGGGCACCTGCTTGATAATTTGGTCTGGGCACCACACTTTAGGAAGGATGTCAAGGCCTGGGAGAGGGCGCAGAGGAGATTTACCAGAATGGTTCCGGGGTGCGGGACTTCAGTCATGTGGAGAGACTGGAGAAGCTGGGATTGTTCTCCTTGGAGCAAAGAAGGTTAAGGGGAGATTTAATAGAGGCGTTCAAAATCATGAAATCAATAAGGAGAAACTGTTTCCACTGGCAGAAGGTTGGGTAACCAGAGGACACAGATTTAAGGTAATTGGCAACATGAGGTGACATGAGGAGACATTTTTTTATGCTGCGTATTATTATGATCTGGAATGCACTGCCTGTGTAATGAACCGGCACAGGCACAATGGGCCGCATGGCCACCCGCTGTGTTGTAAGATTCTACGATAATATCAATTTCAATTTCAATTTTATTGGTCACATAACTAAATACAAGAAGTGTAATCTAGTCAGTGAAATGCTTTTTTCTTGACGAGCTGAGAGCATCAAGCAGCGAGAACACTGAGCTGCCTGGTACGCACAGAGCTCGTTGTAGCATCTAAAATGATAAAAATACATAGGGATGCAATATTTCATTAACAAGACTGTAGATCAGCATCTTTTGAATAAAATTAAAGATCTCACCTAAGCAATAGGGCGTCTGATGATTTCTATGTCGCTCTCGGTCAAAGCGATATCCCGGGTAACATGTGCAGACAACGCGTCCAAAATTATCACTGCATTGCTGTTCGCAGGGTGAGCCAGCACAGACATCAGTATCTGGAGATGAAGAAAATGCCAAGTCAGCAATGGAAGATCTCCAACACTTCATGAATGTTCCCAATGTTTCGGCAATGAGGTTAGATTGATGCAACAGGTTCTGTTTGGCACTGAAACGTCCCAGTGTACAGACACCAAGATTCAAGAGAGTAGGAGTGATGATGGGATAAATCTAGTGGTTACAAACAATGACGGACAGGTAAAGACCCTCAGGTCCATCCACCTTGTCCCACACAATCGCGACACCTTGTGTATCCCAATATATACACTCCGCCCCACCCGAAGCCATGTGATCTCCTGGGAGAGGCAAAAAAAAACAGATAAAAAAAACCCAGGCCAATTTGAAGGGAAAAATCTAGGAAATTCCTCTCCCACCCATCTAGGCGATGGAAACTAGTCCAGGAGAATTCCCTGCAGTACCCACCTTCTTTAAGAGGGGATCTCCGCCCCAACCAGAAACAGGTCCAGCTCTCGCTTGATGGAATTCAGTGAATCAGCGTCCACCGCACGAGAAGGCAGCCTGTTCCAGAGGTCCACGATTCTCTGGGAGAAGAACCACCTCCTGACATCAAGTTGGGGTTTTTAAATGTATGTGGCTTACATAAGAACATAAGAAATAGGAGCAGGAGTAGACCATTTGGCCCCTGGAGCCTGCTCCGCCATTCAATGGCCCAGAACTTGGTGTCGGGGGCTTGCCGCGCGTGCAAGCCCCCGATGTGCGCTCACCCTGCGCGCCGACATCTGAAACCTGGCCCGCAGTGGATTTCCTTTCAGTGGCCAGGTTCTGATGTCGGCGCGCTGTGCTAACCTGATCCAGCGGCGTAGTTAGTGCGATGTGCCGGCTGGGATCAGGTGAGCACTGTTCAGCCAATCAGGGGAGGGGAAACTTCATTCATAAGTTTGAGAGTAAGAACTGTCAAACTCATGAGAAGTACTGCACCCCAAAACACTACTTAAACTTTAAATAAAATTAAAAAAAACATCCCAATCATTAAATTAAGTATAAATAAGTCAAAAAAAATAATTTAAACAATAATTTTTTTTTTTGAAAAAAATAAATTTTTAATAAAAAGGGTCTAAAACTAAACTTACCTTATTGTAGATTCTTTAAAATAATAAACCTGTGGAAATTTTTTTTCTAAATTGCACTAAAACACCACTTACCTGTAAAAATAAATACTTACGTGTGCTTTTTACAAGCGTAAAGCCTTTAGACATGCGCAAATCCCCCAAAACAGAGGAAATCCAAGACGCACGCGCTGCCCCCTACAGCGCATGCGCTAGCCTCTTCAACTCTTGGGTTAGAGGAGAGGAAATGCCGGTTTTCAGCGCATGCGCTGTGCATGCTGAAAACTGGCATTTCCTCCGGCCAGATGCGTGAGTACCCCTTCCGTACTCACGCGTTTGGGGAGGAATTACTGCCCCAATAAGATCATGGCTGATCTGATCTTGGCCTCAACTCCATTTCCCTGCCTGCTCCCCATAACCCTCGACTCCCTTATCGTTCAAATATCTGCCTATCTCCACCTTAAATATATTCACTGACTCAGCCTCCACAGCTCTTTGGGGAAGAGAATTCCAAAGATTCACGACCCTCTGAGAGAAGAAATTCCTCCTCATCTCCGTCTTAAATGGGTGCCCCCTTATTCTGAAACTATGGCCCTTAGTTCTAGATTCCCCCACGCAGAAGGAAAGATGAAGAGAGTTGAGGATTGAGGTCCAGGGAATGAATAGGTTAGAGTAGAAGATGGTGGACGAGGTGTTGATTTCAACACAACAAGGATGCAACAAAGAGGGCGGGAATATGGGACTATTGGAGCTTGGGAGAAATAAGAGGAAATGTGGAACTTTCTACCACAAGGAGTGGTTGAGGCGAATAGCAGAGATGCATTTAAGGGGCAGCCAGATAAACACGAGGGAAAATGGAATAGAAGGATATGTTGATGGGGATAAAGAAAGAAATGAAAAAAAGACTTGCATTTATGTAGTGCCACGTGTCAGCCAGTGGTTCAGTTGGTAGCACACTCGCCTCTGAGTCAGAAGGTCATGGGTCCACTCCAGGGACTTGAGCACAAAAATCTAGGCTGACACTCCCAGTGCGGTACTGAGGGAGTGCTGCACTGTCGGAGGTGCCGTCTTTCAGATGAGATGTTAAACCGAGGCCCCGTCTGCTCTCTCTCGGGAGGACGTAAAAGATCGCAGGGCCACTATTTCAAAGAAAAGCAGGGGAGTTCTCCCCGGTGTCCTGGGGCCAATATTTATCCCTCAACCAACATAACAAGAACAAATTATCAGGTCATTATCACATTGCTATTTGTGGGAGCTTGCTGTGCGCAAATTGGCTGCTGCGTTTCCTACATTACAACAGTGACTACACTCCAAAAAGTACTTCATTGGCTGCAAAACTCTTTGGGACATCCGGTGGTCGTGAAAGGCGCTATAGAAATGCAAGTCTTTCTTTCTTTCAGGATGTCCTAAAGCGCTTTACAGCCAATGAAGTACTTTTGAAGTGTGGTCACTGTTGTAATGTAGAAAATACAACACCCACTTTGCGCACAGCAAGCTCCCACAAACAGAAATGTGATAAATGACCAGATAATCTGTTTTAATGGTGTTGGTGGAGGGGATAAATATTGGCCAGGGCTCAAAAGAGTCTCATTTTCTATGCCCACCTGAGAGGGTAGGCTCGGCTTTGATTTATCTCCTTATTCGAAAGAAGGCACCTGCCAACAGTGCAGCACTCCCTCGGTACTGCACTGGAGTGCCAAGCTGGATTTTATGTGATCAGCTCTCTGGAATGGGAGCTCGAACTGAGCAACCTTCTGCCTCAGAGGCGAGAGTGTTGCCAACAGAACCACCGGCTGACACAGGGGGAATGCAACCAAACCTTGTGAGGCTCATTCCGGTGGAGGAACACTCGGGGGGGGCGGGGGGGGGGGGTGATTTTGTCAATGGGGGCGTGTTGGAGGCGGGGCTGCTGCTTGTCGGGTTTTAGTCCCGCCTCCATCGACTTGTGGCCAACCCACGCCATTTTCCCTTGATTGACCTAGTTAAGACCGACCCAGTCAAAAAAAACTTTTGACAGCTGAAATTGTCATCGTTTGACAGCTTTGAGAAGCTTCTGCCAGATACCAGGCACCAGATTCTGCCATTTTCCCCAGCAGTCCCGCCGCCAAACCCGCCTCCCCAGGGCTGGCAAAATCGCCCCCTAAGTTCCAACACTAACTGAGAGTGGGATTTGTACTGTGAGTTCCCCAAGCCAGAAGCCAAAGCTGTAGTAGGATAGCTGCTGGCAAAGAGCCAAATTTTTTAAAGGAAAAATTCCTTTGCTGCACGTGTAATAAAATCTGCCCGATCATTCACTATTTCTTTGTTTTGCCTGAAGCAATTCTCTACAGAGCACTGCAGTCTCCTGATTCCGATGCCTCTGCTGATTGGTCAGGCTAGTTTGGACTGGGGAGATGCAAATCGTACTGGATTGGAGATACAGGCAGGGCCAGCCAGCCTTTCTATCGTGGTGGCATCCACCTACTTAGCAGCTCAGCTGGGAATTGATGGAATTCGCCACACTCACAAGCGGGTAGCAGTTTCGACCGCTCCCATGGCTCAAACATGCAAGCGTCGAGGTGTTAAGCGAGTCCTCACGCACAGCAAGGGTTGTTTAGATTTGCTAAGATAAAGTTTACAGCTGGCGCAGGGACAACCCAGTGGAATTATGCTTCATGCGACAGAGAAACAACAGGAAGGAGGAATAAAAAAAAAAGATCAATAGGTTAACAGAGTCCATAAATACCTGCCCTTACCTTTTAACAATCTAAACTCAGGTATTATGCAATAATTTAATTGCATGACAGGACTAGGAAGACAGCTTGAAGTTTCACACGCTAAAGTGCCTTCTGGCACAATACAATTCGATGGAATGCTTCCAAAATGTTGCAGTAAACGAGGGCATCCAACTTACCAAGCGGCATTTTTCATTCATGGATTGTCGTAAATTATGTTCTGTTTTGTACAGTTCCCATTTCTTGTGCTTTGCCTTTCTCTGCAACCTTCTCGCCCGCTCGTTAACAACAACAACAACTTGCATTTATACCGCGCCTTTTAGCGTAGTAAAACACACTCCACAGCAGCACTTATCAAACGACACTTGACACCGAGCCACAGAAGGAGATATCAGGGCCGGTGACCAAAAGCTTGGCCACAGAGGTAGGTTTTAAGAAAAGAAAGAAAGACTTGCCATTTCTTTAGCGCCTTTCACGACCACCGGACGTCCCAAAGCGCTTTACAGCCAATGAACTACTTTTTGAAGTGTGGTCACTGTTGTAATGTAGGAAACGCGGTAGTCAGTTTGCGCACAGCAAGATCCCACAAACAGCAATGTGATAATGACCAGATTGACGTAAGAAAACTACTAGGCACTTGGTCTAAGCGTTAAACAAAGCTTTAATCAACTGTTTTACAACATGGAGGTCTAGTTGTGTCCTTCACTAGTTCCTGTTAAGAATGTCCTGCGCAAGCTGGGCCCGTGCCTGAGTATTTATACTCTCCCTGGACAGCGCCACCCGCAGGCCGCTCAGTATTATTTCATAAGTCTTGCTTTCATGAATGACTGATTCATGTCACAGATCATCTGTTTCTTTGTTATGTTGGTCGAGGGATCAATATTGGCCCAGGATTAAGGAGCGTCTTAAAGGAGGAAAGAGAGGTGGAGAGGCGGAGAGGTTTAGGGAGGGAATTCCAGAGCTTAGAGTCTCGGCTGCTGAAGGCACGGCTGCCAATGGTGGAGCGATTAAAATCGGAGATGCTCAAAAGGCCAGAATTAGGGTTGTGGGGCTGGAGGAGATTACAGAGATAGAGAAGGAGGGGGTGCGGGGGGAACGAGGCCATGGTGGGATTTGAAAACAAGGATGAGAATTTTAAAACTGAGGTGTTGCTGGGCCGGGAGCCAATGTAGGTCAACGAGCACAGAGGTGACGGGTGGACGGGACTTGGTGTGAGTTAGGACACGGGCAGCAGAGTTTTATATGCATGTATTTCTCAATGGGGGAGGGGGTTGGTTGGGGGGGGGTTTGGGGTCGGTGACTATGGAGCCAAGATTGGAGGAAAGAGGAATTTGAAGATAAAGCTACTTCAAATCATAGAATGATACAGCACAGGAGGCCATTCGGCCCATCGTGCCTGTGCCGGCTCTTTGAAAGAGCTCTCCAATTAGTCCCACTCCCCCCTGCTCTTTCCCCAGAGCCCTGCAAATTTTTCCTTTTCAAGAACTTATCCAATTCTCTTTTTAAAGTTACTATTGAATCTGTTTCCACCCCGCCCCCCACCCAACCTTTCAGGCAGCGCGTTCCCGATCACTACAACTCGCTGCGTAAAAAAATGTTTCCTCACCTCGCCTCTGGTTCTTTTGCTAATCCCCTTAAATCGGTCACCGACCTTTCTGCCACTGGAAACTGTTTCTCCTTATTTGCTCTATCAAAGGCTTCTTCGGCAGCACCTCCCCAACCCGCGGCCTCTTCCACCTAGAAGGACAAGGGCAGCAGACGCATGGGAACACCACCACCTCCAAACTCCCCTCCAAGTCACACACCATCCTGACTTGGAAATATATCCGGCCGATCCTTCATCGTCGCTGGGTCAAAATCCTGGAACTCCCTCCCTAACAGCACTGTGGGAGCACCTTCACCACACGGACTGCAGCCGTTCAAGAAGGCGGTTCATCACCACCTTCTCAAGGGGCAATTAGGCATGGGCAATAAATGCTGGCCTTGCCAGCGATGCCCACATCTCATGAACGAATAAAAAAAAAACCTCCACGATTTTGAACCCCTCTATCAAATCTCCTCTTAAGTAAAGAAAAGAAAGAACTTGCATTTATATAGCGCCTTTAACAATGTCCCAAAGCACTTTACAGCCAAGGAAGTACTTTTGAAGAGTAGTCACTGTTGCAACATGACAGCCAATGTGCGTACAGCAAGCTCCCACAAACAGCAATGAGACGAATGACCAGATGATCTGATTATTTTAGTGAAGTTGGATGAGGAATAAATATTGGCCAGGACGCTGGGGGGGAATCACTCTCCTGCGAATAGCGCCGTGGGATTTCTTTTTACACTTATCTGCGAGTACAGCCGGGCCCCATTTTAACTCCTCATCCAAAAGACGGCACCTCTGACAGTGCAGCGCTCCCGCAGCACTGCACTGGTAGCGTCAGCCTAGATGTTTGGGCTCAAGTTTCCAGAGTGGGATTTGAACCCACGACGTGCTGACTCAAATGCAATGGTGCTCCTTCGCTCCTTCTTAGGCAGTCCCTGGGAACCGAGGATGACTTGCTTCCACATTAAAAATGAGTTTGCAGGTGACTGATTAGTCCAATGCGGGACCTACAGCCTCTGTCACAGGTGGGGCAGACGGTGGTTGAAGGGGCGGGTGGGTGGGGTGCTTGGGTTGACGTGCGCTCCTTGCGCTGCCTGCGCTTGGCTTCCGCTTGCTCCCGGCAAAGAGACTCGAGTTGTTCGGCGCCTTCTCGGATGCTTCTCCTCCACTTTGTGCGGTCTTGGGCCAGGGATTCCCAGGTGTCGGTGGGGATGTTACACTTTTTCAAGGAGGCTTTGAGGGTGTCCTTGAAGCGTTTCCTCTGCCCACCTGGAGCTCTCTTGCCGCGCCGGAGCTCCGAGTAGAGCGCTTGTTTTGGGAGTCTCGTATCGGGCATGCGGACAATGTGACCCGTCCATCGGAGCTGATCGAGCGTGGTCAAAGCTTCGATGCTGGGGATGTTGGCCTGAGCGAGAACACTGACGTTGGTGCGCCTATCCTGCCAATGGATTTGCAGGATCTTGCGGAGGCAGCGTTGGTGGTACCTCTCCAGTGCTTTGAGGTGCCTGCTGTACAAATGGTGAAGCTCACTGAGCCACAGCTGATGCCTTAAAAGTGTCTCGGACAAAACCTTAAATTCACAGTCGCAACTTAATAGCTACTGTGCATGCAAAGGCAACAACAACAACTTGCATTTACATAGCGCCTTTTTCATAGTAAAACATCCCCAGGCATTTCACAGGAGCGATTACCAAACAAAGTTTGACACCGAGCCACATAAGGAGATATTAGGACAGGTGACCAAATGCTCGATCAAAGAGTTAGGTTTTAAGGAGCGTCTTAAAGGAGGAAAGAGAAGTAGAGCGGTTTAGGGATGGAATTCCAGAGTTTAGGGCCCAGGCAGCTGAAGGCGCGGCCGCCAATTGACGGTGCGATGAAAGTCAGGGAGGCGCAAGAGGCCAGAATAGGAGGAGCGCGCAGATCTCGGAGGCTTGTGGGGCTGGAGGAGGTTACAGAGATAGGGAGAGGGGGGGGCGAGGCCACGGAGGGATTTAAAATCAAGAATGAGAATTCTAAAATCGAGGCGTTGCAGAACTTTCCCAGTTGCGGCCGCCAGTGATTTTAATCCCATCCTGCAGGGTCAAGGGTCAAGTGCAATTAGAAGCAGCTCCACACAATAATAAATGTTTATCAATGTAATCACTGTGCAAACAAAAGCCAAATAGACCCAAACACTTCCTTAAAGCCTTAAGTGTTAGGCTAATATCATGTAAATTTACTGGCAGAGGTTCTAGACAGCTTTGACAATGCAGACAATTGAAAGAAAAACTACGCTAAGGTACTACAATAAAAAGCCACAAAAAACCCTATGTAAACCTTCCCCTCCTCCCATGCCACCTTTTGATCGATTCACCAACACAATGATTTGCTGTAAGCAGTTTTAACTTTAATGCCAGATATTCCTTTGTGCAATAAACAGCCTCCTTTTATCTCGCCACCCACACCCCCCCCGTCCCCCCACCCGCCCTCCACTCCACTACCAATTGATTTGCTTCCTCCTTGGCCTTTTAAGTTGTTCCTAGTCACACCTGATCTTTCAAACGTTTTGAAAATGTTTCACAACAACCAGCCACAATGGCTTTCCAGCGTACTGCTCTGTGGTGTGGCTTCGCGACCAAAAGCCCAAATCCGTCTGGTTAAGCAGCCTCACCATTTGCTGAGAGTTTGCAAGGGTAGTGACTTCCAACAGCAAGCAAGCCCAAAAAACAATTACGAGGATGACTTTGGGAAAATAGAATTTGTGTACGTGTGCATATGTGCATGCGCGCACATGTGTGCAAATGTGTATATGTCATAGAAAGAAAGGCTTGCATTTATATAGCGCCTTTCACAACCACCAGATGTCTCAAAGCACTTTACAGCCAATGAAGTACTTTTTGAAGTAGAGTCACTGTTGTAATGTGGGAAACGCAGTAGCCAATTTGCGCACAGCAAGCTCCCACAAACAGCATTGTGATAATGACCAGATCATCTGTTTTTTTTGGTTATGTTGGTTGAGGGATAAATATTGGCCCCAGGACACCGGGGATACAGGAAACTTTGTGATATCCGGCACCGACGGGACCGGCGTGTTGCCGATCTATCAAAACTGCCGGACATACAAAGTTAATGTTGAAGCATACGGAGGTTTTCATCTCCGTATCTGACAACAAACACTGTTGCTTAGCAACAGCTTCTAAAGAGTCGGCTGCAGCTGCAAGTGTCTGTAGCTGAAGCTGTTGCTATAGCTACAGACCTTGCAGTGGCTGACTGGGAAAAAAAAAGAACGAGATCTAAAAAAACTTACAGAAAACGGCTCCTGATTTTTGCCGTTAGATTGAGTATTCTGGACATACAACCTCCGGATAAACCAAAGTTTCCTGTAACTCCCCTGCTCTTCTTCAAAATAGTGCCACGGGAACCTTTACGTCCATCTGAGAAAGCAGATGAGGCCTCAGTTTAAAGTCTCATCTAAAGGACGGCACCTCCGACAGTGCAGCACTCCCTCAGCACTGCACTGGAGTGTCAGCCTAACTTTATGCGCTCAAGTCTCTGGAGTGGGACTTGAACCCACAACCTTCTGACTCAGAGGCAAGGGTGCTACCCACTGAGCCACAGCTGACACTGTGACATAGAGACATAACGGCACAGAAGGAGGCCATTCGGCCCATTGAGTCTGTGCCGGCTCTCTGTAGAACAATCCAGTCAGTCCCATTCCCCCGCTCTATCCCCGTAGCCCTGCAAGTTTATTTCCCTCAAGTGCCCATCCAGTCTCCCCTTGAAAACATTGAGGCCTAGAAATTCAGTTAGGGGCGCCCAGCTCGCCTGGGTGCCGGAATTACCGCTGCGCGCGGAGCCACTTGCGCCAGCGGGATATTCAGTTTCAGCGCCTCAAGTGGAAGCTGGCCGCTAAACAAGGGTTTCGGCACCCCGCTTGGGGCGCTGAAACTGAATATCGGCATGCAAAGTGCCGCAGCGCCACCCGCTGCGGCACGGCAGCCTGCGGTACTGCAGGCCTTCCTCTCAGTCTTAAGGGGGAGGTGCCTGCAACAGCGCGATCCCCGCTCGCGAGTGCCGGCAAATGAGCCCGGCACCAAGGAGAAGTGCCGGGCTCTCTGGAAACAGCCGGCAATGCCGCGGGGGGGTGGTGAAGGAGGCCGGGGACGGAGGTGTGGGCAGGCGGCCGCCGAAAAAGCGGCCGGCCGCACCTCCACCTTAACTCGCCGCACTACCGGCACAGGTAGGCCCCGTGTACCGGTCGCTGATTGCGGCCGGCGCGGGGGAGGCGGCAGCAACCAAATATGGCCAGCGGGGCGATAGCGGGGCGCTGCGCACACCGATGACGTCATCGGTGGCGGCGCAGCGCTACTGGCTAACGCCGCCATTAGCGCCCCGCTAAATATCGCGGTAGGTTTGCACAGTGGCGCAAAAGCCCTCTTTGGGCGCAAACTGGTGGCGCAGGCCACTGAATTTCTAGGCCTGAGTGTCTCCGCTTCCACCACTTCCGTCGGCAGCGAATTCCAGGTCCTCACCACTCGCTGCGTAAAAAAGTTTTTTCTCACATTCCTCCTGTATCTCTTGCCCAAAACCTTAAATCTGTGTCCCCTAGTCCTTGTACCATCAACTAGTGGGAACAGCCTTTCCCTGTCTAGCCTATTCAAACCCATCATAATCTTGTACACCTCGATCAAATCACCCCACAACCTCCTTTGCTCTAATGAAAACAAATCCAGCTTCTCCAACCTGTCCTTGTAGCTAAGATTCCCCCATCCTCGGAACCATTCTGGTAAATCTCCTCCACACCCTCTCAAGGGCCTTCACATCCTTCCTAAAGTGTGGTGACCAGAACTGGACGCAATACTCCGGTTGTGGCCTAACCAGCGCTTTATAAAGGTTCAGTATAACTTCTCTACTTTTGTACTCAGTCCCTCTATTTATGAAGCCCAAGATCCCATAAGCTTTGCTGACCACTCTCTCAATATGTCCCACCACCTTCATGGACCTATGACCTGTGTGTGCGTGTGTGTGTGCGTGTGTGTGTGTGTGCGCGTGTGTGTGTGTGCGTGTGCGCGTGTGTGTGTGTGTGTGTGTGTGTGTGTGCGTGTGTGTGTGTGTGTGTGTGTGTGTGTGTGTGTGTGTGTGACTAGTAGTTCCACTTCAATAAAAAACGATGTTCTTTGTGCAATATCATCATGCCTAAGTGCCATTAATCCCTGGCACTTCATTGACTCTCTGCTGCTGGACACTGCGGGAAAGCAAGAGAACGCTATGGAGTTGTGGCTTGTCCAGCACTCATAGCAGGAGTGAAAGACCTCTATTATAGTGACACTGACCTTTCAATAGAGGGGTTTTGTTCTTGCTATGGATTTTGGGATAGCAATAGTTCCATTTATTGCATATCTGTCCATTGTTGGTGTGACGCAATGTTCACAGCTCGTGGTTGAAATCTGACACATAGGGCTCGATTTTTACTGAGCCGTGGAGCCAGGCTTGGAGGCGTGCGGGGGGTTAAAATCCCAAAATCAGGGGTCCCGAACCCATCCTGCCCCCAACCCGCCTCCATGCCAGTTTCAAAGGAGGCGGGTACCCGACCCACACTGGGACCCGCCTCCCCGAGGCAGGAAGAGGATTAGTGCCAATTAACTGCCTGTTAACAGGTAGTTAACAGGCAGATTTTAGCCTAAGCCCTATTTTTTATGTTGAAGTGTGAGATTCCTGACGGCTCCAAACCACGCCAAGTTAGCGAGGCGGGCCGTCGGTGTGGTAAACCACTTTTATCGTTCACTATCGTTACACTATAGTTATCACTGTTGTATTGTTATCACTGTTCTCACTGTTGTATCACTATACGAGGTCGCCTCTTGTCGCGCTGTTATACCTGGGCTGACCACCTCCGACTCCGCCCATGGCTCCACCTACCTGCCCAGGTATAAAGGTAGTCGACTGGCTGGTATTCCTCCTTGTTGGACCCGATCACCCACGAGGGTGGGCTCTGTTATTTAGTCAATAAAAACCTTTAGTTACGTTCCTAACTTGTCGCTTTTTATTGGACGAATTGATAGGTATATCAATTTTATTGACTAAATTTTAAAGATGTCTACTACTGGCCAGCCAGAAGCCCTCCCAGAAGCACAGCCACAGCAGCTTTCAGACACCGGGCTACACCAGCCACACCAGCCGGCTTGGCTGCAAGCCCTCAAACCACCGTACCTGGATCTAAACCCACAGGCAGCAAACTCAGCCCTCGACTTCAAACACTGGCTGGGCTGCTTCGAATCCTACCTGGAAGAATCCGGCGTCCCTCAGAGATCCAAACTAAGAGTTCTGAACGCCCAAGCGAGCCCGAGAGTATACGCACTCATCCAGGACATGACTACATACGAGGCCGCTATCAACCTACTGAAACAGCAGTACCGGAGCCCGGTAAATTACATGTACACCAGGCACCTCCTAAGATCCCGCCCGCAACAGCCAGGAGAGTCTGTAGCTGAATTTTTATGGGCGCTAAAAGCACTCGGCAGGAACTGTGACTTTAAAGCGGTGACGGCTGTTGAAAATACGGAAGATAATATCCGCGATGCCTTTGTGAAAGGCCTACGGTCCGACTACTCACGGCAAAGACTGCTTGAAGCTAAAGACCTCGACCTGGACAAAGCTGAAGCCCTCGCTCTCTCCCTAGAGGTGGCCCATCAGGACCAGGAGGCGTTTTCCAGGTACTGCTCGCGACCCTGGGACTCGGGCCCGACTCCTACCGCAATACCCTTTGCAGCGCCGCCCCCGGGACCTACCTCAGCGTCGGACCCGACCGGGACCGCCACCCCCGGTACCGGCTCCGACATCGGGCACCCGCGATCGGGCCGCCGGCTGCTTCTTTTGCGGCCAGGAGAAGCATCCGAGGTCGCGCTGCCCAGCCAGGAACTCTACCTGCTCAACCTGCAGGAAGAAAGGCCACTTCTCTAAGGCCTGCAGGAGCGGATCTTCAGAGGCCAGCAGTGCCTCATGCGAACTGTGGGGGCGGCCATCTTCTTTCAAGGCAACTGAGGCCAGCATCCCCACACGTGAGTCATGGGGCGGCCATCTTTGATCAAGGCAACCGACCCCAATAGTGCCTCATGTGAGTTATGGGAGCAGCCATCTTCTCCGCCATTTTGTCCTACCTCGTGGGAGACGCCATTTTACCCACCACGCCCGACTGCCACCGGGCCTCCGGACCCGACGACCGCCTCGCCCGCAGACGACAACGACTCGCTTACCTACACACTAGCCTCCGTCACTCTGGATCAAGCCCGCCCACACCACCTGTCCAAGTCGATGATGGACATCAAAGTAAACGGCCACGCCACGACCTGCCTGTTCGACAGCGGAAGCACGGAGAGCTTCATCCACCCAGACACGGTGAGCCACTACTCCCTCCCTGTCCTGCCAACGCGCAACCGAATCTCGATGGCATCGAGGTCCCACGCCACGGACATTAGCGGCTACTGTGTTGTGACCTTGTCGGTTAAGGGTACGGAGTATAAAAATTTTAAACTCCTCGTCCTCCCCCAGCTCTGCGCTGCCGTCCTACTAGGGCTGGACTTCCAATCCCACCTCCAAAGTGTAACCCTAGCATACGGTGGACCCCTCCCCCCACTCACAGTCGACAACCAGCGAATGTTAAACCGCCCACCGCGTAACACCTGCAGCCTATCCACCCTCAAGGTGCCGCCACCTTCCCTGTTCGCTAACCTCACCCCCGACTGCAAACCCGTCGCTACCAAGAGCAGGCGGTACAGCGCTGGGGACAGAGCCTTCATTAGCTCTGAGGTGCGGCGCCTCCTAAAAGAGGGCATTATCGAGGGGAGCAACAGCCCCTGGCGTGCCCAGGTCGTGGTCGTTAAGACCGGCGATAAAAATCGCCTGGTCATCGACTACAGCCAGACCATAAACAGATACACCCAGCTGGACGCATACCCCCTTCCCCGCATATCTGACATGGTCAATCAGATTGCACAATACCGCGTATTCTCGACCATCGACCTTAAGTCGGCCTACCACCAACTCCCTATCCACCCCGAGGACCGCCAGTACACCGCCTTCGAGGCGAATGGGCGCCTATACCACTTCCTTAGGGTCCCCTTCGGTGTCACCAACGGGGTCTCGGTCTTCCAAAGGGAGATGGACCGGATGGTTGACCAGAACGGACTGCAGGCCACATTCCCCTATCTAGATAACGTCACCATCTGCGGCCGCGACCGGCAGGACCATGACGTGAATCTGGAGAAATTCCTCCGTACGGCCCAACGGCTGAACCTCACCTACAATAAGGAGAAATGTGTGTTTAACACCTCGCGCCTTGCCATCCTTGGCTGTGTAGTAGAGAACGGACTCATCGGCCCCGACCCCGAAAGAATGCGCCCCCTCATGGAGCTACCCCTCCCCCACTGCCCTAAGGCACTTAAGAGAACCCTGGGGCTCTTCGCCTACTATGCCCAATGGGTGCCCAATTATGCGGACAAAGCCAGACCCCTCATGAAGTCCACATCCTTCCCCCTCACGGAGGAAGCGTGCGCGGCCTTCTCCCTCATCAAGGGAGACATAGCCAAGGCCACAATGCATGCAGTGGATGAGTCCATCCCCTTCCAAGTGGAGAGCGATGCATCCGACTTCGCCCTAGCCGCTACCCTTAACCAGGAGGGGAGGCCGGTGGCCTTCTTCTCAAGGACCCTACAGGGCCCCGAGATCCGACACTCGTCGGTCGAGAAGGAAGCCCAGGCAATTGTGGAGGCGGTATGGCGCTGGAGGCATTACCTGGCAGGCAAACGATTTACCCTCCTCACCGACCAACGTTCGGTTGCTTTCATGTTTAATAACAAGCTGAGGGGCAAAATCAAGAATGACAAGATCTTGAGGTGGAGAATCGAGCTATCCACCTACGATTATGATATCTTGTACCGGCCAGGTAAGCTGAACGAACCCCCTGATGCTCTTTCACGAATTACATGCGCCAGCACGCATATTGATAGACTTCAGACCCTCCACAATGACCTCTGCCACCCCGGGGTCACCAGACTTTACCATTTCATTAAGGCCCGCAACCTGACCTACTCCATCGAGGAGGTCAGGACCATGACCAGGAACTGCCAGACCTGCGCCGAGTGCAAACCGCACTTCTATAGGCCGGACAGAGCAAGCCTGATCAAGGCCACCCGCCCCTTCGAGCGCCTGAGCATCGACTTTAAGGGGCCTCTACCGTCATCTGACCGCAATGTGTACTTCCTCAACATCGTTGATGAGTACTCCCGTTTCCCTTTTGCCTTCCCCTGCCCAGACATGACCAGTACCACGGTCATCAAGTGCCTGAACGACCTCTTCGCCTTGTTCGGGTTCCCGAACTATATACATAGTGACCGGGGCTCCTCCTTCATGAGCGAGGAACTCCGTCAGTTCCTACTAGCGAGAGGTATTGCAGCAAGTAGGACCACCAGCTACAACCCCCGAGGGAACGGCCAGGTGGAAAGAGAGAACGCGACGGTATGGAAGGCCGTCCTCTTAGCCTTAAAGTCTAAGGGCCTCCCAACCTCCCGCTGGCAGGAAGTCCTCCCGACAGCGCTGCACTCCATCCGGTCACTACTTTGCACTGCCGTTAACGCCACCCCCCATGAACGAATGTTTGTTTTCCCCAGGAAGTCGACTACGGGAACCACTCTACCAACCTGGCTGACCTCTCCGGGGCCCGTCTTGCTGCGAAAGCACGTGAGGGCCCATAAAACGGACCCCCTGGTCGAGAGGGTGAACCTCCTGCACGCCAACCCCCAGTACGCCTACGTGGCTTACCCAGACGGGCGGGAGGACACTGTCTCCTTACGAGACCTCGCACCCTCGGGCACTCCGGAGACACCACCTTTACCCCCCCCCACCACCCCCCCAATTCCAGCCCAGGTAGACGGCATGCCGGAACCCCACGAGCCTTCGCCGACCACGCAGACACCAGCATTAACACCGGATAATGCAGCACCGCCGCTGCGACGATCAGAGAGGCTTACGAGGCCTCCGGACAGACTGACATACCAGAACTGGTAGTACACTTCACCCCGCCGGACTCAAATCTAAACAAGGGGTGAATGTGGTAAACCACTTTTATCGTTCACTATCGTTACACTATAGTTATCACTGTTGTATTGTTATCACCGTTCTCACTGTTGTATCACTATACGAGGTCGCCTCTTGTCGCGCTGTTATACCTGGGCTGACCACCTCCGACTCCGCCCATGGCTCCACCTACCTGCCCAGGTATAAAGGTAGTCGACTGGCTGGTATTCCTCCTTGTTGGACCCGATCACCCACGAGGGTGGGCTCTGTTATTTAGTCAATAAAAACCTTTAGTTACGTTCCTAACTCGTCGCTTTTTATTGGACGAATTGATAGGTATATCAGTCGGGCTGAAGGGCTTGGAGGGGTCGAGATGTCCGGTGTTCAGGCGCGTGATGGGTGCATGAGTGAAGAGGTAAGTGTGTTTGGTGTGTGTAAAGTGTTTAAAGAAGTTCTACTAACCTTTACTTACCTTTACAGCCTTCCTTCCTTCAGGTCTCGGGAGTCCCTCATCTCATCGGCACAGAAAGCAGAATGGCTGCGAGCTGTCAAAAATTGCCACATTCAGCTTTCTGTTCCGGGGAGATCTCAAAATCATCCTGCGAGGAAGGAATTAACTTAGAGTACAGATTGTCAGTGTTTGACAGCTTCAAACAGCTGTGAAACGCTGATATTTCATCTGTCAAACGGTCTTGACAGATGAAATATCAATCTGAGACGTCACCTGTTGCCAGGTGGCCCTTAATTGGCCTGCTGAGCCAGCTGGGCGAGCTCAACAAGGTTAATCAGGGGAAAATCGCGTGGGTTGGCCACAACTCGATGGAGGCGGGACTACAACCCTGAAAGTTGTAGTCCCGCCTCCTACCCGACTCCTCAATGAAAATCCAGCCCCTTGAGTCCAATATTGACTTGTAACATTGAAAATGCTTCTTTCAGTGTTTTACAACACAGCAACAATCTGACTGGTCTTTTGGAACAATAGGGGAAAAATTGGGTGGCGCCACTTCTGGGGCGCTAACGTCGCCGGGGCGCTAAAAGTTAGGTGAGGCGCTACTGGAAGCGCTCCCTCTCCTGCTTGGGGCCGCTACTACTGAAGTTCGCGGCGCTACGTGCAAGAGCACCATGTGCGGCGGCACGGAGCACCGCGTCATTGCAGGCCTCCTCCTCCGATTAAAGGCGAGGGGCCTAGCGCTGCGCGCACCGGGGCCCTGCTGGACCACCGGGGATCGGAGTGCTGGGAAAGCGGCCCGACATTCAAGAGGAGTTCCAGGCTGAGCGATCGTGGCCGGCACCCCGAAGAAAAAAGAGAAAGGGGGGGGCAGGTGCTGGCAGATGGCCAAAATTAAAATGGCCGCCCGACACCTGTCCCTTTAAGTAGCGCCGCCGCCGCTGCCAAACCGCCCCCTGAACCTGTCGGACACATCGTCCGGCGATAGGTCAGGGGGCGCAAGGGAAGTTTCCGGCCGGGGTGCAAGCGGGGTGCTGTGCACGCCGATGACATCATCGCCAACGGCGCAGCGCTGTGGGGTGCTACCGGCTACCGCCACCACTAACCTCCCGCTGAATTTTGCAGGAGGCGTTAGTGGCGCCGCGCCCAGGCGCCAGGGGATTTGCGGGGGCGCTAATGAGAGGTGCAAAGAAACCCAATTTACCCTCTTAGTGTTTAACTGAGTGAGGTGACAGCAGTGAGCAGCCCCACCTAGTGGCGTAGAGGTAGATGGCAATGCAGCGACTCAACACAGTGACTGACAGGTTCCACAGGAACAGGATGAACCCCTCGAGCCTGTTTCGCCATTTAATTAGATCAGGGCTGATCTGTATCTTAGCTCCATCTGCCCGCCTTGTTTCCATAACCCTTAATACCCTTACCTAATCTCATTGAAGCTTATAAAATTCTGACAGGGCTGGACAGACTAGATGCAGGAAGGATGTTCCCGATGGTCGGGGAGTCCAGAACCAGGGGTCACAGTCTAAGGATAAGGGGTAAGCCATTTAGGACAGAAATGAGGAGGAATTTCTTCACCCAGAGAGTGGTGAACCTGTGGAATTCTCTACCACAGAAGGCAGTAGAGGCCAATTCATTAAATATATTCAAGAAGGAGTTAGATATATTTCTTAAGGCTAAAGGGATCAAGGGATATGGGGAGAAAGCAGGGACAGGGTACTGAGTTTGGATGATCAGCCATGATCTCATTGAATGGCAGAGCAGGCTCGAGGGGCCGAATGGCCTACTCCTGCTCCTATCTTCTATGTTTCTAACAAAAAATCTATCAATCTCCGTTTTGAAATTTTCAATTGACCTCCCCACCACCTCCACACAGCCTCAATAGCTTTCTGGTGGGAGGGAGTTCTGTATTTCCACTACCCTCTGTGTGAAGAAGTGCTTCCTGACATCACCCTTCTTTTGACCTCTTTTGCCCAACAGAAAGATTGCACGTGACACGGGTACTTGTGCTTGCGGAATGAACCCGCGAGAGCCAGAGTGGTGAATGGTGAGCTGGAATTTCATTCTGGATCTGTCGGGTTTTTCCAATAGTCTCCAAAGGCTTTGAAAGGGGACATTTCAACACTTCAGAAAATTGTTTTAACAACTTACATAATAACTTTCAAGCCAATGACACAGAGCTGGAAGTAATCAGACATGAAAACATGTCTCATTAGAAAACACGGGAATCTTCAGAGCAAGCCCATGAAAGCAAACCTAATCCTACTTTATGAGCTGTAAATGCCAGAACAAACATCGCAATGTTTAAAGCCTCTGCGATGCCAGATGTTTTTCTTCCTACTTCAACTGGGTACTGTTGCGAGGGTGGATGAATTGAACAACTTTCTCACAGAAGACGTCCGTGGCTCGCCAATTACCAGCAACACTTGACATCAGGACAAGAGGGCAAAGTTTTCAAGGTTGTGATGGGCACGTTTATCGGACTGATGTCAGGAAGACTTCCTTTACACAAAGGGGGAAAAACAGCTGGAAACGATTGCCAGGAAGGGTTTCTTGAAGCTAGGACACTGGATTCATTTAAGAAACAGCTGAATGTAGGGTTGTATTTTTAAAGGATGAGATAAAGTGGGCTGCTTCCATCCAAGACTGAGGGGGTGACTTGATCGAGGTCTTTAAAATTATGAAAGAGAATGATAAGGTAGACGCAGAGAAAATGTTTCCACTTGCAGGGAGGCGGGGGGTGGGCGGGGGGGGGAGTTCAAAACTAGGGACCATAAATATAAGATAGTCACTAATAAATCCAATAAGGAATTCAGATGGAACTTCTTTACCCAGAGAGTGGTGAGAATGTAGAACTTGTAAGATTAGGATCACAGGTCACACCCAGATTACCCAAAGGGTCTTAGGAGCTGTAAGGCTTTTTGTTAAAGAGCTACAGTTTTAAAGCATAACCAGATATTACATGTGGTTTAAGCTGAGTATGATAGACATACAACCCGTGACAGTAGAGAGCGATCTACCACTCCCGAAGCGGAATGCCACGACCGGACGGATGGTGAGGCAGTACGGTGGTCTCGGATTGGGTGGATTCCTGCAGTCTGCTGCAGCGGTCACTTCCGTTGGGTCGACCCTCGAGCTGTTGGAGGTGTTAGGCCGTCAGCCACCTCAGAGGCTAAACTTGACCAAGGTGTTAGGCCGTAGCCACCTTGGGGAAGCCTTCACCCGTAACTGCCTGATTTCCTCTCTCGCTGGTCTATATTTATAGTTATTTCGGTGGGCTGGTGGATACCTGGTGTCAATCATTTGTACCCCATCCTATTGTCCAATTACAAGGGAGAGGCTACCTACGACAGCCCCCTCCCAGCCTCATGAGGTCAGTTTCCTCCTTATCTCTGTTCTAAAGGTCTTGTTGCCCTCTTTGTAGACAGCTTGTTTATCCTACAGCTCCTTACTACATCCCGTATCAGGCCTAGTTATGCCCACTCGATGGCCTGTTTTTTGTGTTTCTGACCTTGTAATTCAACTCTCTGTACAGCTATTCTTCTGACGTGACTAGAATCTTTCTGTGTCATCAACTTAGGCAAACCGCTGATCTAGGGAACCCATAACAGACTATTATTCCTTTCAATCCACGATTTCTTACAAACTCTCTACCATAAGGTGTAGCTGAGGTGAATAACATCAATGCCTTTAAGGGGAAGCGAGATAAGCACCTGAGGGAGAAAGCAATAGAGCGTTGTGCTGATAGGGTGAGATGAAGTAGGGTGGGAGGAGGCTCGAGTGGAGCATAAACACCGGCACGGACCTGTTGGGCCGAATGGCCTGTTTCTGTGCTGTACATTCTATGTACAGGAAACTTTTTTTTATCCGGCACGGACGGGACCGACGTGGTGCTGGTTCATCAAAAATTCCGGATAACCGAACGCTATAGTAAAAGATACGGAGCTGAGAGCTCCGTATAAAGCAACAAACCCTGTTGCTTAGCAACAGGTTCAGAACAATGGCCACAAGTTGCAAGTGTCTCTGTAGCTTAGCAACAGCTGCAGCCACACACTTGCACAGCAACAGATGGAGGAAGGCAAGTAATAAAAGTTACCTGAACCTACTCCTGAATTTTGCCAGTTAACCGAGATTTCCGGTTATTTAGGTGCCGGTAAATCGAAAGTTTCCTGTAATGTGATGTAAGAAAACTACTAGGCACTTGGTCTAAGCGTTAAACAAAGCTTTAATCAACTGTTTTACAACATGGAGGTCTAGTTGTGTCCTTCACTAGTTCCTGTTACGAATGTCCTGCGCAAGCTGGGCCCGAGCCCGAGTATTTATACTCTCCCTGGACAGCGCCACCCGTAGGCCGCTCAGTATTATTTCATAAGCCTTTCTTTCATGAATGACTGATTCATGTCATAATGTATGTAACTTTCTGTGGAAAAGAAAGCTCCATTGCTCGGATTGTCGTACTGTATGAGGTCTTGCTACATTTCAACAAGGAATTGCTGAGTTCAGAGAAAAGGAAACTTTAATGATGCATGAAGGGAACAGCAAGGCTCAGCCTTGTTGCTTTTCCAAGGAAATTATTATTTTTTCTTCCAAGTGTTGTCATTTCTGTCCCAGCCACACAGATTGTTCTAAGGAAACAGCTAGTGCAGCCTTCAATGAAACCGAGTCAATCTTTAGCCGAACCACAGCAACATCAGACACCAACATTTTTCTGGCTTTGATTTTAATCTCTTTTTTTATTCGTTCATGGGCTTTGGGCGTCGCTGGCAAGGCCAGCATTTATTGCCCATCCCTAGTTGCCCTTGAGAAGGTGGTGGTGAGCCGCTGCAGTCCGTGCGGTGAAGGTACTCCCACAGTGCTGTTAGGGAGGGTGTTCCAGGATTTTGACCCAGCGACGATGAAGGAATGGCCGATATATTTCCAAGTCAGGATGGTGTGTGACTTGGAGGGGAACTTGCAGGCGGTGGTATTCCCATGCGCCTGCTGCCCTTGTCCTTCTAGGTGGAAGAGGTCGCGGGTTTGGGAGGTGCTGTCGAAGAAGCCTTGGCAAGTTGCTGCAGTGCATCTTGTAGATGGTACACACTGCAGCCACGGTGCGCCGGTGGTGGAGGGAGTGCATGTTTAAGGTGGTGGATGGGGTGCCAATGAAGCAGGCTGCTTAGTCCGAGATGGTGTCGAGCTTCTTGAGTGTTGTTGGAGCTGCACTCATCCAGGCAAGTGGAGAGTATTTTTGGAGTCTTTTTGCACCATTTGCACTGAGTATTTCCAATTTGCTGACCTATTTGTAACATGATGCAAGAACAATCTAAAATGTAAAAAGATATCTGTTGATTTGAGCCTGAGTTGAACTTGCGACCCCATATCTGCTCCATCACAAAGATCGCCTACTTCCATCTCCATAATATCGCCCGTCTCCATCCCTGCTTTAGCCCGTCTGTTGTTTAAACCCTCATCCATGCCACTGTCACCTCCAGATTCGACTATTCCAATGCTCTCCGGGCCGGCCGCCCATCTTCCACCCTCCATAAACTTGAGCTCATCCATAAATCTGCTGCCCCCGTGTCCGAACTCACACCCAGTCCCGTTCACCCATCACCCCCTGTGCTCACTGCCCCGTGTCCTAACTCACACCCAGTCCCGTTCACCCATCACCCCCTGTGCTCACTGCCCCGTGTCCTAACTCACACCAAGTCCCGTTCACCCATCACCCCCTGTGCTCATTGCCCCGTGTCCTAACTCGTGCCAAGTCCCGTTCACCCATCACCCCCTGTGCTCACTGCCCCGTGTCCTAACTCGCACCGAGTCCCGTTCACCCATCACCCCCTGTGCTCACTGCCCCGTGTCCTAACTCACACCCAGTACCGTTCACCCATCACCCCCTGTGCTCACTGCCCCGTGTCCTAACTCACACCCAGTCCCGTTCACCCCTCACCCCCTGTGCTCACTGCCCCGTGTCCTAACTCACACCCAGTCCCGTTCACCCACCACCCCCTGTGCTCACTGCCCCGTGTCCTAACTCACACCCAGTCCCGTTCACCCATCACCCCCTGTGCTCACTGCCACGTGTCCTAACTCGCACCCAGCCCCGTTCACCCATCACCCCCTGTGCTCACTGCCCCGTGTCCTAACTCACACCCAATCCCGTTCACCCATCACCCCCTGTGCTCACTGCCCCGTGTCCTAACTCACACCCAGTCCTGTTCACCCATCACCCCCTGTGCTCACTGCCCCGTGTCCTAACTCGCACCCAGTCCCGTTCACGCATCACCCCCTGTGCTCACTGCCCTGTGTCCTAACTCACACCCAGTCCCATTCACCCATCACCCCGTGCTCACTGCCCCGTGTCCGAACTCACACCAAGTCCCGTTCACCCATCACCCCCTGTGCTCACTGCCCTGTGTCCTAACTCACACGCAGTCCCGTTCACCCATCACCCGCTGTGCTCACTGCCCCGTGTCCTAACTCACACCCAGTCCCGTTCACCCATCACCCCCTGTGCTCACTGCCCCATGTCCTAACTCACACCAACTCCCGTTCACCCATCACCCCCTGTGCTCACTGCCCCGTGTCCTAACTCACACCAAGTCCCGTTCACCCATCACCCCCTGTGCTCACTGCCCCGTGTCCTAACTCACACCCAGTCCCGTTCACCCATCACCCCCTGTGCTCACTGCCCCGTGTCCTAACTCACACCCAGTCCCGTTCACCCATCACCCCCTGTGCTCACTGCCCCGTGTCCTAACTCGCACCGAGTCCCGTTCACCCATCACCCCCTGTGCTCACTGCCCCATGTCCTAACTCACACCCAGTCCCGTTCACCCATCACCCCCTGTGCTCACTGCCCCGTGTCCTAACTCGTGCCAAGTCCCGTTCACCCATCACCCCCTGTGCTCACTGCCCCGTGTCCTAACTCGCACCGAGTCCCGTTCACCCACCACCCCCTGTGCTCACTGCCCCGTGTCCTAACTCACACCCAGTCCCGTTCACCCATCACCCCCTGTGCTCACTGCCCCGTGTCCTAACTCGCACCCAGCCCCGTTCACCCATCACCCCCTGTGCTCACTGCCCCGTGTCCTAACTCACACCCAATCCCGTTCACCCATCACCCCCTGTGCTCACTGCCCTGTGTCCTAACTCACACCCAGTCCCATTCACCCATCACCCCGTGCTCACTGCCCCGTGTCCTAACTCACACCAAGTCCCGTTCACCCATCACCCCCTGTGCTCACTGCCCTGTGTCCTAACTCACACGCAGTCCCGTTCACCCATCACCCCCTGTGCTCACTGCCCCGTGTCCTAACTCACACCAACTCCCGTTCACCCATCACCCCCTGTGCTCACTGCCCCGTGTCCTAACTCACACCCAGTCCCGTTCACCCATCACCCCCTGTGCTCACTGCCCCGTGTCCTAACTCACACCCAGTCCCGTTCACCCATCACCCCCTGTGCTCACTGCCCCGTGTCCTAACTCGCACCGAGTCCCGTTCACCCATCACCCCCTGTGCTCACTGCCCCATGTCCTAACTCACACCCAGTCCCGTTCACCCATCACCCCCTGTGCTCACTGCCCCGTGTCCTAACTCGTGCCAAGTCCCGTTCACCCATCACCCCCTGTGCTCACTGCCCCGTGTCCTAACTCGCACCGAGTCCCGTTCACCCATCACCCCCTGTGCTCACTGCCCCGTGTCCTAACTCGCACCGAGTCCCGTTCACCCATCACCCGCTGTGCTCACTGCCCCGTGTCCTAACTCGCACCAAGTCCCGTTCACCCATCACCCCCGTGCTCACTGCCCCGTGTCCTAACTCGCACCGAGTCCCGTTCACCCATCACCCCCTGTGCTCACTGCCCCGTGTCCTAACTCGTGCCAAGTCCCGTTCACCCATCACCCCCTGTGCTCACTGCCCCGTGTCCTAACTCGTGCCAAGTCCCGTTCACCCATCACCCCCTGTGCTCACTGCCCCGTGTCCTAACTCGTGCCAAGTCCCGTTCACCATCACTGGCCTACATTGGCTCCCGATCCACCAACACCTTGATTTAAAAATTCTGATCCTCGGGTTCAAATCCTTCACATGGCCTCGCCCCTCCCTATCTATATAACCTTCTCCAGCCCTGCAACCCTCCAAGAAGTCTGCGTTCCTCCAACTCTGGCCTCTTGTGCATCCCGCTCTCCCTTTGCCCCACCATTGGCGGCCGTGCCTTCAGCCGCCTGGGCCCTAATCTCTGTAATTCCCTCTCCCAACCTCTCCACCTCTCCTTTAGACACTGCTTAAAAGCTACCTCTGGACCAAGCATTTGCTCACCTGTCCTAATGTCTCCTGCTTTGGCTCGGTGTGTCAATTTTTGTCTGATAATCGCTCCTGTGAAGCGCCTCGGGACGTTTTACTACATTATAGGCACTATGTAAATGCACATTGTTGTTTTTCTGTTGTCAAAGGATGAATGAACAAACCTCAGGATGCAGTCTGAGGCCTTAAAATGATGCAGGTACACCTTAGCAGCAGAATAATACCCAGCGCATTACAAGGGACAATACTGTTTTTATAAAAAGAGAATAACTCCAGGTACAAAAAAATAATCAAAAAGGCTAATGGAATGATAGTTGACATGAATCAGTCATTCATGAAAGAAAGACTTATGAAATAATACTGAGCGGCCTATGGGTGGCGCTGTCCAGGGAGAGTATAAATACTCGGGCACGGGCCCAGCTTGCGCAGGACATTCTTAACAGGAACTAGTGAATCACAGAATCACAGAAACCCCACAGTGCAGATAGAGGCCATTTCGGCCCATCGAGCCTGCCCCAACACATATCCCACCCTATCCCTGTAACCCCACCTATTACTAAGGGTCAATTTATCATAGCCAATCAACCTAACCCGCACATCTTTGGACTGTGGGAGGAAACCGGAGCACCCGGAGAAAACCCACGCAAACACGGGGAGAATGTGCAAACTCCACACAGACAGTCGCCCGAGGCCGGATTCGAACCCGGGTCTCTGGCGCTGTGAGGCAACAGTGCTAACCACTATGCCACCGTGCTGCCCGAAGGACACAACTAGACCTCCATGTCGTAAAACAGTTGATTAAAGCTTTGTTTAATGCTTAGACCAAGTGCCTAGTAGTTTTCTTACATCAATAGTCTTTATCACATTACAGGACTAGAATATAAAGAGGAGGAAGTTTTGCTACAGCGATACAAAGCCCTGGTTAGACCACATTTGGAGCACTGTGTACAGTTCTGGGCACCGCAAATTAGAAAGGATATACTGTATTAGCCTTGGAAGGAGTGCAGCGCAGATTCACCAGAATGTGACCAGGGCTCCAAACATTAAATTATCTGGAGAGATTACATAAACCAGGCTTGTATTCCCTGGAATATAGAAGGTTAAGGGGTGATTTGATTGAGGTTTTTAGGATTTTGAAAAGAATTGATAGGGTAGATGGAGAGAAACTTTTTCTGCTGGCGAGGGAGTCTAGGAGAAGGGGACATCACCGTTAAATCAGAGCCAGGCCATTCAGGAGAGAAGTTAGGAAACACTTTGTTATAAATCTCATCATCATCATCAAGAAACTACTCATGAAATAACGCTGGACGGCCAGCTGGTGGCGCCGTCCAAGGAGTATAAATACTCGGGTGTCGGCCTCAGCTTTCCAGGGACATTTTGTAAGACAAGGAACTAGTGAAGTACAACTAGACCTCCATGTTCTGAAACAAGTTGATTAAAGCCTTGCTTTATACTCAAACCAAGTGTGTAGTGAGTTTTATTATGTCACACTTCTTCAGGTGAAGGGTGATAGAAGTCTGGAACTCTCTCCCATAAAAAGACTCAATTAATCATTTTAAATCTGAGATCGATAGATTTTGACTAACCAAGGATATGGAGCCAAGGCAGGTGGATGGACTTAAGTTGCAGATCAGCCATGATCTCATTGAATGGCGGAACAGGCTCGAGGGGCTGAAAGGCCTCCTCCTGTCTTAGTCACCCACCACTAAGCTGGGGGGAAGGGGGCAATAGCAACTATTCATGCAACAAAAATAAATTTTAGCTCCCTTAACCATGCAAGTGCTGAGGGATCTTCACTACAGGTGAATATACGATGCACATCTTACCTTCAGGAATGCAGTGGCCAAGCACAAATCTGTAACCCTTGCAACATTTCTTCCTGAGTGTAGGAAAACAAACACAAGAATTAGCGTGACTGTAAAGTGAATCCATAATTTTCGATGCTGTGTGATGTAAAAAGATCACTGAGCACTTGGTTTCAGTATAAAACAAGGCTTTAATCAACTGTTTCACAACCATGAGATTTCTAGTTACATCACTAGTTCCTGGTTACAGAAACATCCTGAGCAAGCTGGGCCCACGCCCGAGTATTTATACTCCTTGGATGGCGCCACCAGCTGGCCGCCCAGTGTTACTTCATGAGTCATGATAATATTCATGACACTGTGGGTTCTGAACTGAATTACATGGCCAGCCCACCTAGCAGCATCGGACCTTAACTTGCATCATCTCTCACACGAGGGCAATCCCTCTGGCTGTCTCGGTTTGGCTCAGTGGGCACTGTCGGAGGCAACGCTCCCACTAACCGCGCAGCTGCCTGGAGGTCCCGCGCAGCCCGGGACCGGATTTTCAAATGGGAGATTTCTTGCATGCTTGTACTTTCGAATGGGCCGCGCACCCAAAAAAAATTAGAGTTGGAGATGCCGTCTTTTGGATGTGATGTCAAATACGACCCCGTCTGTCCTCGCAGGTGGATGTAAAGGATCCACGGCACTATTTCGAAGAAGAGCGGGGGAGTTCTCCCCCTGGTGTCCTGGGCCAATAGTTATCCCTCAACCAGCCAAACTAAAAATAAAACGGATTTTTAAAATTTTTAAATATACATTCATGGGATGTGGGCGTCGCTGGCAAGGCCAGCATTTATTGCCCATCTCTAATTGCCCCTTGAGAAGGTGGTGGTGAGCCGCCTTCTTGAACCGCTGCAGTCCGTGTGGTGAAGGTACTCCCACAGTGCTGTTAGGGAGGGAGTTCCAGGATTTTGACCCAGCGATGATGAAGGAACGGCCGATATATTTCCAAGTCAGGATGGTGCGTGACTTGGAGGGGAACTTGGAGGTGGTGGTGTTCCCATTCGCCTGCTGCCCTTGTCCTTCTAGGTGGTGGAGGTTGCAGGTTTGGAGGTGCTGCCGAAGGAGCCTTGGCGAGTTGCTGCAGTGCATCTTGTAGATGGTACACACTGCAGCCGCGGTGCGCCGGTGGTGGAGGGAGTGAATGTTTAAGGTGGTGGATGGGGTGCCAATCAAGCGGGCTGCTTTGTCCTGGATGGTGTCGAGCTTCTTGAGTGTTGTTGGAGCTGCACTCATCCAGGCAAGTGGAGAGTATTCCATTACACTCCTGACTTGTGCCTTGTAGATGGCGGAAAGGCTTTGGGGAGTCAGGAGGTGAGACACTCACCGCAGAATACCCAGCCTCTGACCTGCTATTTGTGGGACCTGTTGCCGTGTTACCTACATTAAAACAGTGACTACACTTCAAAAACGAGTTCACTGGCACTTTGGGACATCCTGAGGTTGTGAAAGGCGCTATATAAATGCAAGTTCTTTCTTTCTTGTCAGAACAGAGTAGCAGATTTACTCTCAGTCTAACTGCTATACAGGACGTGGGAGTCCTGGATGCTAAAACAGTCCAAAAAAAGAAATTAATGGTTCCATTCCCCAGCATTAATGTCACATACGTTGAGAGCAAAATTCATGAAAGAAAAGGTCGAAAATGTTTTTAAAAAATACTTCAAGCTATTTATAAGTTGATTAATGAGTGTGACTGATGTGGGTCTCCTGTAAAATAACACGGTGAAATGAAGACACTGCACGGCCAAAATTAATAAGACTGGGCTCTTCAATGGAGCAGATTCAAGGTTTATGTTTGTGGTTGTTGAAACGCTTCGCAAAGACTGAAGACCCCATTCAGCAATCAGTGGGTGATCAGAGGAACCGCCAACCAACTGCTGCTCCAAGCCGCTCGCTCGTTCCGTCTCCATTTCCCAAGAAAACAAACAGAAAAACAAGCCAGCGCCGACATGGCGAGGGGCTACTTTCCTCAGTCCTGGGTTGAAATTCCGAAGGTTGTTCCGGCGGCGCATGTGCCAGACCATAATGGAAGCCTTTCCTACCCCCACCCCCACCACCCACCACCCACTTCTGTGTGGAGTTTGCCAGATCTGGAGCTGAAGCCGTAGGGCGGTCACGTTCAATATGGTCTCAGCGTTCCTGGGTTAATGGGGGGGGGGTTGATGGAGATAGAAACATAGAAACATAGAAGATAGGAGCAGGAGTCGGCCATTCGGCCCCTCGAGCCTGCTCCGCCATTCAATGAGATCATGGCTGATCATCCAAATTCAGTACCCTGTCCCTGCCTTCTCCCCATATCCCTTGATCCCTTTAGCCCTAAGAAATATATCTAACTCCTTCTTGAATATATTTAATGAATTGGCCTCAACTGCCTTCTGTGGTAGAGAATTCCGCAGGTTCACCACTCTCTGGGTGAAGAAATTCCTCCTCATCTCAGTCCTAAATGGCTTACCCCTTACCCTTAGACGTGACCCCTGGTTCTGGACACCCCCACCATTGGGAACATCCTTCCTGCATCTAGTCTGTCTAGTCCTGTTAGAATTTTATAAGTTTCAATGAGATCCCCTCTCATTCTTCTAAACTCTAGCGAATATAAGCCTATCAGACTGGGCTCCTAATCGCTGTGCAGTGGTCTTGCGGGATAATGCGCATTGGATGAGGGCAAGAATGGGTTTGGTTATAGTGCCTTCTCTGGGTGAAAGGCCTGCCAATACTCACTGCCGACGCTCATGGGTGATCAATAACAACTGCTGAGGTACTGGACGCCTGTTTGCACATGTGGAACTCTGTCCCACCAACTTCAGGGCAGAACATTGGGAGATGAATGAAATCAGAAATTGAATTATGCAGTTTAGATCTTTCCTAATCTGATTCACAAATGGGTTAATGAGTGCACTTGTTGGACCTAACTCATGAACCTCCTCCTGCCCTACAACCCTCCAAGAATTCTGCGTTCCTCCAATTCTGGCCCCTTATGCATCCCCCGCTTCCTTCGCTCCACCATTGGCGGCCGTGCCTTCAGCTGTCTAGACCCTAACTCTGGAATTCCCTCCCTAAACCTCTCCGCCTCTCTCTCCTCCTTTAAGACGCTCTTTAAAACCTACACAAAAATCTAAGTTGACACTCCCAGTGCAGTGCTGAGGGAGTGCTACACTGTCAGAGGTGCCGTCTTTTGGATAAGACGTTAAACCGAGGCCTCGTCTGCTCTCTCAGGTGGATGTAAATGATCCCACGGCCACTATTTCGAAGAAGAGCAGGGGCGTTCTCCCCGGTGTCCTGGGCCAATATTTATCCCTCAATCAACATCACTAAAAAACAGATGATCTGGTCATTATCACATTGCTGTTTGCGGGAGCCTGCTGTGCGCAAATTGGCTGTCACGTTTCCCACATTACAACAGCGACTACACTTCAGAAAGTACCTCATTGGCTCTAAAGCACTTTGAGACGTCCGGTGGTCGTGAAAGGCGCTATATCAATGCAAGTCTTTCATTATTTTCCACGGAGAAGATGGAGGGGAGAATGTCCTAGATTCTGACCCATTTGATCTTTACTTTTTTAACCAAGATTTGAGTCACCTGTTGTATTATCTCCTTACGTGACATGGTGTCAAAGTTTATCTCCTATGACGTGTCTTTGGGACGTTTTACTACATAAATGCACGATATAAATGCAAGTTTTTGTTACTGATGACTTTGGAGGGTATTAGTTAGAGTCTCCCTGAGTTATGAGTCTCAGTGTCCGATAACGCTTCTGGGAAATGTCTTGGGGACATTTTACTCCGTTAAAAGCGCTATATAAATGCAAGTTGCATCTGTTGACCTTGACGCCGGTCTAGTTAATCAGGATAAAGATCTCCTCTGTCTTTGAGTTGGAAACACCCAATGTAAAATGAATTGAAGAAACCTCAAATACCTGTTGCAAGTAAGCATAAGCTTACAACACAAGACTGCTCTTAACCTGGCAGTTTCACTGAAGAAGGGGCTGGAGATAGCTACAGTTAGACAATGAAACGCTGTACTGGGGCTGCGAGATACTCTTGTGAGGTTGAAGCTATGTCGTTGGGGCTATGTCCCTATCTCTGTAACCTCCTCCAGCCCGACAACCCTCCCAGATCTCTGCGCTCCTCCAATTCTGGCCTCTTGCGCCTCCCCGATTTTAATCGCTCCACGTTTGGCGGCCGTGCCTTCAGTTGCCTGGGCCCTAAGCTCTGAAATTCCTGCCCTAAACCTCTCCGCCTCTCTCTCCTCCGTAAAACCTACCTCTTTCACCTGCCCTAATATCCCCTTACGTGGCTCGGTGTTTTGGTAATGCTCCTGAGAAACGCCTTGGGATGTTTTACTCTGTTAAAGGTCCTATATAAATCCAAGTTAGGGTACGTTAGCATAGTGGTTATGTTACTGGACTAGTAATCCAGAGGCCTGGACTAATTATCCAGTGACAAGGTCCAGCTGCTGAAGGCACGGCCGCCAATGGTGCAGCGATTATAATCAGGGAAGCTCAAGAGGCCAGAATTGGAGACTCTGGATTTTTAAAACGATTTCTAAATGCATATGGTTAAAGAACTACTGGTGCATTTTATTTCAGTCCCATTGTTATCATTTCATTGAGGTATTTTCTGAATCAGTGTCTCTGCTAACATCCTCTCAGTAAGCCAGGCGGCCTGAAGGTATCTTCATGCCTGCTGACGTTAATGAGGGAGTGCCACCATCAGTCGGGCAAGTGACTTGTTATTGCTCACCTCTGTACAGAAACGAACACGATTCTTCCTCCGAGACTTTGCCAGATAGATTGCGGTGCTCAGACAGCACAATGTGCTACCTGCCAGTCAGAGCTCAGTGGGCAGCACTATTGCCTCTCGAATCAGAAGGTTGTGTGGGTTCACAGTCCCACGCCATGGGACTTGAGCACAAAAATTCTAGGCTGGCAGTTCTGCGCAATTAATGAGGGAGTACTGAGGGGGACATGAATTCAAATCCCACCACGGCAGCTATGGAATTTAAACTCAGTTAATTAAATAAATCTGAAATAAAAAGCTAGTATCAGTAATGGTGACCATGAAACAAACAGATTGTCATAAAGCCCATCTGGTTCACTAATGTCCTTTAGGGAAGGAAATCTGTCGCCCTTACCCAGTCTGGCCTATATGTGACCCCAGACCCACAGCAATGTGGTTGACTCTTAAGTACTCTCTGAAATGGCGGCTCACCACCGCCTGCTCCAGGGTCAAATTAGGGATGGGCGATAAATGCTGGCTTTGCCAGCGACGCCCACATCCCATGAATGAATATTTTAAAAAGCTGTTGTTGTAGTGTGAGGTTGGGTCTATGCTGCATCTAGTCCTGGGTATATTTGATACTCATACAGAAGCCTCGAATTACCGATGTTGCAGTTATTTTTACCGCAATGTTTATCGGTGGCTTTTAGACAGACTGGAATGGAAGTGTGCTGTTTAGACCCAAATCTCCACGGTCATCCCGTTAGCATACTATCAGCTACCATTTTGGACGGGGGCTGGTGCGGATGAGGTGCTTGGCAATGCCGTGACTGATTAAGACAAAGGAGGTGCTGCAAGAAAGCAGGGAGCAGGACGAGTAAATGGCCTTCTGTTACATGCGAGCCGGTGATTCTGATCACTGCCAAGTCCAACAACACAAAGGACACAGCCGACAACAATCCCATAAAATGACTTTGACTAGGGCTGAGGATATAGCAGATTAAAACAGCAGACTGAAGGCGTTTTTATCATTATACAAACTATTAATGTTCAAAAGTATCATATCAATAGCATAAATTACAGCCAACAGGGTGGTGTGCGCTGCTATTGGTCACTGGCCACACAGGTGCTGAAGAAGGTGGCTGCAGAACTGAGGATTGCCCACAAGGTGGCGGACAAGTCATCTGCAAAAATCCATCATCTTCTCTGTGTGAAACCTGAAGAGAGGCCTGTTGTCTGTGACCAATGCTCCCTTTAAAGCTGTGCGGACCCACAGCTCTCTGGGTCTCCCGCGCAGCCGGCTCGCCAGCTTTTCAACGCGGAAAAACCTCGCACGTGCGGTATTTTGAACGGGGGGCCGCGCGTTCCCCCCTTAAAGGGGCCGCGCACCCCCCCCCCCTTAAAGGGGCCGCGCACCCAAAGCAAAAAAATCAACGGGAAAATTGACTGTGACTCTGTTTAGTTTGGACTGGCGTCTCCCTTTATACAGCAGTCAAATGTGACTCGTACTGACAGGGTTTTTGACAGAGTAAATGCGGAGAAACTGTTGCCCAGTGGCAGGAGGGCCGGTAACCAGAGGGCACAGAGTGAAGGTAAGTGGCAAAAGAACCAGAGGGCGAGAGAGATGGGGGGAAAAAAAACTTACGCCGCGAGTTGTGGTGACCTGGAATGCGATGCCTGAAAGGGTGGTGGAAGCAGATTCAAATTTTTAAAAGGGAATTGGATAAATATAAAAGTGGAAACATTTGCAGGGCTACGGGGAAAGAGCAGGGGGGGAGCGAGACTAAATTGGATCGCTCTTTCAAAGAGCCGGCCCAGGCACGAGGGGCCGAATGGCCTCGTTCTGTGCTGTAACATTCTATGATTGTACAGTGAGATTCGGAGGACAGAAACGGTTTCATCACACACGTCAGTCACAGACGCCTGCTTTGCTGAACCAAAGGGACCGTTCCTTTATTTTGCAATTTTTGTGTAGCCATCTCGTGCGAAGTTTTGCGGCTGCAATTTCTAAGCAAATTATTTTTTTAAGTTGACCAACTTGGGAGAAGGCAGGAGCCGAGGCTGATAGAGCGAAACACCAAGGCTGGACAGAGTGCGACACAAGATGAGATAAGGCTTGTGGTTAGGCAATGCCCCCCCCCCCCCCCCAAAGCCTGACTTTTAAAAAAAAAAGCGTGCCGATTGTGGGCAGGAGGGAAGACTGAGAGGGGTGTCAGGGGACCCGCCATTTTAAAGTCCTGGGACGAGGGGTGAGTTAGGGGAGGGACTTGTAGGAACAAATCAAATCACATTCCTGAAATCGGGGGGAACACATCCATGCTTTTCCAGTGTTCTTCAGCCACCACCTCCACTTCTTCCCGGATCCTCCTGTCTGCTCGTCTAATCCAACCTGGAAAGTTCACATTTGAGGGGGGGGGGGGGGGCATTTTTGTTTTTATTCGCTTATGGGATGTGGGTGTCGCTGGCAAGGCCGGCATTTATTGCCCATCCCTAATTGCCCTCGAGAAGGTGGTGGTGAGCAGCCTTCTTGAACCACTGCAGTCCGTGTGGTGAAGGTACTCCCGCAGTGCTGTTAGGGGGGAGTTCCAGGATTTTGACCCAGTGACGATGAAGGATCGGCGATATATTTCCAAGTCAGGATGGTGTGTGACTTGGAGGGGAACTTGGAGGTGGTGGTGTTCCCATGCGCCTGCTGCCCTTGTCCTTCTAGGTGGAAGGGGTCGCGGGTTTGCGAGGTGCTGCCGAAGAAGCCTTGGCGAGTTGCTGCAGTGCATCTTGTAGATGGTACACACTGCAGCCACGGTATGCCGGTGGCGGAGGGAGTGAATGTTTAAGGTCGTGGATGGGGTGCCAATCAAGCGGGCTGCTTTGTCCTGGATGGTGTCGAGCTTCTTGAGTGTTGTTGGAGCTGTACTCATCCAGGCAAGTGGAGAGTATTCCATCACACTCCTGAATTGTGCCTTGTAGATGTGCATGGTGCTTCACTCAATAGAAAAACGTTTCAAGTCTTCAGTAACCTGCCCCGAAGCAGATGTAGTGCTTCAGCCTTATTTTGCCCCGGTTCTGTATTTTACAGTGTAATGCATGCCTTATACGGGGCTCCCCAATGTTGTGGCATTCTATTGTCCTTCAGTTAAACCTACCCGGTCTGGCCTCTATGTAACTCCTGTTCCACACTATGTGGTTGGCTCTAAGTGCCCTCAGGGCAAGTAGGAATGGGCATTTAATACTTGCCAGTGTTGCCAAATTGCATTTCTATAGCACCTTTCACAACCTAAGGATGTCCCAAAGCGCTTTACAGCCAATGAAGTACTTTTTGAAGTGTAGTCACTGTTGTAATGTAGGAAACGCAGCAGCCAATTTGTGCACAGCAAGCTCCCACAAACAGCAATGTGATAATGACCAGATCATTTGTTTTAGTGATGTTGATTGAGGGATAAATATTGACCCAGGGCACTGGGGAGAACTCCCCTGCTCTTCTTCGAAATAGTGCCGTGAGATCTTTTACATCCACCTGAGAGAGCAGATGGGGCCTCGGTTTAACGTCTCATCCAAAAGACGGCACTTCCGACAGTGCAGCACTCCCTCAGCACTGCACTGGGATTGTCAGCCCAGATTTTGTGCTCAAGTCTCTGGAGTGGGAACTTGAATTCACGACCTTCTAACTCAGGGGCAAGAGTGGCACCCACTGAGCCACAGCTGGCTTTACAGTAAAGCAAGGTAAGTAGAGCCGTGGATTCCGGTCCTGAGCACTGTCCTCAGACCTGCCAGCTTTGGTGCCTTACCCATGTGGCAATTCTTCATCCACAGTGCTGTTTGTGGGAGCTTGCTCTGCGCAAATTGGCTGCCGCATTTCCTACATTACAAGAGTGATCACACTTCAAAAAGTGCTTCAAGAGTAAATAGTCTGTGTTGGGCATCTGAGATCTAAGCCTAAATAGTTAAATGCCCAATTGAGTTTCTGTCAACCTCATATTCACTTCTGACCTTTCACAACCTTAAGGGAAAAGAGACCTTCATTTGTGCTCCAGGATTAAAGGACCTTCTTTAATAACAGCCTTGTAATGAACTGAGACCTTCTCTTCAAAGCACCGCTACACACAGTGGCCTCTTGTCGACGTGATCATTGTTGAAGAACCATCAATGGTATTATGGAACATCAATGGGCTGTGCACGTGAGGATTGGCCTTAGCTGTGATGTCCTCCACAAAAAGACTGTCTGTTGGCGTTCACGGTCTGACATGAATAACTGGAGAGTGACCGTACCCCACTGAGGACATCAACACCTCCAGGAGAGGAGGTAAGGGTGGAAATCGGGAGGTGAAAGAAAGATGCTACTCAGCTGAAAAAAAAAGAAAGACTTGCATTTCTATAGCGCCTTTCACAAGGACCGGACATCCCAAAGTGCTTTACAGCCAATGAAGTACTTTTTTGAAATGCAGTCACTGTTGTAATGTAGGAAACGCAGCAACCAATTTGCACACAGCAAGCTCCCACAAACAGCGATGTGATAATCTGTTACAGTGATGTTGATTGAGGGATAAATATTGGCCAGGACACCGGGGAGGACTCCCCTGCTCTTCTTCAAAATGGGATCTTTTACGTCCACCTGAGAGAGCAGACGGGGCCTCGGTTTAACGTCTCACCCGAAAGATGGCACCTCCGACAGTGCAGCACTCCCTCATCACTGCACTGGGAGTGTCAGCCTAGATTTTTGTGCTCAAGTCTCTGGAGTGGGACTTGAACCCACAACCTTCTGACTCAGAGGTGAGTGTGCTGCCCACTGAGCCACAGCTTAAACAAATTTGAGCGTCAGTCCAGGGGAGGAGAAAACCATTCTAATTCACACAAGTCAGTGAGCACTCAGCACACAGACGGTTAAACAGAAAATGACCCTCCCTCTTCAGCGAGTAGAAAGGTAACCAAAAATGAGGTAATGTGGTTGCCACATGATATCCCCAGTCTTCAAAGCAAGGAGATTGAGCTGTTCCACACCTCCAGGCTATTTACTTCCAAACTGTAATTTTCCACAGTCCTGCTCTTTAACATCAAAATAACAACAGAAAATGCTGGAAATACTCAGCAGGCCAGGCAGCATCCGTGGAGAGAGAAACAGAGTTAACGTTTCAGATCTGGGACCCTTCGTCAGAACTGGAAAAAGCTGGAGATGTAACAGATATTAAGCAGGTGCAGAGACGGGGGGGGGTGGGGTGGGGGGGGCGGGTTTAGGAGGGGAGGAAGGAATTGAAAGAATATACAGTACTGTGCTTATGTAAGAGGCAGGAAAGATAAAATGTTGCAAATGGGAATGGCAAAATAATACAGCATGAAAAATGGGGGCAGGGGTTATTGTCTGAAATTGTTGAACTTGATGTTGAGTCCAGAAGGCTGTAAAGTGCCTAATCGAAAGAAGAGGTGCTGTTCCTCGAGCTTACGTTGAGCTTCATTGGAACAAGGCAAGAGGCCGAGGAGAGAGAGGTCAGAGTGGGAGTCAAGCGAGGACAGGACAGCATTCAGCTGTGGTGTCCACCCACTCACCACCGTCATCCACTCACCTTCCAGGAGGCTTCCTATCGAGCCCCGAGTGATCTGAAACGAGTCGTCGGAAATCGCAGGGAGTTCAGCCACTTTTGCTCCAACTCTGATTTCTTTCTTTAAAGAAAGAAAGACTTGCATTTATATAGTGCCTTTCACAACCTCTGGCCATTTTAGGGCCCAGGCAACAGAAGACACGGCCACCAATGGTGGAGCGATTATAATCAGGGATGCTCAAGAGGGTAGAATTAGAGGAGCGCAGATATCTCGGGGGTTGGGGGGGGGGTTGTTTACAGCCAATGAAGTACTTTTGAAGTGGAGTCACTGTTGTAATGTAGGGAAATGCGGCAGCCAATTTGTGCACAGCAAGCTCCCACAAACAGCAATCTGAAAATGACCAGATCATCTGTTTTTTGTTATGTTGGTTGAGGGAGAAATATTGGCCCCAGGACACCGGGGCACCAATATGCAAAACGCGGCAAATGCCAATAAAATCCGGATTATGGTCCCATCAAAAAAATGGCTGAAACCGAGAGACCTGCGCCAACTCTCAGCCACCCCGCCCCCACCCCCATCCCCTCCCCATCGAAACACAAATTGTAATCATCACGGGGGGGATACGATCTCTGCGGGAATTTTCCCAATCTCATGACTGTCAAATGTAGCTCTCTGTCCCTCGTACAATAGTGTGAGAAATCCACTGGAACAAACCCAAAAGCGATAAGGTTATAAACTAGGAAGACAGCGGTAGTGTGAGGAGTGGAACACTGTAACCCTGTTCTGGCAGGCAGCTGTTTTTTTTATAAAATAAAAACAGAAAATGCTGGAGATACTCAGCAGGCCAGGGCAGCATCTGTGGAGAGAGAAACAGAGTTAACGTTTCAGGTCGATGACCCTTCGTCAGAACTGGAAAAAGTTGGAGATGTAAAAGGTTTTTAAGCAAGTGCAGGGGCAGGGAGAGGGGGGAGGGGGAGGGGAGGAAAGAACAAAAGGGAAGGTCTGTGATAGGCTGGAAGGCAGGAGAGATTAAGAGACAAAAGGGATGATGGTGCGAGGCAAAAGGAGATGGTAATGGGACAAGTTAAGAAACAAAAGATGGCTCTAGATGAAGTGTAAATGGCAATGGCAGAATGATCGACAGCTGCCATGTGAGAGCAAGAGAGAGAGGAAAAAAATGGAGACGGGGCAGAGGTTGTGGTCTGAAATTGTTGAACTCTATGTTGAGTCCAGAAGGCTGTAAAGTGCCTAATTGAAAGATGAGGTGCTGTTCCTCGAGCTTACATTGAGCTTCATTGGAACAGTGTAAGAGGCCGAGGATGGAGAGGTCCGAGTGGGAGTGGAGTGGAGAATTAAAGTGAGAGGCGACCAGAAGCTGGGGGTCACCCTTACGGACTGACCGGAGGTGTTCCGCAAAGCGGTCGCCCAATCTGCGTTTGGTCTCCCCAATGTGGAGGAGACCGCATCGTGAGCAGCGAATACAGTATACTAGATTGCAAGAAGTACAAGTAAATCGCTGTTTCACCTGGAAGGGGTGTTTGGGGCCCTGGACAGTGGGAAGGGGGGAGGTAAAAGGGCAGGTGTTGCATCTCCTGTTTTTTATTCCTGGACTTGCTACTGTCCGAAGTCAGATAGACCAAGGGCTCGGCGATGACCACTTTCTCCGTGCCAGAGTCCAGCCTCCACAACAGAGCAGAGATACGGTCAGATTGCCAGTTCTTAGCAGGATCATGGCCAGCCAGTACCACAGGACGCTGCCAAGGGAAACCAGACCTCCTGTGTCAGCTGTAGCATACTCACCTCCGAGTCAGAAGGTTGTGGCTTCAAGTCCCACTCCAGGGACTTGAGCACATAAAGCTAGGCTGACACTCCAGTGCAGTACTGAGGGAGTTCTGCACTGTCAGAGATGCCGTCTTTCGGATGCTCTCTCAAGTGGACGTAAAAGATCCCGTGGCACTTGACGTAAGAAAACTACTAGGCACTTGGTCTAAGCGTTAAACAAAGCTTTAATCAACTGTTTTACAACATGGAGGTCTAGTTGTGTCCTTCACTAGTTCTTGTTAAGAATGTCCTGCGCAAGCTGGGCCCGTGCCTGAGTATTTATACTCTCCCCGGACAGCGCCACCCGTAGGCCGCTCAGTATTATTTCATAAGTCTTTCTTTCATGAATGATTGATTCATGTCAGCACTATTTCGAAGAAGAGTAGGGGAGTTATCTGCAGTGTCCTGAGGCCAACATTTATCCCTCAACCAACATAACAAACACAGATTATCCGGTCATTATCACATTGCTGTTTGTGGGAGCTCGCTGTGCGCAAATTGGCTGCCGCGTTTCCCACATTACAACAGTGACTACACTTCAAAAAAGTACTTCATTGGCTGTAAAGCTCTTTGGGACGTCCGGTGGTCGTGGAAAGGCGCTATATAAATGCAAGTCTTTCTTTCTTTCCTCACTTATGACAGGAACACAAGAACAGCTGCAGCTGCAGCTCAACCGTCAGTACTTATCCAAGAAATCTCTGCAGAATGCCAGAAAGCGTCTCGCACTATTCCTCCCGCATATGGAATTCTATTCCAGTGTCCTCATCCAGAATCATGACCCTTGTATTAAAAAGCTAATGTCGAGAGTCAAATAAAAAAGACTTGCATTTCTATAGCGCCTTTCACGACCTCAGGACGTCCCAAAGCGCTTTACAGCCAATGAAGTACTTTTTGAAGTGTAGTCACTGTTGTAATGTAGGAAAAGCGGCAGCCAACTTGCGCACAGCAAGCTCCCACAAACAGCAATGTGATAATGACCAGATAATCTGTTTTTTTAGTGATGTTGATTGAAGGATAAATATTGGCCCAGGACACCGGGGAAAACTCCCCTGCTCCTCTTCAAGGATCTTTTACGTCCACCTGAGGGGGCAGACGGGGCCTCGGTTTAACGTCTCATCCGAAAGACGGCACCTCCGACAGTGTGGCACTCCCTCAGTACTGCACTGGGCGTGTCAGCCTGGATCAGGAACTCTCTCCCCCAAAAGATTGGACGCTGTGTAAATTGAAATTTTCAAGAGTGAGAGTGACAGATTTTAGTTAGGTAAGGGTATCAAGGTATTATGGAAGAAAGGCGGGTAAATGCAGTCGAGGTACAAATCACACAAGATCTACGTGAATGGCAGAACAGGCTCGAGGGGTTGAATGGCCTCCTCCTATTCAATTCAATTCAATTTTCAATTTCAATTTTATTTCTCACATAACCAAATACAACAAGTGAAATCCAGTCAGTGAAATGCTTTTTTCTTAACGAGCCGAGCGCACCAAGCAGCAAAGGACACTTAGCTGCTGGTACGCATGGAGCCCGCAGGGACGGCAGCCATCTTCATCGGCGCCATCACAATAGGGTCCGCTCTCGCCTCGCTCCGCCTTTTCCCGCACTCCTGCCCGACAATCTTCAGCCGCCGTGGTACCGACACCCCGGGGCCTGCTTCTCCCTGGCTCTCCTTCCACCCGGTCTGACCTCCGAGCCTCCCGCGGTGTCCGACCTTCCAGGGCCTGCTTTTCCCGCCCTCGGTCCGCTGGCCGCCTCCCCTCCTACCGGTACGACCTCCGAGCCTCCCGCCGAGGAGCTGCCGGCCGCCGTGCTACAGTGGGTCGTCGTGGCCTCCATCGCTGCTTCTGCTGCCTCCCCGCCGAACTCATCAGCGCCGATGCACAGCGTCTGTAGCGGGAGTGGGCCGACCGACTCAGGGAGAGCGCTTACCCTGCGACCGCCACGGACGCCATCTTGATCTCCTATGTCATATATATATCATATTCCTATGTCCAACTAACATGCACACACATAGCTGGAACCCAATACAGTGTTGTGCCATAATGTGCCTATCTAGCCATCTAAACATAGTTATGGAAGTCATGATGTCATTTATTTTAGTGACACTTGGCTAAAATGTAGAGCATCTACAAATGAAAACACGCGGAACGAATGAGCACCAATGATCCTGTAAAAGGAATGATTTCCCTTTAATTTTAATCCAACCCAGTTCCATTTGCCACACTCCAGTCCGGCACTGTGATGCCATTTGGAACGCACTCCGGTACTGAATTCATGTGCCGTAATTTGCAGTCAGCGGCGAAGCAAAGCCGCCCACAGAGATCTCGCCAGTTCTCCAAGCTTATAAAATTAAGTTTCCCGGGGCCAGAACGTTTGTTTCCCCAGCAGTCGATACGCTTAAAAAAAAAACCCAGTTGCACCTAATCCAGTACGGCTGAACATTTAATGGGGTATTTAACAGCGATGTTAGCGCGGAAAAGCCCAAGTTTTTGTCAGTTTCGCTGATTACCGGCTGTGGTGGGGGTCGACAGCGCGGCCAGGTTCGAAGCAGTGAACGACTGACCGCAACGTCAGGATTTCCTGCCTTTTAGGTGGGCATGCGCTAAGTCCTGACGTTGCGTCAGTTTCAGAGGGCTGATGACGGCAAACGCAGGTATCTCACCGTCACTACCCACCGCAAAAAATCCGGGCCATTAATGGTTCAACAGTGATTCCTTCTGAAAACTGGCAGGAAGGAAGATTTTGCATAACGCCGTCAACCAGTGAACTTGCACCTAATTCCACGATTATCTGCTCGTGATTGTCACAGTGGCTCCAAGCAAACTGCTCATTCTGAATCACCCGCAAGTGTGTCGAGAAGAGCTAGTGCGATGTAAGCTAAGAAATAACTGGCTAATGTTTACTCCCCGCGTAAGAATAACGCGAGAACTCTGTTATTGCTAAGTGGCCCTAGGACATCTGCACGGCCCAACTTGATTGATTTTTGTTTCCACGTGTTTTCTCTCTCGCTTCCCAGCTGGGAAAATAGTCATCCTAATGTAATTCCCCCCCAAAATGGAAACAGATTAATAGGCTTTTAAGGACTTTCCTTCGCGTTGGCGTTACTATTCCCTGAAGCAACATAAATTTCACCACAGCTTTCAATGTGATGAATAACTCTTCTCCTTAAAACCTGCCTCTTTGATCAAGCTTTTGGTCACCTGTCCTAATATCTCCATATGAGGCTCGGTGTCAAATGTTGTTCGATAATCGCTCCTGTGAAGCGCCTTGGGATGTTTTACTGCGTTAAAGGCGCTAGATAAATGCAAGTTATTGTTGTTGAATAGTTCTTGTCTAGTCTTTTATCTGAATCTTTTTACCCCTGTGTAATCTTTTTCTTGTAAGTAAATCTGCAACAGATTGTATAAAGTGGTCCAGCAATGAATATAAGAACTTAAGAGCATAAGAATTAGGATCAGAAGTAGGCCATACGGCCCCTCGAGCCTGCTCCGCCATTCAATAAGATCATGGCTGATCTTCGACCTCAACTCCACTTTCCCGCCCGACCCCCACATCCCTTGATTCCCCTAGAGTCCAAAAATCTATCGATCTCTGTCTTGAATATACTCAATGATTCAGCATCCACAGCCCTCTGGGGTCGAGAATTCCAAAGATTCGCCACCCTCTGAGTGAAGAAATTCCTCCTCATCTCAGTCATAAATGGCCGACCCCTTATTCTGAGACTGTGACCCCTGGTTCTAGACTCCCCAGCCAGGGGAAACATCCTCCCTGCATCTACCCTGCCAAGCCCTGTAAGAATTTCGTATGTTTCAATGAGATCATTTTTCATCATCTGAGGAGATGTGGAGGGAATTCTACAAGGTACACATTCTATGAACTTAAAGATATACATTTTGCAACCGTGCCAATGTTTAAATTTTCCTATTTTTCCTTGTGACGTTCCTCACCAAAAAAACAGCTGATTTGTTCAAGATTAATGGCTTCAAATTATGCCGCAGGATCACTAGAAAGAGGTTTCATTTAAGGAGCGTGCTTAGGGCATCCCAGATCAGCTCGCACGCAGTGAATGACTTTGAAGTGCAGTCCATGTTTTGTGGGTGAATGTGGGAGCATTTCTATACGAAGCCAAGTGTCACAGGCGGCCCCGAGTGGAATCAGCGGTTGATCTATTCTTGCTTGAGGAGGAATATTGGCCAGAACTCCGGAGGAACCCCCTGCTGTTTTTTGACTAGTCCCAGGAGAGAGTAGAATTTCAGACAAATGCGTTTAGCGTTCATGCAGTAACGCTCCATGGTTTAACTCCAGGAACCAGAAAGCGAGTCGCACTATTCCTCCCGCATATGGGATTCTATTCCAGTGTCCTCGTCTAGAATCATGACCCTTGTATTAAAAAGCTAATATCGAGAGTCAAAAAAAAAGACAGACTTGCATTGATATAGCGCCTTTCACGACCTCAGGACATCCCAAAGGGCTTTACAGCCAATGAAGTACTTTTTGAAGTGTGGTCACTGTTGTAATGTAGGAAAAGCGGCAGCCAACTTGCGCACAGCAAGCTCCCACAAACAGCAATGTGATAATGACCAGATCATCTGTTTTTTTAGTGATGTTGGTTGAGGGATAAATATTGGCTCCAGGACACCAGAGAGAACTCCCCCTACTCTTCTTCGAAATAGTGCCGTGGGATCTTTTGCATCCACCTGAGAGAGCAGACAGGGCCTCGGTTTAACGTCTCATCCGAAAGACGGAACCTCCGACAGTGTGGCACTCCCTCAGCACTGCACTGGGAGTGTCAGCCTGGATCAGGAACTCTCTCCCCCAAAAGACTGGACGCTGTGTAAACTGAAATTTTCAAGAGTGAGAGCGACAGATTTTAGTTAGGTAATGGTATCAAGGGATGTGGAAGAAAGGCGGGTAAATGCAGTCGAGGTACAAATCAAACATCATCTAAGTGAATGGCAGAACAGGCTCGAGGGGCTGAATGGCCTCCTCCTATTCCTATATCCAACTAACATGCACACACATAGCTGGAACCCAATAGCTGGAACTTCAGGAACCAGCTCATTTGGGCCAGTATTTCGTAAGAAATTCACTCATTTGGCGAAGTTACTAAGAATATTTTAATAGGTCTAACTAGAAAACCCCCAGCTAATGGAATTCAAGACATTCCACCTGTCTTTGCACTTTATAATCCCTCAAATGCTTCCTTTCAATTTTATCCTCATTTTAAAAAAGAAAAGCTTGCCTTTCTCCAGTGCCTTTCATAAAGTCAGGACATGTCAAAGCGCTTTACAGCCAATGAAGTACTTTTTTTGAAGTGCGGTCACTGTTGTAACGTAGGGAGACGCGGCAGCCAATTTGCACACAGCAAGCTCCCACAAGCAGCACTGCGATAATGACCTGATCATCTGCTTTTGGTTGTGTCGTTTGAGCGATTAATGTTGGCCCAGGGCACATGTGAGAACACCCGTTGCTCTTCTTCCGAAAGTGCCGTGGGAAATTTTACTTCCACAAGTTAAAAAAAAAAATTCCTCATTCTTAGCCCTTCCTGCTCCATGTGCTGTTCAACATCCAAGAAAGCTGGCAGATGACATCCTCTTAGGCCTTGATCCATGTAGCCTATATTCATTTAAGGGGAAGCTAGATAAACACATGAGGCAGAAAGGAATGGAAGGATATGTTGATAGGGTGACAGGAAGTCGGGTGGGAGGAGGCTCGTGTGGAGCATAAACCACCATCTACAAGGCACAAGTCAGGAGTGTGATGGAATACTCTCCACTTGCCTGGATGAGTGCCACTCCAACAACACTCAAGAAGCTCGACACCATCCAGGACAAAGCAGCCCGTTTGATTGGCACCCCATTCACCACCTTAAACATTCCCTCCCTCCACCACCGGCGCACCGTGGCTGCAGTGTGTACCATCTACAAGATGCACTGCAGCAACTCACCAAGGCTTCTTCGGCAGCACCTCCCAAACCCGCAACCTCTTCCACCTAGAAGGACAAGGGCCGCAGGTGCATGGGAACACCACCACCTCCAAGTTCCCCTCCAAGTCACACACCACTCTGACTTGGAAATATATCAGCCGATCCTTCATCGTCGCTGGGTCAAAATCCTGGAACTCCCTCCCTAACGGCACTGTGGGAGCACCTTCACCACACGGACTGCAGCAGTTCAAGAAGGCAGCTCACCACCACCTTCTCAAGGGGCAATTAGGGATGGGCAATAAATGCTGGCTTTGCCAGTGATGCCCACATCCATAAACGAATAAAAAATAAATAAAATAAACACCGGCACGGACCAGTTGGGCCGAATGGCCTGTTTCTGTGCTGTAAATTCTATGTAATGCTGTTCTTACGCTGGCCACTAGGGTGTGTGAGAGAACAGTCAAGGTAGATCGACCACTGATTTTCCTTCTGTTCTTGTGCATAGTACCTGTGGACTGGAAACAGCTTAAAAAATATGTTGGATAAAGCCAACTCCATTCGTCGCAGCTGGCTTTTCTTTTCCTTCTGTGCTCTGCTATATCACAGCAAGCCCCACATGAATTACATCCAAATCATAGCAATCTACGGCACAGAAGGAGGCCATTCGGCCCGCCATGCCTGTGCTGGCCCTTTGAAAGAGCAGTCGTGCCCAGTCCCGCACCCCCCACTTGTTGTCCGTAACCCTGTGAGCTCCTCATCCTTAGAACAGAGAAGCTTGAGAGAAGATTTGATAGAGATGTTCAAAATCACGAGGGGGTCCAGACCGAGTAGATAGAGACAAAGGGCTGGATTTTCATTAAGCTGTCGGGAAGGAGGCGGGACTACAACTTTCGGGTTTTAGTCCCGCCTCCATCAACGTCCGGCCAATCGACGCGATTTTCCCTTGATTGACCTTGTTGAGCCCGCCCAGCGGGCTCAGCGGGCCAATTAAGGGCCACCCGGCAACAGGTGACGTCACAGACTGAAATTTCATCTGTCAAGAGTTTTTGACAGATGAAATATCAGTGTTTCACAGCTCTTTGAAGCTGTCAAACACTGACAGTCTGACTTCTAACCTGAGTCCTTCTACACAGACTCAGTTAGAACTCCGACACTGAAAGCTGAAAGCTGTCACTTTTGACAGATCGCAGCCATTCAGCTTTCAGTGCCGACTGAGTGATGGACTCCCGAAGCCTAGAGGAAGGAAGGCTGTTAAGGTAAGTACAGGTAATTTAAACTTCTTTACACACTTTAAACACACCAAACACACTTACCTTTGCACTCATGCACCCATCAATCACCTGAACACCGACATCGCGACCCCTCCAAGTACTTCAACCCGACGGCCCGCCTGATCTAACTTGGCGTGGTTTGGAGCCGTCGGGAATCCCACACGACACCCCGCAAAATAGGGATTAGGCTAAAAACTGCCCGTTAACTACCTGTTAACAGGCAGTTAATTGGCACTAATCCCTTCCCGCCTCAGGTCGGCGGGTCCCAGTGGGGGGCGGGTACCCGCCTCCTCTGAAACTTACGTGGAGGCGGGTTTTGGGCGGGATGGTGCCGGGACCCCCGAATTCGGGATTTTAGCCCCCCGCCCGCCTAAAAACCCGCCTCACAGCACACTGAAAATCTGGCCCAAACTGTTCCCATTGGCGGAAGGGTCGAGAACCAGAGGACACAGATTTAAGGTGATTGGCAGAAGAACCAAAGGCGACATGAGGGAAAACTTTTTTACGCAGCGAGTGGTTAGGATCTGGAACGCACTGCCTGAGAGGGTGGCGGATACAGATTCAATCATGGCTTTCAAAAGGGAATTAGATAAGTACCTGAAGGAAAAACATTTGCAGGGCTACGGGGAAAGGGCGGGGGAGTGGGACTAGCTGAAGTGCTCTTGCAGAGAGCCGGCACGGGCTCGACGGGCCAAATGGCCTCCTCCTGTGTTGTAACCATTCTATGATTCTGTGATCCTCAAGTACCTGTCTGACTCCCTTTTAAAATTATTTACGGAACCAGCTTCCCCCACCCTTTCAGATCGAGCGTTCCAGATCCCGACGACTCTCTGAGTAGAAAAAATGTCTCCTCATCTCCCCTAATGACAGTTACTGGAGAGCTCAAGCCCCCCACTTAAGGGTACAGTAGTCGCATGGCTCTGATACTGGGCTAGAAAGCCAGAGGTTGCGAGTTCAAAATCCCACCACAGGAAGTTGCGAAAAAATCTGAGAATTTATGGGCTGCCTGCCACCAGGAAACAAATGACCATGAACAGTAATGACCCAACTTGTTCACAAATGTCCTTCCTGCCCAGTCTGGCCTACATATGACTCCAGTCCCACAGTGTGTGGCTGATTCTTCATGCCCTCAGCTAACTAGAGATGGGCAATAATTACAGCCCTTGCCAGTGTTGCCCACAGAAGAAAATGAAAGGAGAACACAACCCAACCCTAACCCTCCGCAGTAAACATCCAATCTCAGCTGTCGTGTAGCGGGGCAGCTCTGAGAAAGACGAGAGTCAAAGCACGAATCAATCTAGGTCATTTACAGTCTTTACAATCCTCCCGCTTCTCCCTTCTGAAGATACTGACTTGTACTGGGGTACAGTTCCGTGGGCATCAGCCAATCCTCGCCTAAGTAGTCATTCTTCGTATGTGGTCCCACACAGTGGGCAGCACCCTCACCTCTGAGTCAGAAGGTTGTGGGTTCACAGTCCCCACTCCAGAGACTTGAGCACAAGAATCTAGGCTGACACTCCCAGTGCAGTACTGAGGGAGTGCCGCACTGTCGGAGGTGCCGTCTTTCAGAGGAGACGTTAAACTGAGGGCCCCGCCTGCTCTCTCTGGTGCACCTAAAAGATCCCATGGCACTATTTCGAAGAAGAGCAGGGGAGTTATCCCCAGTGTCCTGGGCCAATATTTATCCCTCAACCAACATCACTAAAACAGATTATCTGGTCATTATCACATTGCTGTTTGTGGGAGCTTGCTGTGCGCAGATTGGCTGTCACATTGCCAACATTACAACACTGGCTACACTTCAAAAGTACTTCATTGGCTGTAAAGTGCTTTGGGATGTCCTGATGTCTTTCATTGCTTGAGTAAACACATGGCAGAAGATGCACAGTGAACACTGTAATAATTACAGTCATCAAAAAGGCCTTGAGTAATAACTCTTCCGATAACATGTTCTTTCATCCTCCCTTATTACATGAAAGTTGGGAGGTTCCTGCGGGCTCTGTGAATAGGTCCCAGGAGACCCCTGAGATCATCCAGCTTCTATCTGTCTATCCATCAGATGTTTCACTTGCTGCATAGAAAGAAAGACTTGCATTTCTATAGCGCCTTTTGCGACCACCGGACGTCCCAAAGTGCTTTACAGCAAATGAAGTACTTTTTGAAGTGTAGTCACTGTTGTAATGTAGGAAACGCAGCAGCCAATTTTCACACAACAAGCTCCCACAAGCAGCAATGTGATAGTGACCAGATCATCTGGTTTTAGTGATGTTGATTGAGAGATAAGTATTGGCCAGGACACTGGGGAGAACTCCCCTGCTCTTCTTCGAAATGCCATGGGATCTTTTACGTCCACCTGAGAGAGCAGATTGAGCCTCAGTTTAACATCTCATCTGAAAGACAGCACCTACCCATGAGTCAGTCTGGATTTTTGTGTTCAAGTCTCTGGAGTGGGATTTTAACCCACAACCTTCTGACTCAGAGTCAAGGGTGCTACCAACTGAGCCATGGCTGACACATACTGGCCCATCTACCAGGGAATTGGCTCCACGGGCTCCAGGTCAGCACAGAGCCAGTTAACGATCTGTGCCTTCAACTGCAGTTAAGCTGCACTATAGGGACAATGCTGCCAGTGGCTGTCAAAGTCGACTCCACCCTCACAGCTTTGCCTCAGTCCCTTTCCAGGCTGGTAGAGGGATCACCTGCAGTATCAGACAATGCCCTTTCCCAACTCCACAGCCACAACAGCGTGATCCGAGTCATACATTGCTGCATTTCCCAAAGTTGAGGGGGTCATTGATGGCAGCACATGGTCATCCTGCAGCCCATCCCCTGTGTTAGCAAGTGAGCATGCATCATGCAGGTAGGTTGTGTCTCGATGATGCTTTTGTGTGAAACCCCTTGACGTAATAAAACTCACTACACACTTGGTTTGAGTATAAAGCAAGGCTTTAATCAACTTGTTTCAGAACATGGAGGTCTAGTTGTATTTCACTAGTTCCTTGTCTTACAAAATGTCCCTGGAAAGCTGGGCCCACACCCGAGTATTTATACTCCTTGGACAGCGCCACCAGCTGGCCGTCCAGTGTTATTTCATAGGCAGTTTCTCGATGATGAGATTTATGACACCCCTTATGAATGGTTCCAGGTAGTATGGCCACTGTATACAGCATTGACCATGGCTGCTACCTCCTGTTCTCTGCGGATGGTAACCTACAGTGCCAAATAGGCTTAGCAGAGAGGTCAATAACCAGGGGGCATAGATTTAAAGTAATTTGTAGAAGGATTAGAGGGGAGTTGAGGAGAACTTTTTTTCACCCAGAGGGTGGTGGGGGTCTGGAACTCACTGCCTGAAAGGGTGGTAGAGGCAGAAACCCTCATCGCATTTAAAAAGTACTTGGACATACACTTGAAGTGCCGTAACCTGCAGGGCTACGGACCAAGAGCTGCAATGAGGATGAGGCTGGGTAGCTTTTTTTCAGCCGGCACGGACACAATGGGCCGAACGGCCTCCTTCTGTGCTGTAGATTTCTATGATTCTATGAAATAGAGTACCCCCATTTCCCAACCACTTCATGCAATAGCTCCTCCACCAGCCATCGTACAGGGAAGCACAGGTGCTGTGTCTCTTTATCTCTCAACCACATTTACTTCACTTTGCCTTGGGTTTTGCAAGCCCTTTCTTTTGTCCCATTCAGCTTTTGGAAAGAGTGAAACCATTTCCCCCCCCCCCCCCCGCTAGGCAGGCGCATCCCTTTAAATTCTGTCAGCAGCCCTTCAAGGCCTGTTCATACATTCAATGTCTTACCCATCCCCCTCCTGGATAAGCCCCCATCACTAGACCCAATACGGGCCGGGAGCTCACCCTGAATAAGTAATTGGTGCTGACCTCTGACCTCACGGAGTGCTAAGCTCGCTACTCCAAGACTTATCATCCTTAGTGCTCATATCAGAAAGTTCACCCCTCACGGTCCACATCTCTGTGGGCAAGGAGCGTCATTGAAATTCAGATTTGCCAAAAAAAAATTCAAAACCATCATTGAAATACAGCAAGCAAATCAGCCAAATAAGGATCAGGCTGAAGAACAGTAAATGTCGTCTTCAAAAACTTGATCCTGGAAAAGCTGATGGCAATGAGTTCCCTCTTAGGAGTGAAAAGTGTTTAACAATCAAACCGAATATGGGCAGTAATCAGATATTGTATCATGGCTCAGCAGACTCTTGGTGGTGGGGGTTGGCTTTGTCTGAAGGTCAGACTGCCCAATGGGCTTGATGAGGATGATTGACTCCAAGCCCAGAGTCCGCCCACTACAACATAAGTGAGCCACGCTGTTTATCAAAGCAATACCACAAGTATTACGAGAGCTTAAGCAAAACCTCTGAGTTTGAGGCATGGACATGAGTTGTTGCAGCTGCACCTCAACATTCGGTGTTAACCCAAGAGGTCAGTGAGGACCACCAGCAATAAAACTCCACGCACAGCTTCCCCGCTCTCTCTCTCTCAAGCTCATTCCCAGACAGTGTTGTCACTAAGAATGCTATCCTTTCTATGCAAGAGTTAATTGCAGAGTTGCTGATCCAGGATTGTTGGGGCCTGCATTGGAAAAAGACTTGCATTTATACAGCGCCTTTCACAACCTCAGGACGTCCCAAGGCGCTTTACAGCCAATTAAGTACTTTTTGAAGTGTAGTCACTGTTGTAATGTAGGAAACGCAGCAGCTAATTTGCGCACAGCAAGCACCCACAAACAGCAATGTGATAATGACCAGATCATCTGTTTTAGTGACTGACGTAATAAAGACTCACTACGCACTTGGTTGTACATAAAGCAAAGCTTTAATCGACTTGTAACAAAACATGGAGGTCTAGTTAGTAGTCACTAGCTTCCTGTTTCCAGACTGTCTCTGGCCAAGCTGGGCCCACGCACGAGTATTTATACTCCTCGGGCGGCGCCCTCAGCTGGCCGTTCAGTAGTACTTCTTGTAGAAGTTGCGATTTATGACAGTGACGTTGATTGAGGGATAAATATTGGCCCCAGGACACCAGGGAGAACTCCCCTGCTCCTCTTCGAAATAGGGTCGTGGGATCTTTTACATCCCCTTGAGAGAGCAGACGGGGCCTCTGTTTAATGTCTCATCCCAAAGACGGTACCTCCGACAGTGCAGCACTCCCTCAGTACTGCACTGGAGTGCTCAAGTCTCTGGAGTGGGACTGTGAGTCCACAACCTTCTGACTCAGAGGCGAGAATGCGACCCACTGAGCTGAAAACCGAGACTATGTGAAAACTCTAACTTGACCGTTTGCAAACCAGTGTGACTTCTCCAAATCTCAGCGTTCTTCCAGCAACCACCAGGGCCAAGTTTGTGAGACAATTACAGCCTAATCGGACTCAATATCGAGTTCAACAATTTCAGATCATAATCTCGGCCCCTATTATATTTTTATATATTTTTTATCCACATTTTTGGTTTGTGACTTTTCCTTTTTTTTCTCTCTCCCACATGGCAGCTGTCTCTCACTCTGCCAGTGCATTTCACACTTCATCTAGAGCCATCGTTTGTTTCTTTACCTGTCCTATTACCATCTCGTCTCGCCTTGAATATCTCTTAATGTCTCTTCACCTCTCAGACCTTCCCTTTTGTTCTTTCATCCCCTCCCCCATTTCCCAGCCCCCAAACTTGCCTTTTAATCTGTTTCATTTCCTGCTTTTTTCTTAGTTCTGAAGAAGGGTTTCGACCTGAAACGTTGACTCTATTTCTCTCTCCACGGATGTTGCCTGGCCTGCTGAGTTTTTCCAGCGTTTTCTGTTGTTATATAGAACTCTAGTTCGACCCCAGCTGGAGTATTGTGTCCATTTCTGGGCACCACACTTTAGGAAGGACATGAAGGCATTGGAGAGGGTGCAGAAGAGATTTACTAGAATGGTTCCGGGGATGAGGGATTACAGTTACGTGGATAGACTGGAGAGGCTGGGGTTGTTCTCCTTGGAGCAGAGAAGGCTAAGAGGAGATTTGATAGAGGTGTTTAAAATCATGAAGGATTTAGATAGAGTAAATAAAGAGAAACTGTTTCCAATGGCTGACGGGTCGATAACCAGAGGGTACAAGATTTAAGGTGATTGGCAAAAGAACCAGAGGCGACATGAGGGAAAACTTTTTACGCAACGAGGGGTTAAGATTTGGAATGCGCTGCCTGATAGGGCGGTGGATAGAGATTCAATAGTAGCCTTCAAAAGGGAATTGGATAAATACTTGAAGGAGAAAGAATTGCAGGGATATGGGGAAAGAGCGGGGGAGTGGGACTGACTGGATTGCTCTTCGAAAGAGCCGGCGCAGACTCGATGGGCTGAATGGCCTCCTTCTGTGCTGTACTATACTATGATTCTGCGATTGCTCTTGTTCTGGTTACCTGTGGTTGTATCGATGGACTGAGACTGTATTCATTCAAAGTGGGATGGTTGAGGGGAGCATTTGATGGAGAGGTTCAAAATGATAAAAGGAATAGACGAAGTAAAGATACTTAGATAGTTTCCACTGGGAAGTAGATCTCATGATAAAAGCCCTTCAATATATAAAGCAGGAGATTAAGAAGAAACTTAAGCGTTATTGGAATGTGCATTGCTTTGCCACAAGTGGGAATCAATGCTAAACTGATGACTGCATTCAAAAAGGTAATTATTTAAAGGAGAAGGATATGAAAGGGTATTGTAGGAGTCTACGTACTCCTAGCAAAAAATACTGAACTCGGAGAGGTTCAACAGAAAAGGTTTAATTGTTGAGGCTGCATGCTGAACACAAAATGGAGTCGGAGACTACACAAAGTACGACTGCCTTTCATCAGTGCACAGCTTCGACTGCTCCTCCCCCACTCTGGGCTTAACTATGTTGCAGATCGAGTTTCTTAAAGGTGTGATCCTTCTTAAAGGCATAACGCCTGACTTATAGTCTACGGACCGGAAAGCGGATTGTGTCCTTTCTGTGATCGGTACGCCACAGTATAAAAATATAAAAAGGATATTGAGAGAAATGAGACTATGTAAAATCAGCCACTGAAAGGGGTTTAAATTCAGCAGAGGTAAGAAAAGCTGAATTGTTTACAGCGATGCGCGATGTTTCTAGGGAATCTAACACACAACTAACCCCCGTCTTGCTACAACAGTACAGGGCGTTGATGAGACCAGACCTAGAGTACTGCGCACAGTTTTGGTCTCCGTATTTAATGAGGGATATAGTTGCATTGGAGGCAGTTCAGAGAAGGTTCACTCGGTTGATTCCTGTTTGAAGGGGTTGTCTAATGAGGAAAGGTTGAGCAGGTTGGGCCTATACTCATTGGAGTTTAGAAGTATGAGAGGTGATCTTATTGAAACATATAAGATTCTGAGGGGGATTGACAGGGTGGATGCTGAGAGGATGTTTCCCCTAGTGGGGGTATCTAGAATGAGGGGGCATAGTCTCAGAATAAGGGGTCGCCCATTTAAGACGGAGATGAGGAGGAATTTCTTCTCTCAGAGGGGCGTGAATCTTTGGAATTCTCTACCCCAGAGAGCTGTGGAGGCGGAGTCAGTGAATATATTCAAGGCTGAGGTAGACAGACATTTGAGCTACAGGGGAGTCGAGGGTTATGGGGAGCGGGTGGGAAAGTGGAGTTGAGGCCAAGCTCAGATCAGCCACGATCTTATTGAATGGCGGAGCAGGCTCGAGGGGCCGAATGGCCGACTCCTGCTTCTGTTTCTTATGTTCTTATGTTCATTTTCACCATCATTGAGCGAATGGCAATCGTGTAATGATGAACTAAAATGGTGACGGTGCTGACTGCTATTATGGGACTATTTGGCACTTGCCACTATCCCTCATCTAAATGGCTGCTCATTCTGTTACGATGCTCCGACCCTCTGGAACTCTCTGCCCAATTTCCCCTGCGCTGCCACCCCTCCCGCCTGCTTTCAAAACTCTCCTTAAATCGTTCACTTCAACCATGGTTGCAGCTCTCAATCTTAGCCTGCCCATTCGCCTCTCTTTTCCTCATGCCCGGTTCCCACCACATCCCTTTCCTCCTCATTATAAGGTATTCCGAGGCGTCTTCCTGCTCCCGGGGAGCGCTGTGTAAAGGAAAGCTGTTGTCCGTCATGTTTTGGCTGGCGTCATCCTGCTATTCAACCATAGGAGCTTCACAGCCACGCCCGATTCCGCCCTGACCTAAAGTCCACATAGCAGGTACCTTCCAGGAGATATCATCGCATAGTGACCAGGAGTGGGAATCCTGGCTGACAGTTCCCTCTCTCTAGCCCAGAAGTACTGTGGCAAGTTGCAGCGCTCCGACTTAAAATGCCATGAACGGGTGCAGAAAATAATCAAAAAGGCTAACGGAATGCTGGCCTTTATATCTGGAGGACTAGAATACAAGGGGGTAGAAGTTATGCTGCAGTTGTACAAAGCCCTGGTTAGACCACACCTGGAGCACTGTGAGCAGTTCTGGGCACCACACCTTAGGAAGGATAGATTGGCCTTGGAGGGAGTGCAGCGTAGGTTTACCAGAATGATACCCGGACTCCAAGAGTTAAGTTCCGAGAAGAGATTACACAAATTAGGGTTGTATTCCCTAGAACTTAGAAGGTTAAGGGGTGATCTGATCGCAGTTTTCAGGCTATTAAGGGGAACAGATAGGGTAGATAGAGAGAAACTATTCCCGCTGGTTGGGGATTCTAGGGCTAGCGGGCATCGTCTAAAAATTAGAGCCAGACCTTTCAGGAATGAAATTAGGAAACACTTCTACACACAAAGGGTGGTAGAAGTTTGGAACTCTCTTCTGCAAATGGCAATTGTTAATTTTAATTCTGAGATTGATAGATTTTTGTTAAACAGAGGTATTAAGGAATGTGGGCCAAAGGAGTTAGGTCGCAGATCAGCCGTGATCTCATTGAATGGCGGAAGAGGCTCGAGGGGCTGAATGGCCGCCTCCTGTTCCTATGTTCCTATGACTGCTGTCCTGTCTGAGTTGCTTTCCAAGGATACAGTTTCCTTCAGCTCAGTAAAGAACCAGGACCACCCCACCGAGAGCAAATGGTGTCATAACTATCCAAGGAGATGGATAACAGATGTAACTGAGGCATCGCTGCAGCTGCTGTTTGTTGGATGGGCTTAATGTGGCTCGAAAGACATTCAAAGTGAACAAATGCTGAGGATAAATCATGCGGCTAAAATTGTTGGAATTTTACCTCCAGTAGATTTTAATCCACTCCAGTGTCAGCTGTGGTTCAGTGGGCAGAACTCTCTCACCTCTGAGTCAGAAGGTTGTGGGTTCAAGTCCCACTCCAGGGACGTGAGTACATAAAGCTAGGCTGACACTCCCAGTGCAGTACTGAGGGAGTGCTGCACTGTCGGAGGTGCCGTTTTTCAGATGAGACATTAAACCGAGGCCACGTCTGCTCTCTCAGGTGGACGTAAAAGATCCCATGACACTATTTTGAAGAAGAGTAGGAGAGTTATCCCCGGTGTCCTGGTCAATATTTATCCCTCAATCAACATTGCCAAAAAACAGATTATCTGGTCATTATCACATTGCTGTTTGTGGGATCTTGCTGTGCGCAAATTGGCTGCCGTGTTTCCCACATTACAGCAGTGACTACACTTCAAAAAAGTACTTCATTGGCTGTAAAGCGCTTTGAGACATCCGGTGGTCGTGAAAGGCGCTATAGAAATGCAAGTCTTTCTTTCTTTTCCACGGCAGAAGATGGAGGGGAGAATGTCCTAGATTCTGAACCATTTGATTTTAACTCTGGGCTGCTATGGGCTCATTAACTGCATGCACTGAGTCATTCTATCAAACTGCAAGAAAGATGTTGTCCTGTTAAAACCTGAAATGGTGAAAGAATTGAACGTACTGTACATTATTTTGTTGTATTTGTTCCCCTGTTTCCCCCCCCCCACACCTCACTCGTGCCTGGGCGCAGGTCCACGGGCTTTGGCCGGTGCCTTATCCAAAGGGTAATTTCTCGTGAGTGAGCCTAGACAGTCAGTGCTGTAAAGCTATTCGAACACGGGAGGCATTAAAAGATCACAAGGTAGTGACGGATGAGGAAGGCCATTTGGCCCATCTTAATTCGTCCTTCCATAATAACCCATACTTCCTCATTGCGGCAGCTAGTTGTTTCTTCAATGATTCCAAGATTTTCACTTCCACCGCTCTGCCCGGAATCATTTACGAAACAACTACATCACACTCAAACTCAATCCAATTCTCAAATGTCGCCCAACGTAGGAACTTTCCTATGTTAAAACAGTGACTACACTTCAAAGGAACTATGAATTGGCCGTAAAGCGCTTTGGGACATCCTGAGGTCGTGAGAGGCGGTATATAAATGCAAGCTCTTTTTCTTTCTTTCAACCAGGGACCAATGGATCAGCAGTGGGAACCATGGCTGATTTTAGCCCTTCTTAGCTCAGGAATGCCTAGGCCAACTACAGGACCCCCTAATACTGCCCTGAACTGTACTTCTTGATGAAATTCTCACCTGAAGGAAAGAAAAAAAGACTTGCATTTATATAGCACCTTTTACGATCACCGGATGTCTCAAAGTGCTTTCCAGCCAATGGAGTACTTTTGAAGAGTAGTCACTGTTGTAATGTAGGTGTAATCACCTGCAGTGATTACACCTTCAAGCATTTCACTGACTCCTTCTGCTTCTCCCTCAGTTCTCACTGGGACATGGTCAGCTTCATTTATTTATTGCTCCCTTTCCCAATCCTCTGTTGCCTCACCCAAGAGGCCGATTTTCACCTGTTGGCCCAGGCAGTGAATTCAAGCAAATTCGACCACTGGGCCTTCACAACCACGGCCCAATATTGTCCTCGCTCCAAGTCAATGCCCCTGCGCCGTCCAGCAGGGTTAGTCCTCGGCCACAAGGAGCCCTGGATTGTTTTCCCGCCCTCTAGCCTACGGCCACTGAGCTCCACTGTACAGCCCCGGCCGCTGAGCTGGCTGAGGTCAGCCAAGTCTCACAGATCAGTCTAAAGAGCTGCAATCTGCAGCGCAAAGAAGGACATAAAAATCCACAGCAGAATGGATATAAGAGAAACATTTACAAGCCGAGAGATTACTGTTGGCGATATTAGTGGCCGAGCGCTCAGTGAATTTATATTGCCTTTTTTAGTTTACAATTTTAGTGGAGACATTAATCCATTTAAAATAAACAGATTAACATCTGCGATCAGAGGATTGCCAGATGAGTGTATTTAAATGTTTGGCTAATATCGCCAACGGTTGTTTCCTAGGCTCTTGAGAGAACATGGTTAGCTTCAGCCATGGGTTTTGCCTCGATTATTTGACCGCGCACTCTGTGCCCCTCCACAGATCTGCGGCCCAGTGCTAGGTGTTTCTCGATAATCAGACATTCAACAAATCCTTGGAATGCCAGCATGAATCAGCGCCGGTACTCTCGCTATGAATGGAGCGGGCTTAGTGCCACACATGGAGCCCATTATTCCTATTGGAGGAACTTTTTGATGTTAATCCGTTGGTTACTGGGTAACTGTAGCCTAATCTACCACTTATTAAAGAAAGAACCTGCATTGATATACCACCTTTCATGGCTTCAGAACGTCCCAAAGTGTTTTACAGCCAATGAAGTATTTTTGAAGTATTCTAATGTAGAAAACATGGCAGCCAATTTGCACATAATGAGGTACCACAAACAGTAATGAAATAAATGGCCAGATAATCTGTTTTAATTGTTGGTTGAGGGATCAATGTTGGCCAGGGCACCAGGAGAACTCCCCTGCTCTTCTCGAACAGTGCCGTGGGATCTTTTACATCCATCTGACACAGACCGGACCTCGGTTGAATGTCTCATCTGTGTCAGCTGTGGTTCAGTGGGTAGCACACTCCCCTGAATCAGAAGGTTGTGGGTTCAAGTCCCACTCCAGGGACTTGAGCACATAAAGCTAGGCTGACACACCCAGTGCCGTGCTGAGGGAGTGCTGCACTGTCGGAGGTGCCGTCTTTCGGATGAGACGTTAAACCGAGGCCCCGTCTGCTCTCTTGGGTGGACATAAAAGATCCCATGACACTATTTCGAAGAAGAGCAGGGGAGTTCTCCTTGTTGTCCTGGTCAATATTTATCCCTCAATCAACATCACTAAAACAGATGATCTGGTCATTATCACATTGCTGTTTGTGGGAGCTTGCTGTGTGCAAATTGGCTGCCATGTTTCCCACATTACAACAGTGACTACACTTCAAAAAGTACTTAATTGGCTGTAAAGCGCTTTGAGATGGCCGGTGGTCGTGAAAGGTGCTAGTCTTTCTTTCATCTGAAAGGCAGCACCTCCTATCCTCAGTACTGGACTGGGAGTGTCAGCCTGGCTTATGTGCTCAAGTCTCTGGATTGGAATTAAACCCACAACCTTCTGACCCAGAGGTGAGAAGGATTATACTATCTGAACAAAATATAGAGATGATCAAATTCACAAACTTTTTGTACTCTTTAATCTTAGCGTTTCGTTCAGTTCAGATCTCCTGGTGTGAGAGAGGGATGCAGTCGTGCAGATGGGAAAACCTGAACAAGCGCCTTCTCTTAAGCAGACAACCTTGAAAGGGATGTCGACAGGAAAGCATTTGACAGATTATTTTAACCCTGCTTCATACTATCGGCAACGATACACTATCCAGAGGAGGTGAGGATCACAATTAGGATGGCAAGGAATGATTTAAAACAGGAGAAAGTATCCGAAGAGGGAAGTACAGGGAAAAAAAGAAAATGGGGATGGGGCAGAGGGGCAAGGACAAGAGACTGTGAAAAAGTGTGAGAGAGAAAGAATAGACTGAAAATATAAGAGCGAGAGCGAGAGCGGGAGCAGGACAAGAATTGTAGAGTGGGAGAGAAGCAGAGAGTTAACAGAAAGGAGAAATGTTTCTTAATTCTTTAACCCTGAACACAGGAAATGACTTGTATATTATACAGGTATAAGCCACAGCTGAGAAGGTGCAGGTTAAAGGGAAAGGTGCTGATCCCAATGAGCTTGCGTACAAGGCCATGGATTTATAGTCTATAATGACTCTGAGGAATTAATGTTAATGAGCTAAGTTTGACATATAGCCTAAGGGCATATACCCCTGCAACTAATCATCATATCAGCTATGGCATTTTGTAATTGTACATAATTACTGGTAAGCATATCATGTTATTCAGTACTTGCCCACCGGCAAAGGAACAGTCAATAAATTACAAGTCATAAGAGTTATGAAAATTTTCCTCTCGTGTGAATTAATGCTGGGCTTTATGGTATTCTAATGCAGTCCCCAGTTTGATTTGCAGCAGATTTAACATATCGGATCCTTTGTGAACCGTGTTTTACTAATGATCAAGGTCACCTTCAGAAGGTCGTGGGTTCAAGTCCCACTCCAGAGACTTGAGCACGTAAACCAGGTTGTTACTCCAGTGCAGTACTGAGGGAGTGAGTCGTTTGAATGAGACATTAATCTGAGGCCCGTCAGCCCTCTCAGGTGGACGCTAAAGATCCCACAAACAACATCAATAAAAAACAGAGATCATCTTGTCACTCAACTCTTTGCTGTTGGTGGGACCTTGTTGTGTGCAAATTGGCTGTCGCGTTTCCTACATTACATAAGAACATAAGGAATAGGAGCAGGAGTAGGCCATACGGCCCCTCGAGCCTGCTCTGCCATTCAATAAGATCAGGGCTGATTGTCGGCCTCAACTCCACTTTCCCGCCCAATCTCCAGATCCCTTGATTCCCCTAGAGTCCAAAAATCTATCGATCTCAGCCTTGAATATACTCAGCGATTCAGCATCCACAGCCCTCTGGGGTAGAGAATTCCAAAGATCCACAACCCTGTGAGTGAAGAAATTCCTCCTCATCTCAGTCTAAAATGGCCGACCCCTTATCCTGAGACTATGCCCCCTAGTTCTAGACACTCCAGCCAGGGGAAACAACCTCTCAGCATCTACCCTGTCAATCCCCTTCAGAATCTTATATGTTTCCATGAGATCACCTCTCATTCTTCTAAACTCCAGGGAGTATCGGCCCATTCTACACAATCTCTCATCATAGGACAGCCCTCTCATCCCAGGAATCAATCAAGTGAACCTTTGTTGTACCGCCTCCAAGGCAAGTATATCCTTCCTCAGATAAGGAGACCAAAACAGTACTCCAGGTGTGGTCTCACCAAAGCCCGGTACAGCTGTAGCAAGACCTTCTCACTCTTATACTCCAACCCCCTTGCAATAAAGGCCAACGTGCCATTTGCCTTCCTAATTGCTTGCTGTACCTGCGTGCTAGCTTTCTGTGTTTCCTATTACAACAGTGACTAACACTCAAAAAGTGCTTCATTGGCTGTAAAGCGCTTTGGGACGTCCTGAGCTTGTGAAAGGCGCTATATAGATGCAAGTCTTACCTTTCAAAGATTTTTGTGAAAAATATGGATGCAATCATGGAATGCGATTTCCAAAGCACCATTAAATATCCCAGACTTCTGTTTAATAACAGCATATGACTTGTTTAGTCACCAAATAATCAATGGCCTTAATTGTAAGTGGACAGAATCGTGCAATGCGAGCCCCAAAACCCCAGTAAGAATCATAGGAAGATCGGAATTGCTAGAGGAAGAAAAGCCAACGTCCACCTTCTATCATTGCTTGATAATGTCCATGATTGGCATTGAATTAAATATTCTAACTTACACTTCCTGGTCCAGATTCTGTGTGTCTCAGTAAGGATTCTTCAATCTGATTGGTTAAGGAGACACACCGTTACTCGCCCTGCTCACACAGCTCCCAGATCCCCTGTAGAGGGTGCCGCGCTGTTTTGGCTTTCTGATTACTGCAAGTTTCAGTGCAAAAGCCCAGAGAAAGCCCGTGGGCAAGTGTAATGAACGGCTGGCGCCACTCGTCCGCCACTGACTGTAAAATGCGGGCCATTATGTTGAGAGCACTGAGATTTCTGACACTAGTTAGATATATGACGATTTTTGCAATTTTTAGATAGCTCTAGTTCTAATGATGCAGTTGTGGCAAAACCACCAATGATCTTCTGTACAAATGCATTACTGTCTTTAATCCAATGCTACAGCATCTGTGTTTGTTGGCTGAGTGTAAATAAGCTTTCTGCAAAAGCCCTGAAACAACGTGATGACATCATCACGTTGGTCACGTGATGCCCCGAATGGCGGGAAACGTGATGATGTCATGACGTCAGAGAGTGGGAGGTTCTAAGTCCAGACCTCGTGTAACAAGCTGCTGAAAAGACCTGTTTGCTGTTGCTCCTGCGTGTTTTTGTTTTGTTCACTTGTTTGATTAAATTCAGTTGAATTATTGAACTGACTCAACTTCAGTGCTTCAGTTAGGGATAGATCGATTCCTACACAGTCAAATTTACAGTGCTAGCTCTTTCAATGAGGGCAAAAAGGACTCTCGCTACCAGTATTGTTGGACACATTCCAGACACTGGCCTTGACCTTTCACCTTGTTTGACCAATTTTTTTTTTAACTTGATGTCAATCAGACTCTGAAAGTGGCTCCAATGTATTTCCGATGGGTTTCCGATCTGCCTCGCCCTTGCCTTGATCTGTTTTCCATGTTCTGGATCTTTACAAATGCGCTCTAATCTGTAAATAATTCAGGGTATTAATTTAGGATTTGCGGAACTAGATTTGACATGCATTCTTTATGAGACGTTTCAAGAAAATCATATTTCTGAAACCATCACCAGCAAAGGAACAATGTAGCCCTTGTATCGCTGGGAAAAGTCCTTGAAATTTACATACGTTACTTATCCATTATATTTCAAAGGGAAGCTGTGTATGGAACATTAACTTGCAAAGAATTTTAATTAACAGGACCTTTATTTAATTCTCAGAACAGTCTCTTCAATGTTTGCAGTTTATTAAATAAAAATGCATCCTTTATTCTTTCCGCTGTCGTTTCTTTTCGTCCCACAATTTCCCTCTGATTTTCTCCCCTTACCATCCTGTCTGGAAGGAGATAACTGATACTGAGGTACGGCTCCCCAGACAGCGACAGTGCTCATATACCTTGCCCAAGTAGCGAGCCTACACCTACAAGTCCGGGTAATGGGGGTATCAGAGGACAATGCAACCGTAGCAATCTTCACAGCCAAGCCCGCCTCTGTCCTCACGCAGTGCCTACACATCAACGACTCCGGCAAGGCTCATTGGAGTGAGAACCTTGGCTAATATTTCACCCTTCTCGAGTCCAAATAGCTCCCCCTACTGCCACCCTAGCTGAGGAACATACGATCAGGAGGAGGCCATTCAGCCCCTCGAGCCAGTTCCGCCATTCAATTCGATCACGGCTGATCTGTATCGTAACTCCATTTACCCACCTTGGTTCCATAACCCTAACACAAAAATAATCGATATCAGTTTTGATATTTTCAATTGACCCCTTGGCCTCAACAGCTACTTGGGGGAGAGAGTTCCAGATTTCCACTACCTACGATCAACAAACTACCTATAGATTAGGGCTGGAACACGGCAGCACTCCCTCAGTACTGCACTGGAGTGTCAGCCCAGATTTCTCCGAGCGGGGCTTGAGCCCATGACCTTCTGACTTTAGAGGTGAGAGTGATACCCACTGAGCCACAGCTGACACTCAATTAAAAAAAATAAAGAGCATCAGATATAATTTAATGGATTGTAACTTCCTTAAAGGTTTAGAATGGAATCATGTACCACAAGAACAAAACTCAATTATAGGTTTATTATAGGCAGGGAACGTGACCTGGCACAGAGCAAACATCACACAAGAAACCTCGTGAATTTTTACACTTGCCTCGGGTCCAGTGATTTGCTCTCAGAAGGTCAGGAAGTGGAGCTGAGTGATAACAAACTACAGGAAACTCTTTGGTATCCGGCACCGACGGGACCGGCGTGTTGCCGGTTGAACAAAAATTCCGGATGACGGAGAGGGTTATCTACCGAGGCTATTTTTAACAAAGAAAAATTTAAAAAATCAGGAAATGTGCAGTAGACAGTAATTGGGTACTCACCTACAGAATGTTGTGTTAAATGGATGGTGGAAGATGCTTGATTAAGTACAGTACTGCCAGTTGAGGGTAATGCAATGCAATGACTACCAGCAGCGTGGGAGACACACAGTACCCCTGTAAAATGACGGATCGGAAGAGACTACCGGCAGCGCGGGAGAGTCCGGCTCCTGTTACAGGGGTGTTGAGGTGTTCGGACTTCCGACAGCGCCAAGAAGCCGAGTAGTGGCAGTTTGGAGAACTACCCCCACTGACTAACTCGCCCACCGTGGGAGACTCGGACTCGGACTCGGCAACATTGCCGGTTATTGAGGTGTTGCTTTCGGAGTGAGAATTTTGCCGGTTAATAGAGAATTCCGGATATTTAGGTGCCGTTTAAACGAGAGTTTCCTGTACCTGATGCAACGAGACACTTGGCTTTATACTTGCCATCCAAACACTGACGGAGAGTTAAATAAAAAAGAGAAAAACACAGATAATGCACTGTAAATCCTACAGCATCTAAAAGTAGGTTAACGTTTCAGGCTGGGCCCTGTGCTGAACCAAACCGTTAATTTATCTTTTCTCTTGCAGATGTTGACGTATCCGCAGTGTGTCTCCAGCTTGAGATTTTCAAGCATTTGACATTCTTTTTCTCTCTATCCTCAGACTGTGTTGTAGATTTACAGAACTCAGCCTTCAAGGGTTAGGTTTGATCTCCTATTGCAGAGCTCCATGCTGCAGGAGCACATAATGCAGACTTTCAACGTCATTCTCACTGAAACGTATAAAATTCTGACAGGGCTAAACAGACCGGAGGCAGGGAGGATGTTTCCCCTGGCTGGGGGGGTCTAGAACGAGGGGTCACAGTCTCAGGATACGGGGTAGGACATTTAGGACTGAGATAAGTCTTATGTTCATTAATAACTAGACATTCTTATTATGAACACAGCTAGCTTCTAGCTAGTTATTTATTCAGTACACGTTCTCTAGGTACAGTATCTGTAGAGATGCAGCATGTGTGCTCCTGTGTGCAGGCTGCCATCTTGACTGTTGCCTTGTGGGTAGCCTAGCCTCATGGGTAATGTAGTCTTAATATATATACAGCTGGGTAGTGTAGTCTTATACATACAGCTATATACAGCTCTACACAGCTCTACGGCTCCACCTAGTGTCCACTGTAGAATGACATGTTATTGATCATTACAATAAGGAGAGATTTCTTCACTCAGAGGGTGGTGGACCTGTGGAATTCTCTACCACAGAAGGCTGTGGAGGCCAAGCCACTGAATATATTTAAGAAGGAGATAGATAGATCTAGACACAAAAGGCATCAAGGGGTATGGGGAGAGAGCGGGAATATGGTATTGAGATAGAGGATCAGCCATGATCATATTGAATGGCGGAGCAGGCTCGAAGGGCCGAATGGCCTACTCCTGCTCCTATTTTTCTATGTTTCTATTTTTCAGGGACGGAATATCATGCAGCGTGTGTTGACCCCCATGGTGAAATCCCCCATACTTGCTCCCATTGTGTGAAGCTCGACACCGGGAGCATTACTTCATAAAATCTCCCCCCGCCCCCCCCCATACACATATGGCTTTCTTATATGTAAAATATAAAGTTTACTAACAGAATATGATTTGTTCAGTCACCAAACCAATGGCTTTAATTGTACATGGACAGAATCATGCATTGCAATCCCTAAAACCCCAGTAAGAATCATAGGAATTGCTAGTCGAAAAAAGACCAAGGTCTATCCAGCTCGCCTTCTACCATCCTGGTAGTCACATGATACAACAATAATGAAAGAAAGACTTGCATTTATATAGCGCCTTTCACGACCACCGGACGTCTCAAAGCGCTTTAAAGCCAATGAAGTACTTTTAGAGTGTAGTCACTGTTGTAATGTGGCAGCCAATTGCGAATCTTTGGAATTCTCTGCCCCAGAGGGCTGTGGATGCTGAGTCTTTGAGTATATTCAGGCTGAGATCGATCGATTTTTGGGCTCATGGGGAATCAAGGGATATGGAGATTGGGCGGGAAAGTGGGGTTGAGGTCGATGATCAGCCATGATCTTATTGAATGGCGGAGCAGGCTCAAGGGGCCGTATGGCTGACTCCTGCTCTTATTTCTTATGCTTTTTGCGCACAGCAAGCTCCCACAAACAGCAATGTGATAATGACCAGATCATCTGTTTTAGTGATTGACGTAATAAAACTCACTACGCACTTGGTTTGAGTATAAAGCAAGGCTTTAATCAACTTGTTTCAGAACATGGAGGTCTAGTTGTACTTCACTAGTTCCTTGTCTTTACAAAATGTCCCTGGCAAGCTGGGGCCAACGCCCGAGTATTTATATTCCTTGGACGGCGCCACCAGCTGGCCGTCCAGTGTTATTTCATAGGTAGTTTCTCGACGATGAGATTTATGACAGTGATGTTGATTGAGGGATAAATATTGGCCCAGGACACCGGGGATAACTCCCCTGCTCTTCTTCAAAATAGTGCCATGGGACCTTTTACGTCCAACTGAGAGAGCAGGCGGGACCTCGGATTAACGTCTCATCCAAAGGATGGCACCTCCGACAGTGCAGCACTCCCTCAGCACTGCACTGGAGTGTCAGCCTAGCTTTTGTGCTCAAGTTTCATGGAGTGGGACTTGAACCCACAACCTTCTGACTCTGGGCGAGAGTGCTACCCACTGAGCCACAGCTGACATTATAATGGTGTTATTGACTAATCATAGCGATCAATCTCTGTCAATTAGTCTGCAACAGACTCAGACATAAGTCGAGGAAAACCCCCAGTGGTGGAGAGCTTTGGGAGCTAAAGGACCAAAGTCACCTGTTCCTCCAAAGCATGCCACATGTCATGTCTCAAATCACTCATATACTGTATCCCAAAAAATCCATCTAATTTGCTTTTGAATGAATCAGTACGAACTGCTTCCTCCGCCTCCCTAGGGAGCCTGTTCCATAGATTGACCGCTCGCTCACTGAAACATTGGGTGCAATTTTAACATAACCCACCCATCGGAAAGCTGACGGGATCAGTTGCGATGCTGGTTTTACACCCGCCTGATTTTACTCTGCATTCAAGCTCGGTCCCGGGATCACTAATTCATAATATCTACCTCCGTATCAATATGGTTCATTTTTATGTAACATAACATTTTGCTATTTCTGAGCTTTCCAATTTGTGATAAGCATTTGGAATTGTTGTGATCTCTTACTGTTAGCAAATTTCTATTAGCTTCACCATAACAGTGGGAAGGTTCCACATAAAGAAAGAGAGCGAGACGTTGGACCAGAATTTACTGTAACCAGAGAACGAACTTGCTCTTGCCCGTTTAATTTCCCTGAGCTTTTGCACAGCAAGTTGCTGTTAGTTGGTGTTACAGGGCATCTGGGATCCGAGTGAACAGGGCAAGCAACTGGGTACCTCCTTAACCAATCAGATAGGATTGAGGATCGCACAGCGCAGTGTCTGAACCAGGAAGTGTAAGTTTGGATGGTGAATTCAATGCCAAACCGGGTACAGAAAGGTAAATAAAGAGAGGAAAGAAAAGATTGGATTAAGAGAAAGAAAAAGTTAAAAAATAATTAAAAGCCCGCTCCGCCATTCAATAAGATCATGGCTGATCTGATCTTGGCCTCAACTCCACTTCCCTGCCCGCTCCCCATAACCCTCGACTCCCTTACCTATCAAAAATCTGTACTTAGTACTTAGTACTTGCTTTATATCGCATTACATAGAACGTACAACACAAAAACAGACCATTCAGCCCAAAAGGCCTACGCTGGTGTGTCTGTTCCACACCAGCCTCCTCCCACCCTACTTCATCTCAAACCTATCATCACGTCCTTCTATTCCTTTCTCCCTCATGTGTTTATCTAGCTTCCCCTTAAATGCAACACGATACAGTGTTGAAAGTTTACTTTTCAAAAGCGTGGCTGCTTTAAGGCACGCATTCCTGTGTACAAATGCACCCGCCACGCTTGCAGATGTCCAGCCACAAGCACATGCGGTTGCTTCTAGTCTGGGTTTTCTCTCTTCTCCCCTGAACATGAAAGCAGCCCGAGGGAAGAGCCACATGTCGCAGAGAAAACAGACCCGTTAGTGGGTCACAGTTCAATGCAAAGGGATTTGACCCAAGTAAATAGGCGAAACAGAGCTAAATTCCTTTCGGTATTGGTTTAATGCAGTAACTAATTACAGGAATGCACTGGCAATGAAGCTGTCAGTTCAGTGGTATGCAGGCGATATTCAAATACTGAATAGCTTATTCATTGTTTGTGAAGATAGGTCAATTGTTAATCATGAGGAGCACAGAGCAATAAAGGTTCATAGAGTCTTCTATATGCTTAATTATCAAGCCACTGATCATATTCATTGTTATTCATATATTACATCGGATATACAGCACAGAAACAGGCCATTCGGCCCAACCAGTCCATGCCGGCGTTTATGCTCCACCCGAGCCTCCTCCTGTCTTTCTTCATCTAAATCTATCAGCGTAACCCTCTATTCCCCTCTCCCTCATACGCTTGTCTAGCCTCCCCTTAAATGCATCTATACTATTCGCTTCAACCACTCCCTGTGGTAGCGAGTTCCACATTCTCACCACTCTCTGGGTAAAGACGTTTCTTCTGAATTCCCGATCGGATTTCTTGGTGACCATCTTATATTGTGTCAGCTGTGGCTCAGTTGGCAGCACTCTCGCCTCTGAGGCAGAAGGTTGTGCGATTCATAATCCCACTCCAGGAACTTGAGCACATAAAGCTAGGCTGACACTCCAGTGCAGTGCCGAGGGAGCGCTGCACTGTCGGAGGTGCCGTCTTTTGGATGAGACGTTAAACCGAGGCCCCGTCTGCTCTCTCAGGTGGACGTAAAATATTCCGCGGCACTATTTCGAAGAGGAGCAGGGGAGTTCTCCCCGGTGTACTGGACAATATTTATCCCTCAACCAACATAACAAAAACAGATGATCTGGTCATTATCACATTGCTGTTTGTGGGAGCTTGCTGTGTGCCAATTGGCCGCCGCGTTTCCTACATTACAACAGTGGCTACACTTCAAAAGTACTTCATTGGCTGTAAAGCGCTTTGAGACGTTTGGTGGTCGTGAAAGGCGCTATAGAAATGCGAGTCTTCCTTATATTGATGGTCTCTAGTTTTGCTCTTCCCCACAAGTGGAAACATTCTCTCTGTATCTACTCTATGTGGGTGTCGCTGGCAAGACCGATATATTGCCCATCCCTAGTTGCCCCTTGAGAAGGCGGCGTGGCCCTTCTTCTTGAACTGCTGCAGTCCGTGTGGTGAAGGCGCTCCCACAGTGTTGTTAGCAAGGCGAATTCCAGGATTTTGCCCCAGTGATGTTGAAGGAACGGCGATGTATTTCCAAGTCAGGATAGTGTATGACTTTTTCAAAATTTATTCTTAGGATGTGGGTGTCGCTGCCAAGGCTGGCACAAGTTGGCATTCTTAGTAGCCCTTGGCAGGAGAACTTGGAGGAGATGGTGTTCCCATGCACCTGCTACCCTTGTCCTTCTAGGTGGTGGAGGTCGCAGGTTTGGGAGGTGCTGTCGAAGAAGCCTTGGCGAGTTGCTGTAGTGCATCTTGTAGATGGTACACACTGCAGCCACGGTGCACCGGTGGTAGAGGGAGTGAATGTATAAGGTAGTGGATGGGGTGCTGATCAAGCGGGCTGCTTTATCCTGGATGGTGTCGAGCTTCTTGAGCGTTGTTGGAGCTGCACTCATCCAGGCAAGTGGAGAGTATTCCATCACACTCCTGACTTGTGCCTTGTAGATGGTGGAGAGGCTTTGGGGAGTCAGGAGGTGAGACACTCGCCGCAGAATACCCAGCCTCTGACCTGCTCTTGTTGCCACAGTATTTATGTGGCTGGTCCAGTTAAGTTTCTGGTTAATGGTGAGACCCAGGATGTTGATAGTGGAGGATTCGGCGATGGTAATGCCACTGAATGTCAAGGATTGGTGGTTAGACTCTTGCTTGTTGGAGATAGTCATTGCCTGGCACTTCTGTGACGTGAATGTTACCTGCCACTTATCAGCCCAAGCCTGAACGTTGTCCAGGTCTTGTTGCATGCGGGAATGGACTGCTTCATTATCTTCATTAAACTAGTCAACAAACCAGCTCACCCAAAACCTTTGCTTCAGGACACAGTTAGAAGGTTTTTTGTTTGTGCTTCGACGTGCAATCCAGACAGTTGGTGAGAACGTTGTGAAACTCCAAGGTAATTGTGATTGGCCAGTCTTGATCTAGTTTCTAATAGATGCCTCCACGTCGCCCTTGGCTCAGTGGTAGCCACTCTCGCCTTGGCAAAGTACATTCCGAGAGATGCCCAGGCACAGGAGGACCGTGAACAAATTGGCCGCCAGAAGCCGCGCAATGCGATTGTGTCTTGGCATCAATCCGCCATGTCATGATGTCGTCATGAGACAGGCTTGTGCGTGTTGGTTTTCTGATTACGTCTCTGTGACCGTGGCACATTTTTCTACGTTAAAGGCACTGCATAAATGCAAGTAGTTTTGCTTTTTTGTTGTTGACGTCGTGTCACAATGTTGTGTGATGTCAGTGGGGGGGAGGGGGAGGGGGGAGGGGTGCTTATCACCCATGAAGAATACTTTACCGTTAGTGCACTGCTGTTACTGGCCACAGTTGGACCGATGGAAGGTGCGAAGACCAAGGAAAAAGTAGGTCCTGGCCACTGGTCCAACAAAATCTGCCAGTTTTACCATCATCTGACTACAAGAGATCTGTGGTCCAGTCCGCCTGACAGCAAACAGCCACAGGCCAATATAAAAGCATCAACAACAACAACCTGCATTTATATAGTGCCTTTAATGTAGTAAAGCGTCCCAAGGCGCTTCACAGGAGCAAAATTTGACACCGAGCCACATAAGGAGATATTAGGGCAGAAGAGGCAGCTTAAAGAGGGAAAGAGAGGTAGAGAGGCGGAGAGTTTAGGGACGGAGTGCCAGAGCTTAGAGCCTCGACAGCTGAGCGCAATAGTGGAGCGATTAAAATCGGGGATGTGCAAGAGGCCAGAATTGGAAGAGAGCAGCTATAAAACGCCCGGCGATTTAGTTTCCCAATATCCCGAACGTGTCCATTTTAACCCAATAGTTCTGCTTTTTTTGGAGAACTGGCAAAAGACGGCAACAGGCAGCAGCGGGTCAATGAAGTCATGTAGCAACCAAAAGAATCTTGGAAGACACACTGTGTGTAGTACATTAGTTAATGACAAACAGACTTGGGGCGATGTTGGAGAAATAAAGGCTTGTGCTGTGGTTCAGTTATGGAAACGTGTTGCTGTATTCCACAAAAACACTGAGCCAGCTCAAAAATCTGAGAATTGTTTTTCAGTTGAATAAACTTAGCAAGTTGGTTGAAATCTAAACAACAGCTTTAGTCTTCCCTATGAATAAATGCAATTGTTTTCCTCAATATACAGTCAAGGAAAAGTGTCATCACCAGTAAAAAGCTCATTAGATCTTCAGCAGCTGGCTGAGTCAGGTTTACGATGATTGATAATAACTTTTATTTTGATGGTAGGAAATGATAGACAATTGGCTCTCTGCAAGTATTAAAAAGATTTTACAAAGAAGGACAAATCCAACCAGGCAATTACCGCCCCATTGTCTTACTCCTAATCATCAGCAAAATGATGGAAGGTGTCATCGACAGCGCTATCAAGTGGCACTTACTCACCAATAACCTGCTCACCAATGCCCAGTTTGGGTTCCGTTAGGACCACTCGGCTCCTGACTTCATTACAGCCTTGTTCCAAACATGGACACACAAGCTACATTCCAGAGGTGAGGTGAGAGTGACTGCCCTTGACACCAAGTGACCAAGTGTGGCATCAAGGAGCCCTAGTAAAACTGAAGTCAGTGGGAATCAGGGGAAAAACTCACCAAGGCTTCTTCAGCAGCAGCTCCCAAACCCGCGACCTCTTCCACCTAGAAGGACAAGGGCAGCAGACGCATGGGAACACCACCACCTCCAAGTTCCCCTCCAAGTCACACACCATCCTGACTTAGAAATATATCGGCCGTTCCTTCATCGTCGCTGGGTCAAAATCCTGGAACTCCCTCCCTAACAGCACTGTGGGAGCACCTTCACCACACGGACTGCAGCAGTTCAAGAAGGCGGCTCACCACCACCTTCTCAAGGGGCAGTTAGGGACGGGCAAGAAATGCTGGCCTTGCCAGCGACGCCCAGATCCCATAAGCGAATTTAAAAAAAACGATCTGTGCAGTCGCACCCGACACTTATTAACAGACGCACCCATTAGGTGTGTGGGACCATGTCTATGATTTGGAACTCAAACGATGCACACCGTACATTGGTGCTCCAGCATGCCGTGGTAGGACATGGATTTCTCCCCAAATTCCAATGTAGCAAGTGTCCAGCTCCACCTTGTGAGGGCAGGGTTGCGGGGGGCGGAGGCACATCTGAGAACTAAGGAAATCCCGCCAATCTATGTTTCTATATTCAAGAAGGAGTTAGATATATTTCTTAAGGCTAAGGGGATCAAGGGATATGGAGAGAAAGCAGGGACAGAGTACTGAAATTGGATGATCAGCCATGATCTCATTAAATGGCGGAGCAGGCTCGAGGGGCCAAATGGCCTACTCCTGCTCCTATCTTCTATGTTTCTATGCGAAGCGAAGGAATATGAGAGGGAAAATTACTTATCTCACATTGCTTTTATAAGTCAGCTAAAGAGTGGCTTGGCAGAGACTTTGGAGCAGGCCAAGCCCACCATGTTGGCATGAAGCCCTACGACTGACCAGCAAGTTGGCATGAACCTTACTTCAGGCGGCCTCGCGGTATTTAATTCAGATGAATGAGAGGAGATCTCATTGAAGCATACAAAATTATTACAGGGCTTGATAGGGTGGATGCTGGGAGAATGTTTCCCTTGGCTGGGGAGTCTAGAACCAAGGGCCACAGCCTCAGGATAAAGGGTAGGCCATTCAGGACTGAGATGAGAAGAAATTTCTTCACACAGAGGGTGGTGAATCTTTGGAATTCTCTACCCCAGAGGGCTGTGGAGGTTCAGTCATTGGGTATATTCAAAACAGAAGTCGATAGATTTCTGACTAGTAAGGGCATCAAGGGATATGGCGATAGGGCCGGTGAATGGAGTTGAAGCAGAAGATCAGCCTTGATCTCACTGAATGGCGGAGCAGGCTCGAGGGGCCGAATGGCTGACTCCTGCTCCTATTTCTTATGTTCTTATCCCGGCTGGGGCCTCCTGCCACTAAATCCCCTACTCCCGCCGGGCTGGAGTCTGCAGAATTTTTACTTAAACGAGGCCCTGCCGTTACAATTGGCACGGTCTTCCACATCCTCGGCCTTGCCGGATCGTATCCCGCTAATGAGCTTCCCAGACCCCCTCTCCGCCCCTGCCATTAATATCGGGGCCACAGCCTTTGACTTCAATATTAAGTTGTCAGGTTTTTTTTTTAATGATTATACGGCTTAGTCCCAGCTTTCATTCTCTCTTGTGAGACCAACCTGAAAGCTGGAATTATAATTTTACAAGCTGCACAAATCTTGGCTGCACTCCAGGAAAGCTGTATCATCTGCAAATATTTATACTAACTATTAAACTGTTTAAACAGTTCTCTCTCGAAGGGTTGCCCTCCCCGGGGGAGACAGTCCTGGCTGGCAGTTATTGCCGGGATTACTGGATAGGATGAACACGTTTCATTATCCATACGTTTCCATGTCGTGTATTCTTGGGCTCCCTAATTGCTCAGGTTATTTCTCGACAAATAAATTCTTCCAAATCCTCAAAATTATTTTAAGCAATTGGCTCTCAGTTGGTGCCATTTACACTCCCATGTCTGAGCCTGTCTCCGGAGACTTGAGCACAAAATTCCAGGCCGACGCTCCCAGTGCAGTGCTGAGGGAGTGCCGCACTGTCGGAGGTGCCGCCTTTCGGATGAGACGTTAAACCGAGGCCCCGTCTGCTCTCTCAGGTGGACGTAAAATATTCCGCGGCACTATTTCGAAGAGGAGCAGGGGAGTTCTCCCCGGTGTACTGGACAATATTTATCCCTCAACCAACATAACAAAAACAGATGATCTGGTCATTATCACATTGCTGTTTGTGGGAGCTTGCTGTGTGCCAATTGGCCGCCGCGTTTCCTACATTACAACAGTGTCTACACTTCAAAAGTACTTCATTGGCTGTAAAGCGCTTTGAGACGTTTGGTGGTCGTGAAAGGCGCTATAGAAATGCGAGTCTTCCTTATATTGATGGTCTCTAGTTTTGCTCTTCCCCACAAGTGGAAACATTCTCTCTGTATCTACTCTATCAAAACCTTTCATAACTTTATAGACCTCTATTAGGTCACCCCTCAGCCTTCTCTTTTCAAGAGAAAAGCGACACAGCCTGGTCATCCTTTCCTGATATGCATAACCTCGCATTTCTGATATCATCCTTGCAAATTTTTTCCACCCTCTCCAGTGCCTCTATATCCTTTTTAGAATATGGCGACCAGAACTGTCCGCAGTACTCCAAGTGTGGTCTAACCAAGGTTCGATACAGGTTTAGCATAACTTCTCTACTTTTCAATTCTATCCCTCTAGAAATAAACCCTAGTGCTTGGTTTGCTGTTTTTTAATGGATTTATTAACCTGATACAGAATTAAACGTGCTTTAATGTACAAAGTATATATTATCCCGAAGTAGTGTCTTTATATCACTGGGTGCCGTTTCAGACGCACACATGTTCTGAGTATTGGAGGAAGCTGGAAATACCCGATTCTGTGCAGTCTTGGCCAGCGCAGGAACGCCAATGTTATTTAAGCCATCTCACTCCAAAGAACAGGTTAGCATAACAAGGCCGTTAAATCATTTGCAGCTAAGGCAGCGAGAGGAGGGAAATGTTCCTGAGAATATCACTAGGGAGCTGAATAGTAATTAAAAGTGCTTTCGAATTTGCCGCAAAACTGTTGGAAGAGAATTTTCTCAAGCCATGCCCACTTTATTCCCGACTAAACTTTGAGTAACAGCCACAAATAAGAAGCGTTTGCTGCACAACCGAAGCTGTAGAAAGAAAATGCCTTTTTCACGTTGGAACACCTTGGAAAATCAGCTTCCTTCCCTTGCGATGGTTTAGCGATCCGGGATTCATAAACAGGCACAAATAGCACAAGAGCAAAGAGGCAGTGAGTTTGCAGCAACCACATTGGTTAGGCCCCAGTTCGAGTGCTAAGTGCAGTTTTTGGTGCAATCCATTACAGAAAGGACAATAAAGCCATTGAGAGCTTACCGCATAGATTCACCAGCAATGAGAAGAAACTATAGTTATAAGGAAAGACTTGAAATAGTGGGATTATTTCCATTGGCGCAAAGAAAGATAGCAAAGAGGTGGTTTAATAGAGCTTTTTTTCATTATGAAGGGAAGGACTATTTGCTCTGGCTGGGAGGTAGGTCATCAATTTAAAATCACCATGAAGGGAGCGAGGAGCAAGCTTGAGAATGTCTATATGCGTAGTATCAGCCATGGGCAGCACTCTCACCTCTGACTCAGAAGGTCGTGGGTTCAAGTCCCGCTGCAAGGGACTTGAGCACAAAAATCCAGGCTGACACTCCAGTGAAGTACTGAGGGAGTGCTGTACTGCCGGAGGTGCCATCTTTCGGATGAGCCGAGGCCCCGTCTGCCCTCTCAGGTGGATGTAAAAGATCCCATGGCACTATTTCAAAGAAGAGCAGGGGGGTTATCCCTGGTGTCCTGGGCCAATATTTATCCCTCAACCAACATCACTAAAAAACAGATGGTCTGGTCATTATCACATTGCTGTTTGTGGGAGCTTGCTGTGTGCAAATTGGCTGCCGCGTTGCCCACATTACAACAGGGACGACACTTCATAAAAGTACTTCATTGGCTGTAAAGCACTTTGGGACGTCCGGTGGTCGTGAAAGGTGCTATAGAAATGCAAGTCTTTATGTCACAGAGTTGTCAGATATATGGACTGCTTCACCACAGGAAATGGTTGATTAAGAGAAATGTTGGAAGCAGAGGAAGTTATACGGCTGTGGGATGGAGAGAGCAGGGCAGTGGGATTAATATTGGATTGTCCTGGCAAAGAGCCAGCATAGCTGTGATGGGCTGAATGGCCTCCTTCTCTGTTGTAAACTTCTCTGGTTCTACAGTTGTTGAGTAGGCTTGATATTAGGCAAAGAATATCTTTACATCTGACAAGAAGAGGCCTCCTCTTTATTCTGTGTTGTACCGACAGGTTTCACCCTATTTTACTGAGGATCTGGACCCAAGCTGTGGAGTGGGAGCCGGCAGCATTCTAGGTCCTTGTCCAAATAATGATGCTTTATGTGCGAGTCTAGACAACGAGGAACATTACAACAGTGACTACACACCAAAAGTACTCCATTGGCTGGAAAGCACTTTGAGACATCCGGTGGTCGTAAAAGGTGCTATATAAATGCAAGTTTTTCTTTTTTTCTTTATTTCAGGTGAGAATTTCTACAAGATGTACAGTTCAGGGCAGTATTAGGGGGTCCTGTAGTTGGCCTAAGCATTCCTGAGCTAAGAAGTCATGGTTCCCACTGCTGATCCATTGGTCCCTGGTTGAAAGAAAGAAAAAGACCTTGCATTTATATAGCGCCTCTCACGACCTCAGGATGTCCCAAAGTGCTTTACGGCCAATTCACAGTTCCTTTGAAGTGTAGTCACTGTTATAACATAGGAAAGTTCCTACGTTGGGCGACATTTGAGAATTGGATTGAGTTTGAGTGTGATGTAGTTGTTTCGTAAATGATTCCCGGCAGAGTGGTGGAAGTGAAAACCTTGGAATCATTGAAGAAACAACTAGCTGCCGCAATGAGGAAGTATGGGTTATTATGGAAGGACGAATTAAGATGGGCCAAATGGCCTTCCTCATCCATCAGTACCTTGTGATCTTTTAATGCCTCCCGTGTTCGAATAGCTTTACAGCACTGACTGTCTAGGCTCACTCACGAGAAATGACCCTTTGGATAAGGCACTGGCCAAAGCCCGCGGACCTGCGCCCAGGCACGAGTGAGGCGGGGGGGGGAAACTGGGAAACAAATACAACGCAATAATGTGCCGTACGTTCAATTCTTTCACCATTTCAGGTTTTAACAGGACAACATCTTTCTTGCAGTTTGATAGAATGACTCAGTGCATCCAGTTAATGAGCCCATAGCAACCCAGAGTTAAGATCAAATGGTTCAGAATCTAGGACATTCTCCCCTCCATCTTCTGCCGTGGAAAAGAAAGAAAGACTTGCATTTCTATAGCGCCTTTCACGACCACCGGACGTCCCAAACGCTTTACAGCCAATGAAGTGCTTTTTTGAAGTGTTGTAATGTGGGAAACGCGGCAGCCAATTTGCGCACAGCAAGCTCCCACAAACAGCAATGTGATAATGACCAGATCATCTGTTTCTTGGCAATGTCTTTCTTTTTCAGATTTTCCTCTTTAGCGCTTGACCATAAATAATCGTCTTTGTGGAGGATTGCAAACCTGTAAGTGAGCAAGTCCGATTCTCCTCACTGTGCTCGGTCGAGCCGATTATTTAGGCTCAAGCACAGACGAGGCACATCTGCCCCCGAGTGTCAGCAGGGTTCAACCAGGAAGGGAAGGAGACATCACGGACAAGCCTGATGCGGTTCTCACTCAGCCCCCGTGCGCACACATGCACTTCCCAACGCGAGTTGCTGGACGTGTTAGCCTCTCTCAAGCCCGGGTCTGCTTAGACCAATTCGAGCGCCACAACTGTTGTCCCAGCTAAGATTAGCTAACTAGTTAGCGACCTCCACCACTTGGAAGGACAAGGGCAGCAGGCGCATGGGAACACCATCCCCTCCAGGTTCCCCTCCAAGTCACACACCATCCTGACTTGGGCATATATCGGCCGTTCCTTCATCATCGCTGGGTCAAAATCCTGGAACTCACATTACTCACATCACCCACATTACAACAGTGACTACACTCCAAAAGTACCTCGCTGGCTGTAAAGCGCTTTGAGACGTCCGGTGGTCGTGAAAGGCGCTGTATAAATGCAAGTCTTTCTCCCTCCCTAACAGCACTGTGGGAGCACCTTCACTACATGGACTGCAGTGGTTAAAGAAGAAGGCCCACCACCACCTTCTCAAGGGGCAACTAGAGATGGGCAGTAAACGCTGGCCTTGCCAGCGACGCCCACATCCCATGCTACTCGTAACTTTATCTTTAAGGAAACATATTAATGTATCTATCTATATCTATCTATCTATCTATATTCATATCTATCTATATATATATATATATATATATATATAAAAGGATCCGTCCGGATACAGACAGACAGACATACAGACGGACGGATCCTTTTATATATATAGATATCAAAAGTAAGCTTATGATTAGGGGAGTCTCATAGGCGTATTTACTTTTTGGTCAGACAAAAATTGTTTGGACAGTATACAAAAAAACGTTCAAAAATCCGCTCATTACCGGTTGACCAATCCTACCGCTCATTAGCATTGAGTGACGTGATGGTTGACCAATCCTACAGTTCAGTGACCTGATGGTTGACCAATCGGTGCGTCGGGGGGGCGTTTCATTCCGTGTGTGGGCGGGACCTAATCCTGCAGCCTCCCGAAACATAGCCGCCATTTTTTTCACTGTTTTTGCTCAACAGCGAGCGGGGCAGCTGCGGCGGCCCACCGGAGTGGGAGGTGAGTTGGGGTCACTCGGGCCGGGCCTGACAACCGCTCGGCCCGAGACACAGAGCGGGGGAGCGGCAGCGGCCGGCCGTCAACCGCGCGGCCCTGTAAAACTGCCGTTTTACAAAAAAGCCTTGGCAACGCCGGGCCCCCCAGCTATGGCTCATATTTCGCACCTGAGAACGTTAGCGTGTTCTGCAAATTGTAGAGCTGTTTTGAGTACAAAAAAAGTTGCCTTGAACCTACCGGTGCATTGTTGGAGTTGATTGCATGCCAGGCCCAAACATTCTTGCATGTTTATTCACCCTTCTGTGGTGAGGCCACAGTGTGCAGTGCAGAATGGACATTTCCATATTGTAATGCAATATTTCTTCAACTCACATAACTGTATGAGTGTGTGCCTGCTGACATTTTACCCAAAAGTGCGCGCTCCCGTCTGACTTCGCCCACTTTGAACAGCTAGTAAAGGAGCACCTTTTCTGGGAGATTCGTGCCCCTTGTTTCCAAGCCGACGCCAAGATTCTAAAACTCTCTGATAAAGAACTTATGGGCTGAAAATTATTAGCCGGAGAAACACGATAAAAATAACGAGGATTAGACATGGCTTTAACCTCTGCTGCTTCTGAACATGTGCCAGTTCCACAAGATCACACGACGTTCTGTTCATTTTTTTCCTTCCCCCACTTGCTTGCTCCTGCCTTGTCTTGTCCAGGTCACTGTGTAGTGCTTAAAAAAAAACTCTCATAGACCAGCAGTATTATACAGTTTGCGTTGATGTGGAACGGTTTTGGCTTTGCATTGATGCACTCTAGGCAGTGTCATTCTGGTGTGTAGTTGCTTGAGTTGAATTAGGGTTGCCAACGCTCCAGGAATGCCCCTGGAATCTCCTGCAACTAGCGATGAATCTCCAGGACACTGCTGTGAGCGGCCCGGGAGAAAATTCACAGGGGACCTTAAAAAAAACTTTATTTTTTCCTTTTTTATTTAAAACATTTATTAATTATAAAAACATTGGAGATGGAGGGAAAAATGTCACTTTGATTGACAGTCAGGAAACACTCAGTCGGGTAACAAAGAGCCTGTTCCCTTTCCAATTGGCCGTGCTACGCGAGGATGGACGTGTCGGGCGACCAATGGCGGGAGCGCGGGGGAGGGGCGATAGGAGTCATGTGATGAAACTGCCAGGAATACGTCCAACCTCGAGACAAGTGGTGTGAGAGGACCTGAAGGAGATTGACTCACACTCCTGCAGCTTCCCACCACCTGATCTATAAATTCATCTTTTTCATTAATTCTCAAGCTGTGGGCGTCGCTGGCAAGACCGATATATTGCCCATCCCTAGTTGCCCCTTGAGAAGGCGGCGTGGCCCTTCTTCTTGAACTGCTGCAGTCCGTGTGGTGAAGGCGCTCCCACAGTGTTGTTAGCAAGGCGAATTCCAGGATTTTGCCCCGGTGATGTTGAAGGAACGGCGATGTATTTCCAAGTCAGGATAGTGTATGACTTTTTCAAAATTTATTCTTAGGATGTGGGTGTCGCTGCCAAGGCCGGCACAAGTTGGCATTCTTAGTAGCCCTTGGCAGGAGAACTTGGAGGAGATGGTGTTCCCATGCACCTGCTACCCTTGTCCTTCTAGGTGGTGGAGGTCGCAGGTTTGGGAGGTGCTGTCGAAGAAGCCTTGGCGAGTTGCTGTAGTGCATCTTGTAGATGGTACACACTGCAGCCACGGTGCACCGGTGGTAGAGGGAGTGAATGTATAAGGTAGTGGATGGGGTGCTGATCAAGCGGGCTGCTTTATCCTGGATGGTGTCGAGCTTCTTGAGCGTTGTTGGAGCTGCACTCATCCAGGCAAGTGGAGAGTATTCCATCACACTCCTGACTTGTGCCTTGTAGATGGTGGAGAGGCTTTGGGGAGTCAGGAGGTGAGACACTCGCCGCAGAATACCCAGCCTCTGACCTGCTCTTGTTGCCACAGTATTTATGTGGCTGGTCCAGTTAAGTTTCTGGTTAATGGTGAGACCCAGGATGTTGATAGTGGAGGATTCGGCGATGGTAATGCCACTGAATGTCAAGGATTGGTGGTTAGACTCTTGCTTGTTGGAGATAGTCATTGCCTGGCACTTCTGTGACGTGAATGTTACCTGCCACTTATCAGCCCAAGCCTGAACGTTGTCCAGGTCTTGTTGCATGCGGGAATGGACTGCTTCATTATCTTCATTAAACTAGTCAACAAACCAGCTCACCCAAAACCTTTGCTTCAGGACACAGTTAGAAGGTTTTTTGTTTGTGCTTCGACGTGCAATCCAGACAGTTGGTGAGAACGTTGTGAAGCTCCAAGGTAATTGTGATTGGCCAGTCTTGATCTAGTTTCTAATAGATGTCTCCACGTCGCCCTTGGCTCAGTGGTAGCCACTCTCGCCTTGGCAAAGTACATTCCGAGAGATGCCCAGGCACAGGAGGACCGTGAACAAATTGGCCGCCAGAAGCCGCGCAATGCGATTGTGTCTTGGCATCAATCCGCCATGTCATGATGTCGTCATGAGACAGGCTTGTGCGTGTTGGTTTTCTGATTACGTCTCTGTGACCGTGGCACATTTTTCTACGTTAAAGGCACTGCATAAATGCAAGTAGTTTTGCTTTTTTGTTGTTGACGTCGTGTCACAATGTTGTGTGATGTCAGTGGGGGGGAGGGGGAGTGGGGAGGGGTGCTTATCACCCATGAAGAATACTTTACCGTTAGTGCACTGCTGTTACTGGCCACAGTTGGACCGATGGAAGGTGCGAAGACCAAGGAAAAAGTAGGTCCTGGCCACTGGTCCAACAAAATCTGCCAGTTTTACCATCATCTGACTACAAGAGATCTGTGGTCCAGTCCGCCTGACAGCAAACAGCCACAGGCCAATATAAAAGCATCAACAACAACAACCTGCATTTATATAGTGCCTTTAATGTAGTAAAACGTCCCAAGGCGCTTCACAGGAGCAAAATTTGACACCGAGCCACATAAGGAGATATTAGGGCAGAAGAGGCAGCTTAAAGAGGGAAAGAGAGGTAGAGAGGCGGAGAGTTTAGGGACGGAGTGCCAGAGCTTAGAGCCTCGACAGCTGAGCGCAATAGTGGAGCGATTAAAATCGGGGATGTGCAAGAGGCCAGAATTGGAAGAGAGCAGCTATAAAACGCCCGGCGATTTAGTTTCCCAATATCCCGAACGTGTCCATTTTAACCCAATAGTTCTGCTTTTTTTGGAGAACTGGCAAAAGACGGCAACAGGCAGCAGCGGGTCAATGAAGTCATGTAGCAACCAAAAGAATCTTGGAAGACACACTGTGTGTAGTACATTAGTTAATGACAAACAGACTTGGGGCGATGTTGGAGAAATAAAGGCTTGTGCTGTGGTTCAGTTATGGAAACGTGTTGCTGTATTCCACAAAAACACTGAGCCAGCTCAAGAATCTGAGAATTGTTTTTCAGTTGAATAAACTTAGCAAGTTGGTTGAAATCTAAACAACAGCTTTAGTCTTCCCTATGAATAAATGCAATTGTTTTCCTCAATATACAGTCAAGGAAAAGTGTCATCACCAGTAAAAAGCTCATTAGATCTTCAGCAGCTGGCTGAGTCAGGTTTACGATGATTGATAATAACTTTTATTTTGATGGTAGGAAATGATAGACAATTGGCTCTCTGCAAGTATTAAAAAGATTTTACAAAGAAGGACAAATCCAATCAGGCAATTACCGCCCCATTGTCTTACTCCTAATCATCAGCAAAATGATGGAAGGTGTCATCGACAGCACTATCAAGTGGCACTTACTCACCAATAACCTGCTCACCAATGCCCAGTTTGGGTTCCGTTAGGACCACTCGGCTCCTGACCTCATTACAGCCTTGTTCCAAACATGGACACACAAGCTACATTCCAGAGGTGAGGTGAGAGTGACTGCCCTTGACACCAAGTGCCCTAGTAAAACTGAAGTCAGTGGGAATCAGGGGAAAAACTCACCAAGGCTTCTTCAGCAGCAGCTCCCAAACCCGCGACCTCTTCCACCTAGAAGGACAAGGGCAGCAGACGCATGGGAACACCACCACCTCCAAGTTCCCCTCCAAGTCACACACCATCCTGACTTAGAAATATATCGGCCGTTCCTTCATCGTCGCTGGGTCAAAATCCTGGAACTCCCTCCCTAACAGCACTGTGGGAGCACCTTCACCACACGGACTGCAGCAGTTCAAGAAGGCGGCTCACCACCACCTTCTCAAGGGGCAGTTAGGGACGGGCAAGAAATGCTGGCCTTGCCAGCGACGCCCAGATCCCATAAGCGAATTTAAAAAAAATGATCTGTGCAGTCGCACCCGACACTTATTAACAGACGCACCCATTAGGTGTGTGGGACCATGTCTATGATTTGGAACTCAAACGATGCACACCGTACATTGGTGCTCCAGCATGCCGTGGTAGGACATGGATTTCTCCCCAAATTCCAATGTAGCAAGTGTCCAGCTCCACCTTGTGAGGGCAGGGTTGCGGGGGGCGGAGGCACATCTGAGAATTAAGGAAATCCCGCCAATCTATGTTTCTATATTCAAGAAGGAGTTAGATATATTTCTTAAGGCTAAGGGGATCAAGGGATATGGAGAGAAAGCAGGGACAGAGTACTGAAATTGGATGATCAGCCATGATCTCATTAAATGGCGGAGCAGGCTCGAGGGGCCGAATGGCCTACTCCTGCTCCTATCTTCTATGTTTCTATGCGAAGCGAAGGAATATGAGAGGGAAAATTACTTATCTCACATTGCTTTTATAAGTCAGCTAAAGAGTGGCTTGGCAGAGACTTTGGAGCAGGCCAAGCCCACCATGTTGGCATGAAGCCCTACGACTGACCAGCAAGTTGGCATGAACCTTACTTCAGGCGGCCTCGCGGTATTTAATTCAGATGAATGAGAGGAGATCTCATTGAAGCATACAAAATTATTACAGGGCTTGATAGGGTGGATGCTGGGAGAATGTTTCCCTTGGCTGGGGAGTCTAGAACCAAGGGATACAGCCTCAGGATAAAGGGTAGGCCATTCAGGACTGAGATGAGAAGAAATTTCTTCGCACAGAGGGTGGTGAATCTTTGGAATTCTCTACCCCAGAGGGCTGTGGAGGTTCAGTCATTGGGTATATTCAAAACAGAAGTCGATAGATTTCTGACCAGTAAGGGCATCAAGGGATATGGCGATAGGGCCGGTGAATGGAGTTGAAGCAGAAGATCAGCCTTGATCTCACTGAATGGCGGAGTATGCTCGAGGGGCCGAATGGCCGACTCCTGCTCCTATTTCTTATGTTCTTATCCCGGCTGGGGCCTCCTGCCACTAAATCCCCTACTCCCGCCGGGCTGGAGTCTGCAGAATTTTTACTTAAACGAGGCCCTGCCGTTACAATTGGCACGGTCTTCCACATCCTCGGCCTTGCCGGATCATATCCCGCTAACGAGCTTCCCAGACCCCCTCTCCGCCCCTGCCATTAATATCGGGGCCACAGCCTTTGACTTCAATATTAAGTTGTCAGGTTTTTTTTTTAATGATTATACGGCTTAGTCCCAGCTTTCATTCTCTCTTGTGAGACCAACCTGAAAGCTGGAATTATAATTTTACAAGCTGCACAAATCTTGGCTGCACTCCAGGAAAGCTGTATCATCTGCAAATATTTATACTAACTATTAAACTGTTTAAACAGTTCTGTCTCGAAGGGTTGCCCTCCCCGGGGGAGACAGTTCTGGCTGGCAGTTATTGCCGGGATTACTGGATAGGATGAACACGTTTCATTATCCATACGCTTCCATGTCGTGTATTCTTGGGCTCCCTAATTGCTCAGGTTATTTCTCGACAAATAAATTCTTCCAAATCCTCAAAATTATTTTAAGCAATTGGCTCTCAGTTGGTGCCATTTACACTCCCATGTCTGAGCCTGTCTCCGGAGACTTGAGCACAAAATTCCAGGCCGACGCTCCCAGTGCAGTGCTGAGGGAGTGCCGCACTGTCGGAGGTGCCGTCTTTCGGATGAGACGTTAAACCGAGGCCCCCGTCTGCCCTCTCAGGTGGACGTAAAAGATCCCGCAGCACTATTTCGAAGAAGAGCAGGGGAGTTCTCCCCGGTGTCCTGGGCCAATATTTGTCCATCAATCATAAGAACATAAGAAATAGGAGCAGGAATAGGCCACTTGGCCCCTCGAGCCTGCTCCGCCATTCAATAAGATCACGGCTGATCTTGGGCTCAAAGCCACTTCCCCGCCCGCTCCCCATAACCCTTCACTCCCTTATCTTGCAAAAATCTGTCTATCTCCACCTTAAATGTATTTAATGACCCAGCCTCCACAGCTCTCTGGGGCGGAGAATTCTCACCTCACTAAAATTCAACATCATTAAAAAACAGATCATCTGGTCATTATCACATTACCGCAAATTGGCTGCCGCGTTTCCCACCTTTCAACAGTGATCACACTTCAAAAGTGCTTCATTAGCTGTAAAGCGCTTTGGGACCTCCTTAGGTTGTGAAAGGCGCTATAGAAATGCAGGTCTTTTGTTTCTTTGACATTTGAAAACTTAAAATCTCTAAATCTTACAACAACAGAGACCTTTTGAAGCATCATTAACAGGCAGTCTGAGGGTAAAAATAAAATTCTTCTTAAAAAGCCATTTTAGTCCAAACCTTGATCCTTGATCTGAGTTATCTGATAGCTGTAATGGCGGAGAAAGAGAAAAAAAGAATGGACTTGTGTGTTTCAATGGCACCTCATCACGTCCTCAGGACTTCACAAAGCGCTTTACAACCAATGGACTACTTCTTTTTGTTACATAGGCAAACATGGCAGTCAATCTCCACGCAGTATTGATGCGACTGCTGTCCTCGGCCAACCCTGGGCTAGCAGAGGAAACCTTGTTAGGTGAGAATATTAAGGGTTACGGAACCACGGCGGGTAGATGGAGTTAAGGTACAGATCAAAAAGAAGAACTTGCATTTCTATAGCGCCTTTCATGAGCACCGGATATCTCAAAGCGCTTTACAGCCAATGAAGTACTTTTGAAGTGTAGTCACTTGTAATGTAGGAAACGCGGCAGCCAAATTGCACACAGCAAGCTCCCACAAACAGCAATGTGATAATGACTAGATAATCTGTTTTAGTGATGTTGATTGAGGGATAAATATTGTCCAGTACACTGGGGAGAACTCCCCTGCTCTTCTTCGAAATAGTGCCGCGGGATCTTTTATGTCCACCTGAGAGAGCAGACGGGGCCTCGGTTTAACGTCTCATCCGAAAGATGGCAACTTCGAAAATGCAGCACTCCCTCAGCACTGCACTGGAGTGTTAACCTAGATTTTTGTGCTCAAGTCCCTGGAGTGGGACTTGAACCCACAACCTTCTAACTCAGAGGCGAGAGTGCTACCCACTGATCAACAGATCAGCCATACTCTCATTGAATGGTGGAACAGGCTCGAGGGGCTGAATGGCCGCCTCCTTATCCTGTGTAACAGGCTCGAGGGGCTGAATGGCCGCCTCCTGTTCCTGTGTAACAGGCTTGAAGGGGCTTAAAAGGCCTCCTCCTGTTCCTGTGTAACAGGCTCGAGGGGGCTGAATGGCCTCCTCCTGTTCCTATGTAACAGGCTCGAGGGGCTGAATGGCCTCCTCCTGTTTCCTGTGTAACAGGCTCGAGGGGCTGAATGGCCTCCTCCTGTTCCTGTGTAACAGGCTCGAGGGGCTGAATGGCCTCCTATTCCTGTGTAACAGGCTCGAGGGGCTGAATGGCCTCCTCCTGTTCCTGTGTAACAGGCTCGAGGGGCTGAATGGCCTCCTCCTGTTCCTGTGTAACAGGCTCGAAGGACTGAATGGCCTCCTCCTGTTCCTGTGTAACAGGCTCGAGGGGCTGAATGGCCTCCTCCTGTTCCGATGTTCCTGTGACAGGTCCCCAGTGCCTGGTCACTCCTCACTCGCTCTTGTTGGAAAGTGCGCCTGTGTGGATCTCGAGTGCGCGTTGAATTGCGTGCGGTGCTGATGCCCAACACGGCAAACTAGCCACCTGCTACTCCCTGTGTAGGATCATGCCAGTTGTCCAAAGTACTGGCGAGCGGCCCGCTAAACTGAGCCCCAGCATCATTGAGCATTATCTCATTGCTGTTTGTGGGAGCTTGCTGTGCGCAACTTGGCTGCCGCGTTTCCCACATTACAGCAGTGACTACACATCAAAAGTACGTCATTGGCCTTGAAGCGCTTTGGGATGTCCTGAGGTCATGAAAGACGCTCTATAAATACAATTCTTTCTTGTTTTCTATGGGAGAGGACTAGTAGAAGAAGAGAAATGCACTGTAAGAGGCCTTGCCAGTAAGTCATCGAACTGGTGAGTCCCCAGACTCTACCATGTTGCCATGGGGCCATTCCAAATCAAGAGAGAACATTTCCACACAGGAAGACAAGGAAGGCGAATTGCTGCATGAATCAACCCAGACTTTTTCTGTATGCATCCCAGTGACTCACTCATTGGCAGAGGGTACCTGGCTGTGCCCGCACTGTCACAGAACGATACATGATACAAGGAAAACTAAAAGAAAACATCCTTGTGGTTCAAAAACACACAAAAAAAACGCTGTTTAAATATTCCACAAAACCTGTAAATGGCCAGAGATGTTGGGCGGGATTTTTCCACTCTGCTTTACCAGCGAGGGACCCTCGCCTGGGAGCGAGTGGTGGAATTCTCAATCCGCGCTGCCCGCAGGCAAGACTCTCCATCAGGAGAGCGGAGGCGGAAAATTACCTTTCGTTCTGGAAAGTTTTCTGTGCCCTTCTGTCAAAGGGCACTCGTGCGTGTGGTAGAATATTTGGATCAGTTTGGATCAGTTTCAATGCAGAAAGTGTTTGCAAGGAAATGCCTGTTGTCAAGGGCTGGCTTCAATTTTAGCGGTTGCACATTGTTTGACATCTGACTCCTTGGTAGAAATGATTCCAGGTTTCCCCTCCTCCAACCCGCTGCCAGCTTCCTAATTTTAATTGCACAGAATGGGAAACAGAAACACAATCTGGCCGAATATCCGACAACTGGAAAGTGGCAACATGGAACAACGGGCCGACTGAACAATGTGTTAACTAGATTACGCTTCACATTACTCCTGAAAATGATTCCTGCTGCCTATTGCTTTTATGAACATGATTCTGTGAACAACTTATATTCATAGAAAATAAAAGACTTGCATTTATAGAGCGCCTTTCACGACCACCGGACGTTCCAAAGTGCTTTACAGCCAATGAAGTACTTTTTGAAGTGCAGTCACTGCTGTAATGTGGGAAACGCAGCAGCCAATTTGCGCACAGCAAGCTCCCACAAACAGCACTGTGATAATGACCAGATCATCTGTTTTTATTACGTTGATTAAGGGATAAATATTGACCAGGACGCTGGGTAGAACTCCCCTGCTCTTCTTTGATATAGTGCCGTGGGATCTTTTACGTCCACCCGAGAGAGCAGACGTTTAACGTCTCATCCAAAAGGCGGCACCTCCGACAGTGCGGCACTCCCTCAGCACAGCACTGGGAGCGTCAGCCTAGATTTTTGTGCTCAAGTCTCTGGAGTGGGGACTTGAACCCACAAACTTCTGACTCAGAAGATTATGGCAGCAGTTTTATAATAGAATAGATACATTTTCATCTGACCTCCAAATTATTCTGGAAAAACAAATCGTATGCAAACGTTCATCAACTCTTAAGAATCTTCATTTTTATTGCTCAGGTTTTTTTGCAACCTCAGATTTCTTGCTTTGGTTTATTTCTTTCCTTCTCCATTATCACGTGTTAGAAGATTCTCTTGCAGAGGAGCAAGTGAGCAATGAAAGTTACACAAAGGGGTACCAGACGTTTCATAGCCTTCTCACACGAGGCATTCTGAGAGATCAGCAGTGGTTCAGATGGTGGCACCCTTGCCTCTGAGTCAGAAGGTTGTGGGTTCAAGTCCCACTCCAGGGACTTGAGCACAACAATCTAGGCTGACACTCCCAGTGCAGTACTGAGGGAGCGCTGCACTGTCGGAGGTGCCGTCTTTCGGCTGAGATGTCAAACCTGCTCAGGTGGACATAAAAAAATCTCCTAGCTTGTTTTTAAGGAAAAGTTCTTTGCCGGTGTCGTGGCCAAGATTTCTTCTTCAACCAACACCACCAAAACTGGTTATTCATCTCATCTTTCATCCTTCATTGTCGCTGGGTCAAAATCCTGGGACTCCCTCCCTAATGGCACTGTGGCAGCACCTGGACTGCAGCGGTTCAAGAAGGCGGCTCACCACCACCTTCTCGAGGGCAATTAAGGATGGGCAATAAATGCTGGTCTTGCCAGCAGATCCCATAACAACAATTTTTTAAAAATCTGCTGCTGGTGGGACCTTGCTGTGTGCAAACTGGCTCTGTACATAACAATAGTGACTGCACTTATAAAATAATGAATTGCCTGTGAAGTACTTTGAGATGTCCTAAGGATGTAGAAAGGTGTTATATATATTACATAGAATTTACAGCACAGAAACATGCCCAACGGGTCCGTGCCGGTGTTTATGCTCCACACGAGCCTCCTCCCACCCTACTTCACCTCATGTTGTAGCAAGTTCCACATTCTCAGCACTCTCTGAGTAAAGAAGTTTCTCCTGAATTCTTCATTGGATTTATGAGTGACTATTTTATAGTTATGGCCCCTAATTGTGGACTCTCGCACAAGTGGAAATATGTTGGGGGAAAAATTGAGTCGCGCCTCCTTCGGGGCGCTAACTTCGTCCCTGGAAAAATTAGCGCCCCCGCGGCCGAAATTCATCGGTAGTGCCCCAAGAGGGAGGCAGGGCTGTACTGGAAGTGCCCCGCCTCCCTTTTGGGGAGAGGCCTTGCACAGCATGACCCGGGGCCCATGGAGCGCAGCCGGCACTCCGCAGGGGAGCGGCGGGGTGGGGGTTCCAGCAACAAAAATGGCCGGCCGGCACCTTGCCTTTAATTAGCGCCGCCCCGGCCGCAGGTAGGCCCCCCCTGACCCCGTCGGACATAGCGTCCGGCGGTAAGTCAAGGGGCGCTACCGAAGATCGCGAGTGGGGCGCTGAGCATGGTGATGACGTTATCGCCGGTGGCGCCGAAGGGCGCTAACGGTTACCGCCGCCACTAACCTCCCACTGAATTTCGCGGGAGGCGTTGGTTGCGCCGCGCCCTCTTAGGGCGCTAATGGGAGGCGCAAGGCAACCAAATTTCCCCCCCCTTCTCTGCGTCTACCCTATCCTGAATGGGATTGTATAAATGCACGTTTTTTCATTTTCTCTCCATAGGCCTTTGCGGTGTAGATCCAGGACTCACGAACCCACTGCTTCGATTGTTGACTCACACCATCCACGTGGGTGTCTGAGGAAGCATTGCACTTTATTTTTTACAACTGTCTGCCCTATTCTCTTCGGCTAACTAATCCCAGCACCACTACCACCATTGAAAATGACTGGGAAAACAATGAAGAACCCCAGGAATGGCGAACAGTACAGTAGGGCGCCAAAAAGGGTAAGATTGAAAAATAAAACAATTAGGGAAAGAATTTACCAACCTCAAGCTAAACATCTACTGCACACTCACATTCTCCAGGACCAGAGAATTTTAGCTATGAGGAAAGATTGGATAGGCTGGGGTTGTTTTCTTTGGAACAGAGGAGGCTGAGGGGAGACTTGATTGAGGTGTATAAAATTATGAGGGGTTTAGATAGAGTGGATAAGAAGGACCTATTTCCCTTAGCAGTGAGGTCAATAACCAGGGGGCACAGATTTAAAGTATTTGGGAGAAGGATTAGAGGGGAGTTGAGAAGTTTTTTCACCCAGAGGGCGGTGGGGGTTTGGAACTCACTGCCTGAAAGGGTGGTAGAGGCAGAAATTATCTGAATGGCAATAGATTGGGAGAAGGGGAAGTGCAACGAGACCTGGGTGTCCTTGTGCACCAGTCGCTGAAGGTAAGCATGCAGGTGCAGCAGGCGGTTAAGAAGACAAATGGTATGTTGGCCTTCGTAGCGAGAGGATTCGAGTACAGGAACAAGGATGTCTTGCTGCAGTTGTACAGGGCCTTGGTGAGACCACACCTTGAGTATTGTGTGCAGTTTTGGTCACCTTATCTGAGGAAGGATGTTCTTGCCATGGAGAGAGTGCAGCGAAGATTCAGCAGGCTGATACCTGGGATGGCAGGAATGACGTATGAGGAGAGATTGGGCCGATTGGGCTTATACTCGCTGGAGTTTGGAAGAATGAGAGGGGATCTCATTGAAACTTATAAAATTCTAATAGGACTAGACAGACTAGATGCAGGAAGGATGTTCCCGGTGGTGGGGGAGTCCAGAACCAGGGGTCACAGTCTAAAGATAAGGGGTAAGCCATTTAGGACTGAGATGAGGAGGAATTTCTTCACCCAGAGAGTGGTGAACCTGTGGAATTCTCTACCACAGAAGGCAGTTGAGGCCAATTCATTAAATATATTCAAGAAGGAGTTAGATATATTTCTTAAGGCTAAAGGGATCAAGGGATATGGGGAGAAGGCAGGGACCGGGTACTGAATTTGGATGATCAGCCATGATCTCATTGAATGGCAGAGCAGGCTCGAGGGGCCGAATGGCCTACTCCTGCTCCTATCTTCTATGTTTCTATGAAACCCTCGTCACATTTAATTAGTACTTGGATATGCACTTGAAGTGCTGTAAGCTACAGGACTACGGACCAAGAGCTGGAAAGTGGGTTTAGGCTGTGTGGCACATTTTCGGCCGGCACAGACAAGATGGGCCGAATGGCCTCCTTCTGTGCCGTAAATCTCTATGATTCTATGTTGGCATTCCTCGATATTTATACAACCTTCATTGCAGGATTTAGTTTAATTTGTATCTTGCACGACATACGGCAGTCGGTTATCTGTCGAGTGATGTTTATCGTCATGCCGTTTCCTTTCCTCCGGTGCTGCATTGCTTAATGCATTTGTGCAAAGTTCTCTTGTGGGGGCTGTACTGGCGCATTTGTTAAAACCACTTAGCTAGACAAGCAGGAGGCGCGTCAGGTGTGGACCTGAATCGCAAAGCTTTTTGCCATTGATAATAAAGGGGATTAATTGCTGAGTTTGAAGAAAGCAGGGAAAGGGAAGGTGATACCAACACGTTAGCAAGCGCTATAATTGCTACTCAGAGCAAATCGAATGCCTGGGTGTAGAACTGTGGGGCAGTTTTGACCAGAATCGTTCTGCTCAGGACTCTTTCAGTCAAATAGAAAGGAGTTTCATCCCACTGCAGATAAAATCCCTACAAAGGATTAGTGTTCTGAACCCACCGTGTCATTGTGTAGATCTCAGTTACAAACCTGCTACGTTGGTTTGTGGGATATTCCGTGAGGCTTGACTACGTTGAAGGACACGATATGAATGCAAGTTGTTGTTGAGGCGGCTGTTCTCTGAAGGAGCCAGAACATTTAAGTTCCCCAGGTTTTTTGAAGAATTATGAAGGCTCTGGGTGCTGCTATCTACACGTCAAGGGTTCAGCGGTTGATGGTCCGGGTATTGACTTGGAGGGGTCATCGTTATGGCAACAGCTAAGCAACCATAACATGCTGCCTTCCCATTTTGCCTGCAGGGGCAACAGAGGCCCTTTGGGATGGCAGGAATGACGTATGAAGAGAGATTGGGTCGATTAGGCTTATATTCGCTAGAGTTTAGAAGAATGAGAGGGGATCTCATTGAAACTTATAAAATTCTAACAGGACTAGACAGACTAGATGCAGGAAGGCTGTTCCCGATGGCGGGGGAGTCCAGAACCAGGGGTCACAGTCTAAGGATAAGAGGTAAGCCATTTAGGACTGAGATGAGGAGGAATTTCTTCACCCAGAGAGTGGTGAACCTACGGAATTCTCTACCACATAAGGCAGTTGAGGCCAACTTATTAAATATATTCAAGAAGGAGTTAGATATATTTCTTAAGGCTAAAGGGATCAAGGGATATGGGGAGAAGGCAGGGACAGGGTACTGAATTTGGATGATCAGCCATGATCTCATTAAATGGCGGAACAGGCTTGAGGGGCCGAATGGCCTACTCCTGCTCCTATCTTCTATGTTTCTATGTTTAGCCTATTTGACATGGCTAGTCCCGTTCCAAGTGGGTTTGGGATTAGTTACATTTGACAACCGTAGCAATATGAGCAACGCTAAGTTGGGAATAAGACTTCAGGTTAGCTTTACAGTTTGAAGCACAGGAACCTCTTTGATAGAAAGATTCAAGGATTGATTCTGAGGGAGAGCGCTGTGACAATTTTAAGCTTTACCTCAGATGGGGATTTTTAAAAATAGTTATGCGTTCTCGATCCTCAAAGTGCTCCAAAGGATGTGGCGAGTTCATGTTCGGAACTTTGTTAGCTGAAGGCTGCTGTTTCCACCTCAACAATCTTTAATGGATACACCATGCAGACACAGTCGTAAAACGCGAGTGGAATGTTCTCCTCTAAGAGCCAAATTCCACCACTGAGGCAGCGTTCCATTTGGCTGGCCCCAAATGACTCTATCCTCAAGTGTTCATCGGGAATGACACTGGCCGGAATTTTCAGAGATTAAGAACAGGTGGGTTGGAGGCGTGGGGGGAGGGGGAGTGAAAGTTGTACAAATGTGAATCCTGACCCCAACCTGCCCACTTTCAACTTTCACCTTTCACTCGGGAGGGACTGGGGAGGCAGAGGCGGGCTGCCAATTTAAATATGATAATGAGGCCTGAAGCCTCTACTTTCACCTGCTTTGCAGGTTTTACTGCGGGTGGCCTAGGATCCCGGGATAACAACAGAAAACACTGGAAAAACCCAGCAGGCCAGAGCAGCATCCGCGGAGAGAGAAACGGAGTTAACGTTTCAGGTCGATGACCCTTCGTCAGAACTGGAAAAAAGCAGGAAAGGGGACAGATTTTAAAGCAAGTGGGGGGCTGGGAAAAGGGGGAGGGGATGAAAGAACAAAAGGGAAGGTCAGAGATAGGATAGAAAGCAGGAGAGATTAAGAGACATTGAGAGACATTGGCCCAGAAATTCGGGTCGGAGGCTTCCCACGGGTGCAAGGCCCGGACCTGCACTTACCTTGCGCGCCGGCAGTTGAGCTGTAGGGCCCCGCGGGATTCCGATCCGGGGCCTGGTCCAGCTGCCGGCGCGCTGTGCTTGCGTATCCCAGGGGCGCAGTTAGTTCGATGTGTCCCCTGGGATCACGTGGGCCATGGGCAGCCAATCGGAGCAGGGAATGCTCCATTCATAAGTCTTGACAGGAAGAGCTGTCAAGACTTATAAATACTATGGCCCCAAAAAAGCAGTAAATCTTCAAATAAATTTTTTTTTAAATCACATTTTTAAAATAAACTATAAATTACATTAAATAACTACTTTAAACAATAATTTAAATTTTTGAATTTTTTTTTTAAATATTCTAATGGGGCTAAACACAAACTTACCTTACTTTAAAGTATTTAAAAATAATAAACCTGTGGAAAAAATGTTTTAATTTTAATTAATTGACCACTTACCTTGTAAAAAGCAGGCCTTACGCCTGCTTTTTACATTTCTAAATTCTAAAGACTTACCCTCACGGAAAAACCTGTAAAAAAAACGTAAGTTCAAAGCGCACGCGCAGACTCCCCTGCGCATGCGTTCGACCTCTGAACCCCTGCTTTCAGAGGAATGGAAGTGCCGGTTTCCCGCGCATGCGCAGTGCATGCAGGAAACTGGCACTTCCATCGGGCCTATGGGTGAGTACCCCGTGCGTACTCACCCGTGGAGACCCGAATTTCTGGGGTTAAGAGATATTCAAGGAACAAAGAATGGCTAGGATCCCGGGACTCGGGATTCCCGGTGGCTGCAACGAGGCGGCCTCAGCCTTGGGGAGCAATCCTTGTGGGCCGGGAGGAACAGGATTGCTTCCTCCTGCCCCCGCCCCCGCCAAGCTCCCCCAGCAGCAGTCTGCCCCTCCCCGGGATTGGGGATTCGCACCCCCCCCCCAAGCAGGGATCGGACCCCTCCCGGGGGTTGCGACTCAGCCCCAGGGTCGGGGATCGTCCCCCCCCCCGGGCCTGGAATACCCAACACCGCAACCCCCAGATCACAATTTAGCCCCGGGGTCAGGGATCGGACTCCCCCGGGGATTGATCTCACACACCCACCCCGCTCCCTGGACGGTATGAGGGGGATCATACTGTCCCCCTCCAGGGTCAGGGATTGGATCCCCCGGGGAATTGGATCCCCGCCCCACCCTCCTGGGCCCAGCACTTAACTGGTCCGGTGGCCTCCTTGTCCACGTTCCTCGCACGACTGGAAGCCAGCCTGTCAATCAGCAGTGAACCCGCCCTTCCCGTCTCACGCGCGCTGTGGAGTTAAAACCGTGCAGGTGGAACGCGGGAAAATCCAGCCCACTGCTGTTCTTATATAACCAAAACCAAATGCGTCCACTTTGAGCAGAGGTGACTGTTATCTCCAATCTGCAGTGCTGAGGGAGCGCTGCACTGTCGGAGGTGCCGTCTTTCGGATGAGATGTTAAACCCCGTCTGCTCTCTCAGGTGGATGTAAAAGGTCCCACGGGCACTATTTCGAAGAAGAGCAGGGGAGTTCACCCCGGTGTCCTGGGCCAATATTTGCCCCTCAATCAACATCACAAAAACAGATGATCTGGTCATTATCACAGTGCTGTTTATGGGATCTTGCTGTGCGCAAATTGTCTGCCGCGTTTCCTACATTACAACAGTGACTACACTTCAAAAAAAGTACTTCATTGGCTGTAAAGCACTTTGGGACATCCGGTGGCCGTGAAAGGCGCGATATAAATGAAAGTCTTTCTTTCTTTACGGAGATCCATGGACATATGTGCGCACTGATCACCCAGAGCATCGCTCAGACTCTGTTTGAAAGCATAAAGTCGTGTGGTTTTTTTTCCTCACGTGAAAGCTAAGTTTGATGACTGATAGTTGAATGAAACATTAACGTCTGATTAACAATGTTGACCTATTTGGAAAGCATTAAATAGGGACAAATAAATGAGATCATGCAAGTTCACCGGGGCTGGAAAGGTTTCAATTATGAGGACCGGTTACATAGACTGGGATTGCGTTCCCTTGAACATAGAGGAGTGATCTAATTGAGGCATTTAAGATGATCTGGGGAATTGGTGGGGTGGATGGAGGGAAACTGTTTCCTCTGGTGGGGGGAGTCCAGAACAAGGGGGCGTAACCTTAAAATTAGAGCCAGGCTGTTCGGGAGTGATGTCACACACAAAAGGGTAGTGGAAATCTCTCCTGCAAACAACTGTTGAGGCTGGGGGGGGTGCGGGGGGGCGGGGTTCAATTGAATCTTTCAGACGTGAAATTGATAGGGTATTGAGGGTTATGGAACCGAGGCGGGTAGATGGAGTTAAGATACAGATCAGCCATGATCTAATTGAATGGCGGAACAGGCTCGAGGGGCTGAATAGCCTCCTCCTGTTCCTATGTTCTGATGTTCCTGTGTTCCTATATGTAGACATGGATATCAAACTTAATTCAACAAGCAGATCTATTGCTAGCAATCTGAACTATAGAGGGAAAGGATTTGGCTTGACAGAGACTAGCTGGCGTTTTACAGTTTCAGAAGCAGTGAGCTTTACTTGATTTCCCACAGGAAGTTTAACAAATTAATCCACTGCGCGCACACTCCTCTACCGAAAGAGTACAGGAAGTAATTTTGATTTCTGGAGCAAATCCAATCCATTAATGAACAAATAATTCATGTACTGCTATTGTTGTACAGTCAGTCGTCTTATCAATGTTGTGCTAACACAGAAATTAATTAAGGGGAGCGAAAGCCCAGATCCCTGATCCGGTGCAATCGACAGGGGTCACACTTTAATTGTACGCACGAGGATAAACTGTTCCGAATTACTGTCGAATAAATGAATACAGGAGTTCCCAAAACACGCAATGCTAACTCCCCCCCAACCATAGAGTCAGGGCAGCTGTCTGGTAACAAGGTGGCAGAAACGTTGCTGCTTCAACGCAACATTTAACATCAGGCCACCATCCGCGCCCAAAACTCGGGCCTCCTCTTTATTAAGCTCTATCTGTTTTTTTAAGGAGAGACCAAACTTTTTCTTTCTGTTTGTTGTCGGGATGCGGGTGTTGCTGGCAAGACCTCGTTCATCGCCCGTCCCCTAACTGGCGGTGTTGGCTGGCCTTCTTCTTCAACCCCCCCTGCAGTCTTGCTAGTGATGGTGCTGTCACACAAAAGGGTTTTCCATCGTATTGCATTGTATTTAGGGCACAGAAAGAGGCCGTTCGGCCCAAATGGTCCGTGCCGGTGTTTATGCTCCACACCAGCCTCCTCCCACCCCTCTTCATCTCACCCTACCAGCATAGCCTTTAATTCCTTTCTCTCTCATGTGTTTATCCAGCTTGCCTTTAAATGCGTCTATACTATTCACCTCAACCACCCGCTGTGGTAGCGAGTTCCACATTCCCACCACTCTCTGGGTAAAGAAGTTTCTCCTGAATTCCCTATTGGATTTATCAGTCACTATTTTATTATATTTATATTCTGGTTCTGATCTCACCTGCAAGTGAAAACATCTCTATGTCTACCCTTTCATAATCTTAAAGACCTCTATCAGGTCAGCCCTCCGTTCAATCTTTCCTGATAGGTATAGCCTCTCAGTTCTGGTATCATTCTAGTAAATCTTTCTTGCACCTACTCCAGTGCCTCTCTATCCATTTTATAATACGGAGACCAGAACTGTGCACAACACTCCAAGTGTGGCCTAACCAAGGTTCAATACAAGTTCAACATAACTTCTCTGCTTTTCAATTCTATCCCTCTAGAAATGAACCCCAGTGCTTGGTTTGCTTTTTTATGGCCTTATTAACCTGTGTTGCCACTTTTAGTGATCTGTGTATCTGTACCCCCAGATCCCGCTATTCCTCTACCCCATTTAGGAACTTATTTTCCAAGGAGTATGTGGCCTCCTTATTCTTCCTGCCAAAATGTACTACATAAGAATAAGAACATAAGATCATAAGAAACAGGAGCTGGAGTCGGCCATTCGGCCCCTCGAGCCTGCTCCGCCATTCTATAAGATCGTGGCTGATCCAATCTTGGCCTCAACTCCACTTTCCCGCCCGCTCCCCATAACCCTTGACTCCCTGTAGCTCAAATATCTGCCCATCTCCGCCTTAAATATATTCACTGACTCCGCCTCCACAGCTCTCTGGGGAAGAGAATTCCAAAGATTCACGACCCTCTGAGAAGAAATTCCTCCTCATCTCCGTCTTAAATGGGTGACCCCTTATTCTGAGACTATGCCCCCTAGTTCTAGATACCCCCACTAGGGGAAACATCCTCTCAGCATCCACCCTGTCAATCCCCCTCAGAATCGTATATGTTTCAATAAGATCCCCTCTCATTCTTCTAAACTCCAATGAGTATAGGCCCAACCTGATCAACCTTGCTTCATAAGACAACCCCCTCATCTCCGGAATCAACCTTGTGAACCTTCTCTGAACTGCCTCCAATGCAAGTATAGCCCTCCTTAAATAAGGCGACCTCACACTTATCTATATTGAAGTTCATTTGCCTATTGCACGCCCATTCTGCAAGTTTGCTAAAACCTTCCTGTATTTTTTCTACTCCTGTCTCCCTCACGTACTTATCCAGCTTCCCCCTTTAAATGCATCTGTGCTATTTGCCTCAACCACTCCCTTGAGGTAGCGAGTTCCACAGTCTAGTTGAGGAAGCCAAGGAACTGACCCAGCAGCAATGAAGGAACATGGATTTGGTGGAGAACCGGGAAGTGCAAGTGTTGCAACAGTACTGATGTTATTGTCCTCAGTGGCTGAGATCATGGGGCTGGGAGGTGCTGTCAGAGTAAACTTGGCATTGCTTTCCTTTCATTATGTAATGTACTCCTCGCTTATATTTAAATACAGTTAATGTATTACAGCTGCTGATTATTCCTCTGCCCTCATTTAGTTCAGTCAGCTGGATTGGCAACAATAGATACATTCAAGTGCCATGAAATTACACCAATTTGGTGTCTTATAGAAACAGAAAAATAGGAGCAGGAGTCGGCCATTCGGCCCTTCGAGCCTGCTCCGCCATTCAATATGATCATGGCTGATCCTCTATCTCAATACCATATTCCCGCTCTCTCCCCATACCCTTTGATGCCTTTTGTGTCTAGAAATCTATCTATCTCCTTCTTAAATATTTTCAGTGACTTGGCCTCCACAGCTCTCTGTGGTAGAGAATTCCACAGGTTCACCACCCTCTGAGTGAAGACATTTCTCCTCATCTCAGTCCTAAATGTCCTCCCCCGTATCCTGAGACTGTGACCCCCTCGTTCTAGAACCCCCCCCCCACAAGCCAGGGGAAACATCCTCCCTGCATCCAGTCTGTCCAGCCCTGTCAGATACCTCAGCAAGAGCCCCTGTCATTTACCTCTCTCCAAGGTGGAAGACGGTCCGTTTCCCCTTAACTCAGGACTCAGCCGTCGCTCAGTGGGTAGCATTCTCGCCTTGGAGTCAGAAGGTCGTGGGTTCAAGTCCACACTCCAGAGATTTAATCTAGGGCTGACACTCCCAGTGCGGCGCTGAGGGAGTGCTGCACTGTCGGAGGTGCCATCTTTCAGATGTGGCATTAAACCGAAGCCCCCGTCTGCCCCCTCAGGTGGACTTAAACGATCCCACGGCCCTATTTCGAAATTCAGGCCGACTTTCCGAACAATTGGATGGAGGGCGATGCCTAGGGCACTCCCGAGTCTCAATATGGACTGATGGCGGGTGTGGACCCTCATTGGAAGCAAGAAGTCAGATAAACTGCCCACCATTTGCCAACTGTGGATCTGATGCGGTTAAACGTGCAGTCAGGTCATTGACGCAAAGGCACCATAATCTTAAAACCTGACGAGGATTTTAACTAAACAAAGCCTCTTGCTGCAACAGAGATGCGAACCTGAATGATTCAGCTATCTTAAATTATTTTTGTTTTTGGATTTCCGCTACTTATTCGCGTCCTGATTCTGCGAACACTGGGATTTTTTTCCCCATTCTGTAATAAATTTCAGCTTATGCGCAAGCAGTGGAATGCTCCAATTGGCAGTGCTGGTTTGTACATTCACGGACACTACTATCAGCAGCCTGCCAATCGAAAATACATGTTAGAAAGAAACCGAGAAAACTCATTATTTTCAATTGGAATAGCATGTTGGTTCCCCAGACAGGGCTGGCAGTTGGACTGCGGTTTGAGAAAACAACACAGAGTTACATAGAATCTACAGCACACAAACAGGCCATTCAGCCCAACCAGCCTGTGCTAGTAATAACAACAGAAAATGCTGGAAAAACTCAGCAGGCCAGGCAACATCCGTGGAGAGAAATTAGAGTCAACGTTTCGGGTCAAAACCCTTTATCAAGACTAAAGAGGCACAGCGAATGAAATAGATTAAGAGGCCAGGCTGGGAGAGAACAAGAGAAGAGACATTAAGAGGTATTCAAAACGAGACGAGATGGTGATAGGACTAGTGGAGACAAAAGACGGCTCTAGATTAGATCTAGACTATCGTACAAGTCTGTGCTGGTGTTTATACTCCACACGAGTCTTTTTTTAAATTTGTTTGTGGGATGTGGGCGTCGCTGGCAAGGCCAGCATTTATTGCCCATCCCTGACTGCCCCTTGAGAAGGTGGTGATGAGCCGCCTTCTTGAACCACTGCAGTCCGTGTGGTGAAGGTGCTCCCACAGTGCTGTTAGGGAGGGAGTTCCAGGATTTTGACCCAGCGACGATGAAGGACCGGCCAATATATTTCCAAGTCAGGATGGTGTGTGACTTGGAGGGGAACTTGGAGATGGTGGTGTTCCCATGCGCCTGCTGCCCTTGTCCTTCTAGGTGGAAGAGGTCGCGGGTTTGGGAGGTGCTGCCGAAGAAGACTCTCCTCCCATTCTGTCTACCTCATCTCAACCTTGCAGCGTATCTTTCTATCCCCTTTCCCTCAAGTCCTTCCTTCTCATTCACTTTCAGTCTGACGCCGTTACTCAGTGCTCTAATGACACACTAGGCCCAGATCTTGCTCGAGTGATTAATCTCGCGGTGTGCCCGGTTAGTTAGACTCTTTCCCTCGCCCTTCACGTCGACAATGCTTTGCGCTGCAACTTGCTGGAAGTGCGAGCTGATAACAGGGTGGCGAGGGCAACGGGGCATCTGGGACCTTAGTGAACGACGGGACCACCAGTCCATCTCCTTAACCAGTGAGATTGAAGGATTGAGAAAGAAACAGAGGAACGACGGAGAAGGAAATGGGTGAACTAGAGTCAAATTAGGTACAGAGAGAGTAATAGAAGGAAAGAAAGACTGGATTAAGAGAAAGAAAAAGAGACTGAAAGAAAAAGTAAGAAAAAAATGTAAAATTTAAAAGAATCTCTACGCACAATTTACTACCTGTAGCAATGAGACTCCACAGTTTCAATTGTTCCCTTTCTGAGCCGGAGAGGTTGAGTGGCATTGCAGGAACATAAATCTCCTCATTAAAAGGGTCCTCATGGGGGAATCTAGAATGAGGGGGCATAGTTTCAGAATAAGGGGTCGCCCATTTAAGACGGGGATGAGGAGGAATTTCTTCTCTCAGAGGGTCGTGAATCTTTGGAATTCTCTACCCCAGAGAGCTGTGGAGGCGGAGTCAGTGAATATATTCAAGGCGGAGATAGACAGACATTTGAGCTACAGAGGAGTCAAGGGTTATGGGGAGCGGGCGGGAAAATGGAGTTGAGGCCAAGATCAGATCAGCCATGATCTTATTGAATGGCGGAGCAGGCTCGAGGGGCCGAATGGCTCCTATTTCTTATGTTCTTATGAGACTCCAGGGAAATCCTGGTAGGGTTGGCAAGCCGAACCTAAACGCCGAAGTGAGTCTCATCTCCGGTTGCCTTCACCCAAGACCCGACACTTGCAGCAGGAGGGGAGGGCGTCACTGTTATCGGCACCACACATACTCAAATCATCAGATACAAGTTGACATGAATCAGTCATTCATGAAAGAAAGACTTATGAAATAATACTGAGCAGCCTGTAGGTGGCGCTGTCCAGGGAGAGTATAAATACTCGGGCATGGGCCCAGCTCGCGCAGGACATTCTTAACAGGTACTAGTGAAGGACACAACTAGACCTCCATGTTGTAAAACAGTTGATTAAAGCTTTGTTTAACGCTTAGCCAAGTGCCTAATAGTTTTCTTACGTCACAAGTCTTCTTCAGTGACCAGCTACCTCGCGCTGCTGAAAACAGAGCTGCTCCAATCGGCCATGTGCTCAACCATGTGTTCCATCAAAAGAGCTCCTGATCCTGCGATAGTTCTTGCCAGATCTGACAGACCTTGCCCACCACACATGGCAGAGTCTTCTCCCAATCTGAAATGACCACTTGAAGTGGCGGTGGAACCAGCAGAGACAGTACACCCAGGAGCGCAGTCACAGGTAAGAGTGCCTTGGGGAGCGGAGAGTGAGCACCAGGACAAGGGGTGAGTTTTTTAAATTCGCTCCTGGGATGTGGGCGTCGCTGGCAAGGCCAGAATTTATTGCCCATCCCCTATTTGCCCTCAAGAAGGTGGTGGTGAGCCACCTTCTTGAACCGCAGCAGTCCGTGTGATGAAGGTACTCCCACAGTGCTGTTAGGGAGGGAGTTCCAGGATTTTGACCCAGCGACGATGAAGGATCGGTCGATATATTTCCAGATCAGGATGGTGTGTGACTTGGAGGGGAACTTGGAGGTGGTGGTGTTCCCACGCGCCTGCTGCCCTTGTCCTTCTAGGTGGTAGAGGTCACGGGTTTGGGAGGTGCTGTCGAAGAAGCCTTGGCGAGATGGTGCAGTGCATCTTGTAGATGGTACTCACTGCAGCCACGGTACGCCAGTGGTGGAGGGAGCGAATGTTTAAGGTGGTGGATGGGGTGCCAATCAAGCGGGCTGCTTTGTCCTGGATGGTGTTGAGCTTCTTGAGTGTTGTTGGAGCTGCACTCATCCAGGCAAGTGGAGAGTATTCCATCACACTCCTTACTTGTGCCTTGTAGATTGTGGAAAGGCTTTGGGGAGTCAGGAGGTGAGACACTCACCGCAGAATACCCAGCCTCTGACCTGCGAATGAGCACTGGGGGAGGAGAGAGTGAGCACTGGGGGACAGAGAGAGAGAGTGAGCACTGGGGGACGGAGAGAGAGAGTGAGCACCGGGGGATGGAGAGAGAGAGTGAGCACTGGGGGACGGAGAGTGAGAGAGAGCACCGGGGGATGGAGAGAGAGAATGAGCACCGGGGGACGGAGAGTGAGAGAGAGCACCGGGGGATGGAGAGAGAGAATGAGCACCGGGGGACGGAGAGTGAGAGAGAGCACCGGGGGAAGGGGAGAGAGAGTGAGCACCGGGGGATGGAGAGAGTGAGCACCGGGGGACGGAGAGAGTATCAGGGGCACATCAGGTGGCGACATTATCTGCTTTCACCAAGGAGGATACTGATATAAAAACGTTGCGAAAATGTTTTAAGTATAGTTGTCTCGGAGATGTGAGCAATGCTGGCCAGACCTCCTCCATTGCTCATCATCCATTGCCCCTCATCCATTGCCCCATCTCCATTGCCCCATCTCTATTGCCCCTCATCCATTGCCCATCATCCATTGCCCCTCCTCCATTGCCCATCATCCATTACCCTTCCTCCATTGCCCATCATCCATTGCCCCATCTCCATTGCCCATCATCCATTGCCCATCATCCATTGCCCTTCCTCCATTGCCCCTCCTCCATTGCCCCTCATCCATTGCCGATCATCCATTGCCCATCATCCATTGCCCCATCGCCATTGCCCCTCCCCCATTGCCCATCATCCATTGCCCATCATCCATTGCCCCATCGCCATTGCCTCTCCTCCATTGCCCCTCCTCCATTGCCCCTCCTCCATTGCCCCTCCTCCATTGCCCCTCCTCCATTGCCCACCATCCATTGCCCCTCCTCCATTGCCCCTCCTCCATGGCCCACCATCAATTGCCCATCATCCATTGCCCCTCCTCCAATGCCCATCCTCCATTGCCCCTCCTCCATTGCCCCTCCTCCATTGCCCATCATCCATTGCCCATCATCCATTGCCCATCATCCATTGCCCCATCGCCATTGCCCCTCCTCCATTGCCCCTCCTCCATTGCCCATCATCCATTGCCCCTCCTTCATTGCCCCTCCTCCATTGCCCCATCTCTATTGCCCCTCATCCATTGCCCATCATCCATTGCCCCTCCTCCATTGCCCATCATCCATTACCCTTCCTCCATTGCCCATCATCCATTGCCCCATCTCCATTGCCCATCATCCATTGCCCATCATCCATTGCCCTTCCTCCATTGCCCTTCCTCCATTGCCCCTCCTCCATTGCCCCTCATCCATTGCCGATCATCCATTGCCCATCATCCATTGCCCCATCGCCATTGCCCCTCCCCCATTGCCCATCATCCATTGCCCATCATCCATTGCCCCATCGCCATTGCCTCTCCTCCATTGCCCCTCCTCCATTGCCCCTCCTCCATTGCCCATCATCCATTGCCCCTCCTCCATTGCCCCTCCTCCATTGCCCATCATCCATTGCCCCTCCTCCATTGCCCCTCCTCCATTGCCCCTCCTCCATTGCCCCTCCTCCATTGCCCACCATCCATTGCCCCTCCTCCATTGCCCCTCCTCCATGGCCCACCATCAATTGCCCATCATCCATTGCCCCTCCTCCAATGCCCATCCTCCATTGCCCCTCCTCCATTGCCCCTCCTCCATTGCCCATCATCCATTGCCCATCATCCATTGCCCATCATCCATTGCCCCATCGCCATTGCCCCTCCTCCATTGCCCCTCCTCCATTGCCCATCATCCATTGCCCCTCCTTCATTGCCCCTCCTCCATTGCCCCATCTCCATTGCCCATCATCCATTGCCCCTCCTTCATTGCCCCTGATCCATTGCCCATCACCCATTGCCCCTCCTCCATTGCCCATCATCCATTAACCCTCCTCCATTGCCCATCATCCATTGCCCATCACCCATTGCCCATCATCCACTGCCCATCACCCATTGCCCCTCCTCCATTGCCCCTCCTCCATTGCCCATCATCCATTGCCCATCACCCATTGCCCCTCCTCCATTGCCCCTCCTCCACTGCCCATCATCCATTGCCCATCACCCATTGCCCCTCCTCCATTGCCCATCATCCATTGCCCCTCATCAGCTGCCCTGAGAAAGTGGCGATGAGCCCTATGCGGCGATTGTTTTTACAACAGGCAGCGGGCAGTGAGAGTCAACCACCTAGCGTGGGACTGGAGTCACGTGCAGGCCCAGACCGGCACAATCCAGCAGCCTCTGTGGTGATTTTTTTTTTACCCCTCTGGTGCCGGCCCACAAATGACCAGATCTCTTTAATTCAATCTCACAGCTAGCCACAACGGAATTTAAACTCACGACCCCTCAGTGATGTAAGTGCCCAAAGCTGAGGCAACGATATATGCAAAGGTTGTGGTTAATAGTGCGTTCAAAATGCGTCAAGAGCTGTAGGTTTGGTCAATCGTAAACGAATGGAGACTGACAGCAATTATTAAAACAAGCAGAAAATTGGTAAAATGTGATCCTATTAGTAGCATTGAAGTCAGATGAGACGCCAGAACCCACCACACAGACGAACTTAAAATTAACATTGTCATGTAGCATTATATTTAAACAAATGTGCAATGAATCAACAAACACAGACTGTCATAGAAAAGCAGTTTTCATCCTAGTTAAAACCTCATCTGTGCATAGGTCTTGCTGCAGAGCAAGTGGGGCACATGAACTCTGAATGTTAGCACCGTGTGTCATTGGGTTAGTTTTCTCTGTCCCATTCTTTCTCAGTTTGTTTCCCCCCCGCCGCCCCCCCCCCCCAGTTCTGCCTCCAGTTGGGAATCTGGCCTTGACTGACGAGGCTAAAGGAGAGGAAAGGAAAGAAAGGGCTCGCATTTCTGTAGCGCCTGTCACGACCTCGCGACGCCCCGAAGCGCTTTGCAGCCAATGAAGTACTTTTTGAAGTGTAGTCACTGTTGTAATGTGGGAAACGCAGCAGCCCATTTCCGCACTGTAAGAGCCCACAAAACAACCCGCGCGATACGTGAGCAGATAATCTGTTTCAGTGATGTTGGTTGAGGGATAAGTTTGTTTGGCCCCAGGACACCGGGGAGAGAACTCCCCCTGCTCTTCTTTGAATGGTGCCATGGGATTCTTTTACATCCACCTGAGAGGGCAAGACGAGGCCCTGGTTTAATGTCTCGTTCAAAAGGGCGACCAACCAACCAGTTCTCAGGTCTCAGGGATCAGGGGGGTGAGCGGGGCGTGGCTGAGGCAAAAATAAAACCTATAGCGTATCATGACAAACAACAAAAGTTGCAAGAAATAGAATCGGGATTCCTTAGCAAAGTGGACGTAGAAGCGAAGGGTGATCACAATGCCCCTCCTCCATTGCCCCTCCTCCATTGCCCCTCCTGCATTGCCCCTCCTCCATTGCCCCTCCTCCATGGCCCATCATCCATTGCCCCATCTCCATTGCCCATCATCCATTGCCCATCATCCATTGCCCATCATCCATTGCCCCTCCTCCATTGCCCCATCTCCATTGCCCCTCCTCCATTGCCCCTCCTCCATTGCCCTTTCTCCATTGCCCTTCCTCCATTGCCCCTCCTCCATTGCCCATCATCCATTGCCCCTCCTCCATTGCCCATCATCCATTGCCCATCATCCATTGCCCCTCCTCCATTGCCCATCATCCATTGCCCATCATCCATTGCCCATCATCCATTGCCCCTCCTCCATTGCCCATCCTCCATTGCCCATCATCCATTGCCCCTCCTCCATTGCCCATCATCCATTGCCCTTCCTCCATTGCCCCTCCTCCATTGCCCCTCCTCCATTGCCCATCATCCATTGCCCCTCCTCCATTGCCCATCATCCATTGCCCCTCCTCCATTGCCCATCATCCATTGCCCCTCCTCCATTGCCCATCATCCATTGCCCCTCCTCCATTGCCCCTCCTCCATTGCCCCTCCTCCATTGCCCATCATCCATTGCCCCTCCGCCATAGCCCAATCATCCATTGCCCCTCCTCCATTGCCCATCATCCATTGCCCCTCCTCCATTGCCCCTCCTCCATTGCCCCTCCTCCATTACCCATCATCCATTGCCCCTCCTCCATTGCCCATCATCCATTGCCCCTCCTCCATTGCCCATTATCCATTGCCCCTCCTCCATTGCCCATCATCCATTGCCCCTCCTCCATTGCCCATTATCCATTGCCCCTCCTCCATTGCCCCTCCTCCATTGCCCATCATCCATTGCCCCTCCTCCATTGCCCATTATCCATTGCCCCTCCGCCATTGCCCATCATCCATTGCCCCTCCTCCATTGTCCCTCCTCCATTGCCCCATCTCCATTGCCCATCATCCATTGCCCCTCCTCCATTGCCCATCATCCATTGCCCATCATCCATTGCCCATCATCCATTGCCCCTCCTCCATTGCCAATCCTTAGCAAAGCAGACATAGAAGTGAAGGGTGATCACAATGGCAGAGAGCAACAGGGGATGCGATATATCACCAAAATCATCACAGTATTTCCTCTGGCATAGGTTTACACACAAGTTTAACACACCTTTCTTCCACCACCGCCCCCCGCCCCCACCACAAAGCTACTGGCTCTTACTAGGGTTCGGCTCCATGGAGGCTGGCTCCCTCCAGTACCTTTCCGACGTTGCTATTCGACCATGATGGGCATCACAGCCTCGCAAAACCCGCCCCCACTTGATGGCTACACGCAGGCGCTGGAAAGCGACCAGGGGGGCGGGGCATCCCTTCCCCAGCCCAAGGGATGCCGATCTAATTGCAGCAAGCACGCTAACTCAGCAGAACCCCAGGCCCTCCCCCTGGTCTCGGGTCCCTTTCAAACCACTCGCATAAATAATATTGCAAAAAGATAGAATTACAGTTCAGTCAACTTAGAATTGTACACGCTCCTTCCAAGTGGTGCCCTCCGCCCGCCTTCCTCACTCAATCCTGAGCCCACCAGTATATAGTTTCAGAGGGGACCAGCAGCAAGATCCCCATGTAAATTTTGAATTTGGGAGTTCTGGTTACATAGGAACAGGAGGAGGCCACTTAGCCTCTCGAGCCTGTTCCGCCATTCGATGAGATCATGGCTGATCTGTGACCTAACTCCATAAACCTGCCTTTGGCTCATATCCCTTAATACCTTTGGTTAACAAAAATCTATCAATCTCAGATTTAAAATTAACAACTGACCCAGCATCAATTGCCATTTGCGGAAGAGAGTTCCAAACTTCTACCACCCTTTGTGTGTAGGAGTGTTTCCTAACTTCACTCCTGAAAGCCCTAATTTAACTTCACAATCAACAGATTTTTAATGTAAAAAAACTATAGGGAAATAATTGACATTTGGATTTATCCATACCTAGCTGACCAACTAAACCATCACTTTTCCAAAGGTTACCAGAACTGTTAAATCATCCAGGCTGACACTTCCAGTGCAGTGCTGAGGGAGTGCTGCACTGTCGGAGGTGCCGTCTTTCGGATGAGACATTAAACCTCTCAGCTGGATGTAAAAGATCCCATGGCACTGCTCTGAAAAAGAAGTTCACCCCGGTGTCCTGGCCAATTTTTATCAGTAGAAAACAGATTAGCCGGTCATTTATCTCTTTGCTGTTTGTGGGACCTTGCTGTGCGTAAATCGGCAGCCGCATTTCCTATATTACAACAGTGACTGCACTTCAAAAGGTACTTTGGAAGAGGTTACAGAGCTAGGGAGGGACGAGGCCATGGAGGGATTTCAAAACAAGGATGAGAATTTTAAAATCAAGAGGTTGCTGGACTGGGAACCAATGTAGGTCAGCGAGCACAGGGGTGATTGGTGAGCGGGAATTGGATCGAGTTTGGATATGGGCAGCACAGTTTTGGATGGAGAAGGTGATGTCCTAGCCAGGTCCCTTGGAGCAGTCCATTTTCCACCTAAGCAATTAAAAAGTGTGGAGAATTACATAAAGTGCCCTTGACTTGCCCTAGCATTTCTTTTTTGCTCCCTTGTAAGTTGTAACTTGGCTTTTCTCAGCACCTCTTCAAACTGCTCCCACTGAAGTCGAGAGCTCTCATTGTGAGCTGAATATAGTGACACCACTATTCCCGGCCAGAATGGAGATGATTGGGCAATTCCCCCGTCAATCACGCACTGCTGTAAATGACTGGGATCGATTTTACACACATCATTTGTATGTGACTATCCTCCACCCGCTGCATGTTGCGGGAGAAATCACCCTGCTCTTTTCAGCAGGCGTTGCTGCAGTTTCGGTCATGAGTTCGGTTTGCTGCAGTTTTTAAAGATTCTTTTTAAGTAGACTCTGTGGACTGTTTGCTGTAGTGCGATGTTTAACCAGACTCTGGTTGCTGAGTAAATACACTTTGTTTGCTGTAAAATAGACTGTTTGCTGCAAGTCCTGCAGTAAGTCCCACTCCCACCTCCAACACATTGGCTAACAGTGGTGTCAATAGACACGCTTCTCATGGTGTGCAGGGCTATTTGAAAGACCATGGGGGTGATTTTCATTCAGAAGTCGGGTAGGAGGCGGGACTACAACTTTCGGGGTTGTAGTCCCGCCTCCATCGAGATGCGGCCAATCCACGCGATTTTAACTTGATTGACCTTGTTGAGCCCGCCCAGCGGGCTCAGCAAGCCAATTAAGGGCCACCCGGCAACAGGTGATGTCACAGACTGAAATTTCATCTGTCAAGACGTTTTGACAGATGAAATATCAGCGTTTCACAGCTGTTTGAAGCTGTCAAACACTGACAGTCTTACTTCTAACCTGAGTCCTTCTCCACAGACTCAGTTAGAAATCTCTCCTGCACAGAAAGCTGCAGGCTGTCACTTTTGACAGATCGCAGCCATTCTGCTTTCTGTGCCGGTGAGATGAGGGACTCCCGAGACCTAAAGAAGGAAGGCTGTAAAGGTAAGAAAAGGTATGTAAAACTTATTTAACCACTTTAGACACACCAAACACACTTACTTTGTACTCATGCACACATCACTCACCTGAACACCGACATCTCGACCCCTCCAAGCCCTTCAACCCGACGGCCCAACTCCTCCAACTTGGCGTGGTTTGGAGCCGTTGGGATTCCCACAGTTCAAGCTTAAAAATAGGGATTAGGCTAAAAACTGCCTGTTAACTACCTGTAATTGGCACTAAACCCTTCCTGCCTCGGGGAGCCGGGTCCCAGTGCGGGGCGGGTACCCGCCTCCTTTGAAATTGGCATGGGGTCGGGACCCCCGATTTCGGGAATTTAACCCCCCGCACGCCTCCAATCCCGACTCCACGGCTCAATGAAAATCGAGGCCCATATCTTCTCATCCCTCAGTGCATAACTCCATCCAGTTTTATGTTTTTATTGGCTTTCTTCACGCCCTCTGTTGCTCAAGATACTGCATTCCAGCATTCATAGCCAATCGCAATGGAACAGCTTTATACGCTGTATAGAAACCCAACACTATAAATCTGATAAAGGTTAGTTGGAACAGGCTCTTATCTGCTGCCAGCTGAGTTGAGATGTAGGTATGCAGCACTGATAACAACTGTACGCTCAGAGTACCTACAATTCAATCCATTTACTTATCTCAGATTATTCCCCCCTTGAAAGCACACAGAAAATAGACAACACCGAAATTCTCAGCACAACCCAGTCAAAAAGTGCTTTGCTTGTTCAATGCCTCCTCTGAGGAAAGCCGTCGCCCATTCCGTTGATTAACATCACAATTCCTCCCCTGAAGCCATTCCAACTGCAAACCTGCCCATCATTACCAGCAGCATCTTGGGTCTGACCTCCCAGTATCAGAACCCAACACCTCATGGAGGTTGGCCTTTCAACATTGATCCATTCAAGTGAAAAGGCCCAATACTGTTTTTCTTTTTTTATTCGTTCAGGGGGATGTGCACGTCGCTGGCAAGGTCTGCATTTATTGCCCATCCCAAATTGCCCTGGTGGTGGTGAGCCACCTTCTTGAACCACTGTAATCAGTTTGCTCGACCATTTCAGAGGGCAGTTAAGAGTCAACCACATTGCTGTGGGTCTGGAGTCAAATATAGGCCAGACCAGGTAAGGACGGCAGATTTCCTTCCCTAAAGGACATTAGTGAGCCAGATGGGTTTTTACAACAATCAGGTAGTTTCATGGTTCCCCATTACTAGCTTTTTATTTAACTAATTGAATTTAATTAACTGAATTTGAATTCCACAGCTGTTATTGTGGGATTTGAACTCATTAGTCCAGGCCTCTGGCTTACTAGTCCAGTAACATAACCACTATGCTACCATACAGATGATGCGTGCTGCTTATAGAGCCCACTACATCGCACTGCGTGCAGAAGATCTGCTCTCTGCCAGGGCAGCTGATGGATTCAGCACTTGCTTGTCAAAGAAAGGAAGGAAATTAAACTGTCCCCCACTTCCTTCGCCCCACCATTGGCGGCCGTGCCTTCAGCCGCCTCGGCTCTAAGCTCTGGAATTCCCTCCCTGAACCTCTCCGCCTCTCTCTCCTCCTTTAAGACCTTCCTTAAAAGCTACCTCTTTGACCGAACTCTTAGACACCCGAATATCTCCTTCTACGGCTTGGTGTCTATTTTTGTCTCATTATGTTCCTGTGAAGTGGCTTGGGACGTTTTACTACATTAAACGCGCTATATAAATGCAAGTTGTTGTCAGGGACCTCAGTCGTGTTCATTGTCCAATTACTCCTGCTGTAAAGTGCATGGATGTTGAGGTAGGACGAGATTGGCTTTGTCTGTGATACCCTTCATGGTTGACTTGCCTGCTAACACTAACGGTCTGGGCTCACACATGAGGTGATGTATGCTGGCTGGCTAGCAGCTATACAACCATTGCATGAGTCACCCTATAGAGCAGCAATTGAGAAAACTGAATCAAACGAAGAACACCGTGCAATCCCTCACCGTCTCCCTGCCCTACTTGCCAGCATCCACACTGTACTCTGCCCTCAAGAGTTTGTAGTCCAGCCTCAACTATGGATGCCCAGAAACTCTGTTTCCTGGCCAGCTCTCTGGGAAGCAACCTTGAGCAGTGCAGAATTACCCCTGCTCCAGAGGCCTCAGCTAAACCCGGCAACAATGGCACATCCCGCTCAGCATTACATAGAATGTACAGCACAGAAACAGGCCATTCGGCCCAACAGGTCCATGCTAGTGTTTGTGCTCCACACGAGCCCCCACCCACCTTAATCCCTCTCAGCCTCATCCTTCTATCCCTTTCTTCCTCACGTACTTATCAATAGAAGTGTGAACATGAATCGAGATTGATTGTAACATAGATCTCCAAGGTGAGAATCCAGTGCTGTAGGTGTGTTGGTCTGGGGCAATTACATCCGACATTTACCTCCCTAAATTGTCATTTTTTAAATATATATTCATGGGATGTGGGCGTGGCTGGCAAAGCCAGCATTTATTGCCCATCCCTAATTGCCCTTGAGAAGGTGGTGGTGAGCCGCCTTCTTGAACCGCTGCAGTCCGTGTGGTGAAGGTACTCCCACAGTGCTGTTAGGGAGGGAGTTCCAGGATTTTGACCCAGCGACGATGAAGGAACAGCCGATATACTTCCAAGTCAGGATGGTGTGTGACTTGGAGGGGAACTTGGGAGGTGGTGGTATTCCCGTGCGCTTGCTGCCCTTGTCCTTCTAGGTGGTAGAGGTCGCGGGTTTGGGAGGTGCTGCCGAAGAAGCCTTGGCGAGTTGCTGCAGTGCATCTTGTAGATGGTACACACTGCAGCCACGGTGTACCGGTGGTGGAGGGAGTGAATTTTTACGGTGGTGGATGGGGTGCCAATCAAGCAGGCTGCTTTGTCCTGGATGGTGTCGAGCTTCTTGAGTGTTGCTGGAGCTGCACTCATCCAGGCAAGTGGAGAGTATTCCATCACACTCCTGACTTGTGCCTTGTAGATGGTGGAAAGGCTTTGGGGAGTCAGGAGGTGAGTCACTTGCTGCAGAATACCCAGCCTCTGACCTGCTCTTGTTGCCACAGTATTTATGTGGCTGGTCCAGTTAAGTTTCTGGTCAATGGTGACTCCCAGGATGTTGATGATGAGGGATTGTTCACTGGTATAATTTAGTCACAACTGAATCTCTTCTGAAATCTCTTGCCGCATATTTTGAATATTGTTGTTTCATTTTCTCAAAACGATACGTGGAAACCAAGGGAGTTACTTGTGCTTTGCTTTCACAAGATGTACTTCCATTTTTTCAAAGGTTCAAGGATTTTGCAAAGAGGGAAAGTTGCTTTTAATTATGGGATGTAGAAGGCCAAGAGCCGCCTCTTGTTTACTCAGCAAAATCTCTGGGGTTTCTGGTCTGTGTGTTACACAAAAGCTCACTCGAGGCTTCAACAGCTACTTGCTTGTAATTGTTGAAAAAAAAAATCTGCGACTGCCGTACCATGCGATTAAAACCACAGATCACAAGCTGAGGCAGTGAAAACTGGGTGGGCATACGTTGTACAGGGGCTGAGCTGTTCCAAGCCCATTGAAGGGTCCCGTTAGTTGACCTAATCAATAATGTTCGAGGAGCAAACTAGCCACACAATTCTTGGGCGAGTTTAATGGCGCACGGCGTTATTAGTGTATAAATCGCCCAGCAGTTTTTGGCGAGGAAGAGATATGCCATGAGCTGGGAATCACCACAAGTTATATAAAGAAAGAAAGACTTGCATTTATATAGTGCCTTTCAGGACCACTGGACATCTCAAAGCGCTTTACAGCCAATGAAGTACTTTTTGAAGTGTAGTCACTGTTGTAATGTAGGAAATACCAATTTACGCACAGCAAGGTCCCACAAACAGCAATGTGACCAGATAATCTGTTTTTTATTCATGTTAATTGAGGGATTAATATTGGCCGGGACACCGGGAGAACTCCCCTGCTCTTCTTTGAAATAGTGGCCGCGGGATCTTTTGCATCCGCCTGAGAGAGCAGACGGGGCCTCGGTTTAATGCCTCATCCGAAAGATGGCACCTCCGACAGTGCAGCACTCCCTCAGTACTGCACTGGGAGTGTCAGCCTAGCTTTACGTGTTCAAGTCCCTGGAGTGGGGGGGCTATGAACCCACAACCTTCACGACTCAGATGCGAGGGTGCTGCCCACTGAGCCACGGCTGACACAAGTTGTTGTTGTTGTTGTTGATTGCGTTATTTTCTTTTTCTCTTCCCTATTTTCCGCTCTCGCAAGTCTCCGGCGCACGTCCCTCCCTGGCTGAGAGCGTCAGTGTAGATACGCAGCTCGGAGCCCATTTCCACTAGCTTGTCAAGTACTGGCAGGCACATAAGCGGCACAGTGGAGCTAAGCTCTCCAGTTCTTCCTCCCCTAGTGGCAGGGTGTATGCTTAGCACCTCTGCACAGAATGCAGCTGAAATCTTGATGGACCGCATCATAGTCCAATGTCAGGGTTGCCCACCTTCCAGGGTTGCCCACCTTCCAGGATTGCCCCGGAGTCTCCAGGAATTGAAGATTAATCTCCTGGACATGACTGCCAGCAAACCCAGGAGAAAAATCACAGGGGCATTAAAATATTCTTTGAACACTTTTGTTTACTAGTTCTAGAAATACTGGGCATGCGGTGGGGGGGGGGGGGCGGCGGGTGGAAAGGCTGACAGCCAAGAATCATCCAATGGGATAACGATAACTTGGTTCATTTTCCAATTGCCGTGGGAAGGCGGGGCACCGCGAGGATGGACATGTCGGGCAGCTAATGGTGGGAGTGTGGGGGCGGGTGGTCATGTGGTGACACTTCCAGGAATATGCTCAACCAGAGTTGGCAACCGTCTCCCAATGTGCATCCCTGAAATTTGGCTTGCCGTCTAATGTGCAGGATGTTTTGATAACACATCAGCTCATATACTGCCAGAGGTCTTGGGTCACTTGGCACGGTTCAAAGTGAGTAGTTACCACATGCTTGATTAAAGTGGTCACAATCCTTCTAAATGAGCAAGAGGTCTTGAAGTGCACAGCATTAGATCCCCGCTACATCTCAACACTGTGATAGCCATTGTTCGCTGGACAGCTGGCAGCTAATGTTTTTCGAACCGCTGGAGTTCGTGTGATACTTCTCTGTAGCTGTTTAGCTTGCTTGGCCATTTCAGAGGGCGGTCAAGAGTCAACCGCATTGTTGTAGGTCTGGAATCACATATAGGCCAGACCGGGTAAAGGCGGCAGATTCCCTTCCCTAAAGGACATTAGTGAACCAGATGGGTTTTTACGACAATCCAGTAGTTTCATGGTCACCATTACTGATACTAGCTTTTTATTCCAGATTTATTTAACTGAATTTAAATTCCCCAGCGGCCGTGGTGGGATTGAACTCATTGTATCCAGATCATTAGTCCAGGCCTCAGGATTACTAGCCTAGTAACATAACCACTATGCTACTGTTCCCATTTCAACCATATTAATGTATTATATCACACATTTTTAAATCTTTAAATCTCAGTCTGAAATGTCTCAGATTTTACCACCATGTCTTACACAGTATTTAGAATTCTTGGTAGAAAAATTCAGTATCGCCCCGTTTGGCGCGCCGTTATCGGCCGTGCGCAAAGCTTAGCACTTGGCACTAATTATCGCCTCCAACAGTAAACTTGGCTTTTATCGGCCCTGGAGGTGATTGGAACGCTAAATCAGGCGCTTCACACCTGTCTTAAGGCGCAAACGCCGAGGAACGAGACGCTACCTCAGAGCGCTGGCAAAGCAAGGAAGAGCAAATCAAAACCAACCTGCAAAGTGCTGCTCAGTACCCAAAACTCCTTCACACAGCGTTGAATCTCTCCAGAAGTCTCTCTCTGTCTCTCTCTCAGAATGCGCGGTGCAAAAATGTCACCGACAAAAAAAGGCAGGAAGCGGTCACCTTTAAATAGCGCTCCCCCAGTCCCTTTCTGACAGCATAACGCTCCCCTCAACCTGTCGTTGCTAGCGGCAGGGGGCGTCACTCAATATCCGGTTCGGGGCGCTAACGGGGCGTTGCGCACCTGACTGACGTCACGACCTGCCGGCGCGGGAGATCGTGGCGGTAGTGTTTAGCGCCGCCGCAAAATGTCCAGTTAATTTCGCAAGCGGCGCAAACATCGCCGCGCCCAGCCTCTCGTTGCTTTGCGCCCCAATTGGCGCCCTCTTAAGGCGCTAACGGGAGGCGCAAACAACTTAATTTTTCCCCTTTAAACGATACCAATGATGGCTTAAGGGGCAAACGCACTGGCCAATGCAACACAGATCAGAAGGTCCCAGGTTTCATCCCCAGCCTGTACTGGGCTGGCTAATCTCAAGCGAGACAATAGTTGGAGCATTACAGTTGGGCTTCGTGCCCCTGGATTAGGGAGGCGGGAGAGAAGACCAGCTGGGGTTCCTGCTCCTGATTGCTATCCAGTGACTCCTGCGAGGAAATATATGTGTGTGGATGTTGGCTGAGAATAGGCTTGGCTTGTGTATGAGTCGACTGACGCTCACAGCCAAGGCCTACACTTGAAGCAGGGCCACGACGATGAGGCACCCAAGGGTTCATGGTGCCTGTGAAGTCATATCCAAGCAACAATCAGCATCTTCAGGAGAGGAAGGGGAAATCAACTGAAAGAAAAAAAAACGTGCAGGGCTATGGGGAAAGGGCGGAGGAGTGGGACTAGCTGAAGTGCTCTTGCAGAGAGCCGGCACGGGCTCGACGGGCTGAATGGCCTCCTTCTGTGCTGTAACCATTCTATGATTCTAAGTGGCAATTATACAGTGCCTTTAACATAGTAAAACGTCCACAAGGCACTTCACAGGAGCGATTGTCAAACAAAATTTGACACCGAGCCACATAAAGAGATATCAGGACAGGTGGCTCACACAGGTGGGTTTTAAGGAGCGTCTTAAAGGAGAGGGAGGCAGAGAGGTTCAGGGAAGGAATTCCAGCGCTTAAGGCCTAGGCAGCTGAAGGCACGGCCACCAATGGTGGAGCGATGGAAATCAGAAAGGGCAAGAGGCCAGAGTTGGAGGAGTGCAGCGATCTCGGAGGGCCGTAGAGCTGGAGGAGGTCACAGAGATAGGGAGCGGCAAGGCCATGGAGGGATTTGATATCGAGGATGAGAATGACAAACAAAAAAAGACTTTTTAACTCAGCTACAGCTACGACTCAATAATCAAGTGCGTTCCCAGAAATGTTGCGAGCTGGATTTATGACTTTGTAATACAATGAGTATATACAAAACATGATCCGATGTTTTGATTTGAGAGTAACTCAATCCAGACCTAGTTCAAGTTGTGTGGCTGGGAAGAGCACTGGGCTGTGGGATACAGCGAGCGTCACCGGGAGTGGTATGCATTCCTTTTCGGTGCTTCTGCACCTGGATCTGAGCACATTCGCAACTCACTGTGTAAATCGGATAAAGTTTGGAGAGAGATTACAAAATGCTACAGTTCAGAGGGACCTGGGGGTCCTTGTGCATGAAACACAAAAAGTTAGCATGCAGGTACAGCAAGTAATCAAAAAGGCTAATGGAATGTTGGCCTTTATTGCAAAGGGGTTGGAGTATAAAAGCAGGGAAGTCCTGCTACAACTGTACAGGGTATTGGTGAGACCACACCTTGAGTACTGTGTACAGTTTTGGTCACCTTATTTAAGGAAGGATATACTTGCATTGGAGGCAGTTCAGAGCCGATTCACTCGGTTAATTCCAGAGATGAGGGGGTTGACTTATGAGGAAAGGTTGAGCAGGCTGGGCCTATACTCATTGGAATTTAGAAGAATGAGAGGTGATCTTATTGAAACATATAAGATACTGAGGGGGCTCGACAAGGTAGATGCAGAGAGGATGTTTCCCCTCGTGGGGAAATCTAAAACTCGGGGGCAGAGTTTCAGAATAAAGGGTCGTCCTTTTAGAACTGAGATGAGGAGGAATTTCTTCTCTCAGAGGGTCGGAAACCTGTGGAATTCTCTGCCCCAGAGAGCCGTGGAGGCTGGGTCATTAAATACATTTAAGGTGTAGATAGACAGATTTTTGCAAGATAAGGGAGTGAAGGGTTATGTGGAGCAGGCGGGGAAGTGGCTTTGAGCCCAAGATCAGCCATGATCTTATTGAATGGCGAAGCAGGCTCGAGGGGCCAAGTGGCCTATTCCTGCTCCTATTTCATATGTTCTTATGTTGCTACCTGCAGGTTAACAAAAGCTACAGGCTCACTTGCCTCGCAACAAGCCCAGAGAAGGGTGCACTCAGCCAAACCGTGTGTCGTGGCATTGTACTGTCTAATGAACCTGGTTTAAATCAGATAAATAAAGACTTGTATTTATCCAGCGCCTTTCACGACCTCAGGACCTCCCAAAGTGCTTTACAGCCAATGAAGTACTTTTTTGAAGTGTAGTCGCTGTTGTAATGTAGGAAACACGGCAGCTAATTTGCACACAGCAAGCACCCTGATCATCTGAGCAGATAATCTGTTTTAGTGATGTTGGTTGAGGAATAAATATTGGCCCAGGACACCGGAGAGAACGCCCCTGCTCTACTTCGAAATAGTGGCCGTGGGATCTTCTGCGTCCACCTGAGAGAGCAGACGGGGGCCTCGGTTTAACGTCTCATCCAAAAGACGGCAGCTCCGACAGTGCAGCACTCCCTCAGTACTGCGCTGGGGAGTGTCAGCCTAAGTTATGTGCTCAAGTCAAATGTAACAAAGAAACAATATTTAAAATGTTTGCTTTTCTTCCCCCAGGACCTAGTTCAAGGTTGTGCTAACTGTTGGACCCAAGTCCTGGCAATCTGGCCTACAAAGCTCAGGCAACTCAGTCTTACCTGCGCTTATATTTCTAATTTGCAGGTTTGTCTTGTTTGAAATTGGTCGACCTCCCAGTTTTTAGTGATTTATTGGTGGCTATATCTTAAATCAGAACACCATCATCCTCTGGCATCAGCAACTTCAGATATACAATTTAACAGGAACATGGAATTAAGCGTTCTTTGTTGGCTCCATGGTGCACAGGGCATGGCCCACAAGAGCAGAAAACTCTTGGACATCCTCTAGCTTTCTGGCCAAATACAGTGCCAGGTACAGTGATGGCCCATATACAGCAGGAAGGCCACAGGTTCTAACCCCTGTTCGTAACCTTGGTGTCATATTTGACCCTGAAATGAGCTTCCGGTCACATATCCGCAGCATAACTAAGACCACCTATTTCCACCTCCATAACATCACCTGACATGAATCTTGTCATTCATATGAAAATGACTTATGTAATAATACTGGGCAGCCTGCTGGTGGCGCTGTCCAGGGAGAGTATAAATACTCGGGCATGGGCCCAGCTTGTGCAGGACATTCTTTAACAGGAACTAGTGAAGGACACAACTAGATCTCCATGTTGAAAAACAGTTGATTAAAACTTTGTTTAATACTCAAACCAAGTGCCTAGTAGTTTTCTTACATCATCACCCATCTCCGCCCCTGCATCGGCTCACCCGCTGCTGAAACCCTCATCCATGCCTTTGTTATCTTTAGACTTGACTATTCCACTGCACACCTGGCTGGCCTCCCACATTCTACCTTACTTAAACTTGAGTACATCCAAAACTCGGCTGCCCGTGTCCTAACTCGCACCAAGTCCTGTTCGCCCATCACCCCTGTGCTCGCTGACCTACATTGGCTCCCGGTTAAGCAGGGCCTCGATTTCAAAATTCTCATCCTTGCTTTCAAATCCCTCCATGGCCTCACCCCTTCCCTATCTCTGTAATATCCTTCAGCCCCACAACCCCCCTGAGATATCTGTGCTCCTCTAATTCTGCCCTCTTGAGCATCCCTGATTAAAATTGCTCAACCATTGGTGGCGTGCCTTCTGTTGCCTGGGCCCTAAGCTCTGGAATTCCCTGCCTGAACCTCTCCGTTCGCTACCTCTCTTTCCTCCTTTAAGACGTTCCTTAAAACCTACCTCTTTGACCAAGCTTTTGGTTATTTGCCTGAATTTCTTCATATGCGGCTCAGTGTCAAATTTTTTGTCTTAAAATACTCCTGTGCAGCGCCTTGGGATGTTTTATAAACACATGTTGTTGTTGTTGTTGTTGTCTATGCCGAGTTACCTGATCTCACCCAGAGCAGTCAGTAGCTGAAATGTGGCCCGAATGTCCGCTTTGGGTAGAAACGGAAAAATAAATCAGCCGGGGGGTTTCCTGCTCCTGGTCATCCTGATCCAGTGCCCACCTGCCCGCAGATGGTATATTCCAGTCTATGGGCATTTGGTGAAGAAGAGATTGGGCCCCACTAGGGTCAACCGCTGGGACTCCCTGTCGAGTTTCACATGTAAACAATGGCAACTTTGGCCAGGTAATGGGCTAAGCCGCCACTTTCGCAACTGCACCTGAGCGAGGTGTCTGTACCTTCCGGAGAGGAGGGGAGAACATTGAAATGAAAGAAAATTGTAGTGGGAGGCGGGTAATATTTTTAGATTTACAAAAATAATAACGTTACTAGATTGGCATTGACAGAATAGGTTTCATATTCACGTCAATCTGGAACTAATTACAGCTAATGGCCAAATTAAAGAAAAATAAAGGCCGAACGTGTAATTTGTGAACTTCCTGGTATAAAGATGTCACGGTAAAGACCTTGGAGATTAATACCCTCTGGCAATGCACTGGTTAACGCACTCACGTAAATTGCTTTTGAGTGCTGTTTTAATAAAATCACTGCTCTGTTTAAAGTGAGCGGGTTATTGATTGTATTAAACCAGCTCATAAAGGAACTGTGCACAAACGCATGAAGCGCTGCACTATCAGAGGAAATGGAATCCCTACAAAATAAACCTTCTTGCCTTCTGAACTGATTGATCCCTGTTTTTCCAAACATACTCGAAGAGTTCATCCACAGTCTCAGTGCAGCAGGATTATGGGGAGCTCGCATGTTTTAGTCCAACTGTTTGAACCATGACAATATTTGGATGGCAGTCAGACTTTTTTGACTTTGTAGTCATTGATGTTCTCATTATACATGCTAGGGGCCTTCTCTGTATGATTTCCAAGACTGCTGTGTTTTTACCAGCCTCTTACACAGATAGGCCACTGCTGTCTTTAAGTCTGATATCAAATGAAATATTCAGATTTCATCTAAAAGGGTTAAACTATGAGGACAGGTTGCACAGACTGGGCTCGAGTTTAGAAGATTAAGGGGTGATCCGATCGAGGTGTTTAAGATGATCAAAGGAGCTGATAGGGTAGATAGAGAGAAACTCTTTCCTCTGGTGGGGGGAGTCCAGAACAAGGGGGTGTAACCTTAAAATCTGAGCCAGGCCATTCAGGGGTGATGTCAGGAAGCACTTCTTCACACAAAGGGGAGTGGAAATCTGGAACTCTCGCCCCCAAAAAGCTGTTGAGGCTCGGGGGAACAATTGAAAATTTCAAAACTGAGATTACAGGAAACATTACTCATGCGAATTCTCAGTCACCAACTGTCCCACAAACCAGCTACTTGCTAAAAAAAGACACCTAATTTTGTTCGAATATAGTCGTTCCAAGCCTTATTTGGTGTCTCTCAAGGGTAGACTTGTTTTCATGCATGGGAGAAGTTGCCTACGTACGTTCTTGTCTAATATCTTACTCAGGCACCAAGGTACCACGTTAAGATTTTTGTATTTGTATTGCCTTGTTTTTACTGGACTGAAGAATGTGACCATTAGCTGTAACTATGCCTTTGGGTCCAAGTCATTCCCATTTTTTGGAAGTCTGATGTTCACCCAGCTGAGTGAACCATTCTGTAGTTGAATAAGCATCTGTTTTTGTTTGAAAAAAGTTGGGACGAATTTACATCTGTTCCTAACATTGGCATTATTACCAGAAGTCCTCTAACCCAGAAGGAGCCCATGAGCAATCCTGCAGCAGCCATCTTTTTACTCCACAGAACATGACTCCTGCCTGCTGATAAGTGATTTAGCTCCTAGCCCCATCCTTCATTGGCAGGTGGGATGTTGGTTGCTTTGTAACACTACAGTTCTGATATGCAGGGCTTAAATATAATGCGCTAAGCCACCTCGATGTACAGGACAGTTAAAGTGGGCTTCGATTTCTAAAAGGGGAATTGTATCTGTTTCCTCCACTGGAGAAAGAACTATAAATAATGGGTGTTACAGGAAACTTTATTATCCGGCACCGACGGGACCGGCGTGGTGCCGGTTTATCAAAAAGTCCGGAGTACAGAGAGTTATAGTTAAAAGGTACGAGAGCTCCGTACACAGCAACAAATCCAGGCTTCCCTGTTGCTTAGCAACAGCTGCAGGAACCCCGGCCACAGACCAAGCGTCCCTGTTGCTTAGCAACAAGTGCAGGAACCCCCGATTACACAGCCAAGAATCAAGAAACGGCCACTAATATGAAGAAAAAACTTAACTGAACCTACTCCTGAATTTTGCCGGTTAACCGAGATTTCCGGTTTTTTGGGTGCCGGTAAATCGAGAGTTTCCTGTATATTGAAGATTTTATTGTGTCGCAGGGAGTGTTGCAGAGTGTTGGGGTATGTCTGTCATCTGTCTTTCAGATGAGACGTTAAGCTGAACCCCTGTCTTCCCTCTCAGGTGGATGTAAAAGATCCCATGTCACTATTCGAAGAGGAGCAGTGGAGTTCTCCCGGGTGTCCTCGCCAATATTTATCCCTCAAACAACATCACCAAAAGCACAGATGATCTGGTCATTATCACATTGCTGTTTGTGGGAGCTTGCTGTGCACAAATTTGCTGCTGTGTTTCTTACATTACAACAGTGACTCCACTTCAAAAAATACTTCATTGGCTGTAAAGCGCTTTGGGACGTCCTGAGGTCATGAAAGGTGACGTAATAAAACTCACTACGCACTTGGTTCGAGTATAAAGCAAGACTTTAATCAACTTGTTTCAAAACATGGAGGTCTAATTATCTTTCACTAGTTCCTGTTTACACAATGTCCTGGGCAAGCTGGGCACACGCCCGAGTATTTATACTCCTTGGACGGCGCCACCAGCTGGCCGTCCAGTGTTATTTCATGAGTCTTTCTTCATGGATCATAAGATTCATAACAAAAGGCGCTATAGAAATGCAAGTCTTTCTTCATGTAATAGCGCTGTTACACTGTGGGTACTGGCACTTGTTTGAGGATGTGCAGCTGCCAGTGCTGAGGGACGATACTGGCTCTGCACCCATTCTCTGGCCATGCTGTTCTGTACCTTATACTGCAACTGTTGCGTCAATGTGAAAATCATATGACATCCATACAAAATCTGTAATATATCTGAGCGATTACAAAGACCAGATTGTCCATGATTTCTCTATTGAGAGAGGGAGATATAAGCAATGCTTACTAGTCTAGAGCAGATGGTAAATCAGATGTTGTATTGTGAACTGATAAAGGTCATTTCCCATTGTTATTCTGACTAAACTCTAATGGTGTATTTTGCTGAGATTTGTGTGTGCCATCAGATACTGAAAATGTCAACATTTTAAACATCTGTGTATTATTAAAAATCTTACGTAAGGCAGTCAATTCCTTGCCACAAACCTGAATTCCTGTTGCCGTGCCTTTCGATCATGCTTTTGAGTCAGCATTTCCCAAGCCTTTGTGAACATTTCCCATTCAGTTTTACTATGTCAACTGTCACAGTGTAGTTATAGGCTTTGGACACTAGGTGGCTCTGTGGAACAAGTTTCTGAAGTCTCTCTTCCAACTCCACCACTATCTTTAGCTATAAATATTGTATTAATTTTTTGCGAGCAATGACAGGCGCGTAAACTAAAAGAATTCTTCATAGTAAGATGTCAAACACAAATGTTACAGCTGATTGGAATATGTCCAACTATATTTTGTGTTTTCATAAGTAAATACATGTTAAACATACATGTTTTCTACCCTACGTGCTGACTGAACACATCCCACCGCTTGGAGCATTTATAAAGATTTGTTTTTATATTGCGTCTTAAATTTCTCAGAAGCATCTCAAAACACTTCATATACAATGAATTACTTTGAACTGCAGTGACATATGTAGGCAAATAAGGCAGCCATTTGTACACAGCAAGATCTCACAAACAGCAATGAGATGAATGATCAGTTAACATGCAATTTTTCAGTGATGTTTGAGGGATACCCTTCAAATCATGCCATAGGATCTTTAGTGTCAGCTGTGGCTCAGTTGGTAGCGCACTCACCTCTGAGTCAGAAGGTTGTGGGTTCAAGTCCCCACTTCAGGGACTTGAGCACATAAAGCTAGGCTGACATTCCCAGTGCAGTGCTGAGGGAGTGCTGCACTGTCGGAGGTGCTGTCTTTCAGATGAGATGTTAAACCGAGGCCCCGTCTGCTCTCTCAGGTGGACATAAACAATCTCACGGCACTATTTCGAAGAAGAGCGGGGGAGTTCGTCCTGGGGCCAATATTTATCCCTCAATCAACATAACAAAAACAGATTACCTAGCCATTATCACATTGCTGTTTGTGGGAGCTTGCTGTGTGCAAATTGGCTGCCGCGTTTCCCACATTACAACAATGACTACACTTCAAAAAGATACTTCACTGGCTGTAAAGTGCTTTGAGACGTCTGGTGGTCGTGAAAGGCGCTATATAAATATAAGTCTTTCTTTCTTAGCATCTACCTAACCAGTTGCCTCAGTTTAACCTCCAACATTGCAGCACTGCACTGGAGTGTCAACCCAGATTCTACAGGTTGAACCTACAAGCTTCTGACTCTGACGCAAGAGTGGTACTAATTGAGCCAAACTAAATCTCAATGTCACCAACAACAGCAACTTATATTTATATAGCGCCTTTAACACAGTAAAACATCCCACGGCTCTTCACAGGAGCGATTATCAGACAAAATTTGACACCGAGCCACATAAGGAGATATTAGGACAGGTGACCAAAAGCTTGGTCAAAGAAGTAGGTTTTAAGAAGTGTCTTAAACAAGGAGAGAGAGGCGGGGGGACCTAGGGAAGGAATTCCAGAGCTTAAGGCCCAGGTCTGCTGAAGGCACGGCCACCAAAGGTGGGGTGCAGGAAACTGGGGAGGCCAGAATTGGTAGAACGCAGGGTTCCCGGGGCAGGGGGGGGGGGGTGTAGGGCTAGAGAAGATTACAGAGATAGAGGGGTGAGGCCATAGAGGGATTTGAACTCAAGGATGAGAATTTTCAATTCAAGACATTGCTGGACCGGGAGCCAATGTAAGGCCAGCGAGCACAGGGGTGATGGGCGAAGGGGACTTGGTGCGAGGTAGGATAGGGGCAGCCGAGTTTTGGATGAGCAGAAGTGTATGGAATTTGTGCCATTCTAGTTGTACGTTGTGTCTGTTTTTGTTTGCTGTCAGGTGATTCAGATTATGGAAAAGTAATTTTAAAACAATTTAACGTGTAAATCTGGGAAAATTCTGATTCCTGTCACACCCAACCCTTAGCTCCCATAGGAAAACTTGAGATTCTAGTTGACATTTCTGGCTTTCCAAGTTCTGTTCCCAAACTCATGGTACTGGTTGTCTCCCTTTCGGGATGTAACCCGAACAAATTGCTGTTTCATCCAGTGAACTCCAGTGCATTCCTTCAACTCAGAAACAAAGGACTCAGAATCTTAATCCTCTGCCCTAACCCCAATGCGAAGATTTGACCTCTTGATCCGAGTGAACTAATTGGCCCGATTTTTGCCAAACTGACCTCCTGGCGCTGAGGCATTTTCCCCGAACCAACTGATTAAAATCCATTTCCTGAGTGATTACGTTTGTCGACCTTGTTCCACATGCTAGTGAATTAAGGATGCCGGGGAGGAGATTAGGAGGTTGTATTTTTCATTGATGAATTCTAAGGATGATGTCAGCAGAACCCGAGATTTAATTGCGGCCACCAACTCCCCCTCTAGCAGCTGCTTTTTCCTAAGTGACTAACGAAGAGAACTCGCTATTCAGATTCCTCCCTTTGATCTGGGTAACCATCACTGTGTCGATAATAGTGTTAAATAATTTGCCTGTTAAGTAGGATTGCTACCGGCTCTCGCTGATGCCAATTTTATTTAATAGACAAATTATTAAACATTATAAATAATTACAGTGGAAATGATGCAGAATATTAGCCCAGTATTTATCCTGGTGGTTCCTGGGCACTTTTAACACATTTTAGTTGGAAAGAAAGACTTGCATTTATATAGCACCTTTCACGACCTCAGGACATCCCAAAGCGCTTTACAGCCAATGAAGTCTCTTCTCTTCTTAGGCAGTCCCTCGGAACCGAGGATGACTTGCTTCCACACTAAAAATGAGTTCTCAGGTGACTGATGAGTCCAATGCAGGACCTACAGTCTCTGTCGCTGTTGGGGTTGTCCATGAGGGTCCTGACGTTCCAGGTCCCGACCTTCATTTTAAAGGGTGGAAGATGCCTGTGCGTGAATTCTTTTAACGTGGGGTGGCCGTTGCACACCACACGGGCTTGACAGAGCAAGGTCTTGGCCCAATGGCAAGGGGATCCAAGACGATTGGAGACCAGGCTCTGCTACATCGGCCTAGCACACACACACACAAACATACTGCTACTGTCCTCCTCCCTCCTTCCCACAGGTCCTCTCTGCCTGGGTTTCATAGGCTATAACCCTGTAGTAACAAAGGCATTAAACCTCAAAGTCAGTTCTGAGGGAAAGCTAAAATGTGCAGTTTTGTGCCAAATTGTTTAGTCCCGTGTTCTAACTTGAGCAAAAAAAATTCTATGAAGTACTTTTTGAAGTGCAATCACTGTTGTAATGTAGGAAACGCAGCAGCCAATTTGCGCACAGCAAGCTCCCACAAACAGCAATGTGATAACGAACAGATAATCTGTTTTAGTTATATTGCCTGGGCCCTAAGCTCTGGAATTCCCTGCCTAAACCTCTCCGCCTCGCTGCCTCTCTCTCCTCCTTTAAGACGCTCCTTGAAACCTACCTCTTTGACCAGGCTTTTGGTCACCTGACCTAATTTATCCTTACGTGGCTCGGTGTCAAATGTTTTGTCTTAAAATGCTTCTGTGCAGCACCTTGGGACGTTTTACTGCGTTAAAGGCGCTATATAAATACAAGTTGGTGTTGTTGTAGTGAAATATTGGCCAGGACACCGGGGAGAACTCCCCTGCTCTTCTTCAAATAGTGCCATGAGATCTTTTACGTCCACCTGAAAAAGCAGAGGGGGCCTCGGTTTAACGTCTCATCTGAAAGATGGCAACTCCGAGAGTGTAGCACTCTCTCAAAACTACACTGGAAGCGCAGCTGAGATGTTTGTGCTCAAGTCTCTGGAGTATGAGAATTTGAACCCATGACCTTTGACATGAACCTTGTCATTCATGTGTAAATGATTTATGAAATAATACTGGGCGGCCTGCTGGTGGCGCTGTCCAGGGAGAGTATAAATACTCAGACATGGGCCCAGCTTGCTCAGGACATTCTTTAACAGGAACTAGTGAAGGACACAACTAGACCTCCATGTTGAAAAACAGTTGATTAAAGCCTTGATTAATACTTAGACCAAGTGCCTAGTAGTTTTCTTACGTCAACCTTATTACTCAGAGGTGAGTTAATGAGCATCCTTGTTGGCCTCAGTACCCCAGGCAGGAAGAGGAAAATCAGCCAAGGTTCCTAATCCTAACTGGTATCCATTAACCCTTGCTGAAAAGTGCCCAACTATGGATCTTAAGCTTTGGCCATGACATGCCCCATAGTCCAATCTTCTCCTTCTTAGGCAGTCCCTCAGAACCGAGGATGACTTGCTTCCACATTAAAAATGAGTTCTCAGGTGACTGATGAGTCCAATGCGGGACCTACAGTCTCTGTCACAGGTGGGGCAGACGGTGGTTGAAGGGGCGGGTGGGTGGGGTGCTTGGGTTGATGTGCGTTCCTTCTACTGTTTTGCGCTTGGCTTCCGCTTGCTCCCGGCGAAGACACTCGAGTTGTTCGGCGCCTTCCCGGATGCTTCTCCACTTTGTGTGGTCTTGGGCCAGGGATTCCCAGGTGTTGGTGGGGATCTTGCACTTTTTCTAGGAGGCTTTGAGGGTGTCCTTGAAGCATTTCCTCTGCCCACCTGGGGCTCTCTTGCCGTGTCGGAGCTCCGAGTAGAGCGCTTGTTTTGGGAGTCTCGTATCAGGCATGCGGACGATGTGACCCGTCCATCGGAGCTGATCGAGCGTGGTCAAAGCTTTGATGCTGGGGATGTTGGCCTGAGCAAGAACACTGATGTTGGCGCGCCTATCCTGCCAATGGAGTGTGCACAGACAGCACTTGCGTCTGCGCACACTCGGAGGTCGAACTCCAAACCATTGTCAACACCTTCACCGAAGCGCGTGAGAGCATGGGCCTTACACTAAACATCCGTAAGACAAAGGTCCTCTACCAACCTGCCCCCGCCACACAGTACTGCCCCCCATAGTCCAATAGGCTGTAAAGCTCACCATCTGGGTTCTACAGTCATTTGTGGAACCATGTCCCAGCAAGAGTCATCTTTAGGTGGAGTCTAAAGGCGGAAGTCACATCCCCATCCACATCAATGGGGCTGTGGTGGAAAGCGTGGACAGCTTTAAGTTCCTCGGAGTCCACATCACGGAAGACCTCTCCTGGTCCCTCAATACCTCCTCTCTGGTGAAGAAGGCCCAGCAGTGCCTATATTTCCTAAGGAGGCTGAAGGGATGTAACCTGTCACCCCTGATCCTCTCTAACTTTTACCGCTGCACAATAGAGAGCATCCTGACGAACTGTATCACAGTATGGTATGGCAGCTGTAGCTACTATGACCGGAAAGCCCTGCAGCGGGTAGTCAAATGCATTACCGGCACCCGGCTACCGACCATAGAGCACATATACCAGAAACGCTGTCTACGGAGGTCACGGTCAATCATCAAAGACCCTACCCACCCCAGCCACAGTCTGTTCGCCCTCCTGCCATCTGGGAGACGCTACAGATGCATTCGCACCCGTACGACCAGATTTAGGAACAGCTTCTTTCCCAGGGCTGTCATCCTACTGAACTCCACAAATAAACTCTAAAGCCTGCACATCTGCCAATGCACTTTATTATGGTTATATTTATGGTAATGTATTACAAGCCAAATGTATGTTGAATGTTTAAATGTCTTAATCTAAATGTACACTCTCGGGAGCCGCAAGCCTACATTTCGTTGTACTGCACTTGTGCACTAACAATGACAATAAAGTTGATTTGATTGATTTGATTTGATAGGAGGGGAGAACATTGGAAAAAGAGAGTTAAATTGTCATTTCAGTGCATTGCATCATGGGCGGATGTGGGCTCATTTCCCTTATCAAATGAGTTGGCTCAATCAGTAGCCCTTTGAGACAGACGGTTGTGGGTTCAAGCCCCTCTCTAGAACTTGAGCACAGGGAGTGCTGCTTGGCAAGGGGACATCTGATGTTAAACCAAAGCTGCCTGTTCAGATGAAAATGTTAAAAACTCTGTGGAACCGGAATACACTACCTCAAAGGGAAGCAGGTTCAATAGTAACTTTCAAAAGGGATTTGGATAAATACTTGAAAAGGCAAGAATTACAGGGCTGTGGGGGAAAGAGCAGGGGGGAGTGGGACTAATTGGATCGCTCTTTCAAAGAACCGGCACAAGCACGATGGGCCGAATGGCCTCCTTCTGCCCTGCAAGATTCTATCTCTCTACCTGGGAAAGGGAGAATTGGAAGGCGAGCCACCTTGAATACGCTTACCTGCCTCGTAGTGCCCAGATGAGGAGAGCTGCAGGCAGAAATCTGGCACTTCTGCTGCTGTGTGAATGGGCAGCACACAGGCGTAACAAATGTTTATTTTCGGAATTCATGCTCGTAGCATGGAGCTTCACACGCCGGGAGTGCGTATCAGGAATTTGGCCGCAGAGGTCAGCGTGCCCTGCTGGATTAATGGACGGACAACTCTGCAGGTGCGCTGACTTCTACGCCCAAAGTCCCGATGCGTGCTCCTGGCCCTGACCGCTCTGGGTCAGGAGCATAAAATCGCAAAGCCCACCCTCAGGTACCAGGAGCGCAAAATATCTCAAGCACCGACCGGCAGGCATTCCCTCACCTTGACCAGCACAGAAATTCGCCAAGAAGAATATAAACTTAAAGCGGAAATTCGCCTGCTTCCCCTTGTGAGGTGGTGATATTTAAAGGGGATGGGGCACAAAATATTAAAAAGGAGTTAAATTCTGATTCTATGAAAAAGAAAAGTATTTATATATTTATATACAGCGCCTTCACAACCTCAGGACGTCCCAAAGCGCTTTACAGCCAATGAAGTACTTTTGAATTGTAGTCAATGTTGTAATGTAGGAAATGCCAATTTACGCACAGCAAGCTCCCACAAACAGCAATGTGATAATGACCAGATCATCTGTTTTTGAGTAATGTTAATTGAGGGATAAATATTGGCCCAGGACAGCGGGGAGAACACTCCTGCTCGTCTTCAAAATAGTGGCCATGGGATATTTTACGTCCAGCTGAGAGAGCAGACGGGGCCTCGGTTTAATGTCTCATTTGAAAGACGGCACCTCCGACAGTGCAGCGCTCCCTCAGGGCTGCACTGGAGTGTCAGCCTAGCTTTATGTTGCTCAAGTCACTGTAGTGGGACTTGAACCCACAACCTTCTGACTCAGAGGCGAGAGTGCTGCCCACTGAAAAGGTTGGACTGCAGCAGGATCAGCAGTAACTTCTCACAGCACGAGTGAACAAACACATGCTGCGCTGGTAAACTGACTGTGTACAAGAGAGTTAATGGATGCCACTTGGCACAACGATATCAGCGGGCACGATCGAAGTAGTAGCTACGACTTGGTTTTCGTACCGGAGTGGGGTCCACAGGGGGATCACAGGAGGTCCCCCCGGTTCATCTGGCTCATGTCTGTCTGTCATGAGATCGCTGAATGTTTTCTTAAACTTACCAGCCTTTTTTTGAAGACGAGCAGGAGTGTTCTCCCCGCTGTCCTGGGCCACTATTTATCCCTCAATTAACATTACTAAAAAACAGATGATCTGGTCATTATCACATTGCTGTTTGTGGGAGCTTGCTGTGCGTAAATTGGCATTTCCCACATTACAACAGTGACTACAATTCAAAAAGTACTTCATTGGCTATAAAGCGCTTTGGGACTGTTATAAATCTCATCATTATGAAATAACGTTGGACGGCCAGCTGGTGGCGCCGTCCAAGGAGTATAAATACTTGGGCGTTGGCTCCAGCTTTCCAGGGACATTTTGTGAGACAAGGAACTAGTGAAGTACAATTAGACCTCCATGTTCTGAAACAAGTTGATTAAAGCCTTGCTTTATACTCAAACCAAGTGTGTAGTGAGTTTTATTACATCAGGGACGTTGCTGTTGTTGTATATACTAATATACAGTATATCAAAAAGCTTTTCGACCATATTTTCACTGTCATTTGCAAGTCAAGATACGGTGTCCCCAGGAGCGTGTTAATATGTCGCTAGGGAATCCCTGGGAATCCGTCAATATTTGCAGGAGGTTCCCCTCACAGAAATGGTTGAAAAGCACTGCTGTGCAAGGCAGTGTGAGTAATGAACTGCAGCCCAATAAAACAAATGTAAAAGTGAAGGAAACCCACAGAGAGGGGAGCCTCATTAAGGATTGGCATTCGTCCACCCGTTACAATATAAACTGAAGTCGGCTCTACAATAATATTCTGTTACACTCGGCCGAACCGATCCGTGCCGGTGTTTGGGCTCCGCACTGGCCCCCTCCCACTCTTCTCCATCAGCACAGAGCGCCTTATATTTTAGTGTGTAGCCATGCTTCTGAGAGCTCTGAATAATAAACGGGACGTTCTTGAAAGATGGAAGGTTATGCGTGTCCAGTGTTGCAATTTTTAGCATTCTTTGCCGATAGTTTTAGTGCCTCTGACTTGTTTGGAGTCCGTTTCTGTTACCATCATCTGTCTGCTCTAACAGCGCTGACAAGCAGTGCTATTTAACATCATCAGAGAGAGCTAATTCCCCACTACATAATCCGCACCGCTAACTAATACAGTCAGATGATTCACGGCAGGGTATAATTATGTTGTAATGTGCAACAGATTATCATGGATTAAAGCTCTACTACTTCAATATAAAAGTGGTGAAAGGTTAGTGTGACAGCAGTAACAACTACTTATAAATCTGCACCAATGAAGTGATTGTGTGCCAGAGAGTTCATTTGTGGCACCCAATACAAAGAAAGAAGGAAGGCCTTTATATAGCGCCTTTCCTGACCTCAGGTCGTCCCAGAGCGCCTTACAGCCAATGAAGTACCTTTGAAGTGGGGTAACTGTTGTAATGTAGGAAACACGGCAGCCAATTTGCGCACAGCAAGCTCCCACAAACAGCAATGAGATAATGACCAGATAATCTGTTTTTTTTTTACTGATAAATACTGGCCAGGACACTGAGGAGAACTCCCCTGCTCTTCTTCAGAGCAGTGCCATGGAATCATTTACGTCCACCTGAGGGGGCAGAAGGGGTTTAACGTCTCATCCGAAAGACGGCACCACCTCCGACAGTGCGGCACTCCCTCAGCACTGCACTGGCAGTGTCAGCCTGGATTTTGTGCTCAAGTCTCTGGGGTGGGACTTGGACCCACGACCTCCTAACTCAGAGGCGAGTGTGCTGCCCACTGAGCCGAGGCCAGTACGCCTCACATCATTATCCGGCCATAATGGAATGGAATTCGCTCCAACGGCAATATCGGTGATGAACGCCTTAAGTTAGATTGTTACATGCCCCAATCCTCCAGCGGATAATTTACGCCAAAATTTACAGGAGAACAAATTAGAATTCGCCACAGCGCACATACCAGAAGCAGCGTGGCCAATCACCAACAACAACAATGTGTATTTATATAGTGCCTTTAACGTAGTAAAATGTCCCAAGGCACTGCACAGGAGTATTTTAAGACAAAAAAATTTGACACCGAGCCACATACGGATAAATTAGGGCAGGTGACCAAAAGCTTGGTCAAAGAGGTAGGTTTTAAGGAGTGTCTTAAAGGAGGAGAGAGAGGTAGCGAGGCGGAGAGGTTTAGGGAGGGAATTCCAGAGCTTAGGGCCCAGTCAACAGAAGGCACGGCCACCAAAGGTTGAGCGATTATAATCAGGGATGCTCAAGAGGGCAGAATTTGAGGAGTGCAGATATCTTGGGGGGTTGTGGGGCTGAAGGAGATTACAGAGATAGGGAAGGGGCGAGGGCCGCGGAGGGATTTGAAAACAAGGATGAGAATTTTGAAATCGAGGCGCTGCTTAGCCGGGAGCCAGTGTAGGTCAGAGAGCACAGGGGTGATGGGTGACGGGACTCGGTGCGAGTTAGGACACGGGCAGCCGAGTTTTGGACGACCTCAAGTTTACGTAGGGTGGAATGTGGGAGGTCGGCCAGGAGTGTATTGGAATAGTCAAGTCTGGAGGTAACAAAGGCATGGATGAGCCACTAATGGTGCATCGGGCCTGTCCAGATATCCAGACACTTATATAGTAAAGAAAGACTTGCACATCTATAGCTAACCATAAGTGGAGAAGGCTGAGAGGAGATTTGATAGAGGTGTTTAAAATCATAAAGAAAGACTCGCATTTCTACAGCGCCTTTCATGACCTCAGGACGTCCCAAAGCGCTTTACAGCCAATGAAGTACTTTTGAAGTGTAGTCACTGTTGTAATGTAGGATCCTGGTTGGACTAGCAGCCTCAGTTCCTGATTATTCAAACCAATGATTTATTTGTGCCTTGTTTTAATTTCAGATATCTCCATCTGATAGCTGTCTTAAAAGGCTAAGTTTCACAAGCAAATTTGGTCGATGGGAGCCATTTTCGACTTCCGTGGCGAGTCACTGGAGCAATTTTCTGTTGGCAGGCTGTGGGTAGGTTACAGTGCTTCCCAGGGTAAAGCATACAGGCACTGCTAATGGAACAAAACCCATGCACAAAACCAGGCTGTTATAAATGGTTTACACTGTACATTGAGAATAAGAGATGGCAGAGACAATGTTACATGGAGTATAATGAGTACCTGTAAGTGAATTACAGGCCAGTAATGCAATTAAAGAATTCAGATGCTATCATATGTCACAAAAGCAAGCTCCAAGCAGTTTACGATTCTCGCCAGTACCCCCAACATGATTACTAGCTTAAATTCACCGCCAGCTATTTGTTTCGGAGTTGGTGCATACATACGAGAGTGAATTGTTTCTCAAAGTGACTTCCTCACAGCGCAGAGCAATCTGGACTCCTATTCTTTGATCTGGGGATTATCTGATACTGTTCAGCATTGTGACTAGGATTTCTCAGAAGCCTCGAAACAGGCCTTTTGAAATCTTCCTGCAGCCGCGCTGTCGGGGATTCTCGCTGGAGTCTCGGCGAGGTAGACGGGGCAAGATTGTAGAATTTTCATTGGGAAACAATTTCAGACTGTGTCCTTCCAAATGTGTCTGAAGAAATCATTTTGAATGTAACACGAGAATGAAATACTGGCGGTTATAGCTTTGTAGAAATGCAAGGTGATGAATTAAGAATAGCAGACATGAGATTGTATAACGTTGAATTACATTGGCTTGAATGTTATTTTCCCTATATTGTACATACGAACCCGACAAGACAATTATTCTCCCTCTAGCTGGTCCTAGTCAATAATATTGGCAGAATAAACTTCTTGTACACCACTCTCTACCCCCAGAGAGCTGTGGAGGCAGAGTCAGTGAATATATTTAAGGCGGAGATAGGCAGATATTTGAGCTACAGGGGAGACAAGGGTTATGGGGAGCGGGCAGGAAAGTGGAGTTGAGGTCAATGATCAGCCATGATCTCATTGAATGGCGGAACAGGCTCGAGGGGCCGAATGGCCGACTCCTGCTCCTATTTCTTATGTTCTTACATTCTTATTCTGCTCCCTGCATCTTTCCTGTGCTGAAGTTAAGACCCCTAGCACGATCTCTTACTCTAACTTAATTTTATCCTGAGCATGTAAACTGTGGAGCTCATTACATTCCTGAATCTTTTACTCCTCTGACATACTATGGACATCTAAACCCAAGCTCAGCGCCACCTCCTGATTTATCTAGTTTCCTTTTTCCACTGATTCAACCTTGGTGATGTCCTGCTCGGCGAGCCTTGACCCTTCACCTCGGTTACCAAGAAAAATGATCTCAAATGGCTGTCAGTGAATTACAAGATGCCAATCTAATCGAGGGCTTCAGAGAGTTCAGACAGTTTATGTTTGTTAGCTGAACCCTGATATTGGATAAGAACATAAGAAATAGGAGCAGGAGTCGGCCATTCGGCCCTTCGAACCTGCTCCGCCATTCAATGAGATCATGGCCGATCTTCTACCTCATCTCAACTTTCCTGCACTATCCCCATATCCCTTGATTCCCTTAACATTCAAAAATCTATCGATCTCTGTCTTGAATATACTCAACGACTGAGCCTCCATAGCCCTCTGGGGTAGAGAATTCCAAAGATTCACCACCCTCGGAGTGAAGAAATTTCTCCTCATCTCAGTCCTAAATGGCCGACCCCGTTATCCCGAGACTGTGATCCCTGACTGATAAGTCATTGTGGGCAGCCAGTATTATTTACAACAAGTAGCAATACCCATTCTTGATACTCTTGGTAACTGCCACTAATGGTGGCTGGATAGTCTGTCACTGGTATTCTGATTAAACCGCAAAGGTAATAAAATATGTCACAGAATTTGATTCACATAAATTAGAAGACGCACATCCGCAAAATTGCAAGAACCCACTCCCAGCCAATTTGCACACAGCAAGGTTACAACAACAACTTGTATTTATATAGCGCCTTTAACGTAGTAAAACGTCCCAAGGCGCTGCACGGGAGTATTTTAAGACAAAAAAATTTGACACCGATCCACATAAGGATAAATTAGGGCAGGTGACCAATAGCACAGTCAAAGAGGTAGGTTTTAAGGAGCGTCTTAAAGGAGGAGAGAGAGGTAGCGAGGCGGACAGAGTCTATTGTTGACTTTCATGGCTAGAAAATCAGGAGCGATTCCGTGCCTGATTCTCAATCCCGGTGTCAGCTGTGGCTCAGTGGGTAGCACTTGGAGTCAGAAGGTTGTGGGTTCGAGTCCCACTCCAGAGACTTGGGCACAAAATCCAGGCTGACGCTCCCAGTGCAGTGCCGGAGGTGCCGGAGGTGCCGTCTTTTGGATGAGACGTTAAACCGAGGCCCCGTCTGCTCTCTCAGGTGGACGTAAAAGATCCCACGGCACTATTTCGAATAAGAGCAGGGGCGTTCTCCCCGGTGTCCTGGGCCAATATTTATCCCTCAACCAACATAACAAAAACAGATTACTTTGCTGTAAACAGCACCTCGATTTCAAAATTCTCATCCTTGTTTTCAAATCCCTCCATGGCCTCGCCCCTCCCTATCTCTGTAATCTCCTTCAGCCCCACAACCCCCGCCCCTCCCACCCCGAGATATCTGCGCTCCTCTAATTCAGACCACTTGAGCATCCCTGATTATAATCGCTCAACCTTTGGCGGCCGTGCCTTCAGCTGCCTGGGCCCTAAGCTCTGGAATTCCCTGCCTAAACCGCTCCACCTCTCTCTCCTCCTTTAAGACGCTCCTTAAAACCTCCCTCTTTGACCAAGCTTTTGGTCACCTGCTCTAATTTATCCTTATGTGGCTCGGTGTCAAGTTTTTTGTCTTTTAATACTCCTGTGCAGCGCCTTAGGACGTTTTACTACGTTAAAGGCGCTATATAAATACAAGTTGTTGTTGTAACCTTGCTGTGTGCAAATTGACTGCCTTGTCTCCCTATCGTACAGCAATGACTTCACTTCAAAAGGTACTTCATTGGCTGTGAAACTCTTTGGGACGTTGAGATCATAAAAGACGCTATATAAATGCAAGTCCTTTTTACTAGGAGAGACAGAGAGGATAATGTGCATTCTCCACTTTAATTCAAAATGAAGTTAAAAAATGTTCCCCCGGGGGCTGTACAACTTTTGTAAAACCTGGCTTCATAGAAACATAGAAACATAAAAGATAGGAGCAGGAGGAGGCCATTCGGCCCCTCGAGCCTGCTCCGCCATTCAATGAGATCATGGCTGATCATCCAAACTCAGTACCCTGTCCCTGCTTTCTCCCCATATCCTTTGATCCCTTTAGCCTTAAGAAATATATCCAACTCCTTCTTGAATATATTTAATGAATTGGCCTCAACTGCCTTCTGCGGTAGAGAATTCTTCGTGGTGGGACTTGCTCCCAGTGCCAGCCTCAGCGGCTGGGGAATCACTTGGCTTTGGGGATGGCCGAGAGTCTTAGCCGGCTAACGTGACTCCTCAGTTAAGAAATAAAACCAGAAAATGCTGGAGACACTCAGCAGGTCAGAACAGTATCTGTGAAGAGAGAGAAACAGAGTTAACGTTTCAGGTCGATGACCTTTCGTCAGAACCTTAAACATTAACTCTGTTTCTCTCTCTCCACAGATGCTGCCTGACCTGCTGAGTATCTCCAGCGTTTTCTGTTTTTATTTCAGATTTCCAGCATCCGCAGTATTTTCTTTTCCTCAGTTCAGAAGCCCAGGTTTGCGCCCGAGACCCATTTTTCGCCTCGCCGAGAAAGCGGTGGCGTAACCGGTCCGTGCAAAAAAAGAAATAACAACAAAAAATGCTGGAAAAACTCAGCAGGCCAGGCAACATCCGTGGAGAGAGAAATAGAGTCAACGTTTCCGGTCGAAACCCTTCGTCAAGACTGAAGAAGCACAGGAAATGAAATAGATTAAAAGGCCAGTATGGGGGCTGGTGTGGAGATGCCGGAGTTGGACTGGGGTGGACAAATGTAAGAAGTCACACAACACCAGGTTATAGTCCAACAGTTTTATTTGAAATCACAAGCTTTCTGAGCGCTGCTCCTTCGTCAGGTGAAGAGGGGGCTGGGAGAGAACAAAAGAGAAGTGAAGAGACATTAACAGGTATTCAAAACCAGACGAGATGGTGATAGGACTAGTGGAGACAAAAGACGGCTCTAGATTAGGTGTGAAATGCGCTGGCAGAATGGGAGAAACGTGAAAAAAAGAAGTCTTGCCATCGCTCCTGTGTTGCTCGTCCCCAGCCCATGTTGTTGGTTGTGTTTTTGTGTGTGGCCAATGTATCCCATGCTGTGCTCTCTTCAGCTGTGGTCCAGATGGGACGGGATTCTTGCCCGGGATACGCAGGGTCCTCTGTTCACATTTGTCCACCCCCCAACCAAAATAAACATGCCAAGTTCTCCTTACCTTAAGCAAGTGGACGTCTCTCCAGTGGCCTTCGTGCACTGATACTCCAACGTGACGACGTGATTCTCAGAACATGCTTCACTAATGAAAAGAATATGAAAGCTTTAGCCAGTGCACACTGACTTCGGAATGGAACCACATTCTGCACTCGCACGCATTTTGGCTTCCTTGTGAGCCAGCTGTTTGAGGATCGTTTGTCAGAAATCGACCATTACGTTGCAATACATTACAAAACACTACAAGTTTACTGAGTGCAATAACAAATATTTTTGCGGGAAGGAATATCTTACGTCTGTAAACTTTTAAGATTCTCACTACCCACCAGGACAGGGAATTTTTAGAGCAGATAATATTGGGGTAGATTTTTTTTACAAATGCAGGACTTCGCACATCAGTCCGAGAGTTTGGAGTTCAGTCTGTTCCCTCTGGCTGAAATCAGGAATCAGTGAACACAACTGCACGCCCCACCTGAGTCCCAAATCGGTGCCGACAGTGAAGAGCTCACTTTGGAAAGTCGACCGCCCCGGACTGACTCTCTGCCTCCCGGTCGATCCAGGAACATGCTCCAAGAGGCAATGGGAAGTGTCTGGGAATTGAGAGCAATGCTCCTCACAGAGTCCTGAGCTCTGTAATTGTCCCCGAGGCGCTTTGGGACGCGGAGATGTTATAAAGCGCCGTATGACTGCATTTTAAGCTAGATATAAAATTCAATTTTTATTTTCTTTCTGTCTTATTCTTCACAAAAAAAAATCAGTGCTTTCCGTTAACTCTCGGCTCCTTCCCTAATACCACATGCTAAAAAGCTACAATCGAAAGAGCGACCGTGCAGCATAGCTTTAGATTAATTAACCCCTACCTTTCCAGTTCTGCTCTCAAGACAGAAGATGGGCAAGTTGATGACAGCAGCGTGAAGGCGAGAATCATTGCAACGCGCTCTCTGCAATTCATGTCTTTGCCAATTTCAAAAGGGAAGGGTCCGCCGCCGGGAGATGACACCCTGTGTGTGTGTGTGTTCCTTGCAATTCCTGATTTCCTGTCGAATTAGTTAGAGGGGGGGAGGGAAGTGGGAGTTCTGCAACTCAGGCAAGCCGCATCTCCCTCTCTGGCAGGACAGGGCAAAGTGAAAGGAGCGACTGGCGAGTGGGAGGGAAGGAAATGTTGGCGAGGAGCCTCCCCAGTCCCAGTCCCAGGAAATCCATGAGCGCCCTCCGAGCCTCGCAAGCCTTTCTCGCCACCTTCCCTTGCGACAAGCGGCTTCATTCAGTTTGGGTCAGTTTCACCCGGTGTCACCGACACTCGCAATTGACACGGCGGCGAAACTGACACTCGCCCGCTTCCTCTGGCCCAGGGTGAAGCTCCGAGCTGGAAATCCTGGCAGGCAGAATGTCCAGACCCAGATAACATCAGATCTGGAGTGAAACCGGTTTCTGTCTGAGGGAGGGGGGAGCAGGAGGAGGTCGTCCCCTTTATCAGAGAGAGAGAATTCAAATAACAGACCAGGGCACACAAAAAATGTGGGGTTGAAGGAATCGAATCTATTTCCAGATCAGGGAAAACGAGAGATACCTGGTCAATAATTACTTCCTCAGGGAACCTGCAGCGAAAGGTGCATTTAGTAAGGAAGAATTCACCAGCAAGAAATAAGATGAAGGATATTTCCAAGTTGCCTTTTTCTTGAGATCAGCGTGAAATGGAACGTCCCGCTCACTGCAAGTGTGATTGCGCCAAACATCTCCAGTCTTTTAAGGCCAGACAAGGTATACTGTGCACCAGAGAGCGGCTCCCACCGTGTTCTGTACCCATAGCCAGTCAGAATCAGACAGGTACTGTTGCAGGACGATGTTAAGTCTCCCAACAAAACCCAAAAATCCGGCCAGTCTTACACCGGTTTCCACGCGGCCCTTTGGCCACAACTGAACAGGTCAAGGGATGGCCAGAAGAATGACCCCCTCCCCCTCAACAACAGCAACCTGCATTTATATAGCGCCTTTAATGTAGTGAACTGTCCCAAGGCGCTTTACATGAGCGTTATCAAACAAAATTTGACACCCAGCCACATAAGGGAGATATTTTTTTTGTTTGTTTCAAAAATATATACTTTATTCATAAACATTTTTTGAGAAACTTGACAATACAGTCCACATCACGTACAATACAAATTAACTGTGGTACATGGCACTCAATTTACAAATTGCAATACATTTATCATTACATATATCAATGCTTGTTGAAGTACATTACAATGCAACCCACAAATCATATAACAGATGAAAGCAGTACATGGTACTCTCTTTACACATGTAAGAAGTCACACAACACCAGGTTATAGTCCAACAGTTTTATTTGAAATCACAAGCTTTCGGAGCGCTGCTCCTTCGTCAGGTGAAGTGGAGAGATGCCTATAGACACAGATTATATAGTCAGAGAATAATGCCAGATGATCACAGGTAATCTTTCTAACTGCCATTTATCACACCTCGGCAGAGAGATAATCACAGCAATCAAAGGTGTGAATGGTGTCCAAACAGGTCAGTCAGGAAAACATTACATCAAAGAACAATGAGGTGGGCCACAGGGGGGTAAAATGTTGCAGATGCTGGGGTCTGTATGAAAAACAAAAAACAGACAAAAAACATTTTCTTTGCTGGAAATCACAGCAGGTCCGGCTGCATCTGTGTACACAAACAGGTTGCAAATACATTTTCATTGAGCCATTTCTGCATCATACGGCCCGAGGGTTTTTTTTTTATACTGGTTTCAGCCCCTCGGTTTACACTGGCGGGAGGGCCTTAAACTGTGGCCCTTCCCCATCGCACCGAGCCACATAAGGGAGATATTAGGACAGGTGACCAAAAGCCCTCCAGCACCCGATGGGAATGTGCTTTGTTCCAACCAGTCACAAAGTGGCCATCAGGTGACCTACCTTTCTGTGCGGGTGAACCAACGGTGGTGGGATACAACCGATACAAAAACAAAATTCTGCGGATGCTGGAAATCTGAAATAAAAACAGAAAATGCTGGAAATACTCAGCAGGTCAGGCAGCAACTGTGGAGAGAGAAACAGAGTTAGCGTTTCAGTCAGACCCTTCGTCAGAACTGGAAAATGTTGGAGATGGAACAGGTTTTTAAGCAAGTGTAGGGGCAGGGAGAGTGGGGAGGGGAGGAAAGAACAAAAGGGAAGGTCTGTGATAGGCTGGAAGGCAGGAGAGATTAAGAGACAAAAGGGATGATGGTGCGAGGCAAAAGGAGATGGTAATGGGAAAAGTTAAGAAACAAAAGATGGCTCTAGATGAAGTGTAAATGGTGATGGCAGAATGATCGACAGCTGCCATGTGAGAGAGAGAGAGAAAAAAATGGGAAAAAAGGATAGGGGCAGAGGTTATGGTCTGAAATTGTTGAACTCAATGTTGAGGGATATAATTAGCTGTGCAGAACAAGATTCTTTAACATCAACAACAAATTGCATTTATTTAGCACCTTTAACATAGTAAAACGTCCCAAGGCGATTCGCAGGAGCGATTATCAAACAAAATTTGACACCGAGCCACATAAGGAGATATTAGGGCAGGTGAGCAAAAGCACCAAAGGAGGAGAGAGAGAGGCAGAGAGGTTTAGGGAGGGAATTCCAGAGCTTGGGGCCCAGGAAGCTGAAGGCACGGCCGCCAATGGTGGGGCGATTAAAATCAGGGATGCTCAAGAGGTCAGAATTAGAGGAACACAGATATCTCAGGGGGGTTGTGGGCTATATGCCCTGTAACTTTTTTTGGCCTTGCACGGCCCCTTTAAGGGGCTGTGCGGGCCATTCAAAATACTGCGCATGCGTGGTTTTTACATTGAGATGTTGGCAAGCCGGCTGCGCGGGTTCCCTGGAGCAGTGCGCAGCCGCGCACCTTACAGGGAACACTGGTTGTGGGGCTGGAGGAGATCACAGAAGTAGGGAGGGGCGAGGCCATGGAGGGATTTGAAAACAAGGGTGCGAATTTTAAAAATGAGGCGTTGCTTAACCGGGAGCCAATGTTGGTCAGTGAGCACAGTGGGGTGATGGGCAAGCGGGACTTGGTGTGAGTTAAGACACAGAAAGTAGAGTTTTGGATGATCTCAGGTTTATGTAGGGTAGAATGTGGGAGGCCGGCCAGGAGTGCGTTGGAATAGTCAAGTCTAGAGGTAACAAAGGCATGGATGAGGGTTTCAGCAGCAGATGAGCTGAGGCAGGGATGGAGTATTCAACTGTTATCAGACAAAAATTGACACCAAGCCAAAGAAGGAGACAATGGGGCAGGTGACCAGAATTAAGCCTCTGTCTGTATCCAATCCCATTCTTGGTGGTGTTGCCTCCATTAGTTTCCTGCTCTTTTTTGGAACTTGGGTGGGCTCGAGGTACCAACATGATACCAAAATAATATTTATGTTTTTTAAATTTACTTATGTTTTATTATTTGATGTGTTGGAGAGAGTTTGGTGTGTCATCTGTAAACGTCTCCTGATTGTAAGAGGATGTGTTCAATTCCTGGTGGATATTCTTCTCTGCTCCCTGGCAATACAGTGAGATGTCCCTTGCCAGTCTAATACATCCAGTGCGTCTGTCATCCTGGCTTGCTTTTGCACACCTCCTCCTAGTGACCAGTTCGCAACAGCAACAAAAATAGCCTTCAAACAGGTCATCTCTTCGCCTTCTTGTGGAGGGAGTGATGTGTAAAGAATTCCGAGGAAGATAAAAGATGTTGACATGAATCAGTCATTCATGAAAGAAAGACTTGTGAAATAAAACTGAGCGGCCTGCGGGTGGCGCTGTCCAGGGAGAGTATAAATACTCGGGCACGGGCCCAGCTTGCGCAGGACATTCTTAACAGGAACTAGTGAAGGACACAACTAGACCTCCATGTTGTAAAACAGTTGATTAAAGCTTTGTTTAACGCTTAGACCAAGTGCCTAGTAGTTTTCTTACGTCAGATGTATCACAATATATTGATTTAATTATTCATTCTCAGGATGTGGGCGTCACTGGCAAGGCCAGCATTTATTGTCCATTCTTAGTTGCCCTTAACTGAGTGGCTCGCTAGGCCATTTCTGAGGGCAGTTAAGAGTCAACCACATTGCTGTGCGTCTGGAGTCTCATATAGACCAGACCGGGTAAGGACGGCAGATTTCTTTCCCTAAAGGGCATTAGTGAACCAGGTGGGTTTTTACAACAAACAAAGTTTCATGGTTACCATTACTGATAGTAGATTTACTTCCTAATACAATAGAATCATAGTTATTTTACAGCATAGAAGGAGGCTATTCGGCCCATCGTGCCTGTGCCAGTTCTTTGGAAGAGCTATCCAATTTAGTCCCACTCCCCCGCTCTTTCCCCGTAGCCCTGCAATTTTCTTCCCTTCAAGTATTTATCCAATTGCCCTTTTGAAAGTTATTATTGAATCTGCTTCCACCATCCTTTCAGGCAGCGCGTTCCAGATCACAACAACTCGCTGCGTAAAAAAAAATGATGTCGTTAGTTGAGGGGTGATGTCACACTGACATTAATATTATTGCACCGCAACACTTTAATAGAAAATAGGGCTTCAGCCACTGTTCCCGTTTAGCTGCGCCGCGGTCTGGAGGTCCCGCGCAGGCCACTTGCCGGCTTTACAATGGAAAAACTGCGCATGCGCGGAAATTTGAACGGGCCGTACACCGAAAAAAAAATAGAGGGATCTTTGGCTTCAACCCAAAATGATCTTGCGCGTGTTAGCATAAATCCTAGGGTACCGTGCGCTTTTTACTTGCAGCATAAGCAACTACTGGAAATGTTATTAAATGGGTGGAGCAGGCATTTAATTGACCGAGGGATCAATGATAGACATGGGCTTCTCTAGCCAATGGGAGTGAGCTTCGACCTCTCATGGCATAGCAATACTATTTAACCTGTGTTTGTTGCTGATGTAAGTTGTCTGTGTATGCAGCTGACAGAAGGACTGTGGTTTGATAACAAGCTCTGGGTTAGCCTGCTGGCTGTGGTGAGCCTTGTTGCTGAATGTGGAAATAAAAGCGTTTAAGAGAGAGGTCTAGGTCATAGAATCCCACAGCGCAGGAGGAGGCCGTTCTCATAATAACTTGCTGCGGAAAGAAATTTCTCTTCACCTCCCCCTGGTTCTTTTGCCAATTATCTAAAATTTGTTCTGGCAACCATAACACTACACTCATCTTACAGCACAGGAGGAGGCCATTTGGCCCATCGTGCCTGATGTAATAAAACTCACTACACACTTGGTTTGAGTATAAAGCAAGGCTTTAATCAACTTGTTTCAGGACATGGAGGTCTAGTTGTACTTCACTAGTTCCTTGTCTTACAAAATGTCCCTGCCAAGCTGGGCCCACGCCCAAGGATTTATACTCCTTGGACGGCGCCACCAGCTGGCCGTCCAGTGTTATTTCATGAGTAGTTTCTTCATGATGATGAGATTTATAACAGTGCCTGTGCTAACTCTTTGAAAGAGCTCTCCATTTAGTTCCATTCTCCCGCTCTTCCCCCATAGCCCTGCAACTTTTCCCTTTTCAAGTGTACAAATACTTCCATTTTCTTTCCGCGCTCTAGCGCCCATAGTCCCTGCTGTTTGCTTCCAGTAATTTAGTATAAACTTTGAGCATCCTTGTAGGCGATATTTCCCCTCCTTTATCTTCCAACGATTGCTGCAATTTGGCCTCTCTCCCAACACTCTTCTTTTATGTTCACAGCAGTTTCCACACCTCCCATGCGCCGTGAAACTTGTAACTTTATGCTCAATGTGTCTTAGCTAGTGTCCTGCAGGACGAGCAAGTAGCCTTTTAAAAAAAAAAGAAGGACTTACATTTCTACAGCTCCTTTCACAACCACCGGGCGTCTCAAAGCGCTTTACAGCCAATGAAGTACTTTTTGAAGTGCAGTCACTGTTGTAATGTGAGAAACGCAGCAGCCTATTTGTGCACAGCAAGATCCCACAAACGGCAATGTGCTAATGACCAGATAATCTGTTTTTAGTGACGTTGATTGAGGGATAAATATTGGCCCCAGGACACCGGGGATAACTCCCCCTGCTCTTCTTCGAAATAGTGCCATGGAAACTTTTACGTCCACCTGAGAAAGCAAACGAGGCCTCGGTTTAACGTCTCATCCGAAAGACGGCACCTCCGACAGTGCGGCACTCCCTCAGCACTGCACTGGGAGTGTCAGCCTAGGTTTTTGTGCTCGAGTCTCTGGAGTGGGGACTATGAACCTTCTGGCTCCGAGGCGAGAGTGCTACCAACTGAGTCAACGGAACTGAATATAAGGAAGAGCGTATAACGGGTGATCGATGCGATTCCATCTGATTTGCATTATCGGCCATGTCCAATTTCACCCCTTTGGGATCCTTTTCAGCATCTTTCAACAGAACCTTTGCTGGAAGTGAAGTGGACGCCAGCTCCACGGAGACCCTGCAATGCAGAAACTGGCAGCTAAAGAGGGGACTGAGCATCCCCAAGACAACTGATTAGATACACCCTCGGCATTCTTTGAAGCAGAGGCCGGGGCTTCTTTGAAGAACCACCAGATTACCAGATTCCTCCTCAACCGTCTCCAAATAAGAATGTCAATGGGTTCTACCGCGCAAGTGGATGAGCTCTGAACCAGAATCAATTATATCGGGTTTCATGATCTTCTCAAACAGTCACAAACCTGGATACATTATCATCTCAAAATGGGTGGTACCAGATGAGCAATCTTGACTCTATCTTTTCTATACACAGGGCAGTTGAGGTCAATTCATTAAATATATTCAAGAAGGAGTTAGATATATTTCTTACGGCTAAAGGGATCAAGGGATATGAGGAGAAGGCAGGGACAGGGTACTGAATTTGGATGATCAGCCATGATCTCATTGAATGGCGGAGCAGGCTCGAGGGGCCGAATGGCCTACTCCTGCTCCTATCTTCTATGTTTCTATGATTAGTTTTTGACCAGAAAGCCTGAAAATCAAAGGCAAGCCAATTTGTGTATTGTATTTTCGCAGCCTAAAAGCATCGTTACATTCTTATTTGTAGGAGTTTTAAGCGAAGGATGGACGCTCTTTTGACGCACCGTGCTCTGTTGTAATTTTCCTTGTTTAGAAGTGACCAGAGAGTCAAAACTCTTCAGTTCCACAACTGAAACATTTGAGCTATTTCTTTACTTACTTCATTTACTTCCTCATAACTACCGGTTGAGTTAATTTATTCTGAATGAATTTCTTCTGTTGCTTACAAGTTGCAAAATAGTTCCAAACCCACGACCTCTTCCACCTAGAAGGACAAGGGCAGCAGGCGCATGGGAACACCGCCACCTCCAAGTTCCCCTCCAAGTCACACACCATCCTGACTTGGAAGTACATCGGCCGTTCATCGTCGCAGGGTCAAAATCCTGGAACTCCCTCCCTAATAGCACTGTGGGAGTACCTTCACCACACGGACTGCAGTGGTTCAAGAAGGCGGCTCACCACCACCTTCTTCTCTTCTTAGGCAGTCCCTCGGAACCGAGGATGACTTGCTTCCACATTAAAAATGAGTTCGCAGGTGACTGATGAGTCCAATGCGGGACCTACAGTCTCTGTCACAGGTTGGTTGAAGGGGCGGGTGGGTGGGGGGCTTGGGTTGACGTGCGCTCCTTGTGTTGCCTGCGCTTGGCTTTCGCTTGCTCCTGGCGAAGAGACTCGAGGTGTTCGGCGCCTTCCCAGATGCTTCTCCTCCACTTTGTGCGGTCTTGGGCCAGGGATTCCCAGATGTCGGTGGGGATGTTGCACTTTTTCAAGGAGGCTTTGAGGGTGTCCTTGAAGCATTTCCTCTGCCCACCTAGAGCTCTCTTGCTGTGCCGGAGCTCTGAGTAGAGCGCTTGTTTTGGGAGTCTCGTATTGGGCATGCGGACGATGTGACCTGTCCATTGGAGCTGATCGAGCTTGTTCAAAGCTTCGATGCTGGGGATGTTGGCCTGAGCGAGAACACGGGTGTTGGTGCGCCTATCCTGCCAATGGATTTGCAGGATCTTGCGGAGGCAGCGTTGGTGGTACGTCTCCAGTGCTTTGAGGTGCCTGCTGTACATGGTCCATGTCTCTGAGGCATACAGGCCACCACACGGACTGCAGCGGTTCAAGAAGGTGGCTCACCACCACCTTCTCAAGGGGGCAACTAGGGATGGGCAATAAATGCTGGCCTTGCCAGCGACGCCCAGATTCCATAAGGAAATAAAAAAATATTTATTACATTTCCTGTCATTGCACAATGTAAATGATACCTTTGATTCGGTGTTTGTTGTGTTGTTGCACATTTTTGGATAGTAAATTGCATATGGTCTCTAAACAGTGGCAACTCTCTGTCTGCAACAGGTCTTTTATTGTCTTGTACAAAATAAGTCAGTGCAGAACCAGAAAGAAGCACCATCCATAATAAAAAAATAATTAACAGAAAGACTTGCATTTCTATAGCGCCTTTCACCACCTCAGGATATCCCAAAGCGCTTTACAGCCAATGAAGTACTTTTGAAGTCTAGTCACTGTTGTAATGTAGCATTTGCACCCAGTAAGATCCCACAGACAGTGCATGAGATACATGACCAGATCATCTGTTTTTTAGTGATGTTGGTTGAGGGATAAATATTGGCCCAGGACACTGAGGAGAACTCCCCTGCTCTTTTGTGAAATAGTGCTGAGGGATCTATTTACATCCACCTGTGAGGGAAGATGGGGGCTTGGTTTAATGTCTCTTCCAGGCTAGATTATATGCCCATGGAAGTGAGACTTGAGCTCACAACCTGATGAATCTGGGGGTGAGAGTGCTACCACTGAGCCACAGCTGACACCAAAGCATGAAGTCTAACTCCAGTGCAATGTGAAGCTGCGTTTAAAATGTCTTCTCTTCTTAGGCAGTCCCTCGGAACCGAGGATGACTTGCTTCCACATTAAAAATGAGTTCTCAGGTGACTGATGAGTCCAATGCGGGACCTACAGTCTCTGTCACAGGTGGGGCAGACGGTGGTTGAAGGGGCGGGTGGGTGGGGTGCTTGGGTTGACGTGCGCTCCTTGCGTTGCTTACGCTTGGCTTCCGCTTGCTCCCGGCGAAGAGACTCGAGGTGTTCGGTGCCTTCCCGGATGTTTACAATGTGCTTGGGCGGAGACTGCAGAGGGAGCTCCATTAAATGTTCCAGGCACTTGATGAGCTTCAGTAGAGTTTCTAACGCTTTTAGAAAGTGGATGCATCATCTCAAAAAATAATTACAATTTGCCGTCCTGGAGTGGAGCCCTGTGCATGATTTATGAATGCAGGATTCTTAAGAATTTCATTACATGCCTAGGGCGAAGGTTGTGTCTGCGGGAATTGTAGTGACAGGTGGGAGAGATATATTGGAGATTTTCATGTCACTTTGAAGATAGGCAGTGCAAATCCCAATCCATGAGGTTGGCGAAATGGGGGTTGAAAAATTATCAAAGGAAATAACTTCTCCTTCTTAGGCAGTCCCTTGGAACCGAGGATGACTTGCTTCCACATTAAGAATGAGTTCTCAGCTGACTGATGAGTCCAATGCAGGACCTACAGTCTCTGTCACAGGTGGGGCAGACGGTGGTTGAAGGGGCGGGTGGGTGGGGTGCTTGGGTTGACGTGCGCTCCTTCCGTTGTTTGCGCTTGGCTTCCGCTTGCTCCCGACAAAGAGGCTCGAGGTGTTCGGTGTCTTCCCGGATGCTTCTCCTCCACTTTGTGCGGTCTTGGGCCAGGGACTCCCAGGTGTCGGTGGGGATGTTGAACTTTTTCAAGGAGGCTTTGAGGGTGTCCTTGAAGCGTTTCCTCTGCCCACCTGGAGCTCTCTTGCCGTGTCGGAGCTCCGACTAGAGTGCTTGTTTTGGGAGTCTTGTATCGAGCATGCGGATGATGTGACCCGTCCATCGGAGCTGATCGAGCCTGGTCAAAGCTTCGATGCTGGTGATGTTGGTCTGAGCGAGAACACTGACGTTGGTGCGTCTATAGTGCCAATGGATTTGCAGGATCTTGCAGAGGCAGCGTTGGTGGCACCTCTCCAGTGCTTTTAGGTGCCTGCTGTACATGGTCCATATCTCAGAAGCGTACAGGAGGGCGGGTATCACTGCTGCACGGTAGACCATGCGCGTAGTGCCGGGTTTGAGGTCCTGGTCTTCAAACACTCTCTTCCTCAGGCGACCGAAGGCTGCACTGGCACACTGAAGGTGGTGTTGGACTTTGTCATCGACATCTGCCCTTGTTGACAGTAGACTCCCGAGGTATGGAATGTAGTCCACGTTGTCCAAGGCCTTGTCGTGGATTTTGATAATTGGGGGGCAGTACTGTGTGGTGGGGGCAGGTTGGTAGAGGACCTTTGTCTTACGGATGTTTAGTGTAAGGCCCATGCTCTCGTACGCTTCAGTGAAGGTGTTGACGATGGTTTGGAGTTCGACCTCCGAGTGAGCGCAGACACAAGCGTCGTCTGCATACTGTAATTCGACGACAGAGGATGGGACGACCTTGGATCTGGACTGGAGGTGACGGAGGTTGAACAGTTTCCCATTTGTTCTGTAAATAACAGGACGTTGTTGATTGTGATCTCCATTTGAAAGGACTGATAACAACCATGCTGAAATGAATATTATAGTGTAACCTCAGCAAGCTCTTGACCAGTGAGAAACTATTAACACCTGCAACATAATCCCTAGACGTTGAGAAGTCCCAAATGAAGGCAGCCGTGGGATAAAACTGCAGGAGACTTTTCGAATGAAACTACAATGGTAAATATGTTGTCCTGACTGCAGACCACCCACACACCAAGTAGAATCAGAGCCCACTCCGACCAGGCAGCTGGGCAACTCATTATTAACAGCAATTTTTGTCGACTAGGATGGGGTTTGAGAATTTGAATTCAACAACAACAACTTGCATTTATATAGCACTTTTAACGTAGTAAAACGTCCCAAAGTGCTTCACAGGAGCGTAAATCAAACAAAATTTGACACCGAGCCACATAAGGAGATATTAGGACAGCTTGGTCAAAGAGATTGGTTTTAAGGAGCGTCTTAAAGGAGGAAAAAGAGGTAGCGAGGTGGAGAGGTTTAGGGAGGGATATTCCAGAGCTTAGGGCCCAGGCAGCAGAAGGCACGGCCGCCAATGGTGGAGCGATGAAAATCAAGGTTGCGCAAGAGGCCAGAATTTGAGAAGCGCAGACATCTCGGAAGATTGCAGAGCTGGAGGAGGTTACAGAGATTGGGAGGGGTGCGGCCATGGAGGGATTTGAAAACAAAGATGAGAATTTTAAAATCGAGGTCTTGCTGAACCGGAAGCCAATGTAGGTCAGCAGGCACAGGGTAGCACTCTGAGTCAGAAGTTTATGGGTTCAAGCTCCCCACTGTACTTGATCACATATTCTAGCCTTACACGCCAGTGCAGTGCTGAGGGAGTGCTGTACTGTTGGAGGTGCAGTCTTTGAGATGAGACATTGAACCAAAGCGCCGTCTGCTGTGTGCACTTTGGCTGTCGGAGGTGCCGACATAACAACAGTAATTTATTGCTTGTAAAGTGTTTAGTGATGTCCTCAAAGGCTTGTTAAAATGTTAAATAAATACAAGTTCTTCTCATGCAATTTTGGATAACTAGTCCTGGAGGCATTGAAGCCGCCAGCAGCACGAAGCTGAATGAGAAAGTCGTACATACCACACGAGGATATGTTCGCTGGACCATAAATTAGAATTTTTTTTTTTTATCAGAAAAACTTTGATTTGTAAAGAGATAAATATGAATGAATATCAGGCTTTGTGGGACACACATACCCCAGGTCATAAAGAGAGAGAGACCAGAGTTGCGTGAGCTGTGTCAGTTGCGAGGTAGACATCTTGCATTGGTTGCTCCTCATGTGTAGGTGTCATGGAACCTATAGTTTTGATGTTCCAATAAGTCTGTTGTTGGTGATTTGTAGAATTTTTTTTAAAATTCGCTTATGGGATCTGGACGTCGCTGGCAAGGCCAGCATTTATTGCCCATCCCCAGTTGCCCTTGAGAAGGTGGTGGTGAGCCGCCTTCTTGAACTACTTCAGTCCGTGTGGTGAAGGTACTCCCACAGTGCTGTTAGGGAGGGAGTTCCAGGATTTTGACCCAGTGACGATGAAGGATCGGCAATATACTTCTAAGTCAGGATGGTGTGTGACTTGGAGGGTGTGGTGTATGTAACCTGTTCCACCTTAAGAGAACTTAAGCCTGTTCCACCTTAAGAGATGTACTACTTTCTCTGGCTGCTGTATACGTAATACCGGTGGTGACCACACCGGTATATAAGCACTGTGTAATAATATTGTATTCAGTATAGTCCCGACCTCCAACCAGTAAAGACCTGTTGAATTTACTCTTGTAGTCTGTGTAGTAATTATCACTATAACACACAGACTTAACAGAGGGGAACTTGGAGGTGGTGGTGTTCCCATGCGCCTGCTGCCCTTGTCCTTCTAAGTGGAAGAGGTCGCAGGTTTGGGAGGGGCTGCTGAAGATGCCTTGGCAAGTTGCTGCAGTGCATCTTGTAGATGGTACACACTGCAGCCACGGTGCGCCGGTGGTGGAGGGAGTGAATGTTTAAGGTGGTGGATGGGGTGCCAATCAAGTGGGCTGCTTTGTCCTGGATGGTGTCGAGCTTCTTGAGTGTTGTTGGAGTTGCACTCATCCAGGCAAGTGGAGAATATTCCATCACACTCCTTACTTGTGCCTTGTAGATGGTGGAAAGGCTTTGGGGAGTCAGGAGGTGAGACACTCGCCGCAGAATACCCAGCCTCTGACCTGCTCTTGTTGCCACAGTATTTATGTGGCTGGTCCAGTTAAGTTTCTGGTTAATGGTGACCCCCAGGATGTTGATGGTGGGGGATTCGGCGATGGTAATGCCATTGAATGTCCAGGGGAGATGGTTAGACTCTCGCTTGTTGGAGATAGTCATTGCCAGGCACTTCTGTGGCGCGAATGTTACCTGCCACTTATCAACCCAAACCTGAACATCGTCCAGGTCTTGTTGCATGTTGGCATGGATTGCTTCATTATCTGAGGAGTTGTGAATGGCACTGAACGCTGTGCAGTCTTCAGCGAACATCCCCATTTCTGACCTTATGTTGGAGGGAAGATCATTGATGAAGCAGCTGAAGATGGTTGGTGTAGTGTATGTACCCGTCTACCTTTAAGGGAACTATTGAATGTAACCGTTCACCTTTAAGAGAACTACTTTAGGTGTGGCACTATTTGTTTGGCTTCTGTATACTGTAATACCGATAGTGACCACACCAGTATATAAGTGTTGTGGCAGGATTGCTGGGGCAGATTCGCCCGGACCTTCGAATAGTAAAGACCTGTTTTGTTTGTTACTTCTGAAGTCTGTGTATTTATTAACTGCGCAAACCACAGACTTTACAGTGGCGACGAGTCCGATCGTACCCTGCGGCAAGATTACCAAAGCAAGAAGAGCGTCGAAGAGAGGCAACCGCCCTCGTCGTGCTGCTGGAAGAAAACACGAGGCTGCAGCAGGAGAAAGGTGGAAGACTTTAGCAACAAAAGCTTCCATTAGCAACAGGCACTGACTACCCTTCTACCACGGTACAGAGTGAGCCGATCAGCAGGGAACAAGGCGGCCGAAGAGACTGTGAGTAGGGGAAGGTGTAGAAGTATCCGGAGGATAAGGGCAGAGCACTCGACCTCGGTCGAGGGGGAGCTGTGCCGGCCAAAAGTCGGGTCCAACGGCGTCGGGTGACAGCCGGACCGCGATCGGCGGGAAAAATCCGGGCAGCGACCGCAGCCACGAAGCGCTGAGCCTGCGAGTAGGCGCGGGAAGAGAAACCCAGCCGCAGCCGGGGAGGGAAACACCGGTCTGCGAGAGGGCTGGGGAGGCGAATGGGAACCGTGCAGGTGAGAGCCGGGTGCGGAGAGAGAGACTGCGCGAGAGCCAGTCCAGCGGCTGAACTGTTCTCCACCAACGGGGTACCCAGGGCCGGTAGAACCGAACGTGCGGGTGAGAGAGCGACAGAGCCGGGGACGGAGAGAGAGACTGCGCGAGAGCCAGTCCAGCGGCTGAACTGTCCTCCGTTAACGGGGTGTACCCAGCGCCGGTAGAGCCGTGCGGGCGGGAGGAAAAGACATAGCCGAGTAAGGGGAGCTGTGCGGAAGCCAGCCAGCGGCTGAACCTGTCCGCTGTGGGGGAAGCGTACCCCTTCCACCGGGAAGAAACGCGGGAAGCCGCCATTAGGCGGAGAAGACGCCAGAAGCGGGAAACCGCCATTGAAGTGGGCGGGGCGAGAAAGGAAGAGCGGGAAACCGCCATTTTCGCGGGAAAACCGCCATCTTAGAAACAAACAAATAAATAAGAATACTTAAAGAAATACTGGTGCTGCTCCCAAGGGAAGAAAAGTGCCTAAGCGAGGGAATATTAACGACTTTAATTCTGAAATAGAAGACTGGGCCACGTACGTGGAACGCATCGAGATCTATTGTGAAGCCAACAAAATAGAGGAAGACGACAAGGCGATAACATTGTTAAACTCGATGGGCGCAAAGACATACGGGCTCTTGAAGGATTTACTAGCACCAGCTAAACCGGCGGATCAGTCTTTCGAAGAGATTGTGGTTGTTCTGAAGGACCACTTGAACCCCACACCGTTGATGTTGGCTGAACGATTCAAATTCTATGCAAGAACGCAACGGAAAGACGAAAACAACGCAGAATACTTGGTCGAACTGCGTAGGCTAGCGAAATACTGCCAGTTCGGAGGGAATCTGACAGAGGCACTGCGAGACAAGTTCGTAGGCGGATTGTCCAAGGAAGGGACGCAAAAGCGCCTACTAGAAGAGAACGACCTTACACTTGACAGGGCTGTCCTTATAGCCGCATCACACGAAGCCGCAGCGAAAGGAACGGCGGAAATGCAACTAAAGGCGGCGGCGCTCGGGGTGGACCAAATTACCTCGAGTACAACAAAATGCTATCGTTGTGGGAAGACAACACATGACCAGAATCAATGCTGGTTTAAGAACCAAGAATGTAGGAAATGTGGCAAACTGGGTCACATCGCTAAGGTATGCCGGTCAGGGAAGAAGACCAACAACCAAAGGAAGCCATCACAAGAAAAGTACAACAAGGTATACAAGGGGGCTGAGAAGAGTTCAGACGAACAGAATCCAGACTCAGATCCAAACAGCCAGGAGCTGGGTAGTCTGAGTATCCACCATGTGAGTAAGGAAGCTGACCTACAAACTATCTGGGTCATGCTAAAAATAGCTGGAGTCCAAGTGAAAATGGAGTTGGACATTGGATCAGCTGTATCAGTCATAAATCGAGGGGATTACCACCGGCTATTCTCACACATACCCTTAAGAGATACCAAGTTCGTATTGCAGACATACACGGGGCATAAAGTATACCCCATGGGAAAAATAAGAGTCAAGGTGAGAGATAGGGGTAAAGAACACCCAAGAATGAACTTGTATGTACTACATGAGGGAGGACCACCACTTCTAGGATGGGAGTGGATCAAGAAAATAGACATGGAATGGCACTACCTACAAGCAATGACGAGTGAGGACTCGGTGCAGACAAGCAGCTCAGACTCTGAGCCGGAAGACGATAAGTCCAGCCCACGTATGAAAAACAAGGTTAACATGAACTCACTGACTAAGGTTGGAAAAACGATGGCGTGCATAAAGACAGAGAATTCTGAGACTGTTCAAGTCACAGACATATGCATTACGGAGGAACACCGAGCTCGAACTCAACGTTATTTCAAAGTACGACAACAATTCGAACAATTAAGTTACCGTCTCGTACAAGAGATGAAAACAATGAAAAAGTTCTATGACACCGAATGGGAGAGTCTGGAAAGACAACAGAACCTGCTGGCTCAAGCAGAGAGCGACCATAGAGCCATCGTGACCAATTACCGATCACACCTCCCTTATGATGTTCAGGAGTTAGAATATTTGCATGATCTAGAGATACAGCATAAAGGCAAACCACGCTACACTGAGGATTTTGTTCTGCAATTGGAGACGGAGCTAGTGCAGGCAAGGTTAAGAGAAGCTGAATCGCAGTGTGCACTTAAAGAGATGCAGAAAAAAATCTTGGACATGGAAAAGAGAAACGCTTCTTTACCTGATGTGAATAATGTGGCCATGTTGCAAGAGGAGCTTATCACTCAGTTAAATGAAAATAAAGGGAAAATGACTGAGATAGACTGCAAGAATAAAGAAGATTTGATGGCAGTGAGACTTCAAGAGGCAGATAGCATAGCAGCCTTGGCTGAACTCCAACAGGAAATTGCGAAAGAAGCAAATGAAGAGGAATCTTCAGGAAGCCGGGATTTTATTCCAGTTCTTCTCTACGACTCCTTACAAGCAGAGTGTGAGAAGTGGAAAGAACAGTATGAACAGGCCCAGGCTACAATTCTGGAGGGGATTAACTCGGCAACCTCCGAAAAGCTAGTTTCAGTAGAAGCATATGAACAACTAAAGGTTGAACATGAGCAAGAAGTCCAAAGGCTGCAGGAAATTCTTGATGAGCTCAAGGCCAAGACAGACTCATCGGTAGAAGTTCCATCCATAGATGAGAATTTAGCGGTGAAAGACATGGCAGAACATGAAAGACAAGATGTCCAAGAACTCATAAAAATATTGGAGGAAACCCAAGACAAATATGAGGCGGCAATGACCGAGGTTCAACGACTTGAAGAGCAGAGTCAACTGGGAATCCTTTCAGTGGAAGGGAAGGAAACTGTAAGAAACACAGAGACTGTAAGAATGGGCTCTGAACATGAGCTTGGGAGCATCAAGGCGCAACTTCTTCGAGCGCTTGAAACCAAAGTACAAGAGGAAAGGAAGGTGAAAGCATTGGAGGGAAAGGTGGATGAAATGGTGAAGACTCTGATCCACAGAGTCCCCGCGGAAGAGTTAACGGTCAGCCAACTCCTTCACATGCTGAGAGACAAGACTCCACAATGGGAACACGAGCTTCAATCTGCAAAGGGAAGGAATTCGGAGCTCCCAAAAGTTACAGAAATAACTGAGGTGGCAACACAGATTTTGTGTTACAGTTTACTCTATGAAGAGTTCGTTGAATCACGTCAATGTGAACAGAAGAATGTTGAAACAGCTGCTTCAGTAGAAGGATTAAATAGCCTGATACCGCAATCCCCGGTGGAAGGGAAGGTATTGAACTCACAAATGAGGTCAGTAGTGAAGGAATGGCAGACAACCCAGGAAGAGCGGGATGAATATGAATGCATGAAGAAGTCTTTTCAAGAAAGATGTCTAGGGAAGGAACCACCGTCAGCTAACGTCCAGACGGGTGAGGAGGAAGAAGAAGGCTCTCTCGCTGGCCTAACTCAGGACGAACCCGAATATTACCATGACCTGTTGAGTGACACTGAATATTACGAGGATGTGGTCTGCCCAGCTTGTGATGAAAACTCCCAAAGTGCTGAAATCCGGAGGAAGCACTTAAGGTCTAAGGAACATAGAGAGTTGGTGGCGCTACAGCTGGCAGCCGAGAAAGGAGCTCCGAGAGTTTCAAAAAGGCAGAAAAGAAAAAGAAGAAGCAGAAGATAATAACTGTCTAAAATATTAGCACTTCTACCATCTCAGGCGGAACACTACGAAAGGAGCTAAATTAGTTGAAAAACTGGAAAATGTCAAGACAGCCAGTTGGTTGTAAAAGTCCGCACTGCTGGTTCAACAGGACGAAAGTTCAAGCTGTTACGTCAAGAAAAAGGCTATGGAGGAGTCACGCTAGCCAGGTGAACCGGCTACACCAAAGAAATGTTGTTCGGAACGAGTCAAGATCAGAGACTGAATCTATGAACTGTTTCCGCAGAGACTGAACCTGTGAACTGTTCCCACCGAGATTATATCTGTAAATTGTTTTATATGACATTGACTCCGCCGAGATTATATCTGTAATTTGTTTATAGGAAGTTGAAGATATGTATGTTCAACGGAGACTCTAAGTAATAAGCTAAAAAGGGAGGATTGTAGTGTATGTACCCGTCTACCTTTAAGGGAACTATTGAATGTAACCGTTCACCTTTAAGAGAACTACTTTAGGTGTGGCACTATTTGTTTGGCTTCTGTATACTGTAATACCGATAGTGACCACACCAGCATATAAGTGTTGTGGCAGGATTGCTGGGGCAGATTCGCCCGGACCTTCGAATAGTAAAGACCTGTTTTGTTTGTTACTTCTGAAGTCTGTGTATTTATTAACTGCACAAACCACAGACTTTACAGTTGGGCCTAGGACACTGCCCTGAGGAACTCCTGCCATGCTGCAGGTTTGGTGCACCGTGAAATACATTGTCGGACAGTGAAAGGAATGATATTGCTGTCATGGACAAGACCACGGGTTTGTGATTCTCATGGAAAAAGTGGATAAAATCGTGCAACGCAATCCTGAAATGGCAAGGAAAATCCCGGAATCCCGTGTAATAAAAACAGAATTTGACTTTCAATGTCATGGCCTTGCATTGGCATTTAGGTGGAATTCTGTTTTATTACGTTCTGTTCTTTGGTGGGAGCGTGCGTTGTAAGTTTTCTATTTTCTTCCACTTCTCCCTTTCCAGGTCTACCCAGGCCATGTACCATGAGAGGGAAGGCAGACAAGCCCTCCTCTCCCCCATACTATATAAAGCTTTGGCAGGATAGGCGCACCAACGTCAGTGTTCTCGCTCAGGCCAACATCCCCAGCATCGAAGCTTTGACCACGCTCGATCAGCTCCAATGGATGGGCCACATCGTCCGCATGCCCGATACGAGACTCCCAAAACAAGCGCTCTACTCGGAGCTCCAACGCGGCAAGAGAGCCCCAGGCGGGCAGAGGAAACGCTTCAAGGACACCCTCAAAGCCTCCTTGAAAAAGTGCAACATCCCCACCGACACCTGGGAATCCCTGGCCCAAGACCCGAGCACAAAGTGGATGAGAAACATCCGGGAAGGCGCCGAACACCTCGAGTCTCTTCGCCGGGAGCAAGTGGAAGCCAAGCGCAGGCAGCGCACGTCAACCCAAACACCCCACCCACCCGCCCCTTCAACCGTCGTCTGCCCCACCTGTGACAGAGACTGCAGGTCCCGCATTGGACTCACCAGTCAGCTGAGAACTCATTTTTAATGTGGAAGCAAGTCATCCTCGGTTCCGAGGGACTGCCTAAGAAGAAGAAGATAAAGCTTTGTTGCTGACCATAAGGAGGTGGACGAGTCAAGCCTCTCTAATACTACCCCTTCCTCTTTCCCTGTGGGAATAGTCTCCATTCAGAACCTCTCTGGATGGTCCAGCTGAGGCTTTAGAGATTTAGTGGGGGGAAAAGAGGCAGGACCCAGTACAGCAGATTGGAGCTCCAATGTAATGGGCCACCACTGCCCCAGTATGAGCAGATCTCCTATGGTATTGCTCCTGGCGAGTCAAGTCATGTTGTTTTAGAACAATAATGGTGTAACCAACAACATGTGACAGGAACATTGTTACAGGAAGTAAGTGTGACACTGGCAGGAGGTGAGCACTAGATGCAAAACTTCTAATATTACAGACTGTAGGATGAAGTGGTTTGTGATGCATGTTAGAACGTAAGAAATAGGAGCAGGAGTCGGCCATTCGGCCCCTCGAGCCTGCTCTGCCATTCAATAAGATGATGGCTGATCTTCGATCTCAACTCTACCTTCCCGCACTATCCCCATATCCCTTGGTTCCCTTAGTATCCAAAAAAATCTATCGATCTCTGTCTATCGCAACGACTGAGCAGCCATAGATCTCTGAGGTAGAGAATTCCAAAGATTCACAACCCTTTGAGTGAAGAAATTTCTCCTCATCAGAAGATCAGAGGGACCTTGGAGTGCAGGTCCACAGACCCCTGAAGGTAGCAGGACAGGTAGATAAGGCGGTTAAGAAGGCATATGGGATACTTGCCTTTATTAGCCATGGCATAGAATATAAGAGCAGGGAGGTTATGCCTGAACTGTATAAAACACTAGTTAGGCCGCAGCTAGAGTACTGCGTGCAGTTCTGGTCACCACATTACAGGAAGGATGTGATTGCACTAGAGAGGGTGCAGAGGAGATTTCCGAGGATGTTGCCTGGCCTGGGGAATTTTAGCTATGAGGAAAGATTGGATAGGCTGGGGTTGTTTTCTTTGGAACAGAGGAGGCTGAGGGGAGACTTGACTGAGGTGTATAAAATTGTGAGGGGCCTAGATAGAGTGGATAGGAAGGACCTGCTTCCCTTAGCAGAGGGGTCGATAATCAGGGGGCTTGGAGTTAAAATAACTGGTAGGAGGTTTAGAGAGGATTTGAGAAGAAATTTTTTCACCCAGAGGGTGGTGGGGGTCTGGAACTCGCTGTCTGGAAGGGTGGTAGAGGCAGAGACCCTCATCGCATTTAAAAAGTACTTGGATATGCACTTGAAGTGCCGTAACCTACAGGGCTACGGACCAAGAGCTGGAAAGTGGGATTAGGCTGGGTAGCTCTTTGTCGGCCGGCACGGACAAGATGGGCCGAATGGCCTCCTTCTGTGCCGTAAATTTCTATGATTCTATGATCTCAGTCCTAAATATTCGACCCCTTATTCTGAGATTGTGACCCCTGCTTCTAGACTCCCCAGTCAGGGGGAAACAACCTCCCAGCATCTACCCTGTCAAGCCCCTTAAGAATTTTATACGTTCCAAGCAGGTTTGAGCAGCTCCTCCCCCCTTTTTTTAAAGGCTATCTCCCTTTCTTTAAGTCTCCAGAGTCGAACCATTGACCGAGTGTGGAATCCAACCAATGTGGCTCAGCAGTAAGTTAGCTCGCAATGGTTGAAAGGTTAATGAGGAGACCACATTCATCATTAAGCGAGCAACAATCATCTGGCAGTGAGTTAAGGCAGTAGCTCATTCTTTAGGTTGCACTGACATTTGTAAACCACTTGGGCTTTGCTCTTCCAGTTTACGATGTCGTCAGAATCTTCCAATTGAATTATGTTTTTTGCAACTCAGTGCTGGCAATCCTGCAATTCTGCAGAGAAGATCACGATTTTTTTTTTGTGGCTGCCCCATCGGAGTGTTTGGCGGAATGGGCTTGAGGGGCTAAATGGCCTTCTCCTGTTCCTATGTGAGAGTAGCTGCCCTCAACATTAAGGCAGCATTCAACTGAGTATGACACCAAGGACTCCTAGCAAATCTGAGATCAATGGGGGTCAATGGTAAAATTTTCCAGTGTCTGAATACATACCTGACACACAGAAAAATGGTTGTGGTTGTTGGAGGCCAATCATCACAGATTCAGGGCATCGCTGGCAGAATTCCTTAGGAAAATATCCTTGGCCCTACCATCCTTAATCGTTTCATCAATGATCTTCTCTCTGTCATAAACTCAGGAGTGGGACTGATCGCAGACGTTTCTACAATGTCTAACTACATTCAAAACTCCTCCAATAATAGAACAGCCCTCGCTAGCCAACAGCAGGTCCTGGGCAACATTTGGGCTTGGGCTGATAAGTGGCAGGTAATATTCACACCATGTAAATGCCAGGCAATGGTCATCTCTAATAACGACAATATTTGTTTATTTTCTCTGCGGTTTCCGTCCTTTGCTGGGACCAAGCCTTTGGCGCAGAGGTAGCATTCCCGCCTCTGGATCCTAGATGGTTGCAGGGTTCAGCACCCCCACTCCAGACAGTCCCGGCGCGTGGAGTCGGAGCTCCGGCTTTGACTTCTGGTTTGACATCCAGCAGGATACTTGTGTCCGGTGGGTGGGTGGGTGTGGTCCCCTCACCCCCAGCTTATCGTATGGGTTTTGAATATGAAGGGATATGGGGATAGTTCAGGAAAGTGGAGATGAGGTAGAAGATCAGCCATGATCTTATTGAATGGCGGAGCAGGCTCGAGGGGCCGAATGGCCTACTCCTGCTCCTGTTTCTTATGTTGTTCTAAAGCCCTCCCACCATATAGGACGAACCACCCTCTCGGCTGGTATAAAGATGGTTATGGCCAAGGGAAGAGCGTTAATGCAGCCAGTCAGACCATTAATCAGCCTGCAAATCCTTCCACTGCTTCACACCAAAGGAAACAGTGAGAAGAAGAATTCTTTTGTTTTCCTTTATTTGATTTGCTTTGCAAAGTGCTGTTTACACTCAGTTCATTCTCCCATTCAGTCCGTCTGTTACTTCTTCCATCCGCCAGTTCACACAATTACATTTGGCGGTTATCGACAATATGTTTCTGGTAGGCCCTATGAGAAGAACCCAGTGTCTTTCGGATGAGACGTTAAACCGAGGCCCCCATCTGCTCTCTCTCGGGTGGATGTAAAAGATCCCGCGGCACTATACCAAAGAAGCGCAGGGGGAGTTATCCCCGGTGTCCTGGGGCCAATACTGATCCCTCAACCAATATCACAAAAACAGATTACCTGGTCATTATCACATTGCTGTTTGCGGGAGCTTGCTGTGCGCAATTGGCGGTCGCATTTCCTACATCACAACAGTGACTACACTTCAAAAGTACTTCATTGGCTGTAAAGCACTTTGGGACATCTTTTATAACTGATGTAAACACAATTATGAATAAAGATGCAAAGCCGGAACAGAAATAATATAAACATCAACTGTAAATGTGCAATAAATTTTAATTAGAAGTGTGATAACATGTATTACTTATTACAATGTAAATGACAAGCTTTAATTACAACAGTGTGTACACAGAGACGCTGCTGCTGGTGTGATACAACAACACCATTCAGCGTTACTATCACAGAATTATCTTTCAAGAGAAATCCTTTTGCAGTTGATATCCCTCTCCACCCCTCCCCTGAAGACACCAAGCTGTGCGGGGATATGGTTCTATACGTCCTGGGACCTCACCCAAGTGGCCTTTCCTCATCCATTGAGAGAGTGGTCAGCAAAGCATATGGGATCTTGGGCTTCATAAATAGAGGAATTGAGTACACAAGTAGAGAAGTTATGCTGAACTTTTATAAAGCACTGATTAGGCTACAACTGGAGTATTGCGTCGAGTTCTGGTCACCACACTTTAGGAAGGATGTGAAGGCCCTTGAGAGGGTGCAGAGGAGATTTACCAGAATGGTTCTGGGGATGGGGGATCTTAGCTACAAGGACAGGTTGGAGAAGCTGGATTTGTTTTCATTAGAGCAAAGGAGGTTGAGGGGTGATTTGATAGAGGTGTACAAGATTATGACGGGTTTGGATAGGCTAGACGGGGAAAGGCTGTTCCCACTAATTGATGGTACAAGGACTAGGGGACACAGATTTAAGGTTTTGGGCAAGAGATACAGGGGGGATGTGAGGAAAAACTTTTTACGCAGCGAGTGGTGAGGACCTGGAACTCGCTGCCGATGGAAGTGGTGGAAGTGGAGACACTCAATGTTTTCAAGGGGAGACTGGATAGGCACTTGAGGGAAATAAACTTGCAGGGCTACGGGGATAGAGCGGGGGAATGGGACTGACTGGATTGCTCTACAGAGAGCCAGCACGGACTCGATGGGCCGAATGGCCTCCCTCTGTGTCGTTATGACTCTATGACCCATGAGTTGGAACAGTGAATGTCTCCGCCTATCACCCTGAGCCCACAGCAGGCCTCACTGAGCATCTGCAGTAGACTTTTTGGGCTTTGATCACTGGAAAACACGCGGGAATAAGAACGTCGGAACAGCAGTAGGGCATTCAGCCACTCGAGCCTGTTTCGCCATTCAATGAGATCATGGCTGATCTGTATCTCAATTCCATTTACTCGCCTTGGCTCCATATCCCTTAATATTTCCACCAACAAAAACCTATCCATCCCAGTTCTGAAATTGTCAGCTGACGCCCCCAGCTTTTTGGGGGAGAGAGTTCCAGATTTCCACTACCCTTTGTGTGAAGAATAACTGCACAAGTGATTGGATAAATAGCTGAAAAGGAAAAATTTGCAGGGCTATTGGGAAAGAGCAGGGCAGTGCAACTCTGATGTAAGAAAACTACTAGGCACTTGGTCTAAGCGTTAAACAAAGCTTTAATCAACTGTTTTACAACATGGAGGTCTAGTTGTGTCCTTCACTAGTTCCTGTTAAGAATGTCCTGCGCAAGCTGGGCCCGTGCCTGAGTATTTATACACTCCCTGGACAGCGCCATCCGTAGGCCACTCAGTATTATTTCATAAGTCTTTCTTTCATGAATGACTGATTCATGTCAAACTCTATCAAAGGGATGGGCCAAGCAGCCTGCTTCCGTGATGTATGATTCTATGATTCTAAGTGGCTTTGTGCCCTTTGTTAGGTGGTTGCCCCAACAGATCAGCGGCTATCCACTGATAGGCAAAAGCCAGATTGGCAGCTTGGCATCTTCGCGGTCACAGAAAATAGCGATAGAATGAGACACTAGCCTGGTGGCGGGTTTGGCATTATGCCCGAGTTGAGGATTTGGGGAATAGAGATGTCTGCGGAATAAAATTGCTTGAAATCTGCCAATGGCCCAGAATTGTTATTGGCCCGTAATTTCCGAGAGGAGGCTTCCTGCGTGCGGAGGCCTCCTATCGGAAAAAAATCTACGCTCTTACCTGAGGGCTCCCGAGGTCCGGACACTTCCACTCCTGGGCCTCTCCACAGTCGAAGTGCGCAGGGCCCAGGTATCCCGGGGGCGCAGGTGGTTCGCAATCGTCCCTGGGATCACATGGGGAGCCAATAGGGAATCCCCCTTCATACGTTTGACAGATAGACCTGTCAAATATATGAATGGAGATCACCGCAAAAACACTGTTAAACATTAAATAATTTTTTTTTAAATCACTTTTTAAAATGAGTTAAAATTACATTAAATTAAATATTTTAAACAAAAATTTAATTTTTTGAAAAAAATAATTGAAATTTTTTCCAGGGCTGAAAATAAACTTACCATTTTTAAAAGTATTTTTAAATTATAAATGAGTGAAAAAAAAAAATTTTTAACTTTTTTTTTTAACTCTTATACTGGTAAAAGCAGCATAACTAACACTAAATAACACCACAATATACAAAGCCCCACAATCATATCAAAAAATCACTTAAGACTTCAAGTAAACTACTTTTAACCAGAACCCGAAACTCCTTCAACAAACAAGTAATACCAGTTCAACGCCAGTCCTATTGGCACTCTAATAACTCCTCGTCTTCACTTTTACCAGGCGTAAGATTTCTAAGGGTTTTCTGCGGGCGGAGGTTCTCCAGAAAGTGGAACTCTCCCCCCCGCCCCCCGCGGAGGCCCTTCTCCAGGGCAGGTGTCCGATCTGTTGAGAGGATTCTTGACAGATCGGAAATGCCGGTTTTCAGCGCATGCACTTGGCCTGCCTGAAACCGGCATTTCCGATGTCCCTACGGGTGTGTACACAGCTCGTACCCAACCTGCAGGCATCGGAAAATACGGCCCATTGTCTCCAAATGCTTTTTTTTCTGTTTCAGGGAAGTACACAAAGTGAAATGTCTTTTCAAGCAGGATTTCAAGCCCCCCCCCACTTGTGTGCAAATTAGCACAGCAGATTGACAGATTCCTCTGCACTCCCTCAGTACAGCCCCAGGAAGAACAGCAGTTTAGTTCACAGCTACCAGTAATGCAAGTAGCAATCATAGGCTGAGCATCAAACCGGTGCCGCATTTCTTAACATACATCAGTGAAAACTTCCCTGCTCAACCCAAGAAACTGCTGTCCGCATAGGAAAAAATACATTTGTTCTCGGTGTGTGGAGTGGGACTGCTTCATCTGCATCCCTGACCTTCGCCTGTCGTTCTGCCAAAACAAATAATGCTCCAGCATCAGCATTTGCTATAATGGGGACAGAAAACCTTGTGAGTGTTGGCCCAGTCAGCTGCAATTGGGTCCAATCTGCTATATTTTTTACTAGGGAAGTCTACAAGTTGTAACTTCATTCGTGGGGGATGGTGTTTCAAAATTCTCATCCTGGTTTTCAAATCCCTCCATGGCCTCATCCCATCCTACCTCTGTAATCTCCTCCAGCCTTACAACGCTCCGAGATCTCTGCGCTCCTCCAATTCTGGCCTCCCGCGCATCCCGATTTTCATCGCTCCACCGTTGGCGGCCGTGCCTTCAGCTGCCCGGGCCCCAAGCTCTGGAATTCTCTCCCTAAACCTCTCCGCCTCTCTCTCCTCCTTTAAGACGCTCCTTAAAACCTATCTCTTTGGCCAAGCTTTTGGTCACCTGTCCTAATATCTCCTTATGTGGCTCGGTGTCAAATTTTGTTTGATAATCGCTCCTGTGAAGCACCTTGGGACATTTTACTACCTTAAAGGCGCTACATAAATGCAAGTTGTTGTTGTTGAAAGCACGTAGCTCACACAGGATACTCCTTCTTTAGGCACATCAGGCACAGCGTGTTCAAGAACATGCAATCATGGAAGCTTTTGACTTGTTAATGTAACTCATATTGAAGCCAGAAAAAAAATGCATTCAAAGAAACAAAAGCTACCGAGCCGGTCTCAGTGAGGAGAAATTTTTTTAAACGCTTAAAAAAAATCATAATGGGCCAGAAATTCGGGTCCCCACGGGTGAGTACGCGCTGTGTACTCACACGTAGGGACAACGAAAGTGCCGGTTTCGTGCATGCGCTGGAAACCGGAACTTCCGTTCCCTTGAAGGAAAGGGTTCACAGGTCGAACGCGCGCGTACGCCTGGAACTTCCGATTTTTTTTGCAGGTTTCTCTGGGAGGGTAAGTCTCCAGCAGCTACGCATGAAAAAAGCAGTCGCAAAGCCTGCTTTTAACAAGGTAAGAGGTTAATTAAGTAAAATTAATCATTTTTTCCACAGATTTATCATTTTAAAATACTTTAAAGAAACGTAAGTTTATTTTTAGCCCCGTTAAAAACTTTAATTAATTTTTTCAAAAATTTAAATTTATGTTTAAAATAGTTAATTTATGTAATTTATAGTTATTTTAAAAATGTGATGTTTTAAAAAAAATGTATTTCAAGTTTTACTTAAGTTTTGGGGCCGATCTCTATTCATAGATTTGACAGCTCTTCCTGTCAAATCTATGAATAGAGATTCCCTGCTCCGATTGGCTCCCCATGGCCCACGTGATCCCAGGGGACGCTTCGAACTAACTGCGCCGCTGAGATACACAAGCACTGCGCGCCGGCAGCTGGAGCAGGCCCAGGATCGGAATCCCACGCGGCCCACAGCACAACGGCCGGCGCGCTAGGTAAGTGCAGGTCGGGGGCTTGCACCCGCGGGAAGCCCCCCGACCCGAATTTCTGGCCCATTAAAACACCAGAAAAATGACTTAGTTTCCCGCTGGGCCTAAAACCTCTGGGCATAACTTTACATCCATAATGAACCAATGTAATTGCAGGAAATTCACGTGTGCGGCTCATTAGCCTGTGGGGGTGTTGCCATTTTAATGAGCTGAAATGCGTTCGGGCACAAGAGTCGATGGATGGAGGAAATTTGGGCGTAGTGTAATTACCTGCATAACACACTTGCGCCCGAGTGTTATTTTACGGCAGGTATTTTTGTTTTACGCTCCGATTACACGTGTCTCTGGACGTAAATGCACCCCAACTGTGAGCGTTGCTGCAATTTTCTCCGTTTTGGTTTTTCTTAGAAAAGTGATTCAAAAAAAAATTATTTTACGTCCACCTGAGAGTGCTGGCGGGGACTTGGTTTAACGTCTCATCTGTAAGACGGCACATCCAACGAGTGCAGTTTTTTTTTTATTCGTTCAAGGGATGTGGGCGTCTCTGGCAAGGCCAGCATTTATTGCCCATCCCTAACTGCCCTTGAGAAGGAGGCGGTGAGCCGCCTTCTTGAACCGCTGTTCTTTGTAGCGGTTTGGCGGAACTGAGTGACTTGCTAGGCCATTTCAGAGGGGCAGTTATGAGTCAACCACATTGCTGTGGGTCTGGAGTCACATATAGGCCAGACCGGGTAAGGGCGACAGATTTCCTTCCCTAAAGGACATTAGTGAACCAGATAGGTTTTTGTGACAATCTGTTCGTTTCATGGTCACCATTACTGATACTAGCTTTTTATTTCAGATTTATTTAATTAACTGAGTTTAAATTCCGTAGCTGCCGTGGTGGGATTTGAATTCATGTCCCCCTCAGTACTCCCTCATTAACTGAGCACAACTGCCAGCCTAGAATTTTGTGCTCAAGTCCCATGGCGTGGGACTGTGAACCCACACAACCTTCTGATTTGAGAGGCAATAGTGCTGCCCACTGAGCTCTGACTGGCAGGTAGCACGTTGTGCTGTCTGAGCACCGCAACCTATCTGGCAAAGTCTCAGAGGAAGAATCGTGTTAGTTTCTGTACAGATGTGAGCAATAACAAGTCACTTGCCCGACTGATGGTGGCACTCCCTCATTAACGTCAGCAGGCATGAAGATACCTTCAGGTCGTCTGGCTTACTGAGAGGATGTTAGCAGAGACACTGATTCAGAAACTACCTCAATGAAATGATAACAATGGGACTGAAATAAAATGCATCAGTAGTTCTTTAACCATATGCACTTAGAAATCGTTTTAAAAATACAGAGTCTCCAATTCTGGTCACTTGAGCATCCCTGATTATAATCGCTCCACCATTGGTGGCCGTGCCTTCTGTTGCCGAGGCCCTAAACTCTGGAATTCCCTCCCTAAACCTCTCCGCCTCTCTACCTCTCTCTCCTCCTTTAAGATGCTCTTTGGTCAAGCTTTTGGTCACCTAACATCTCCTCACATGGCTCGGTGTCGAATTATGTTAGATGGTTGCTCCTGTGACGCGACTTGGGGCGTTCTTTACTGCACTAAAGGCGCTTTTTAACAACAAGTTGTTGTTGCGGATTTGCTGTACACGTTCAGATCAGTCCACGTAAACAATATTGGTGAAAAAAGACTGAGACGTGTATCAGTTAATGGAATCGTGTAGCTCGAGGTGTCTATATGCTCCAGCAAAGGGCTCTGGTCTGGATGTTAGCAGCAACTGCCTGTGCAGTAGAGGGAATCAGGTACCATTTTTAGAAAACCTGATACGTCCAGCAGGTGCCACTGTGATACTGAGATTCGGGATTGGTGAGGCCATCTGCTGAAGCAGACGATATTCACTGTGCACTCGTGAGACCTGTTGTTATTTTAGTGCCGGTGCGAGAACAGCTTTGCAGACTCGTGTACAATGGGAACTGGATTGAAATTGCCTCAATCCACCGCACTGAGGGCCCCTAACGGTCATCAAAGCCAGGCAATGTTCACTCCATCTACCCGGGTGGATTTCAGCCTATGGTGTTGATCGCTGTTTGTGGAGTTCAAAATATTAGGCTGAGCAAATAAACAGTGCAAACTGATTATGCAGTAAAAAGAGAGAGAGGCAGAACTGCCACATGCTGTACAGAAGGCAAAGAAAAGCCTTGCATTTATACAGTGTCTTTCATGACCACCAGACGTCCCAAAGCACTTTACAACCAATGAAGTACTTATGAAGTGTAGTCGCTGTTGTAATGTAGGAAACGCGGCAGCCAATTTGCACACAGCAAGCTCCCACAAACAGCAGTGTGATAATGACCAGATCATCTGTTTTAGTGATGTTGGTTGAGGGAAGAATATTGGCCCCAGGACACCGGGGAGAACTCTCCTGCTCTTCTTCAAAATAATGCCATGGGATCTTTTATGTCCACCTGAGAAAGCAGACGTTGGTTTAACATATCATCTGAAAAACGGCACCTCTGACAGTGCAGCACTCCCTCAGTACTGCACTGGGAGTGTCAGCCTAGATTTTTGTGCTCAAGTCTCTGGAGTAGGACTTGAACCCACAACCTTCTGACTCAGAAGTGACGGTGCTGCCCACTGAGCCACATACAAAAGCATGGCTACAGTAGCAAAATACTGCAGATGCTGGAAATCTGAAGTAAAAACAGGAAATGCTGGTAATACTCAGCAGGTCAGGCAGCATCTGTGGAGAGAGAAAAGAGTTAACATTTCAGGTCGATGACCCTTTCGTCAGAACTGGGAAACGTTAGTGATGTAACAGATTTTAAGCAACTGCAGGGGCAGGGAAAGTGGGGAGGGGAGGAAAGAACAAAAGGGAAGGTCTGTGATAGGATGGAAGGCAGGAGAGATTAAATGACAAAAGGGATGATGGTGCGATGCAAAAGGAGATGGTAATTAAATATATTCAAGGAGAAGTTAGATATATTTCTTAAGGCTAAAGGGATCAAGGGATATGGGGAGAAAGCAGAGACAGGGTACTGAATTTGGATGATCAGCCATGATCTCATTGAATGGCGGAGTAGGCGCGAGGGGCCGAATGGCCTACTCCTGCTCCTATCTTCTATGTAATGGGACAAGTTAAGAAACAAAAGCTGGGTCCAGAGGAGATGCAAATGGGAATGGCAGAATCAGCAACAGCTGCCGTCCGAAAAATGGGGACAGAGGTTATGAAAAGTCATCGACCTGAAACATTGGCCCAGAAATTCGGGTCGGGGGCTTCCCGCGGGTGCAAGCCCCTGACCTGCGCTTACCTTGCACGCCGGCAGTTGAGCTGTAGGGCCCCGTGGAATTCCGATCCGGGGCCTGGCCCAGCTGCCGGCGCGCTGTGCTTGCGTATCCCAGGGGCGCAGTTAGTGCGATGCGTCCCCTGGGATCACGTGGGCCATGGGCAGCCAATCGGAGCAGGGAATGCTCCATTCATAAGATTGACAGGAAGGCCTGTCAAGACTTATAAATACTACGGCCCCAAAATAGCAGTAAACCTTCAAATAAATTTTAAAAAAACATCACACTTTTTAAATAAACTATAAATTACATTAAATAACTATTTTAAACAACAATAATTTAAATTTTTGAAAAAAATAATTTTATATTCTAACGGGGCTAAAAATAAACTTACCTTGCTTTAAAGTATTTAAAAATAATAAACCTGTGGAAAAAATGTTTTAATTTTAATTAATTGACCACTTACCTTGTAAAAAGCAGGCCTTACGCCTGCTTTTTATATTTCTAAATCCTGCAGGCTTACGTTCCCAGGAAAACCTGTAAAAAAAACGTAAGTTCGATGCGCACGCGCAGCCTCCCCCGCGCACGCGTTCGACCTCTGAACCCCTGCTTTCAGAGGAACGGAAATGCCGGTTTCCCGCGCATGCGCAGTGCATGCAGGAAACCGGCACTTCCATTGGGCCTACGCGTGAGTACCCCGTGCGTACTCACCCGTGGAGACCCGAATTTCTGGGCCATTACCTCTGTTTCTCGCTCCACAGATGCTGCCTGGCCTGCAAAAGCATGACTGCTCGGTTTGCCTGTGTAACAGCAACTGCGTTTCCAAATGAACCCATCGAATCTGAAGTGCTTTAGACATCCCTAACACGTGATAATGCGCTACATGAATGCATTTTCTTCCTTTCTTCTTTCTTGAGAAGGACTCTCCACAAAGCCAGCTTAGTCAGCCGTGGCTTCAGCATGTTCAAAACTCAGCTGCCCCGTGTCCTAACTCGCACCGCGTCCCGTTCATCCATCAACCCCCTGTGCTCACCCACCTACATTGGCTCCCAGTCCGGCAACGCCTCGATTTTAAAATTCTCATCCTTGTTTTCAAATCCCTCCATGGCCTCGCTCCCTCCCTATCTCTGTAATCTCCTCCAGCCCCACAACCCTCTGAGATCTCTGCACTCCTGCAATTCTGGCCTCTTGAGCATCCCCGATTTGCTTCACTCCACCATTGGTGACCGTGCTTTCAGCTGCCTGGGCCCTAAGCTCTGGAATTCCCTCCCTAAACCCCTCCGCCTCTCTACCTCGCTTTCCTCCTTTAAGATGCTCCTTAAAACCTACCTCTTTGACCAAGCTTTTGGACACCTGCCCTAATTTATCCTTATGTGGCTCGGTGTCAACACTCCTGTGAAGCGCCTTGGGATGTTTTACTATGTTAAAGGTGCTATAGAAATACCAGTTGCTGTGGTTGTTGCTGTTGGTAGCACACTCGCCTCTGAGTCAGAAGTTTGTGCATTCAAGTCTAAATGTAGCCTTCACCCTAATCCCAGGACAGAACCTTCAACTGGCCACACTTCCAATTCTGACATGAGCCATCTTCACGATTGTCTCGGAGTGAATCTACCAATTTGTACCAAATTATGGGCCTATTGTGAATCTGCACCGTGTCGATTTGGGTTGATTTGCGCTAATGGGGCGCAAATCCCCTAGTGCCTAGGCGCGGCGCTGCTAATGCCTCCCGCGAAATTCAGTGGGAGGTTAGCGGCGGCGGTAGCCGGTAGCCCCCCGCAGCGCTGCACCGCCGGTGATGACATCATCACCGTGCGCAGCGCCCCACAGTCGCAAACTTCCCTTGCGCTCCCTGACCTATCGCCGGACGATATGTCTGACAGGATCAGGGGGCGTATTTGCAGCGGCGGCAGCGCTACTTAAAGGGCAGGTGTCAGGCAGCCATTTTTATTTTGGCCGACAGCCTGCACCTGCCCCCTTTCCCTTTTTTCTTCGGGGTGCCGGCCGCGATCGCTCAGCCCGGCGCTCCTCTTGAGTGCCAGGCTGTTTTCCCGCTCCCCGGTGGTCCGGCAGGGCCCCAGTGTGCACAGCGCTAGGCTCTTGCACATAGCGCCGCGAACTTCAGTAGTAGCGGCCCCAAGCAGGAGGGGGAGCACTTCCAGTGCTACTACTGAATTTCCGGCGGAGGGGCGCTAACTTTTTCGTGGCACTAAAATTAGCACCCTGGCGACGTTAGCGCCCCAAAAGGGGGCGCCACCCAATTTCCCGGCCCCCCCCCCGCCCCCGATTTTAAAATTCTCATCCTTGTTTTCAAATCCCTCTATGGTCTTGCCCGCTTATTATTTTTATAACCCCCTCCAGCCTTACAACCCACCGAGATCTCTGCGCTCCTCCAATTCTGGCCTTTTGCGCCTCCCCGATTTTAATTGGTCCCCATTGGTGGCCAGGCCTTCTGCTGCCTAGGCCCGAAGCTCTGGAATTCCCTCCCTAAACATCTCCGCCTCTCTACCTCTCTCTCCTCCTGTAAGACACTCCTTAAAACCTGCCTCTTTGATCAAGCTATCTGTACAGGAAACTCTTTGGTATCCGGCACCGACGGGACCGGCGTGTTGTCGGTTGATCAAAAATTCCGGATGACGGAGAGGGTTATTTTTAACAAAGAAAAATTTAAAAAATCAAGAGATGTGCAGTATACAGTAATTGGGTACTCACCTACAGAATGTTGTGTTAAATGGATGGTGGAAGATGCTTGATTAAGTACAGTACTGCCAGTTGAGGGTAATGCAATGCAATGACTACCAGCAGCGTGGGAGACACACAGTACCCCTGTAAAATGGCGGATCAGAAGAGACTACCGGCAGCGCGGGAGAGTCAGACTCCTGTTACAGGGGTATTGAGGTGTTCCGACTTCCGACAGCGCCAAGAAGCCGAGTAGTGGCAGTTTGGAGAACTACCCCCACTGACTAACTCGGCCACCGCGGGAGACTCGGACTCGGACTCGGCAACATTGCCGGTTATTGAGGTGTTGTTTTCGGAGTGAGAATTTTGCCGGTTAATAGAGAATTCCGGATATTTAGGTGCCGTTTAGATGAGAGTTTCCTGTGCTAATAGCTCCTTGTGTGGTTGGATGTCAAATTTTGTCTGATAATTGCTCCTGTGAAGCGCCTTGGGATGGTTTAACTACATTAAAGGCGCTATGTAAATGCAAGTTGTTGGACCTGCCCAATCTCATTTCACGTGGCTCCGTTACAGCCAGGGACAGGGAAAAAGCCTCCAAGAGCAAAGGCCTAGAAGTTCGGTGGGCTAATCCACCAGTTAGCGCCTAAAGAGGGCACTCAGTGGCTTTAGCGCCACTGGCCACGCCTCCCACGATATTTAGCGGGGCGCTAATGGCGGCATTAGCCTGTAGCGCCGCGCCGCCACCGATGACATCATCGGTGTGCGCACTGCCCCACTACCACCCCAATCGCGATATTTGGTCGCGCCCGCCTCTGTAACGCCGGTCGCAAATCGCGCCCGGTTCACGGGGCCTATCTGTGGCAGTAGTGGCGCAAATTAAGGTGGAGGTGTGGGGCGGCCATTTTTTTCGGTGGCCGCCTGCCAGCACCTCCGTCCCCGTCCTCCTGATCCCCCCCCACCCCGGGCAGTGCTGGCTGTGTCCCGAGAGCCCGGCACTTCTCCTCGGTGCCGGGCTCTTTTGCCGGCACTCGCGATCGGTCATCGCGTTGGTGCGGGCCCCTCCCCCTTAAGAAGGGGAGGAAGGCCTGCAGTACCGCAGCGTGCCGTGCCGCAGCCTGTGGTGCTGTGGCACGTTGCGCTGCGATATTCAGTTTCAGCGCCCCAAGAGGGACGCGGGGCGCCTCAAGCAGCGCCCCGCGTCCCTCTTGGGGCGCTCAAACTGAATTTCCGGCGGGCGCAACGGCTCCAATCACAGCGGTAATTCCGGCGCCCAGGGGGCGCCACCGAATTTCTAGGCCAAAATGTTTTCGAGGTGAAAGGATTGTGTGCTGATCCACTGTGCCACTGCGCCCCCCTCTGTCCTATTACTGCACAGGCAAAGCCACCACTGGCTCCCCCCTCGGATCTTCATTTCCTGCAGTAACAAGGCAGGCGTCCGGGGAATTCATAGCCACAAAGCTTAGCGTCGTTTCAGACCGGTTTAGTGACATAATGTCCCATTAGCGCAAGAACATTCTGCCATCTGGAAGGAAGCTTGATTGGGAGGCGGCCATCTGCACTGTAAGCTGGCCCTCCCTTACAATGTGTTTCAGGCTGAGGGGAGCAGAGAGAAAGAGAAAAACCCTGGGCTACAAATTTTTTATTTTGTGACGCGACTTTGTTGTCTGCAAGTATCTGGGATTGCGGAGGATAAGATGGCACTGATGGGCTAATAAAACTAATTGCCTGGGATGCCCGGGACCATTTAATGGTTCATTTTTATTATTAATTAGGGGAGAATAAATATATTGAAGGAGTAAACAATATAGTGGAAACTCTGACATCCTGCCAAGGGCCCCAGAAAAGTTCTCCGTTTGACACAGAAAATGTAATAAGTGTAATGATCAGTAACCTGTCATTCTAGAATGGTACACTAGGTGGAGCTGTATGTTGCTGTATGTTTAGCTGTATATGTAAGAGTGGGCTACCCACGATGCACTAGGCTACCCAGAAGGCAGTAGTCAAGATGGATGCTGTACAGAAGTCCACATGGCATGAATAAAGTGACTAGCTAGAAGCTAGCTGTTCATAATGAAAACGACTAGTTATTAATGAACATAACAATAAGAACATAAGAATTAGGAGCAGGAGTCGGCCATACGGCCCTTCGAGCCTGCTCCGCCATTCAGTCAGATCATGGCTGATCATCGACCTCAACTCCACTTTCCCGCCCGATCCCCATATCCCTTGATTCCCCTAGAGTCCAAAAATCTATCGATCTCAGCTTTGAATATACTCAACGACTCAGCATCCACAGCCCTCTGGGGCAGAGAATTCCAAAGATTCACCACCCTCTGAGTGAAGAAATTCCTCCACATCTCAGTCTTAAATGGCCGACCCCTTATCCTGAGACTGTGCCCCCTAGTTCTAGACTCTCCAGCCAGGGGAAACAACTTCTCAGCATCTACCCTGTCAATCCCCTTCAGAATCTTCTGACGAAGGGTCTTCGACCTGAAACGTTAACTCCATTTGTCTCTCCACGGATGTTGCCCTGGCCTGCTGAGTTTTTCCAGCGTTTTCTGTTGTTATTTCGGATTTCCAGCATCCGCAGTATTTTGCTATCCCTTCAGAATCTTGTATGTTTCAATGAGATCACCTCTCATTCTTCTAAACTCCAGGGAGTTTCGGCCCATTCTACACAATCTCTCATCATAGGACAGCCCTCTCATCCCAGGAATCAATCTAGTGAACCTTCGTTGCACCGCCTCCAAGGCAAATATATCCTTCCTTAGATAAGGAGACCAAAACTGTGCACAGTACTCCAGGTGTGGTCTTACCAAGGCCCTGTACAATTCCTAATGGAAGAGGCCTTGTAAAGGGGGGTAAACTCCCAGCTCCCAATGAGCACACAGTCACGCAAGGCTTCCCGGTTCCAAGTTGGAAGCAGGTTGGGATCTCAGGGTGCTGAGTTTGTAGGGACAATTTTCGGAATGAACAAAATTTGCAAGGAGCCTCGCCCACCAACTGGGTACATCTGTTCCGTGTCCTGACGATCGTGGGAAGCACACCGGCGAGTTCCTGATCCTGAGCCAGGCTCCCCGACAGCAGTGTGCATTGGGAAAATTGATCATATTCAAGGGGCATCAGTCCCTCCCCCACACCACCGTGGTTTATTGACATCACCTACTGTCAGGCTGGTTTCTGAAGCACCCACTGAGCGAACTGACAGACTGCACGCGGCCAGACGCTGACCGAGGGCCTCATTTTCATTTAAGCCGCGCCACGTCCTTCACAATCAGCCAACCATTCCACTTGGCATACAGCACCCCCCCCAACACACCAGGGAGGATGTGACGAGGTCACGCCACGTGGTATGAGAAATAGACGCGTAAGGGAGGAGGAACAGAAAGCCCAGGTTTTCAAATTGCTTTTGGATTTCTGGGGGAGACAATTACTTGTTCTATCACACTGCGCGGTTAACCATTTCCTCTCCTATTGTCATTTTAGTGCCTATTTGTGTAGCTCACACACCTCAAGATGTACTTGGCCAAAGTGCAGTCATTGTGACACAATTCTTCTTTCTATTGGTATGTCTATCAGCCGTGGCTCAGTGGGTAGCACTCTTGCCTCTGATTCAGAGGTTGTGGGTTCAAGTCCAGCTCGACGGGCATTTATATAGCGCCTTTCACAACCACCGGACGTCTCAAATCGCTTTACAGCCAATGAAGTACTTTTGAAGTGTAGTCACTGTTGTAATGTGGGAAACACTCGCAGCCAATTACGCACAGCAAGATCCCACAAACAGGAATGTGATAACGACCAGATCATCTGTTTTTAGTGATGTTGATTGAGGGATAAATATCGGCCAGGACACCAGGGATAACTCCCCCTGCTCTTGATTGAAATAGTACCACGGGATCTTTTAAATCCACCTGAGAGGGCAGACGGGGCCTCGATTTAACGTCCCATCCGAAAGACAGCACCTCCAACAGTGCAGCACTCCCTCAGCACTGCACTGGAGTGTCAGCCTAGATTTTTGTGCTCCATTCTCTGGAGTGGGACTCGAACCCACAACTTTCTGACTCAGAGGTGAGGGTGCTGCCCACTGAGCCACAGCTGACACTTCAATATAAATTCTACACTGACTGAGGGAGTGCTGTACTGTCGGAGATATTGGCCCCGATTTTCCCCCAGCCATCAAGCGGGGTTTCAGGCATGTGGGGGGGGGGGAAATCCTGAATTTGGGGGTCCCGCCACCATCCCGCCCAAAACCCCGCCCCACGTAAGTTTCAGGGGCGGCGGGTACCCGCCCCGCACTGGGACCTGCCGAAACCAGGCGGGAAGGGATTAGTGCCAATTAACTGCCTGTTAACAGGTAGTTAACAGGCAGTTTTTAGCCTAATCCCTAATTTGAGGGGTTTCGTGTGGGTTTCCCGACGGCTCCAAACCACGTCAGGTAAAGCAGGTTGAAGGAGTTGGAGCGGTCGCGATGTCGGCGCTCAGGTGAGTGATGGGTGCATGAGTGCAAAGGTAAGTGTGTTTGGTGTGTCTAAAGTGTGTAAAGAACTTTTATTTACCTGTACTTACCTTAACAACCTTTCTTCCTGTAGCCGTCGGGAGCGCATCACTCAGCCGGAACTTAAAGCTGAACGGGTGCGATCTGTCAAAAGTGACAGCCTTCAGCTTTGAGTGCCGGTGAGAGTTCTAACTGAGTCTGTGCAGAATGACTCAGCTTAGAACTCAGAGTGTCAGTGTTTCACAGCTTCAAACAGCTGTGAGACACTGATATTTCATCTGTCAAGAACTCTTGACAGATGAAATTTCAGTCTGTAACGTCACCTGTTGCCGGGTGGCCCTTCATTGGCCTGCTGAGCCCGCTGGGCGGGCTCAATAAGGTCAATCAAGGGAAAATCGCGCGGATTGGCCAGACGTCGAAGTAGGCGGGTCAAAAACCCGAAAGGGGAAGTCCCGCATTCTTCCCGACAGGTTCGGCAAAATCTACCCCATTGTCTTTCGGATGAACCATTAAACCAATTGCACACAGCAAGCTCCCACACCTGTCACCACTACCTCCAAGTTCCCCTCCAAGTCGCACACCATCCTGACTTGGAAGTATATCGCCGTTCCTTCATAGTCGTTGGGTCAAAATCCTGGAACTCCCTTCCTAACAGCATTGTGGGAGCATCTTCACCACATGGACTGCAGCAGTTCAAGAAGGCGGCTCACCACCACCTTCTCAAGGGCAATTAGGAATGGGCAATAAATGCTGGCCTTGCCAGCGACGCCCAGGAAACATTATGGCAAGATAGGCCAAAGTCTGCTGCCCGTGTTCTAACTCGCACCAAGTCCCATTCACCCATCACCCCTTGTGCTCGCTGACCTACATTGGCTCCCGGTTAAGCAAACCTAGTCCCAGTAACTCAGGATCCAACACATTCCAGAAAGGATTTGATCATTTCTATCTGTGTTCATTCGCATAACCCTAAATCCTCTTGCTTACCAGCTCTGTTTCAAAGATGTTAATCGACACAATATTAACTGCTTTAACCAGGAGGCTTATTAATTTTATACCTATGAGTACGAGTTATATCCAATTAAAAAAAATCTAATTGCACCTATGCTATCCTTTCTTGTCACCTTCAGGTTTAAACACCTTTTAAAATTCTCATCCTTGTTTTCAAATCCCTTCCTATCTCTGTGACCTCCCCCAGCCCCACAACCCCCCCTAGATCTCTGCGGTCCTCCAATTCTGGCCTCTTGCACATCCCCGATTTTAATCGCTCCACCATTGGCGGCCGTGCCTTCAGCTGCCTGGGCCCTAAGCTCTGGAATTCCCTCCCTAAACCTCTCCGCATCTCTCTCTCTCCTCCTTTAAGACGTTCCTTAAAACCTATCTCTTTGATCAAGCTTTTGGTCACCTCTCTTAATATCTCGTTATGTGGCTCGGTGTCAAATTTTGTTTGATAATCGCTCCTGTGAAGCGCCTTGGGACGTTTTACGATGTTAAAGGCACGGTATAAATACAAGTTGTTGTTGTGTTGGGTCAGAGGTGCATTTCCATTGGGGCACAGGACGTCCTGGCCTGTAACACACAGCAACTTAATTGTAATATTCAATGGCGCGGGAGCGACATAACAATTCCTCTCTGGCTATTACCCTGGTTATGTGCCTTATCAGAATCACGTCCATATATAGGCATCCAGGATTGCGATGGGAGCAGCTGCAAGTGAGGGTTCAGTTAAAGGGCAAAGTAAGAAAATGAGATGAAGTCTCATGGCTATTTCTGTAACTTTTTTTCTCATTTTGTTTTTCTTACAGTGACCGTACACACCCTGGGAAACTCTGAATGTCTGAGCTTTTCGGAGGAGAAAGAGAATTGGAGAGATGGTCGGCAGGTCAGTCTGCACTCGCGGTGCCCGATGCCCACCTGGCAGCACTCTCATACCCACCTCTGGACACAGAGGCCCACCTACCTCACTGTGACAGAGGACAAGCACGTTGCGGAGACTCTGATTCCACAGAGGGAGCTGAGGCAGCAGAACTGAAGGCGTAAATAACAGAAAGGGGATGGCTAACTAACTGTGACGACAAACGGGGTTCATCAGAAATATCTCACTCAGAGTATGCCATGCTTTCAGTGCCAGGGTGATCGACAGCCAGCATCGCCTGTGACATGAATCGGTCATTCATGAAAGAAAGACTTATGAAATAATACTGAGCGGCCTGCGGGTGGCGCTGTCCAGGGAGAGTATAAATACTCGGGCACGGGCCCAGCTTGCGCAGGACATTCTTAACAGGAACTAGTGAAGGACACAACTAGACCTCCATGTTGTAAAACAGTTGATTAAAGCTTTGTTTAACGCTTAGACCAAGTGCCTAGTAGTTTTCTTACGTCAGTCTGATTAGCAGGTTAAGGGGCGATTTGATCGAAGTTTTCAAAATGTTAAGGAGAACTGATCGGGTAGATAAGGGAGAAACTATTTCAAATAACAACAGAAAATGCTGGAAATACTCAGCAGGCCAGGCAGCATCCGTGGAGAGAGAAACAGAGTTAACGTTTCAGGTCTGGGACCCTTCATCAGAACTGGAAAAAGCTGGAGATGTAACAGATATTAAGCAGGTGCAGAGATAGGGGGCGGGTGGGGGTGGTGTTTAGGAGGGGAGGAAGGAATTGAAAGAACATACTGTGCTTATGTAAGAGGCAGGAAAGATAAAATGTTGCAAATGGGAATGGCAAAATAATATAGCATGAGAAATGGGGGCAGGGGTTATTGTCTGAAATGGTTGAACTCGATATTGAGTCCGTGATGCGCTATCAATTACTCATAAAAGACTGAGAGTTAAGAGAGTAACTAAAGGCTTTTATTAGCAAAGAACAGAGCATGCCTCTCGTGGTTGACTGGGTTCCAAGAAGGCAGGGGGCTGCAGGTCAATCACCTTTATACCTGGGCCTGTGTGGGTGGAGCCAGCCGAGACATGTTGAGGCATGCATAGGTACAACAGTGTGTAACAACAACAACAACAACAACAACAGTGGTTTACCACATTCACCCCTTGTTTAAAATTGAGTCCGGCGGGGTGAAGTGTACTAAAGGTTCGTGTAAGTAAGTCTATCAGGTGGCCTTGTATGCCGTCCTGATCGTCGTGGTGGCGGCGGTGATGGTGCAGCATCCAACGTTGAGTCTGGCGTCTCATTGAGTGGTTGGGTGGTCAATGACGGGTCCTGGGGCTGCGGCATGCCGTCTAGCGGGGTTGGGTTGTGGGTAGTGGTGGATGGCAATGGTAGTGTTTCAGGGGCACCCAAAGGTGCGAGATCTCGTGTGGGGGCTGTGTCCTCCCGCCCGTCCGGGTACGCTACGTAAGCGTACTGGGGGTAGGCGTGGGTAGTGGTGGATGGCGAGGGGGGTGTTTCGGGAGCACCCGAAGGTGCGAGGTCTCGTATGGAGACTGTGTCCTCCCGCCCGTCCGGGTACACCACGTAAGCATACTGAGGGTTGGCATGGAGGAGGCTCACCCTCTCGACCAGGGGGTCCGTCTTATGGGACCTCACGTGCTTCCGCAGTAGGACGGGTCCTGGAGAAGTCAGCCATGTCAGTAACGAGGTCCCCGATGTGGACTTCCTGGGGAAGGAGAACATTCTCTCGTGAGGGGTAGCATTGGTGGCTGTACAGAGCAGTGACCGAATGGAATGGAGCGCCGCAGGGAGGACTTCCTGCCAGCGAGAGGTCGGAAGGCCCTTAGATTTCAAGTTTAAAAGGACTGCCTTCCAGACCGTCGCATTCTCCCTTTCCACCTGGCCATTCCCCCGGGGGTTGTAGCTGGTGGTCCTGCTTGTAGCGATACCTCTCGAGAGCAGGTACTGCCGGAGTTCGTCGCTCATAAAGGATGAGCCCCTGTCGCTATGAATATAGCTAGGGAAACCGAACAAGGCGAAGAGGTCATTCAGACATTTAATGACCGTGGTACTGGTCATGTCTGAGCAAGGGATGGCAAACGGGAAACGGGAGTACTCATCAATTATGTTGAGGAAGTACACATTGCGGTTCAAAGGGGCGCGTGGCTTTGATCAGGCTTGCTCTGTCTGGCCTATAAAAATGCGGTTTGCACTCGGCACAGATTTGGCAGTTCCTGGTCATGGTCCTGACCTCCTCGATGGAGTAGGGCAGGTTACGGGATTTGATGAAGTGAAAAAACCTGGTGACCCCCCGGGTGGCAGAGGTCATTGTGGAGGGTCTTCAGTCTATCGACCTGCGCGTTGGCGCATGTACCACGTGATAGGGCATCTGGGGGCTCATTGAGTTTCCCGGGCCGGTACAAGATATCGTAATTGTAGGTGGAGAGTTCGATTCTCCACCTCAAGATCTTGTCGTTCTTGATTTTGCCCCTCTGCTTATTATTAAACATAAAAGCTACTGAACGCTGGTCAGTGAGCAGGGTAAATCGTTTTCCGGCCAGGTAATGCCTCCAATGTCGCACAGCTTCCACAATGGCCTGGGCCTCCTTTTCGACAGAGGAGTGTCGAATCTCGGGGCCCTGGAGGGTCCTTGAGAAAAAGGCCATGGGTCTCCCCGCCTGGTTAAGGGTTGCAGCTAGGGCAAAGTCGGATGCGTCGCTCTCCACTTGGAAAGGGATGGACTCATCCACTGCGTGCATTGTGGCCTTCGCAATATCTCCTTTTATGAGAGTGAAGGCTGCACAGGCCTCTGCTGTCAGGGGGAAGGAGGTGGACTTGATGAGGGCTCTGGCTTTGTCCGCATAGTTGGGCACCCACTGAGCATAGTACGAGAAAAACCCTAGGCATCTCTTCAGTGCTTTTTGGCAGTGGGGGAGGGGGAGCTCCATAAGGGGGCGCATCCTGTCGGGGTCGGGGCCGATGACTCCGTTCTCCACTACACAGCCAAGAATGGCAAGGCGCTTGGTACGAAACATACATTTGTCCTTGTTGTATGTTAGGTTCAGCCGCTAGGCCGTACGGAGGAATTTCTCTAGATTAACATCATGGTCCTGCTGGTCGCGGCCGCAGATGGTGACGTTGTCTAGATAGGGGAGAGTGGCCTGGAGCGCGTTCTGGTCGACCATCTGGTCCATCTCCCGTTGGAAGACTGAAACCCCGTTGGTGACGCCGAAGGGAACTCTGAGGAAGTGGTAGAGACGACCGTCAGCTTCAAAAGCTGTGTACTGGCGGTCCTCAGCCCTGATGGGGAGCTGGTGGTATGCCGACTTCAGATCAATCGTCGAGAACACCCGGTATTGTGCTATCTGATTGACCATGTCAGATATGCGGGGGAGTGGGTATGCATCTAGCTGGGTGTAGCGATTGATCGTCTGGCTGTAGTCAATAACTAGGCGCTGTTTTTCGCCAGTCTTCACTACCACCACTTGTGCTCGCCATGGGCTGGTGCTACTTTCAATAATCCCTTCCTTCAGGAGTCTTGCTACCTCGGATTTAATGAAGCTCCTATCCCCGGCACTGTAACGCCTGCTTTTGGTAGCGATGGGCTTACAGTCGCGGGTGAGGTTAGCGAACAAGGAGGGGGGGGGGGGGCTTTAAGGGTGGAGAGGCTACAAATGGTGCGCGGCGGGCGATTTAAAAGCTGCTGGCTGCAGACTGTGAGTGGGGGGAGGGGTCCGTCATACGCTAATGTGACACTCTTAAGGTTGCACTGAAAATCCAACCCCAGTAGAACGGCAGCGCAAAGATGGGGCAGGACCAGGAGTTTAAAATTTTTGTATTCTGTGCCCCTTACTGAAAGGGTCACTACACAGTAGCCACCGACGTCCGCTGACTGGGCTTTGGAAGCCAAAGAGATCCGATGTCGCGTCGGCAGGACCGGGAGAGAGTAATTGCGCACCGTGTCGGGGTGGATAAAGCTTTCCGTGCTCCCGCTGTCGAAAAGGCAGGTAGTGACGCGGCCGTTTACCTTAATGTCCATCATGGACCTGGACAGTTGATGAGGGAGAGATTGGTCCAGCGTCACGGAGGCCAGCGTATGGTCGAGCGAGTCGATGTGGTCGTCAGATGAGGCGGTGGTTGAGTCCGGGTCCCCCGTGGTTGAAGTTGGAGACGTCCGAGATGGCGGGCAAAATGGCGGCGCCCATGGTCCCGATCCCCACGCGGCTGGGGAGCCCAAGATGGCGGACAAGATGGCTGCCCCCACGGTTCGCACGCGGCGCTGCTGGCGTTAGCGGTTTTACCTTTGCAGGCGTTGACATAGTGTCCTTTCTTCCCGCAGCTGGAGCAGGTAGCGTTTCTCGCCGTGCAGCGTGCTCTGGGGTGTTTTGCCTGGCCACAAAAATAACATTTCTGTGCCTTGGACATCGCAGCAGCAGTTGAAGGTGGCGGTCCCATGACCCAAGGTTGTGGCGTCCACGTTGCGGAGCGGTTAGGGGAGAAGGCGTCCATATTCCTGTGGGCCGCGTCGAGCGAGAGCGCGAGGGACACTGCCTTTCTCAGGTCCATTTCTCCCTTTTCCAACAGTCTCTGCCGGGAATAGTCGGACCTTAGACCCGCAACGAAAGCATCTCGGATCAGTCCCTCCATGTGTGCTGCGGCTGATGCTTCTTTGCAATCGCAGTCTCGGCCGAGTATCCGTAGTGCCCATAGGAAGGCCTCCACCGATTCCCCGGGCTGCTGTCTGCGGGATCTTAAGAGGTGCCGGGCATAGATCGTATTTACCGGGCGTGCGTATTGCCCTTTTAGCAGACCGATAGCCGCCGCGTAGGTCGTCGCGTCCTGGATTATTGTATAAACTTGGTGGCTCACCTTTGAGGCCAGGATTTCCAACTTGTTTTCGTCCAGGGTCACAGTTGAGGCTTGCAGGTAGGCCTCGAAGCAACGCAGCCAATGCGCGAATTTGGTAGCCGAACCCGCTTCTTGGGGGTCTAGGTCCAGGCATGTTGGTCTGAGGGCTCGCAGCAGCTCCTGTTGCTCAGCGTTTGGTGCAGCAGCCTGCTGTTCAGCGTTTGGTGCAGCAGCCTGCTGTTCAGCGTTTGGTGCAGCAGCCTGCTGTTCAGCAAATGTCGACATTTTGTTTTTGCTAATAAAATTGATGCGCTATCAATTACTCATAAAAGACTGAGAGTTAAGAGAGTAACTAAAGGCTTTTATTAGCAAAGAACAGAGCATGCCTCTCGTGGTTGACTGGGTTCCAAGAAGGCAGGGGGCTGCAGGTCAATCACCTTTATACCTGGGCCTGTGTGGGTGGAGCCAGCCGAGACATGTTGAGGCATGCATAGGTACAACAGTGTGTAACAACAACAACAACAACAACAGTGGTTTACCACAGTCCGGAAGGCTGTAAAGTGCCTAATCGAAAGATGAGGTGCCGTTCTTCGAGCTTACATTGAGCTTCATTGGAACAATGTAATAGGCCGAGGACAGAGAGATCAGAGTGGGAGTGGAGCGGAGAATTAAAGTGACAGGCCACCGGAAGCTCGGGGTCACCCTTATGGACTGAACGGAGGTGTTCCGCAAAGCAGTCGCCCAATCTGCGTTTGGTCTCCCCAGTGTAGAGGAGGCCGCATCGTGAGCAGCGAATACAGCATAGTAAATTGCAAGAAGAAACTATTTCCGCTGGTTGGGGTGTCTAGGACAAGGGGGCATAGTCTAAAAATTAGAGCCAGACCTTTCAGGGGTGAAGAGAAACTTCTACAGGCAAAGGATGGTAGAAGTTTGGAACTCTCTTCCGCAAATGGCAGGTCAATTGTTTATTTTAAATTTGAGATCGATAGACTCTTGTTAATCAAAGGTATTAAGGGATATGGGGCAAAGGCGGGTAAGATGGAGTTATGTCACAGATCAGCCATGATTGTTCACGCCCACAAAGTTGCCACCATACATATCTGCAGGCATTGGTGCACCTACCTGGCAACAGTTGTCTTTTTATTATTCATTCTTGGGACATTGGCGTGAACTGACATTAATAAGGCATTCACACTCTGGGATCTTTTTGTTGGACTCTGCATCTGATGTCTCTTCAGGCTGTTCCAAAAAATTCCATCAGAGAGACAGGAGGAACAATAGAAACAGATGGAATCCTATGACAGCCAAATGGGTAGCCCAATAAGAATCATAGAATCATAGAATGGTTACAGCACAGAAGGAGGCCATTCAGCCCGTCGAGCCCGTGCCGGCTCTCTGCAAGAGCACTTCAGCTAGTCCCACTTCCCCGCCCTTTCCCCATAGCCCCGCAATTTTTTTTCCTTCAGATACTTATCCAACTCCCTTTTGCAGATAAGATTGAATCTGCCTCCACCACCCTCCCAGGCAGTGCATTCCAGATCCTAACCACTCGCTGCGTAAAAAAGTTTTTTCTTACATCGCCTTTGGTTCATTTGCCAATCACCTTCAATCTGTGTCCTCTGGTTCTCGACCCTTCTGCCAATGGGAACAGTTTCTCTCTATCTACTCTGTCCAGACCCCTTTATCAAATCTCCCCTCAATCTTCTCTGCTCCAAGGAGACCTACCCCAAGGAACCAGGGCAGAGGACACTCGACTTCCAGAAACTGCCATTGCATTAAAAAGGAAAAGGTTTCTGTTGGGTTCTCGGTGCCGGGGAGAGGGCCGCGCCAGCCACAGCGGTCAGGAGTTGATTCGCAACTTGGAGTGATCCACGAACTCAGGGCACAGATGCACAGTGACCTAACAACTGTGATTTGTAGTAATAGAAGCCAGCTGGTGCGGTTAACTGAGCGAGCTGACGTCCTCATTAATCTGATGACTGAACTAGTCCATCACCATTCTCCACACAGTTCAGGAAGCCTCAAGTGCTATTCTGGCTGATCCTTTGGAAACTCTGAGTGGTGCTGCCAAGCAACCTGTAGCTTCTCAACCTACATTAACGATATCCATTACCATCCGTTTAAAAAAATGTAAAAATTGTGAATGGTTTTGTTTTAATAGTAATTGTTTCAAAAATATATACCTTTTTTTCCTTCATAGACCATAAATATGTTTTATAAATATGTTTTATAAAACTACCTAAGTTGTGCCTTGGTATTCTCATCTGCAAGCTCTGTCTCATTTGATGAGAGATTGTGTAGACTGGGCCTATACTCTCTGGAGTTTAGAAGAATGAGAGGTGATCTCATTGAAACATACAAGATTCTGAGGGGGATTGACAGGGTCGATGCTGAGAGGTTGTTTCCCCCTGGCTGGAGAGTCTAGAACTAGGGGGGTCACAGTCTCAGGATAAGGGGTCGGCCATTTAAGACCGAGATGAGGAGGAATTTCTCCACTCAGAGGGTTGTGAATCTTTGGAATTCTCTGCCCCAGAGGGCTGTGAATGCTGAGTCTTTGAGTATATTCAAGGCTGAGATCGATAGATTTTTGGACTCTCGGGGAATCAAGGGATATGGAGATCGAGCAGGAAAGTGGAGTTGAGGTCGATGATCAGCCATGATCTTATTGAATGGTGGAGCAGGCTCAAGGGATCGTATGGCCCACTCCTGCTCTTATTTCTTATGTTCTTATGTTCTTATTTGTTATTCCTTTATCTTTAGGTTATTGATATCCTTCCTGTGTGTGTAAAGGAAGTTATCTGCGGATATTTCTTGTTAATGTAATAGGGTGACATCTGCGCCTCTTAAATATTGGTGCTCTTCCTTTAAGGATAATAAGGTACATCCTTGTTTCTTACATTGGTGTCAGCCATGGCTCAGTTGGTAGCGTTGTGGGTTCGAATCCCACTCCCGGGACTTGAGCACAAAATCTAGGCTGACACTCCAGCGCAGTGCTGAGAGGGCGCTGCACTGTCAGAGGTGCCGTCTTTTGGATGAGAAGTTAAAGCGAGGCCCCATCTGCCCTCTCAGGTGGACGTAAAAGATCCTGCGGCCACTATTCAAAGAAGTGTTGGGGAATTCTCCCTGGTGTCCTGGGCCAATATTTATCCCTCAACCAACAGCTAACGACAGATTATCTGGTCATTATCACATTGCTGTTTGTGGGAGCTTGCTGTGCACAAATTGGCTGCCGCGTTTCCTACACGGTGGCATAGTGGTTAGCACTGTTGCCTCACAGCGCCAGGGACCCGGGTTCGAATCCGGCCTCGGGTGACTGTCTGTGTGGAGTTTGCACATTCTCCCCGTGTTTGCGTGGTTTTCTCCGGGCTGCTCGGTTTCCTCCCACAGTCCAAAGATGTGCGGGGTTAGGTTGATTGGCCATGATAAAAATTGACCCTTAGTGTTAGGGGATTAAATACGTGGGGTTACGGGGATAGGTGGGATATGTGTTGGTGTAGGGTTACGGGGATCGGGTGGGACATGTGTCGGTGCAGGCTCGATGGGCCGAAATGGCCTCTATCTGTACTGTGAGGTTTCTGTGATTTCTGTGATTACAACAGTGACTGCACTTCAAAAGTACTTCATTGGCTGTAAAGCGCTTTGAGACGTCCTGAGATCATGAAAGGCGCTATATAAATGCAAGTCTTCCTTTTTCATTCTTGCAGTAATTTGATCATTCTTACAAACCTTAAATCGACTTAGCCAGCGCTGGACAGTCATTTTGAATGGTTTTCAAAAAGGAAATAAGATGAATCCAAGGACTGTTACCAGAGCTGTATTGAGGATTTGCCCATAAACGTTTTCAAACAACGTGGGATCTATTAAGTCCTTGTCAGAAGGCTTTGAACCCATGTTTAAAATGTGAAAAATTGCTGAAGAATAGTAACTGAGAGCAAAGGGGAAAGTACCCCATTAACAGCCGCTTGTTTCCATCACAACGGGCAAGTTGCCCCCACTCTCTGAAGCTTCTCCCCAGTGTTACGGGAGTAGGTCCACAAGTGCCAACAGTCCGGTCCCAAGAGGTCATTTTTTCATCAGAAGATAGATTTGGATGAGAAGAACATTCCACCCTTTCAGAACACCAGTGCCACCACTACACAATTTGGCTCTTTCTAAATTAATGCAGTCTGTAAATTTATTCTATGAGGGAGGGATTTTCCTCCACTATCCTGCCCGAAATTGGGGATTGGCCCATGCTTACCCCTGTGGTCGAACAGTCTGCTGACACCTCAGGCTGGATTTTCCTGAGCCACGCCTTACGGGGTTTGGCTGGACCTCCGCCTGCTGCTCGACCCCGCCCGGTTTTCTGGGTTGAGTCTTTATGTATTTGTGCCAGGCTCCTGGCGTGACGACCATCAGCAAGTGCGAGCTTGCCAACACTCCCCAGCAATTGCGTAGATTGAGAATCAACCCTGGCACCTTCTGGCCTGTATGGGGGAGGGAGTGTGGGGAGGGGAGGGTGGAGTGAGG